>NW_019211455.1:29215419-29840728 GCF_002443255.2 Varroa destructor | reverse complement strand
TTATAATTCACGACAGTTTTAATATTTTCACTGGTTCTTCAGTTGGTCTATATTGACGTACAGGCATTATTTCCCACTGCCGATGACAGTTCTGACAAAATCGGTTATTATGACCATATACTAAGATGCGACGCTAAGCCGTAATTTATTGTTGGATGCAGAGAATTCATGAGGTAACCGAGTTCCAAATTTTTGTGTGAACCCAAAGAACTGAGGTAGTTAACAACGGTCCTGTGATCCGCATTTTCGGTTGATTCCTGACTTGTTTGTCGGCCGCTATTTCTGCGGAGGTGCCTTCAGATGATCGTCATCAATATCGGATAGTCGGCCAGCGCGGAGATATCTCCTATGTCCGGAACACCGTTTTCAGGTTTGACAAACCACTCTCGACCAATCCTCTTAGCGATAGCGCCGTTACCAAACACAAGCTAAATGTTCCGGGTTGTGTCGGCAGCGTTTCAGGCTCGACTAAGCACATAGTGCCTTTTTCCATGTGGAACATTTATCTTAGACAAATTCCTTTGAATTTAAATAGCGTTTCCAAAACAGTACCTCTATCGCAAGCTGCAAACTAATATAACAGTGCATTTCAAACTTTATTCACTATTCAAAATGCCCGAACCGTAAATTAAGCTAATGTATCAATTACAAAGCACACTTAACTAACGGTACTATTTATTGGCATGCAACATGATAGTAGAAAAGATGATTAGTAACAAAGCGCTGGTTTAAAGATTCATTGATACTGAGGCTGCGGAATTAAAATCAAAGACGCTATCACTAATTAGCGTTTTTTGCTAGTTTGTTTGGTCATACACAGAGTCGTGCGCGGGGTCATGCGCAGGAAAGCCGCATTAATCTCATCTCGGAACTGTAGTGTTAACAAGGCACTACAGACCGGAGATGCTTTACGTTCGAATCAATGTAGGCCTATACCGTCAGGCCCCTACCCGCTTAGGCCTCACTAGACAACGAAGAACTAGGCCACTTGAGTTTTGCCTAAGAAGCCCATAAACTCATAGTTAGAACTACGGAGATGCTCCGGATAGCACGAGCAGGGACGGCAGCATGATCCGAAGGTCTTGCGGCAAGTGGCCCGTAATAGCGCCTGGCTAAAGAGAAGCGAACGTACTAAAAGCGCTACAAACACTATCAATATGATTATTATGGTGTATTTTTGACGAACGGGTTTCGATAGACGCTGAAGCTAAAAGAAGTAGCCGAATTGCTATGGTTGAGAGGTAAAATTGGTCTTTAAATTGGGTCGTCGTATCTAATTCTGATTATAATATATAAAACAGAGGGAATGAACAGTCCGTGCTGGGTTAGGCCGCCTAAGGACAGAAGAACGCGTCTACGCTGGATGATTGGATCACACTGAAAGAGAAGCCAAAGAAGACACGAAGAGATCAAGGATGGTTTAACATAGCGGAGTGGCTCAGGACAGCGTAAAAGAAGGTTCAATCCAACACTAACAGAAGTGGACTGACCATATTTCCAATGGCTGTGAATATCATCTATTGTATATGGATAAGATTATGTCAGCGAGTGAGTAAGAGCCAGTGATGTTATTACTCTTTCTCAATCAACACAGGTTTTTTGTATTGTACTACAGCTGCTGTATGCGATCTGTTGTTTAATCGAACTACTTAGCGAGTCACACGCCTTCATCCTGTCACTACAGAGGCCATACTCTAGTGTCTCTAACCTTAAAAAATGACGTTGACCGTCCCTGCTGTAAAGACTACCGTAAAAATAAATACTTTAGTCTGTTTATATACTACCTGTATAGATAGGGCGCGGTCTCAGAAGTAAACATTCTTTAGCAGCTTGCCCTCATCATTCGGTGAGATTAGTCATTCAATGTTGCTCGGCGCAAAGAAGCGTGGGCTTCGCACGATGCCGGAACAAAGGACGCGTACGAAAGGTCTAAAAGATGAACGTAAGCCACTGAAGAGGCAGGCTTGTCTAAAACAAACGAACATAACGCGGCTATGAATTATCGTAGGACAGCCTTACTTACTACTTATAACATAGTTAAATGAAACCGCTTGTTCTTGCACGATCGGGCCTGTTGGCCTGGGCTTTTCATTCTGGTGTCAAGTGGAATTTTCTTTCCCTTTGGTTATCCAGTGGATAGACGCCGTTTACTGGTTCATCGCCGCCATCCTCGATGCTGTATTGAGCTATATAGAATTTTTGAATCCCCTCATTGAATCATACGGGGCTGCCGCGTAACGCAAGCTATCGACGCTGGGCAGAAAACCGCATTGTGTATTGTAAACTATGGCCAAAGGAAAGCGGAATCATTCGACCGCATTGGTATCATTCAATCCAGGGCTTATATTGGAGAGATGGATTAAAATTGTAATGATTTCTTTTTTCTTTCTGAGTAACTTAGCTAGGTAAAGATGAAAACTAGCTAATAAAGCATTATATAACTTTTCTGGCGAACGAAGCATAGGTAATATATATATCAGAATATGGACACTTAGGTGCGATGTACCTGCCTGCAGAGCGAATACATAGTGGATCGTGCAATGGATAAGTATTCAGATGTTTTTTAGAGTGTATTGACCCAATGCAGTGTTTCTTTTGGATTGGGAATCGTTATAGTCGACTATTCTCTTGCTGCTGCTGATTGTTCTTCTCCTTTTAGCAGCGAACGCTTCTATGTGGACGTCGAGTGTCTGCTACTTTATTACGAAATCTTCGAACGGTCACTGCGATAGAGCGGATGAGAAATGGCCTTTTGTTTTGGCACGCTCCGCTTTGTTTAAGGATACAGTCATTGCCGCTTGCGGCTAGTTATCCTGGGGTACGATACAGATTCCAACCAGATTGTCAACTATGTTACTTAATCTCTCAGACTCCGATTTGTCTAACTAGGAATTTGTTAATCGTCTGCTCCATAAAGTTAAAACTTATGTATAATAACTGGATCACACTGTGGAACTTATTTTTGAGATTAGTGCCACTTAGCGAGCCAGGAAGCACGTCTATGTAAATGTGATACCTTTGAAAGCACGCAGGCTCGTCTTTACGAGTGCAATATTGTAAACTGCAACATCATAGGGTGGTTAGCCTCAACTAATGGCCACATTCTGTGGATAGAATGACCAGACACTTCGCTAAACATATTTCGACGTATCCTAGCACGTACTGCATATGTGCTGCTTTGCGTCTGCCTAAACGTATATCTCGTACAAGAATTGTCCTGCTTATGTTTACAAGCTAGGGTGACTTAACAGTCAGCGAGTAGGGAGCAAGTGAACATAAGATACAGCTCTAATACGTAATCCGTTATTCTCTGCTTCGTTAGTGTAAGCCACCATCAATAAAAAGCAGCGGGCTCAGGGCAAGATACACAGCGCTACGTTTGGCATGCCCAATCATCCTTGAAAGTGTATTTCCATGGGTTCGTAGGCTTTCCCATTGGTGCCGTGATGGGAAAGTAGTTAGGTTACATTTAAGTTAAAATCAAAGGGGACTTTGATTCGATCATCCACCATAATAATAGCTTTGGTATTATATACTCCTGGTTACTCCTGAAAGTTACCTGAGAAAGAAACAAAGAGGGGTGCGTCATGGTTAACACTGGAAGTTTCTAAGAAACTTGAAGAGATTAAATCATCGCAGCTATACTAACAATATAGAAGGTCAGACTCGTTGACGAGCAATATACACAATATAGCACTATTCGATTTCGAATTCTAAAATTTCAGTTAACCTACATGTCTATGTAGAGTTATGTAATCAATCCAAATTGGTATTATAGGCCCATTGGTATACTGCTATCCAAATGATTTACTATCGTTACGAATAGGCAGAGTTTACTATCATTTTATGAAGAAGCGAAAGACGTTTTTAGGAGGGATATATATAGGCAAAGGGAACGTATAGTAAGTTTTCGGAGTGGCTTTGTTTATTCTATCGGAATGATATTGCATCATACAGTGCAGAAAACCAATGAAGAAGCTGTTTCATGTAATTAACAACTCTTAATGATCATGCCGATACGGCTAGCGCCCTCTATTCGAACGAAAATGTATAATAAACGTGCTTGACGTGGCTCGAACGAGACTGATGCAGTCTAAACAGCCAGGTTAACCTGATTGCCTGCACATTATGCGCTTCTGCATAGGTTAGCGCTGGTCCCCGTGCAATGTAATGCAATTAATATTCTGAGCGGTATAATTTCTACTCGAAGACGCGATGTTGGTCATATCATTTAGTATGTGACAATGTGCTCCTATGACGAATAACTTTTCAGATGTATGAGCACATGTACACACTAACGATCCTCAGATCGGTAACGGTCACGACTATATCAGCGATGGGGACTGGGACGTTCTGTATGTACTGAACAACAACCAACGCCGAATGGGGCTCGCTAACATGATGCCCAACCGGCAACCTTGACATGTTTCATCACATCCATCAGGCTGAAATTCAAGGTATTTTCACCGACTATGATGCGATGTGTTAGACTTTCATTGAAACCTGTTGTTGTGTGAGAGTTGTTTTCGTTATTAGACTATCCTAATTGCGGAACTACTTCAAAACTTCACTGCGAGTAAGTGTCTTAGCCGTTGATCATAACAAGTCCGAGCACAGCGTTAATGCACAGCTCTAGACGGATAGATAACAAATTTCGTATCAGATCGGGTAGTCGATCTCGCTATTTGCAAATTAGAACTAAATGAAGAAATGCTCTAGGACGAAGTATTTGCCACTGTTTAATATAAGGAATGTGGGAACTCATACGTCTCCATTCTGCTATCATTGGGCAAGGAATGACACGCATCGCTATGATCCTTGAAGGGGTCGTTATTGTCACTTTCATCCTTGCGTTACGCGCAGGGTCGCGAAATTATTCAACGTATTCAAAATACGTCTCAAGGACATCTTAACAGGACGCCTACGTACTTGTATTTTATATTTCAGTTCCTTTTCCATATCACTTTATCTGAATAAAAGTACTGAACTAAAAAATCATATAGAAAATTATAACTCTGGGGTTGCATGTAGATATATACGTACGTGCGTCGATGCTAGCAGACGTGGTCCAGTTTAAACGTAATATGCATATCTTACATTAAGCCATATTTTTAGCGTGGTTTACTCTTTAATATACAAAAATCTTTAATATAATTAGTTTAGTGAGGTTTAGCTACACAAGAATTTTCATCGCAGAAATATAAAAACTGCTTGCCGACGAGAAACGAATGCCTTACATTTATGTGTACTAAGCGCTACCTATTTTATATATATTTACATCTTCAATCTATGTAATAGTGATTTCTCCGAGTCAATAAGGCACACAGTTACGCGTAAAATCGATATTGTATTAAGTTACATTTTCAGAAAGCTTTTTAATACTTCTAAAAACATTGGTTATTTTATTTAGCATATTTCATTTTTTTTTCTTGTTTGACGCTCAGTCGATAAGATATTAATGTCATTATAGAACTTGGCGAGTTTTAGCCCAGATTCCGTTGGTGCGGTAGTTTGAGACAAAGTGCTCTCACAATTTGCACCAAAGCTTTCCATTCCTTTGCTTTACTCTAAGCCTGCTAATTAAGGTTTCTAAAATGTTAGGTCAATAAAAAATACCTTATTTGGGTTAGACTGGCTTTTTTTCCGTTCGAAGAAGCACTAGACGCAACACGCACGTGACATCGTGTACAGCCGATGCTCTTGTAACATCAATGGGGGTTTGCAAATTGCCAGCACCATCTGCAGTCATTAGCTGCTTCTCGGAAACGACCCTCCACAAACTACCTTTATATCCTAGGATACGTGAGACACTGTTAGCTGCATCAAACTACTGAACAAATTAAGGTTAGGCGAACTGTTGCACTATTAGCGACATTACAATTCATCTTATGTGAAAATCTTATTGCATTTATACTTTTGTCGAGCGCATATACCAGTTAAATGAAGTGTGGCAATATAGGATAAGATCGTGAATATAAAATTATGAATATAAGAACATGGCCCCCAGCGCAAAAATTCTGCAATTAAAGTCGCAGCCAGTCAGTAGGTACTGACCACAATGCTCGTTGCATCTCCTAATTCATGCTAATCTACTATAGAGCATAAGTCGTGATCGTATTCATGTATCGCGTACTGAAACACAACGGGCCGCCTCGTCCTGTTCCATATCCTTAGGGAATCATTCGCCTTCGCATTAGCTAGGAAGCAGACGGAGCCCATTTGTGCTTTTTTGCTGATGGGTAGGCTCTGTTTCGGTAAATCTAGCCTTTTCTGGAATTTCTTTGTAAATACGGAAGTTTAATAAGGTTGATGAACTAGATGATTTCAAGTTCTGGTATGCAGCCCGAGAGCGCGTTTCAAGAACTCTAGTCTAACGCAATACAATGGAAGGGATCAGTTTATCGTTAAATAAACTCAAATTAGCTAAATATCTAACAGAACTGGTAAGACTACCTAAGCGTAAAGGAGAGTCAGTTGAGTATTTAATGGAAGTCTAAATGGTGCGTCAGTTGTTGTCGCTGTTATCACGGCCTTCGTCGTGGTAGGACATGCTTGGGGGAACGACACGCTAATAAATCAGCGTCAGATTAAAGTAAGTTAGTACGTAGGCAGTAAGTGAGTAGATAGCCCTTACACCGCAAAGAATAACAACCAGCCCAACCGCCGATTACAAAATGTCTTCCAGTTCCGTTCAACTTCAGCTGCTAGTTCATCTATGTAGGCACTAACCATCGCCATGATTTGCTAAAAGCGAAAACGGCTCCAATAGAAGATTTTTGCATGAGACAGATCACTGATCTGAATACGTTTTGAAGGCACCGGGCAAGTCAGTAAGGTTTACAGAAAAGGACAAGGAGCTAAAGTTGCCACTCCAGCGGTTGAATGGCCCGGACTGAGCTGTGTCAGCATTGGCTGCAAGATGATTCTCCTAAAGTGCATTTTTCATTTGCCTTGACAAGTAAATCAGACAAGTGAACACCCTGTGTGCATATACAAATATATGTATATTTATTTTATTGCTAGCTTAAGGGTGTAAAAATGCACTGTTGAAATAATGCTCCATTTGTCATGTATACGTAAGTCTCATTTATCAGGCCCATATATAGAATCGTAAGTTCGCTGCATAAGAAAATTACGTATGAATATATCAGTACTCAATGTGACTTGTTCATAGAATAAGAACAACCTAGACGTAAGCGGTAAACGCTGTGTTCAGTCTCAGCTATCTGCGCATGTTTAACATTCAAATGAACTGGATTGAGCCGACGCCCCAAATGCTCTTGATAAGCACAGGGGTTAGTTATGCCTCTAATATTTCGACTGGCCGATCAAACAGAACCAGTTACATGGCTGTCGAAACTTATTGCTAGAAACGACTCAAGTATAATAGTCTTGCCTCAGATTATCGGTCTTAGGAGAAGGAGGTCTAGAGAAATCGATCAGATTTTTGCAGCGCTAAACGATAAGTATGTCACTATTCGGAGTCCGTACATGAAGGTTATATAACTATCTGCACATATTGATTATTATCATTAGTTGTATCTTGAAATTGAGTATGATTTAAAGCTTTGTATCAGTGTTTCCACAAGTTGAATATTATGGCATCACAAAAGTTAAGCTATTATCTTTTTTTCAAAATGAAACGTAGTTTCTATCGGTTATAGGGCTTAGGTAAATATGAATTATCTCTCTCTGTCTCGCTAGTCTTCCACAGCATTTCACTACATGGCGGCATTGGCCCATCGTTTCGTTCTGAAATTAGTGTGGTACATCAAATAAAATAGCTCATCTATCCCTATCTAAGTTCTCCCACGTATGTGTATGTTCGCATCTTCTACCCTGTATACCGTGTGTTCCTCACATGAATGTCTAAGTTCTAGACACATGTAATTATACCACCGTTTATTTTCATGTATACGTATAATACAATGGTACACCCTAAGGAAGCTTCGGTTGTAACATGATAACAAAAAAAGGCAAGAGAAATGTAGGAAGTAAGACGTGCAACTTGATTCTAGCCTTCTGGTGATTCAAAGCTTGCTTCTTTTTTCTGTTTGTTTCAATTTTACTCTACGTTTGCCACTTCTGAACGGCGCTATACGGCGCGCGGGCAACGACTAGTACATAGTGCTCTGTTCCCTTGATCGCAGGTGGTACATTACCACATGCCTGCAGAAGAGTGATGGCAACAGCAGCAGTTAATGATGACGAACACGTCTACGTGCCGTCACTCGTTGACCGTCGTTTAATATTAACGTGTGTCGGGCGGTGTTGCATGCCTTTGGCTCCAAACTCTTTGCTTCATTTACGGAAGGTCTCTTAAGTTGTTCACCGATTGAGTACCGGCGTGATCTATTGTTTGGCGAAGCGGTGCTTCGTGACATGCTCTTCATACTTGTCTGACATCCCTTTTCTGTATGACCCTCGTATCGTAACACGCAGTAGTGTCGGTGTCTAGCTTCTGTCACCTGCCAACCAAACAAAGAAAAGTGTAGGTAGTGGGCTGCTAGTGGACTACGAAAACGGGCCATTGGACACGGGCATGGGAGGGTGCACTGTTCGGGGAAGAGAGCTAAACCATAAAACCACGACAGAAAAACAGCTAGATGCTCGCCATGCAGCAGTCAGTCATTCAGAGTATGTCATAGTGAGAGAAGTGGATGAGAACTTCTTGTCGCTTGATCGATTTTCTTGAAAGAACTTTCTTTTTCCGTTCGTTTTTCGCTAGCTTATGCTTTTGCCCAGGGTAGACAGACATGGGCCAAAAGAACAGCTCCTGGTGGCCCTCAATAGTTCTGAGCGTCCGGGGTCATAACAACTAAACGGCTCAAGCGGGATACATTTTGTTGCCGCTGCTCTCGCAAATGCATCTGCTGCTGCGGCTTTTGCTGCCGACTGGAGTGCTTAACAAATCCAGAAAAAATTAAGAAACTGGCAGGGATTGCTGTGTACATATATTGAGGCATAAATATATCAGACACACACACGCATGATATTACATTAGCTTACGGACAATAAATAGACGGACATACGATACATCGGTGTCAATCGAAGCAGTAGTACTAATAACGAATTAAATAACGGACGTCTGTGTTTCCGGTTTACGTACCTTTATTTAGTACAAGTAGATACAATAGGTGGGGGTGGTGCTAACGTGAACTGTGCAACATAATAATCAGATTATGGAATTTTTAGAGCCCGTTAATTTGGTTTTGGTTAAAAAGTTACGATATTTTGTTGAACTTTTTTGGCAAATTTGTTGTTTGGATCTGACATCAACAGTTTTACATAAACGGACCATAGTGTGGACGAAATTGTAGGGGTATTTTTCCTTCTTGCTTTTTATAGCTTATAGCTCATAATACGTAGTGGCGCAGACAAAATTAAGCAAGATCTTCAAAAAATCATCATAGAATTTTTCAAATTTACGGATTTGTAACTTTTTGTGGAGGTTTTGGTTTATTCAAGATTCTTTATTTTTTAGGTTGTTTATTCTTCGAAAGATTTTCGCGATTGACGTATTTTCGTTACCGGGGTACGTTATCACAACAGTCAGTCCGAAATCTACAACTGATTTGTTGCACGCACACAGACATGCTCACGCGCCCTTTCATTTAAAGCTTCTTGTGCGGGTATAAAACAGGCCGTTGTAATGTCACTACTCTTCAAAAGTACTTTCACTAGGGACTCATTCGGAAAATCAGGGAAATGGCTCATGTGTTATCGGTATTATTAGTAACGTCGACCCATTGATACAAAGCTCGCTCGATTACGTTCGGTGCAGCAGGGCCTAGATGTGACTTTGTCTCCGCGACTGAGTTTTCAATCTAGTTTTGTAGGCTCCGCTTGATCACCATTTCTGGCCTCTTTGGCACTGCCACGTTGAGCTGTAGGAGTCATGCTGAACATGGCGTCTGCTATTACGTTACATAAGGCTGCGATTGTAGCGTCTGGGATTGCGAGGCCTCTCCTGATCGAGTGGCCATTAATGAACGCTACTGTCTTCTCACAAATACTCTTTATTAACTAGGTGGACAGTATGCCGGAGGCAATGCGACCTTGTCATATGCTTTTTTTTTTTCAAAAAGTCACTACTTGTACGCTTCAGTTGGCTCGGACGACTTTTAAAGGTTTGCAATTCATTAAATAAGCAGCAAAAATCATTGCTTCCATGCAAACTTGTAGCACTTTCTTTGCTGATTGGAATATATGACTCCAGCAAGTTACTAAATTTATTCCAGACATTATAATTTTGTTTTTGCCTCTAAAATATTTTACGGAAGAGCTGTCGCCGTTGGTTATTGTGAATGGACTATTTCTTTGACGGTAGAGAGCTCATCAAAGTAAGCCAAAGAAGGCCATGCGTCCCGAAAGCTAACTAAATTTAGAAAATGCCTCCTACGTAGTACTCGCCAAATTTACTTCTCGAGTCAGTTTTGCCCTTTCCGAGAGCAGGCAAATCATGATTATTGTCAGTACGAACTGTTCACTAGGATCATCAAAATATATACGTTTGAATATAATTTGCGACACAAACTAACACCATTAGAGAATATTGTAATAATGATTAGTATTTCTGCTTCTTTTTTTTTTTGTTTCCGAGATACTTGTACTGTACCAGATACCGGTTGCTATATGGTCGTACATGAAGTAGAAAAAAGTCTTTTGAAATCGCTAGGCTATACATATCTGGTGGTGATGTTGATAAAGCATAGCATCCGTGACAGTATCAATCAATATCGGGATCGAGTGGATATAGGTACTCATACTGTTCGGCGACGAACAGCATTATATCGCATGTTCAATATTCGTCCCTTCAAATCCACCCAGACCCATCAATTTCCTTCATTTCTAGCATACGATTCACACTTAACTCACATAGCAAGCACTACATACAGGATTCTGCCTGTTGCATTCAATCCTGTAACCTAAATCGGATTGAGGGTCGCTTGGCCCGAACCTGAGTTCAATCCGAATTCGTTTCAGCCATTCTACTACCTTATTGCAGTAGCCTCGTTATCCCTTCACATTTGTTTTCCTTGTCGTTACTGTTCCATCGTAACTGTTCCAGCGTAAATTGCTTGATGCCGTTTTTCCATTGTTTTTTTCAGCAAATGCACTGTGGCATTGTTCGACTCATCAGATTAAGTCGCTGTTATTCCTTTACCTTGTTTTAGCAATTTAGTTGATTTTGTTGCCTCGCTTGTAGTGTTCAGTTGCCCTATCCCATTCCTTTGTACTCATTATCTCGTGCCCCGTTTGCCACTAGACCGTTGCGGCGCCATCGTTGATCCCTTAGCCCCTTGCGGTTACTCTCTTACTTCAAAGTGAAGCTCACCTCATTTTTTGAATTGCATGTAAATCTTCGACTACCTGAATCTATCGACGATTATCTGATTTTCTTTCTCAACTTTTTTAGAGAACAAATGTTCGACTTCTTGCAGACCGCAAAAAGCTCAACCTTCACTGACATAATTGTCTCGCATCTTGTTCAAATTATCCTAAATAACACGGCGCTGTTTCTCTGGCCGTAACGATACGAACCCATTCGAATAACATTTGCATATGCAAACGAGTCTTATATCAACCGCAGGTGAGAAGATGCCACACGATTTCGTAGTAGTCTTTCGTTAATAGTCTAGCAAGTAGGTGTCATACTAATATATCAAGATCGATACCAGCGTGAAAGGAAAAGCTTAGCTAAGTCATTGACCGGCTTGCTACACCTATGTGCAAGCTATGCAACATAATACTCAAACGAAGCATCGGGATTTATGAAAATTTTCGGTTATTTCAATAATTAATTATAGTTTGCGTATTACTGTATGTATTGCATCAAACGTAGTGTTGTTTAAGGATTTAGATGGGCGTGTGATCACGCGTTACAGTGATCCTAGCAATCCACTACGATAACGACAACAACAGCATCATCGAGAATCATTAAGCCAATGACTACGACCGGTTTGCCCCTTCGACGAGCCCTGGTAAACAGTAAAAATGCATGTAGTGTAAAACGTAGGCAATCATGAACAGCATTTGCCGTAAACCATGACACATTTAAAGGGCATTTATAGCTCGAATTCTTTACAAGCTTCTACCCTGTATGATGAGCAGTCAAAGAACCGGCCACGGTCTTACCGGCGTAAAGATTCGTGCAAGAAGGTCTGTAATATTTTGTACAGAAAAGATTACTAATTTAGGGACGCTTAACTATAAGAAAAATAATTTACTGGCTATTCTACACAACTCGCGAAAATATTTACAGAGAGTGTTGACTTATTTGTGCCTCTTTCCTGTTGGATTCTCTAACACGTGTGGTCCTCGTTGAAGACTACTGTGGTAGCTTAGTGGATAACGTACTTGCCTGCTAATCTTAAGGACACGTCGTAGTTTAGGTTCGAATCCAGGTGTAAACACACGAGTTATGTTATTGCGTAATAGCTGGGAGGCAGCCGGCCGGCTGACGGGATGGCTGATGGCGATATGTAATTAAAAACTCGAAACATAGAGGGCTCGAACGTGTAAAATCGCGATTATGACTAGAAAATATCGGACGCGAAAGAGCACGCAACGAATGCGCACACAATGATCGTTACATAGGACAGTAACGCTGCACAGCAGTTTCCAGAACAATTTATTCCAACAGCTAAAGCTAGGATTAATCAAAAATCTTAGATAAAGTGTCTTCTGTTTGCATTCATAAGAGGGAAAGCATCTGCGCGGCGCTCTCTGGGCACCCTCGGCCGTCCAGCCTCAGGGCCGCTTGAAGTACTTCAGTTGCAATGATGATGGCGTCGTAGCTCAGGCTGCCCTAAAATACATGGCCCAATCGAACCTCCACGAGTGAGACGATTCAATGCTTTCGCAAGATCGACGTTGGCCTGTGATAGTCGACGAATGAATAGCGATCAGCCCTTTTAGATGAAGGGCGCAGAAAAGATTTTCGCACATTACCCAATGTCAATAATAATTATAAATAAACAAGCTAGCGGCAGAAACCCGTAAGTCTTAAAACGTGCACATAATTTTTGTAGAAACAAAAGAGTATCGGTTACAATATTAGTTCACAATAAGCGCGTATTTATAAATGTTTTGTAAACATTGTATAATTTTCGCAAAAATGTATCTTTTAAGCGTTGCTAAAAGTTAGATGAAGGAACGCTTTTAGGTCCTCATTCGCATATCCATTGTCACGTTTGCACGTTAAACACAACCAATCGTTACCAATAGGGTATCAATACGACCGCTATTGAATTACTAAGAGCGTGGCGCTATCTCCGTTTCTGTCATTGCTACTGCCGCTCCGAGCGCTTCCACGACTGATTGTGATAAGGGATAATTTCTATCACATATATTTGTATAAACGGCTTGATCTATATGGACCCCTCTACTCCGGTTCCGACGGAAAGATATTACATTAGCTTATACATATCCTATTAACGGGTTTTTCTCGAGTTTCATGTCTCACATGTCATCCGCTAGCTACACTCGGTCATAGGGTCGAATGAAGCTTTATCCTACATTGAACAAGCTCCCCAATGATGATACAGTATATTGCAAGCTCGACATAAGAAGTTATGATCTCTTACGAGAATTCGAGGTTTGATCTGCTACAATGTAATGTATCGTTTCCATCTAGTTTTCCCCCAGGAGCGTAATTCAGCATGAAGTGGTGGAAACGTTAGCCAAACAGGATCGCCCTTTTGATTTGCGCGTAGACCATCCTGAATATGAGTGACGTATAATCAGTCAACCGACACCGCACAGTAGCCAAAGCCCTGCATCTGCTAGGTATTGTAAAGAAACAACCGCACCTTCGGCAGATTAGCTCTGCCTATCCCTCTGTTCCCATTTGAAGGCTTCTCTTCTCCCACCCAGCTTCAATACCGATCTTCGACTGATTTTACTGCACAGTCGGCCGTCACACTGCGATCGATCAGTTACCCTGACTCGACACTGAAGCTCCTATCTACAGGTACGGTCTTTAAGAATTGACCAAGCCGCTACAGAAAGCGGGTGTACCAAGGATGCCAGGACCAACTAGACGATCAAGCTTTCGACTATGCTACTATAATTTGGCCTAAGCTCTTAGTGCGGTTACTGTTGCTGTTCATTCACCATCTTTATTGAGCGGAGTCCATCACCATCAGCTCGCCGCTGCCCACAAAACGCATCACGGGAATGTGCAGTCAACTAAGCGATTTCGAGAACGAAAATACTTCATTGAGTGAAACAGCTGGAAGCAAGGGTTGAGGGCCTTCACTCTCTAAAGCTGAACTGTTTAGTTCAGCTTTAGAGAGTGAAAAAGAACGTCATGCTTGTCCGATCCTCGAAGGGCTCCTGTGTTCCGGCTAACGAGTGTATGTGCGGGTCGAACTCGTCTGAGGTCTGCACGTATCTGCGCGAACAGCTCTCTAGCCAGCGGAGAGAAAGTCGTGTTGTTTCATGTTGGATTTGTGCGATTCATTGTGACCAAAACTAGGAGCGTGCCATTTCAAAAGTCAGGCGCAAGGACAAACCTGTCATCGACAGCTGTGCCGCTAGACCGCGGTGAGATGCTCAACAGGAAACGGTCTTTCGAGATGCTATACGACAGGCATATCTGCACAGCTTGAGCTTTAGAATTAATTGACTGACATGCGTTGTGCACGGTAGCTCGTTGGGGGGTAGACCTATTTTTCCCCCAGTTCTCCCTGGAGGCTAACGAAACAAGATCCAAATGCGCACATTCGCTTTTCTCCTTACCAGGAAATTTGCTGTTAAAAGTACTAATCAAACTAACATTTTAAGGCATATTTATTGACGGAAATATAACGTTTTTGGGGTCTTTCCAAAGTTCGCAACTTTGACAAGGAACTGCCATTGAGGACGAAATTATTATCACGTTACCGCAAAAGACGGCACTTACTTTCTCATGTAATAATTTATAAGGTCGACGAAGAAATAACTTGAATAGCGTAAGAAATATTCTGTCCAATAGGCTGGTAGCCTGGCTACCGAATTTTTTTTTATTTTACTAGTTCCCCAAATACAAGTCCGTCCTTTCTATTTAAACCCAGCCCGCTATGTGCCTCACTTACACCAGTTTTCATATAGAACCATTCCACGATTTCAGACCAGGAACGTGACACGGCGAAGCCACATGGCAACGCCTACTTCTGTTGGCTGGCTGCCTGTTCCTGTAGCACAAAAGCCATTTTTCATCGTGTAAGCTATCAGAACAGCCGATCCCGATGTAACGCCGTTTAACACGACGGTAAGCGTGCATAGAGTCTCTGGTGAACATGAGTTAAAAGATGTCATTGTAATTGAAGATGTTCGTTCTATCACGAAAGCCACGAGGGAGACGACACATTGAGACGTTACACGAGTGATATCTAAATGTCAATAACGAACGGTAGTAAAGCCGACCCGCACCAAAACCCTCAATGAATTAATAGAAGTTAGTAGATACATTCATCTGTAAATACTAAAAAAAAAAAAATACTAAATAGATAAAGACATAGATTCAGGTTCCCCTTTCGACAAAGCTCAACAGGGTGACACTATTTGTGGGAACCTAGATTCATCAATATTGCTTAATTCACGACTAGTATGGTCTTCACGTGCATAAACCAATGAAAATCAGAAAATCTGACTGTGAAGTAGAGCCATTTTAGTTAATGCTCCAAGCGCAGTTACTTGTGGCTGACAACTCACGTTGAAAATGCATGAACACGCTTTCGTAGTAGCATAGTGAGTAACGTCTTTGCCTGCTAATGTTAGGGACACGTGGTGGTACAGGCTCAAATCTGTATTTTTTTGTAATAGGAGCTAACAATGTTAACGGAATACTCAACGGTGCCGCGCGTCAAGCGCGAAAAATTTGGAGTAAATGGGCATATTTTTTTAAAGATATCATAAACAGTAACCGAGAGATATCATTTGTAATACCATAACGGTTTCAGTGACTCATTGTGCGTAAATATTTTTTCAACTCCTGCACACAACAGCGTTCTTTTCAAGAAGCAATGAGGTCTCTGAAAATATGAACGCTGTCACATCGTTTGTATACTTACTTTCTCAAGTGTCTTAATATCTGTATATTATTCCTAAAGCAAATTAAACTTTATTTTGAGGTAGGAGAATCACCGCAGGAGGCGTGAGGCTCAGGCGTAGCTCGGTTATGAATTAATTGCAATAGAAGGATTGGATAGAAGGATTAGGAAATGAGACACCTTTTACAGGACTACAAGATGACTATCGTCTGATACTCGAGTATGTGAATCAGGGTAACTGAAGACATTTTTCAAAATTATTAAAGTACTGTGATTAATTTATTGAAGTAAAATCTTAAAATACTATCGTAGAGTAATGGAATAAATCGAACAATGCAGGGGGTTTGCCTAAACAGGGCGGTTGGTGGGCGACCTTGAACAGAAAAATTTTAATGCAACAGTAACAATTGCCGGCACAACAACAGTGACGGGTATGGTGAAAAAGATAAAATAAAAAAATAAATGAAACAGGATGATATAAAACCTTATTTCCGACAATCCTGCAAATTTATACAGGAACTGGGAGACTGTTTTCATGATGCGATTACCTACCTATAGAGCTTCTCATCTACCCTATAGCGGTTACTACATTTTCTTACTTTTTGTGTCATCTTGCTTATCTTGGGCTTTTGTCCTACAACAGGACCAGATCTTGGACTGCCGGACTTTTCTTGGCCGATGAAGGTGTTGGAATGTTCTAGCAAAGCCCTGCAACATTAGATATGCAGATATAACTTCTTCCACAGTTGGTATTAAAAATTATTGGAGAAGTTAACATAGAAGTTTTGTAGACGTGTCAAGATTTGACTTGATGCTGCAATCATCGACTCAAGGCTTAAACCTCTATATTCGATATAGAGCGAATGAATACGTTCGTGAGAGAAATTTCTGCCAACAAAAGCTAAATGTACAAGCTGCATAAACAAACAACATAAAAATTCTATATATATATATATATTCAAGTGTCAGCAACGTTTTTGGCATTGGTGTTGTTGCGTGGATATATTCCCATTGTCCCACATAATGAATTTCTTCGGTACTCTCTCGAAAGCCTTTTAACGAGATTGCTTATCAAAGATGCCACCAGTTCCCCTTTCTAACAAATGAACTTGGCTAAGTCCGATGCTACTGATGCATTGAAAAATCGAACAGTCACAGCCGTTGCTCGTCAATGTTGTATCAGCAGTGGCAAATAAAAAACGCGACGTTTAACGAATGAAAGTAAAACATATGCGTATCTCGCCTCCACAGCACTCTTGACTACAGGTGAACTGTTTTATAGAAATGCTTAAATCTGCTTTGAGAACATCAATATGAGTCGTATTATTGTGAATACCACTCATTAATTAATTAGTGATGGAACCCAAGAAACACTCCTACCTTAATAAAGAGAGGTTATATATCTTCACGTTGATACAGAATCATATATACGATATGTGCTCTCTTTGACAGAGTGAAGTTTCACGAAAAGGAAAGGGAGTGCAGTATGTATCGCCTGTGTCGAGATCAATTGGCGTTTCAACCGATCTAAGTTACCGTCCATGACTACAATACCACAGACCGTTTTGACCTGTGCGAAAAATTCTGAGCATTTTTGCAAGCTCATTTATCTGACCGATGATACGGTGCGGCATCGTTGTCAGGGCATTGTTCACTTGGATATTTGCCCGGTTTTCTATCGAAGATAGAAAACCCTGTTTCGACATGAACAGAATTTGACGTTAGTTATTTTGTATGTGGAAGTTAGCATATTCTGTGTGAAAGCATTATATATGTGTATATAACGCCTCATTTTTCGGACCATTTACCTAAATTAGCATATATTTCTCACGTACCATGTAATGAAATAGGAGAGTCTGTATTATTGACAAAAATTCAACTAGACAATTTGGTGGCTTATCATGAGTTTACCGACTGGTGTAGTACGTAAGCCTTAACCGATTATATATATATATATATATATATACTTATGTTACTTCGGGTATTTGTTATCGATACCGAAGGTCAGCCGCGACATTCCTTCGTTTGCGTTCGTTTTGTCGATTCATTTCCATCGCATAAGTGTATAAATAACTCTTTTATCCTTTTGCTGACAACTTTTAACATCTCACTTCTTAAATCACGTTAAATGCCCAAACTACATATATATACGTATGGACATGACTCTGGGCTTATAGTCTGGGTTAACCATGAACAGGTACGTTTGGCTCTGTGCAAGACACAAATGCATAGCTTCCGATTGGCCGTTGGAAGTGCAGAGTTTCCACTGGTTCTAACGGTTCGAGGCGTTCTTTTCATACTTTAAACTACCTGCTTGGGGAACTGTATAAGACGTAATAAGGCCCCTATGTTTCTAGTTCCATCAGACCGCTGGCTCCCAAATCTGGGGAAGTTTATCTATGCCCAGGTTCGAACCTAAGTCACAGCTTTTCTCTAAGATTTGCATGCAAATACATTATACACAAAGGTCCCTCGGTGACATACCAAATAAGGCTTGGACAAAACCTTCGCCCGAATCAGGTGCAATTAACTAATATATGTAATGCTGTACAAGGGTAAGCATCATCTGATCGCTGGCTTATATTCAAGTAAAAATTAAGAAAAAGGCAAGGTCAAAAATTGTCATTCCCGCTACCTTACGTTGTAGTTCCAAAGGAATTGAAGGCAGTGTCATGTCTAGGTACTTTTCTCTAAAAACATACTACCGTACTAAAAAACTTCGGAAAACTCTATTCCCGAGTAAGAGGATTGAGCACAAAGATACATGGACATACATTGAATCTACTGCTTGAAGGGACAAAATTACCTCTCTAAAGAAGACCAGGGTATTGCTTTTGGAAAACGCCAATATGCTCACCATAAATAGGTACCTTATGCTCATCTAAAACGTATTTCATGAACATCAACCTCATTCGTTTTTATAATGGTGCCGCCTAGGATTTCTGAGTACCAGTATTGAATATATGCTTTTATTAAATCCGGGCCTAAAAGTTATTTTTTCACTGAGTCTGACAATTGAGCCTTGCATTGCAAACGGGCAATAACAAGAACACGGTGTCACTTCCTCAATACATCTACTCCTGTCCGTCCTTCAATAATAATATGTACAAGGTACACAGGCGACGTTCATCTTTTATCAGGTGTCTTGTATGTAGGATGTGCTTTGTTACGCTAATAGGCCACATGCGGCCAGGAGTGTTACTAAATGGCGTAACTGAATAGGGGTTTAGATAGCGACATCGTTCGAGTAAGCTCCTTTGGTTATCCTTTACGCTTTCTTTTTTATTTCGTTTTGTCGACGCAGTCGCCGATGGCAAAGGAGACGCATCCGCAAAAAGATTTTTCAAACGTTTTAGATGGGTGGCGTCTAGGTTTAGAAAATAAATATTGAACTGTCGCAATTGTTAAGGTCACGCCAGTAAAGGACCTCTTCATTTTCATGTTTGCGATTCCACTGTCTACATTCGTGTTATTTCTTCTAAAGGGGTTTGCGTTATACAATTGCGTACGGCCACGTGTGGAGTCTAGCATGCATAGCTAGGCTTGGTTCTTCAAAGACGGCCACCGAGTCATTTTTAATTTCTTTTTTATACTTTACTTCGGTCCGGATCAATACAGCCCATCGAACCGGTTTGGATTCTTTTTTAATAGTACCGCGGATTATTAAAGAAAGTGACGCATGTCATTGCATCAACGAATCATTTCATGTACTTGTGTTAGTTCAAGCTAAATCAGCTTGGGTGGGCTCAGTCTATCAGTAGCGAAGCCATGACGAGATCTGAGGTTACATTGCTAGCTATCTTTGTTCCAGTCTAAAAAGGCCTCGACATGTTATTCAAATTATAAAATGCTGAACAAACGAGCTCCGTTTGGAACAAACGTCGAAAGTAGACTTTGTTACTACTATTTAATTCGCGTTGTTAAGGTTCCAAGAGTGTTGCAGTTATCGATCAGCTGAAATTGCAATTGGCTAAAATATTTTAGTACGAACACCTATAAGTCTTGCTTCGTATATTTTCATTCACCCTTTTTCCAAGAGACGCCGTAACGATCCATCTTTGGGCAAATATGTTGGGTGCTGTTGTCACTGATATCGTTTGAGGTTCATAGGCCGAATGTAATAGAGAATCGAACGATGTACAATTTCGATAAGCCATTGTCAACGACATTTTTTTCACTGCGGTCATTGCAAGCAGAAACACCCGTACAGCGCCATTTAGCTAAGTTCCTTGTATCATTTTCTAGCAATTTTTCTGAAATAGGCACTTCTTTCGATCTACAAAAAGCATTTTTTTGAAGAGTCGAATTCGTATAGGCTTGTTAAGAAAGTGACACGATCAGTACATAAGCAATGCACGCATGTATCCGTCATAGCAGTCAAGCTGTGGCAGAGCACGACACCTTGCTGGGTCGTGCTCACTACAAAAACACACTGGGCGTTCTTGTATGAAGTTTGCTAGAGTTTTTGGGTATATGTCAAAAACAGCAGAAAGTTGCTTAGATATTTACTTACGCCGTTAGTTGAAAACTTTGTTCAAGGGTTCACGCCGTGAACGAAGAGTAGCAGGATCTCTAGCTCAACCAAGCAAAGCTCTGCTTTTTGCCGCGTTTTTCTAGTACGTTTTTGTTCTAGAAGAGAAAAAAAAGATCTCTGATAATTGGTAGAAGAAATTGTGATATTTTCAAAGTAGATGGCTAGCGCGTAATAATCCCATTTTATTAAATGTGTCCTTTCCGAAGGGTCATTAGTATATCGATATCAAGATAGAAAAAAGAACGATACAGAGAGACAATAGTTCAGAAGTAATCGCTACTAACTAAATCATCAGTTACATCACGAAATAGCTCAGTAAGACACGTATCAATGTTCTGTTCGGTTGTATTAAAGCCTTTCAAGGTATTGCGTAAACATTTATTGTCATGTTTCTCCTCTGTGTATACCATCCATAGGGATGCACCCAGAGATGGCGCGCAAATGAAACGTAACTGTACTTTGTACTGCGCGAATTATGTAATATGCTAGCCACCGCTAGGCCGTGATGCGGCTTAACAAGGCCATTGTCACTACCTGTGAAAACATTGTTATTCTAATGAGTCATATAACGACGTGTGCTGTGACGTCGAACGTTCTGTGCAACAGACACTGAATGGCTCAAAACGAAAAAAAAAAAAAAAAAACATTGTAATATAACATAACTTACACGAATTTTTATATATTTGAGTTCTTTGAGTTTGCTCATTAGTTACTTTGTCTTTATCTATTAACTAGAAAACTAGCTAGCTTAAAAATATTATAGCTTTTAGATAAGGAAGCAACTTCACTTGTCTACAAGATTGTCCCGAAAATTGACTCTGTTTTACTTCTGCAGGGCGTTTTAAGGCAAAACCAGCTAGAAACTGTCAACCGCTAGGGACTCGTAGGCCTTTTAGCAAATTGTTAAGCATTCAGCGTATAAAGACTTTTTCTTTCAGAAATAAAATTGTTTATTTTTTACTTTACCTACCTCAGGCTAGATGATAATCGGCTCAAACGATGAATCTGCGTGCATATAGCTCAAGATCAGCTTGCCGATAGTTGTTGGTTGATTATCAAGCGTTGAAAATGGTTGAAAAGAATGGAATACCGGTTGAAAGGGAGGGGATGGGGTGTTTGACTATTTCTAATTACCAATTGGCTGCTGCCCACCTCCGGCCCAGCAAGGAACGTGTGTCATCCTACGTTGTTCAGCCCTGCGACCGTACTTTCTGTCAGTTCGGTCTAATCGTTGAGAGGTTTGGCCACAATAACCTTTCAGGACACGATTGTAGAAGCCGCTACGGCTATCAGCTGACTTGTGTTAACTTGATTACCTGATCTAAGTCGGACTGTAGCTGTCACAACAAATCTCGTTCTTGCAAACGACCTGTCTTGTACTAGCACCAATGGCGTTGACACCAGCAGAAACGATCAAAGAGTAAATGTTGCTGCTTACTTGATAGAAGGTACTTAGGGCATTTGTACCTTGAAAGGTATATTTGCTTTAAGTACCTACTATTAGATAAACCAATAAACTTGCCACTACAAGCCTGATCGTTTTTGATTTTGGCTTGACCAGAAATCGCTTAAATCTTTCGTATTCTATAGCCCTTTCCTGCTTTTACACCATAGACGTCAACAGGCCAAAGAGTCTTGAAGTTGCGGCAATGTGTTAACCTATGGCGTAACTGAATTATTATAGAGCGGGGCCATACTCACGTAGTTCATATTAAAATAACTAACATGGACAGACTTAGCGACTGTAGCGGGTTGCCTTCCCCGTATTATTCATCTTACAGCTTACAAGCGCTCACCCTAAATAACTAAATAAGCACTCATTTAAGTTGCGGGAAGTTAATAATTATTTAAAAAGAATTTTAACAGCCAAATCAGTCGCAGTAATGATATTTATATAGTTTCAAATAAAAAATTTGTCAGTATACACCAAAGACACGCCTTGGTACAAAGCGAATCAAGAGTTTTTTTATATCGATTTTGGTCGTAACTGTCCAATCGTTTGGCCACCTCCCATTTAAACCCTTCCTGGTAAAAACAGTTAACGTTTTGTTTTAATAGCTAACTTATCATATAGAATCAACATAGAAGGCAATGTAAATTGTAAAACTGGCAGTCCCTTATACAAACGATATATTGTTGTTATCCAAACCACAGTTTAGTTTCGAAGATTCATTAGATGTCCAAACCGGAAAATTATCATTTGTCTCCTCTGTTTAGAAACGCAGCATATTATAGGCGTTTCATTATCACAATGCCGCACTGAGGTGGCAGTCCTGCTTGTTTTCTAGCCTGAAAAACTCAGCTGTCTCAGAGGTGGCGAACCCTGGCGAACGAAGTTTTGTTAACGCCTGCTCCGGAGCGCCTGTGTGTATGTTTGCTTGACACGCTTAGTGAGAGATGACACGGAGAGCGAAATACTTGCTCGGCATTGGCGTTCTGTCTTCCGGAAGGCCCGCCGGCAGCCCGGAAGGGCCTGCCTGTCTGTGATATCCTGGTGAAGCCGTGGTCAACTTGGCCTCGTACCAATGTTTTTCTGGCGACTTAATTTATCACTTCAAGGACGGCGGGGGATACCTCGGCCAGGCCTGGAACAAAATTTCTTTTGGCCTACAATATTATTTGCTAATTGTCATGGTAGCTAAAGTGTAAATTTGAGCTCACATACCGTTTGCATCCTGACTTCATTAATATGTCCCTAGTTAACCGTAACAGTAACTGCAACAATCAGAGGAAGTGCAGCGAAGTTCTTCACGGCACTTCGTGGTGCAGAGGAACTACGGGGCATGCTTGTAATGACGGCTCAAACATTCTATAGGATTACTGGGCATTTGGTTCAATTATGCTTAGATGAGTCGAATACATATGATCCGCCTTTGCAAGGAGATATTTGATGTGGCAAAAGCAACGATGACAAATGCAATTGCTTCTAGCTCATGCAGATTTGGATTTGTATCACGCATCATGAAGCACCAACGCTACATGAGTAAGTCACGCGTAAAGTCAAAAAGAAGTTCAGTAAAGTGTATCAATGGCGGCGGAGTTTTAGAGTTCGAGTTGACAAGTTAAGTCACCCGCACTGGCAGCCATAGGCAATAGGCGTACATTTCCCAAATTCGCGTAAAACAAAAAATGTTACTTTACAAGTCAATATATTCTTGCAAGGCAATGATGCTGCATTGCGAAGAACCTACTGGACACGCTAAGGAAAATAGCTACGCGAAGAAGGTCTAAGTACCTTACAGGGGTTATAGCCGGCATATATAACTTTTACCAATATAATAGTAATTCAGCATAGATAGTTGAGAAACTAGTTGCTCATAGGAAGAGTGTGCGAAACGAGCTCACCAGATCTGAAGGGAATTTTGTTGGGTAGTTTACATTGAATACGTTAAAAAAGTACTCATTTGGTAATCAGCAGCATAGCAGATAATGATATCCTGAAACCCTTCGTTCCGATTGACCAGCAAAAAATAGAAACAGTAATTATAGTCTTCTATGGTATAAAGACGGCTTCGAAACGAATAAAAAACTATGCTGGAATTCTGTCCAATTATGTAACTATTGATCTTTCATTTCCTGTGGGAGTACGCATGTAATCGGCGTTTTCTCCCCTCCAATACGGACAAATATATCGACCCATCTGAAAAAAGTAGCAGTGTGTCCAGCTTGCGGGCTTAAGGTTGCTCACATCCTCTTCTCCCCACGTAAAAATGCTAAGCTGAATAGTGTTGAATTGATGTATCCCGTATTTTTTCTACTTCGGCCTTTTTGACATGCCATAGTGCTCAGCAGATGAGGCTAGTTGGTGCACATACTATCGTTGACTATGTATTGACAATCAGGCTAGCAATGATATAACAGATCAAATACTTTATTATTAACGATACTTGCTTTTTCATAGCGTGTTTCGACAACTACGCGTAAACATAGGCCTGAATTACGTGTGACTGTAATGTCTTCATCTATCTATATTTTTAATTTGGCAAGCCAAAAACAGCGTGTCAGGACAGAACGGGCCGACGAGCGTTTCGAATAAACTATGGACGAGTTGACACGTCAACATGTCCTGTATTTTGGTCGGATTTGTACAGTGTACGAGTAAGCGAATAGGTCATGATTCATGGGTCGTCAGTATTAGAAGTTCGAGTGGATCCGCGGTGAGTTGTGACTTGGTCGAAAGTAGGCATCCTATTATATTTCAGGAGATTGCAAATCTTTTGTTCACTAACAAGTTTTATTCTTAGTAGCACATTTTCCATAAATAATTTACTAAGAAGATCGCAACTGCTCTTTGTATAGGATACTATCCGCCGTTTAGCATAAATGAACCGTATTACATTACTAGGAACCAAACGTCGTATTATAGAATGGCCTGCAAATAAAAACTCGACAGAGGAGCTGTCATAAGTAAGGAATTAGCTTTGAATCATGCTTTCTTGGTTTATTTATTGTAACCCATAGATATTAAAGAGAACGTAGTTCATTTTGTAAATAAATTTCAAAAATCCAAATAATTATCGCTGTTATTTCGGCTAATATCATCACTAAAACTTGTGTTTAGACTCAATCTATGAAGTTCGTTTGGCCGTCGGAAGTACATGATTGTACCGTGAACTGCGCCATCTATTAATCAAGTTCCATAAGTAGAAATAACAAAACGTGCTAGTTTTCAAATATTGATTTGCCGCCGTATAGTATCTAAGCGACGCGTTTCGAATCAGAGGTTCCTGATGTCCCGCTTTTCACTTAAGCAAAAAGCTACTACGCAGAACAAAACCTCCGAGACTAATTACATGGTTAAACATATAATTGTACTTAGTTATTTGGGTATTCTTATACTACAGGTATATTACTATCTATGTTTAATTGCGCAGAAGCCGCTGCCAATAACCGACAAAGGGCTCCATAGCGTTGAGCAAATCTAGGTATACAAGTATGCATACGTTGCCTTTTACCGACTCTGCTTGTTTCTTGCCGGAGGCTATGAACGCTACATAACGAGGTAAATAGATCACGATAGTTGATTGCTATTTCTTGTTTGCCGAAAGTTTGAACGTAACGTACGAATAACGTTAACAAATTTAAGTGTCTCCGCAAGACGTTTTTATTAAAAGCGAAACCAATGCGTCGTTTGTTATATTCTATGCCGGATAAGCTCTAGTAAGCGGTCTATGGTAACGGATTATGTGATGTTGGGTACTCGATTTTTATAGGTATTACTTCCATCATAGTTTCAAAAATTGTGTATCATCTGAAGAGAAAAAAATCACACGTTACGTAATTGATAGACCTATGTTTCTTTTCAGATCAAAACTGCTTTGTTCATATAAATTGTTCTTTAGACAAGATCGTTGATAAAAATTAGACACTTAGACTGTCGACTCAAATACATTTACCTTCGAACCCTCCCGTTATAAAGTCTTATTCAATAGACTAAAGTTTCAAGCTGTCAACCATACACGGAATACAGAGGCTATATTAGTCTCTTGTGACCTTCGGAGTTAACAGCCAAACAAGCCTCCTGATCGACGTAACTTGTTGATGTATCACTAGTTCGTGGGCAAATCGATAAGCTACCATTCACGAGACTTGCCACTGTCCAGAAGATCGCTGCCATCTCTATGGGCAAGATTCGGCAGGTTATTTCAACTTCAAGGAGGCCCCAGCCTTAGGAATGAGCTCAAACGTGTCTGACTCACAAAAGGGTGAATGTCACATAGGTCCTATCAGCGATGGCTGCGATAGTTTACAGAACTATAAGGCATCAAAAGCTACTACTTGTTCTACTACAATGGAACTACAAAATTCCTCGGTGCCCTTTGCTTGGCTTTTCCGCCAAGAAAAATCGATGAGCGGTTACAACAAGTCGTAGGCGATAGGCCAGAAAAGCTCCCAAAACATATCCAGCCAGAAAACGTTATAAATAGAAAACACTGTTGCTGAAGATGAAAAATCCTGCATTTTTTCTCAAAACAATTACGATATATTGTGTTCGTACAGCTTACCAGCAACGTGTACGATACTTTTCTATCGACTCCCAAAATTGCATTTGGCCAGTTTTTTTTTAACGGACGCAGTAGGCATATATGTATGTTCTGAAGGCCGCCACGGTTCGAGCATTCGGTTTTTTTAGTTATGGAACTCTCAATTTGCTTGGGTTAGCATTACTTGCAAACTTCCTGCTGAAATGGCGAGCTATTTCAAAGTAAAACTTCAGTCGGGGCTGAAATTCTTCACAGTGTGTAAAAAATATTGCAGACCTTCAAGTGTGACCGTTAAGTGTCAGTAACCGCACATGACCTGTTTGTTCATTGATTGACAAGCTGATCGATATATATATATATATAGGTACAAGACAATATGCCCTTGACTTGCTATGAACGAAAGATGTACAGTAAATAATCTGGTATATATTGGTGTTGATAAAATTACTTCACTGCATGCACACTGCAGAATTTAATATTTCATGCTGCATTGCAATACTATTGGGTCGAAAGCACAGCAGTAAATGTTCGGTTTTATCGGCTCAAGGCCGACCCCGGTCTATAGGGTAGAGCTACATTTACCTGCTCGCCTGCTATCCACAGGCCAAAACAATTTCGAGCATTTGAACATTTGCCCGGTACAGTTTAAAGGATGATTTTGAAAATCGCAAAAAAGGTATGAGATGCGTATGATAGAAACCACGATGAGTGATGGGCTTACGAGGTTCGCATCAAAGACAGAAACCGGTTCTATTACTTACTGAGTATATGACGTATGCTGCAATAAACCTACAGGCAATTTATTCTATATATCCTGTTAAGATGTAATCAGCTAAGAGCGGATAAATTTGTAATGTTTAACATTGCTGCTGTGGTAGATATTTAACCAACGTAACGTGTATTTCCGGTATCGTACGTGAGAGCCGTACAACTATTTTTCCATGAGCCTCTGCATAAACGAAAGAGCATTATCGAGACGCTTTAACACGATTGCGTAATGCAGGCCTGACTCTGAGAGAACAAGTGTTCTTATCACTTCTTGTCGTACCTGTGTCGAATTTTCCCACGGAAAACTCGATACGCCCATAGCTTCAACCCCGTTGTCACCACATCGAGCTTTTTCTTGACTTTCTCACCGACAGAACTCTAAAACCAAATGAAACATAAAAGCTTTGAGACCACCTAGTGTCACTGAAGAAATACGAGAGCACAACTGGGATCTATTTCTACGATTGAGTTTGAAGAAATGGTCGTGTACGTGCAGTTGATCGAACGGAGACTGCTTCAAAGCCGGTAACTAAATTTGAATGACTGAGGCAAATGTACTGCAACGAAGGCAAATTTTCTATATTCTTGTGAGCCAGTGGTATTCATAACTGAGCATTTACAATGGGAAATACTCTCTGGTTGATTCGCACCGCTATATATTGTTATAGTAAACGCTTCCACATGGGTACGCTACGGCCAACAACAAGTGCAGGACACTTCATTTTTGTTTGCTATAATAGAGGCCGGTTTACTGAAAGCTTGTACGCCCTGTCTTTTCTAGTTGATCAACGTCAGAAAACGCATTAAATTACTCTGTAACGGGCGGCGTACGATAAAGAAGTGGCTAGTTATTTTCCCCCTTCTGCCAGTCAGCTTGGGGTCGCACCCTTATCAAGGGCAAGATACGATCCTGTGGGTTTGCTATTACCCAGTTCCAATACTGTGCGTGTCATTTATGCACACATTGGCGAGGTAGGATGTTTACTACCATACTTGCCGTGTTTTCGTCTAGCTTAGCCATTACGGGATAAGGGTAACGCACAACAAGCGATGCGTAGGAACATACTCTTTCGCATAAAAGCTTCTTTTGTAAAGTTTCCACAGAAAAGAATAAGCTTCTAAAATCAAACACTGAAAACATGCAGATCTCTAAATAAAAATATGTGAGCATACATTTATTGGTAATGTCCTGCTTAGTACCATTAGAGGAACGACTCTGCACTATATATGCTAAGGATTGTAAATATATGAACAATCCAACTTCGCATCTAACAGATGTGATATGCCGTTAAAGCCTAAAATGGCGCTGGCTATATGAGATGGCCAAACAAGTTTTTCGGCCTGAAAACACAGGATAACGTTTCGGCGCATGGTTTCATACTGTGGTTACTGTGTAGCAAACACACTTATGAAACAAGGTCGCTGGCAATATTCAGTGTTCAAGATACTCTAGAATTAAAAATAAACTAGTTGATCATAAATTCCTGTTAGAAAAGATTGGATTCCCTAAAATCAACCGATAAATATCTTAGATAACATTTGAAGAATTGTTAAAAAAAACGTACTTCAATTTTAAAAATGAGGTAAATATTTAGATTAAGTAAACGCTACTAAGGCATCGTTACACCGTACAAGGTCAATATCGCTAATGTTCTTGATAAATCAGTTCTACTTGTGTAGAATTTCACTATAAATAAATTTTATAGTGTCGTTATTATATAGATATATATATATATATATATATATATATATATATATATATATATATATATATATATTGTATGTATAAACTTTACTGTAGGTTAACGATTCATTAACTTGGGAATAGTTTTTGCCGTAGGGTAAGGTTCGGTAAAGAGAGGCCAGGAAAGCAGGATCATTGATGATATGCGAAAAAGACTGGGGCATGACTGCGGGGAATAATAGCACCGCGTCAATGTACTACACTGAAAACAGCCATCCTGGCCCATACTAAAGGTAAAAACACAATACCGATGGTCGCACTAGGTACGCAAAAGATCACCACCAATCTATGGTTGATAACGATATTTTATGTTGTATTATAGAAGCATTCATACAAAAGAAAAGTAGCGGTTTGTCTGTACTAATTTCCTTCTATCATTTATTCTACCGTCTAGAAAGCGGTAGCCAGCACGGATTACCTGTTAAATCGCCAATTACAAGCTGCCAATTACCTTAGTGTCCATCGCAGCGTTCATCAGATTCCTTTACTTTAGCAGGCGTCAACAGACACCTCCAATGGAACCACTGGACATAACGAATACGAATCTGGTACAACTGATGTTGACTTTTTTTCCCTGAATTTCAAATAATGTTGCAGCGGTGTCGTCGACCGAACTCAGTTTACGAGGTAACTTTAAAGGCCCTTTATCCATAGCTCAGACTATGCTGCCGCGCGACCACTATACGAAAGCCGCATTGTATTTGCTGATAATTCATAATGGCTAAATTGAAGCATTTCTATCATGTAGCTAATGTGATAAACTAATCGAAATAACACAAAGAAAATTTCACGCCATTATTATTACCATTGAAGCATAGTTCAACCTTACCAAAACGTATCATAGTCCGCTTCAGTGCTTCTTCTTTGTTACTTCGATACGATGTAGAAGCGAAGTTTTGCCTAGCTTTAACCGAATGAATGAGATAAACATAACAATACTACATATAAATTTCTTCAAATAATCTAACCGTGTTTGTCCGCGCTACACGTTCCGGGAACATGACGTACAACGAATACGTCGAACATACGCGCAAAACGAAAACGTACCGTACAACACCACGAGGTGTACATTGCAGGGCAAAATTAGGTCTCCGATTCTTAGACCTTAGTTTTGCTGACTGGTTACTTCGCTCTTAAAATATATATCTAATAGCTCTCCTTGCTCCCAACGTTTTCCAGTAAGTTAATCACTCTGTCGACTACGATTGTTTGCCGCCGCTTGTAGTTTTTTTTACGTATAGTATAGTAGAAGACGCACGGGGGCAGTGCGACACGAAGCGCCTGCTTCTATTGTCGCTACGATTGAATAGACTATATGCACCTGAGCTGGTACGCAGCTGTTTATTGTCTCTATATGCAGTATACAAAACTGATTTGTTGCGTCTGGGGAAAAAGATCGAGCTAGCGACAATATTCTGAAGACTTCTGAGTGGAATATGGTATATATGCTTGTATTGTCTATTGATGTCCACTGCTGCTGATGTTGTGCGCTGAAGTGTGTCGTGTGACAGTCTCCACGTGCTTGATGACGATGGCAACAGTAGCAATATTATGGCGACGTCCGCCGTACTGCTATGGTTATCGCTAGTCGTTGAATAGACTTTCCGGTCAACGAGCGGCTAGCTACTGTTGTGAGGCTCTGTGAGCCACACGTCACAATCCAATGGCGAAATAAAGATAACCGCTGACTGGCCTAGTTTGCCTAGTAAGATCCTCCCGTAGCAGCTAGACCATCATACTATGTACGCCTCTGATAAAGCCAGACTCGACTAGAGGCATAGCAATGGACAACTGCCACTGCAGCTGGCGGCGCCACAGTCTGCACCACGCGTAGCGCTTCATTATCATTAACCCAATGGCGGTGATGACAATATTAATATCAAACATCATATATTCCTAAGCATCTCGACAGTAACCCATCATCGTTGTAGTAGACAAACAGGCAGATGCGTGTAGGTACACGGGCGCAATACATACCGTGCAAAGGCTACTTGTTTAGAAATTGTAACTTAAAAATTGCGACTTTTTGCACTACACCCGGGGTATCACTAGAGAGCATTTACGCGTGCCGCGAGTAGTCTATGATACAGCGTTAATCGTGGACACACACAAATTGATCGACGAGGCTAGCTTTCTCCTCACCAATCGGAACAAGCCTACCCGAGCCTGACTATTCATTCTTTCGATGGAAATAGAGTAGGAGGAGCAAGTTTTCCCGTCATTATGCTGTTCAGTCACTTATCACTGTTACTACAATCGACAGTCTGCGATCGCTGTCATTATTACTATCATCGATCCACCTTGATGCTGAGCCTACATCGGCCTTGACTAGCTATGGTCGCATCGCAGAACAACAACCGGAATCCATGGCTTTAGTATAGCTGGGCAATAGCTGCTACATAGAGGCAGACGCAAGCGATTCTGAAAAGCTACTTGTTTCACTTCATGAGTTCTTCGTGCGGCGCGACGTCACTACCGTAATCCCCGTCACTCAAAACCGTTACGCTGTTCTTGTTATCGACAGTGTTCGTGTTGTCGTGTGTGCTGTCGCTAAACGTGAGGTGCAAAAGGGTACCGATCAAACATGCGACGGCGGGCATGCATAGTGCTTCATGTCAGGCAGTAAACTAATAGCAGTACGTATTTCGGACAACCTACAAACCGTCAGATCTTGGTAGTACCGCTGCTGCCATGAGCAGGCATTCATCAAGAGCTTATTGGACGCTGAGCTACGCAATTGCGAACGACGTCGTTACCAACCAGTGCCATTGCCACTAGCAATAGCGCTGTCACTTGGATGATGACGACGACGATTGACTTGGCCGTCTATCTGTGCGTCCATTTCTACCTGTTCACTTATGTCTCATCGAACGTTTGTCTTCACTCTCTTCCGTGTCCTCGCTCTCGCGCTTAATCGCAAGTGCTTCATTTATCTTCTGCTTCTAATTTTCACTCTTTCCAGAAATAGACAGATTATGAAATTAAGCCATCGCAGTGAATAGTCAAAGTTTGATCAATACGTGTAACGGTGACGAGGCCTGTATTAGCCTGGTTACGACAATCCATACAAGTGAAATCTAATCTGTGATTGCCTGTGTCGGCTAAAGACAGTGGATCTTTCTCGATTTTTGTAGTAAATGGTCTGCGAAGGGGGATGGTGGATTGCGTACTATCGATAATCATGTACAAATCTGTAGAGCGTTTAGCGAGTCTGTGTGTGAAGTGTGATAAGGAAGGAGCTCGGCAACGCAATGACAATAGATCGAACAGACGGCTGATATTAGGGTGGTATTAGAGCAAGTGGAAAGGAAAATTATCTAACGTTCCAGATAGGCATACTATAACTGGCAATGTGCTGGGGAATTCCAAATCAGAAGAACAACAATGTAATTGAAGTTAGTACTGTGCCGTCTGTGTACAACTTCAATACACTTGGATTGTGAAGATCCCGAAACAGCGAAACGTAGAGTATAAACTATCGAATAGTGCGAAGATACTATACGAAAATGTTCAGTGTTCGGGAAATCTGCTATACGAAAAATGCTTTTAATATTTTTGATATATTAAACCATATCAGGTTTAAGGCTTTCTCATCGCCTTCGAACATACTATGAGGAAGCAAAGGATCCGGAAGTTCTCCAATGTTTCAACCCTTATATAGTATTTATACTTGGTCAATATGAGAATACGAAATATCAAAAACGTTCCTCCAGATAGAGATCTCAATAGCCTACGATATATAATTATAGCCATAGCAGGGCTGCTGACAAGTCTGCATTCTTTTGACCAAGTTTTCAATCACCATTTGGCATAGCTGTCTCATGATTTTAGTGATCCTCTTGCAAACTTCGGGTTATCGTATACTTCTAGCTTTAAAAAACTCGAAACAAAAAAAGTCCAAAGGCATTATGTCGATGTAAGCTTGGCTGTTCAAGCGGCGAATTACACCACTAGGAGATGCTTCACTCGTAGAAATCCCATTGCTTGACGTGACGAACGGCAAATAGAGCCGTCTTGCTGGACCCATATGTTTTTCATGTACCGGCGGCTTTTACGACCGCGTCGATGTCTCCAGCCTAAAGTTCGCATCAAACACGAACACGTTTCGAGCGCTAGAAGTTTTCCTATTTCCGAAACAATTAAATCGGAGATGCGCTTCAGTACGGAAGATGTTTCTCATATAAAATCTTCAGGGCTGATAAATTATTCAGTTAGAGGTTTCCCCCCAGTCTGCACGGTCCGTAGGTTAGAGATGTTGAGTCAACTAGATCTTGCAGGGATGTAGAAGGAAATCCGACATGTGGATACGTTATACAGTGAAAATATTAAGCATAGCATGTATGTGTACTGAGTCTTTCCCAAGTGTACACGGTAAACGAATTTATATTAAGCAGCGTTCGATAAAGGTAGTTTCCATATGCGTAGTATAAGGTAATGCTAAAGATTTTGACAGCACTACTTCGCTTTACATTTTTTTTTATATATCTTACGTATCAGAGCATTTTAATCCAATGAGTATAAAATCGCTGATATTGTCTTTAACGCACAATTTTTAATCATTTAATCTGATTTGCTTGATCCGTATTTTTCGTGCTTGACTACCGCCCACTGATTTACGTACAGCTGATAGGTTAGCTATCAAGCCATTTTTGAATGGGTTATATCGCGCTTTCTGAACGCGTTAGCGGTCGTGTTTGTTGAAAGCTGGAACTGTTTCAGCTGATTTGAAGAGCATTCACGGTGGTACGACTACCTTAATGCTATACCTATAGACCTCTAGTCTAGCACAGGCCTGTTCTTCCTTTTATTCCTCTTCCAGGCTTCTCTATGCATGCGTCGTGCTGGCGATGGCCAGATATAATATGCTTCGGTGTTTGCTGATACTCATCAATAGAAGACGCACCGGTAGATACATTCTTTGACGTTGGGTAAGGTATTTTTGGGCTGTTATTTATCGGTATTCAATTCAACAGCTGTTTCATTCGGGTAGGCCTAGGGTACGAACGGATTGGCGTTGACGTCTTCGTCGTTATTATCATTGGTGCTATTCGTATGTCCCTACGGAGTGTCTATTACCGGCTGTTGCCGGCGTTGGATCGAAGCACCTGCAGGTAATCAGGTCTATAAATTTTTCCAAGCATGGGTCGGCTTCCGATGTTTCATGAATTCAATCGATATATCGAGCGCACGTATATATTCTTCACTGTCCTCCCGCCCTATGGGGTTTGCCGATATGAGCTTAATGTGTTGATAATAATATATTAGACTGCAGGCAGGCGAAGGAAACACACGACGAAGCTCAGTAGTTCGACCGAAGTGGGACGTCTAGATCGGAGCCAGAGTGAAGTTAATGACCGAGTAGACAAAACACGTAGAGGCAATGCACGCGAAAAGGAGGAAAATAGGAAGAGAGTTGGATGTATAAAGTTTGTTAGATCTGAGTCAATATGTTTTAATGTGCATGTGCTGTGCGTACATCTTTGTGTCTATCTTTCTATATGATAATCAAAAGCGATTAGAGAATCTCAGACCTATAATTTTATCGTTCAGCTTCGGCGGACGCGAATAGTAAAACAGGTTATGGAATGGACCGACTAACGATAAGAACCACGAATTTTTCTCTATTGTAATATATTTGACCTGGGTCTTAAATTCAGCCGAGGCGCCATATGAGCGTTTTGCTTTGTACTTACCGTACAGCACACGCATGTTCTACTGAATTTCTTATTAACAAATGTCAGCAGATTTCTATTCAACTAAGAAACGACGCATAGGCCGCTAGAGAAAGGCTGTCTTAATCATACTCCGTATCTATAGGCTTAGGTTCCCTTGTGCCTAGGACAATGTCCATCTTTGTGGGAAATATTTACTTTTCTTGAGTAGAATCACTGTTTGTAATTGTACTGAACGCGGCGTCTACTCATTTTTAACCGCTAGTTATATCTATTTGGAAGGAGCAACCATCTGCATACCGAAATAGAGCGCCATTCACGTTTACGCATGATAACGAAGGAACAGAAAAGAACTTTTGAAGCCTGCCGAGACGTTTGTTGTTTGCAGCTTTTTTACTATAAACCCGGCACAATTGCGTACAATAATAAGCCGGTTTCTGTGACATCTAATAAACGTTGTTATGAAACCGGATTGCCCCATTTTACCCACCGAATACTATCTAAGAAAAACGCAAAACGAATAGACTTCAGTTAGTTATCGGTACAATGGAACATAGTTTTAAATGAGCTTTCTTCATTCCACCTGTGTCATCATATAGGTTTGTAATCTCATACTGGAAATAGCGTCGTACATAATATTTCCCATTTGCCCTCGATTCCAATATAATGCTTATATCGTATTTCGTTTGGTATTCATGACATCGAATACAGCCAGCGAATAAACATGTATCAACGTTCAACACTACCCGAAAAGAATAGGTAAACCTGCCAGTATGATTCCAGCCAGAACACGGCGGTACATTTAGACAAAATTGCAATGTTGGCCTGATGGCACAATTAGGCCCAATTCGAAAGAAGCCCCACTTCCAAAGGCAAATTAGCCCTACCTTGTATATGCCTCAGTATTCCTGTATTACATCCAGTATCGCTGTTGGATTTTCCATCAAAGAGCTGGCTCGAGCACAAGACGAAATGTGCCTCCGTTCGAATCTGAATCACAATGTGTTCTTACGATCAGCAGGCAAATACATTACCCCGCAGGCTATCACAGGATGCCTATTTATAAACGCCTACGAGGATTCAGGATACCTAAATTGACATTGGTGTTTTTGACAGTGGTCATAGATCATTCAGTAGTGGCGCGGAGCGCAGAACGATCGACAGCCCGCCCGCTTCAAAGAGGTACTCAATCCATTGTTCTCATCACCTTATAAAGAACTGGTGTCCCTATGCGTTGTTTTCATGATCCACTGCCACGATTCGAATCATTGACAGTTTTATCATTAGGAATCGACGCCGTACTTTGCTAGTAACAATATTGTATGAAGCTACCTTGTGTGAAGCGAGTTCGAAAACGATAAAATTAAACGCCGTAAATGTAGAGATTTTCACGAAACAGGTTCAGGAAAACCCCTTTTGAGCAGAGTTCGTCTCAGATATCACCTGTTGCGTTCGATAATGATTTCCTTCATTCTTTACACATTGAAATTATTGGATCATTGCACCCAGTAAAGGTGCGAAGATTTTTTCCGAATAATGCAAATTACTAGTTATGATGTCGTTCAGTACTTAGCGTCGAGATCGGCTTCTCGCCTTTACGTGCCGGTAGTCATTCGACGTTCAGGTACGTCGAGACATGAAACTCCACTTGGCGATAGCTCCAGCAACGCCAAAAAGCTTCTCCCTAGTGCTGTCCCAGTATTGAACAAGCTAAGTTTACGTCCTGCGCTTATCTAAGTTACCAGGCGAACAGTTGAAAGTTCTCAAAATAGGCCACAGGGCCGTGTCACCAGGAAAGGCCGATTAATCTGCTGAATTACCAGTTGCTTGGACCCTGTATAGACCAAGTAGTCTAATTAATCGCTAGTCAGCCAGCATTTCGCTTCGTGCTGGTAGTAGCCAAGTGATATAAGCCTGATATTGCCCATTCTGACACTGTTACCGCTTTCTGATTCATTACGTACACACAGGTATTCATCGGTAAGTCATATAGAATTTCTCGTTTCTTCCTTTCTTTGAACGATTTAAACCATTTTTCGTTTCAAAAGCAGAATTTCGAACAGTTTGTCGATCATATGTATCTATAATTTGAAGACACATAAAGCTAAGACGATTATCGATACGTTTACAATACTTAACAATTTCGTCCGCGATTACACATTGAAAACAACAAATGAGCGGGTACCGCCCCGAAACTTCAGCAGGTGCGAACACCGCTTGGAATATACGAGTAGGACGAATCGACGCGCCGTGACTCGGTACGCGGTTCAGGGATTTTACTACACTATCCGCAAGACACCCGACTATCTTATGTCAAATATGGCTGCCGATGGGGTGGAAGACCCCGCGTTCTATATCGCGCACGACGCTGCTCGTACATGCTCCTTTTGATATATTGATACGCTTGTAAAAGATATAGGTTATAACGAATCAGGGTTATTTTATATTTCTGTGGCTGTTACCTTATCCTATCTACGGTATAAAGTTCACCTAACAACAATTTATTCTACATTCCGCGTTGAATTTCTTGCAGATATAACTTGATTGCGCTGATGGTTAACACGTTTACGACAATTAAATAAACATTTTTGGTCTGGTTGTGAGTAGAGTGTTACTTGTTAATTACATACATTAGAAAAGACCAGTAAGTTTAGTAAAAAACACAACATTTTGACAATTCGAGTTGTCATCAAACGTATGGCCAAAGGTAATTCTTCCAAAGTCGAATTCGGAATGCCTTTGATACCCGACAATCTTCCGAAGTATTTTATTGATAAATTTGTAACCTAAAAACGTGAAGGGTTGACGAAAGGAAGCAAACATAGATAAAGGTGGTCCTTTCTGTGCAAAGCAATGCTCTTCAGTTAAAGCTCAGTAGTAACTTAAAATTCGATAACTTATTATACAGGATTTGCGTGGGTTTGATCAGCAACAATAACCCCACTCTTGCTGTTCATATTATTCCATGTCAAATAAGTACACGCCGCTCTTGTGCTACATCAACACATTGTGACTTCGTCGGCGGTGGTCCTCAAACCGAAACTTTATATCATTGAGTGACTATAAAGAAGCGTAAGGGTAAGTAACTTTATCTCCATTGGTGCATCTATAGTATAGATCGGTACAAGTAAGCTTCGTACGATAATTCAAATACTAGCGGGCTCGTACCGCGCTACTTTTGCACGGGGATGAACGAATACCATGGCTAGTCCTTACGGGATGATGTCCGTCATACGCAGCATCTTCCCATCCCCTCAATTCCCACTAAATCTTCCCCCTTGCGTTTTGGCGATTTTACTGCTGGCTACAGTGAGATCCGAATAAGTCTATGCTATAAACACAGGCAAGCGTGACTTCTGTGTAGTCAACCCTTCGTAGCTTTTCGGACAGATGCCGCCGTCGGTGTATAGATTTACCTTGATTCCGCAATGCCTCTGTCCTGTACGAAGGGCATTGCGGCAAATTGCATTTGGAGTATACAAGAGAAGTGTTGTGATTTGTTTTCTAGAATTGTATTAAAGCAAAAACAGATATTTCTATGTTTTTTTTTTGCATGCATTAAAAGTGCCAGTTTAAACGGCCATGTTTGTTCAGTGTAGTCTTTGATTCGGCTTAATTATAGGTTTAAAGAGGCCTAAATTTACTACAGACTCGTGTCAAGTGATCCCTTCGCAATTGTGCGAACTTCTCCCTAATAGTTCAAGTGAATAAATAGGCATTTTGACCTCGTGAGTTATGAAACGCCGGCTCAATAATGCTCCATTATGTTAATTCAGGATCTGAGCTGTGTGCAGGTATGCTTGATACAAAACAGATTGTCAAATCTTCAATCCTTGCACTAACCAGCTATTATTATGAGTGGGAACACCAGTACGCAAAAAACATATATCGTACCTTTAGATATGTCATCATTTTTCATAGTTCTACGAAAATTTACAGGACCATTCTCAAATTTTATCTTATCAACAATAAGCATTATGGACACTTTATATCAGTTGGTCATTATATCAATGGTAAACATTTCTCTCGTTAGAGAAAGCGGCCTCATGAAGACAGGATGATTATCAAGATTAAGCCTTTCAGTTTGTTTTTCTTCTCCGGTAGTTGCACAGTTACTTGCAATTGATTTGGGCTAACCGGAAAAGCTTATTATAAACAAATGGACCAATAACGGATCCTTGTTCAAGTTCAAATAATGGCGCGCTCACAGTTGTTATAATTGTAGATTTTTGTTAATTAATGATTATTCGATCGATTACAATGATAAATTAGTAATTGTTCGCCCGTTTGATGAAGATCCAATTTTACAGAGATCACTTTCTTCAGATTCTATCATCATGCCAGTGAGTTCATTGTATCTATCCGTGCTGTTCTATGGAAATTCCGGCCGCTTTTTATGGTCGATATCTTTTTTTTTTTCGAGGTGTTTTGTACGACTTGGAAAAACATTCACCATTTCGTTAGGTGCTGTTAGCTTAACAGTGAGTACTATACCTCTCTGGTACTCGAATTGTTTGTGCAAATAGCTAGGGTTAAATTGTCATTACGTTACCTGCTATTTTTTCTCGTAGTATGTTTGTTGATCAGAATAATACCCTTGATATATAATAAGTTGAGAGGCGATAATATTAGCTTTTTATGCTCAAGTGTAAGGCAGCAATTCAGCCGTCAAAAATATGATACAATACCTGTCTGCGGTAAGAGCTTAGTTAACACAATAGGGGCAACAACAGAAAGCTATCGATTGAGTTCATAGTCGATCAATGAAGATGCTGCTGTAATAGAAGGCCCGAGTAAAATGATAGATTTCTTGTACACTTAACAACGGGGGCCTCCACTTGCTGACGCTTGTAGTTAGCAATAGTCTAGGGCGACGCTTATATCCACAGTTACTATTGCAATCGTAACTTGTTCAACTACGAGACGATATTTTTTAGCTTCGTAATCCAGTATCCAGATACATGACCCATTCGGAGTTTACTACATATTCACCATATAGCGGTCGAAAAAGAGATGGAAAGAGGGAACGAATATATACGTGTTTTGAGGAAAGCCATATGATAAGATTCGAGAGGGAAGCAAACGTAGGAGTGTAAAGGCTAGGCTATGCTTTTTTTTTTTTAAGATGCTTTTTCTAAAAATAATGCTAAAGACCATGATGTCACTGAGGTTAGCATGGCGCTGGCGGAGGGAATACATCTGTTCGTAAAATCGCTATTCAACTATAACAGAGTCATTCAACGAAGTACCCTTGTATACACCGGATCCCTAAGCCTTTAGCAAATCTTATCTAGGGCTATCTGTAAACGTGTTGATCGCTGTAACGACTTGCATAAAGGCTAAGTTATGAAAAGCTCCTTTGGATACGTGCGTGCATATAAATAATAGGAACAAATTCCTTTGAATAATGTCTTTTGAAGGAAAGGCAAATGTAGGACTAGAATAGAGAGCTGAAACTAACAAGTGAAGCGCCAGGATTTCATTTGCTATAGGGAGGTTTCATCTTTGGGTTTAGCCGATTAGCGGCTGCCACGAAGAAAACCCACCGGCGCACACACACGGCCCGTTAGTGGACACGTACTCTGTACAATATTCCGCTGTAACTGGATGTAGCTACGGGTTATTGCGGACGCCATCGTTGACATCATCATTAGTATGGCTGGTGTTTTTAAATTCTAATTAATTAATGTTTCGAGAAACGAAGCGCGCAATGCCAAGTTTCCTTTCTGCTCTGTTCGTAAATGTTCAGCGTAGCAGCCTTAGCAGCAACAGGTCAACCTTATGGCCGAAGATGGTCATCGGCGAGAAGGAGAAGCCGAGGAGCGTTTAAAAAATAAAAGAAAAATGGTGCATTTGCATTAGTGTACAAACGGCATCCAGATGTTCGTGAGAGTTTAGCAGGCACAGTCCATTGTATCGTCGGATATAATGAAAGGATAGCGGCATTAGAAACAAAGAAAGCGGCTCGTTGTTCTCTGCTCAGTCCTTGCTGACCTTGCTCATCTGGTTGAGTCCTAATCCGTCCTTTCAATAGTAAGATTGTCTCTGCGCTTCTCATCGCAAAAGAGATGAGAGGCGAACATGCTAACAAGTCTGTGGATACTGACGGAAATAGATGTTCAAAAAAAAACAGAAGACGTAGTCATTTTTCGTGGTTGGTTCTCAAGAAAAAGGATTCTAGTGTTTTGCCGTACAGCACGTCACGATTCAATCGGACGGGATGGTAATAGAAGGAACGAGGAGGTTCCAAATATCCCGATTACTGTCTTACCGAGTTATCGTTAATCGACAGATGTGACAGGCATTTAGAGCAAGGACCTCTTTCGACCTGATACCAGAAAAGGACAGTTCTTCTTTCCTTGACAACACCAGCAGCAGTGGAAAAAGGCACGAGTAAACAGCGGGCAACGAACAACCCGTTCATTTCTTATCTTCATCGCCTTCCAGCCATGAGAGGTTCACATTTATAGCATCGATCTGAGTTCCTAACTTAAACTTGAAGTTAAATAGCTATAGATTTCACAGGTTTATGTTACCGGCTGGATGTTTGTATGTTGCACTTTTTTTTTAACTTATCAAGTTAGACATGTCTACGTATATATATATATATATATATATATATATATATATATATATATATATATATATATATACACCAATACTTGATTATTTTTCGCTTTTCTGAGAGAAATTAATACGTTTTCTGGTAATCTCTGCCCGTTGCAACAAACAGTGTTACGAGCCGATGCTTAAGACAACCTAGACTTAATGGAATCATTTAGACTGGTACAGGTACACGGACTTATTTTGAGGCAGCAAAAACGTAAGCGCATAGGTGTTTGAGTATTCGACTGTGTTAATTTGTTTTTAAATGTATTACGCACAGAGACGATGTACACCTCATATTTGATCGACCGCAAAGGTAAAAAAAAGTATTTAAGGAATATTTGATACGGAAAGTGTAAGTGGTGACGCTCCGTAACGTATCCAAAGGTAATTGTGCCTATACAATAGAAACAATCTAATCAAAGATCTCAGCTGGTTACATAGATACACGTTTATACGCATATATATATATATATATATACGCTACAATGATCTTGGAAACTGCTTTAACAGTACACGAATGTTCGTTGTGCTTTTTGCTTAACGGCTCAATGAGGTGAAAGTGACCTGCTTGACCTAAGTTGTTTGAAGCTGCAAAAACTTACTAAAATGATTGCTTCTATGGACAGCCGTATCAGACGCAGAAGTTAAAGTATTTAGACTGAATTGCACGACTAAATAGATGAAGTTAAGATTGAATAGCAATAATTGAAGAGGGTTAGCAGTCGAAACTCGAAAGAAGAAAACATCTTGTTTCCATCAACAACGAGAAAAAACGTTGACAGGAGGGGTAGCCACGTTGCTCCAAATGGTTGGCAGTTACCGTGCGAATAGTTTAAGCCACAGGCGGCAAAAATTGCATTCAAGCCAAGCCGCATTATAAAAAAAATGAATAAAGCAGATCATTGTGGCCCGTATCTTCGGTATATGCAGTCAATCCGGGGAAATAATACCATCTTGAATAGCTATACTAACTATATAGCAACAGCACTAGCCTCTCCGTTCTCTGCTGGAAGATCATATGGATAGAAGATATTGAGTCGAGTGACGCCCTACTACCCGTGTCGATATATTACATACCGAGTACGTATATAGAGATAGATATATCTAGCCAGCCATCTTGCATGAGTCGTCTCCGAAAAAGTTTTCTAACGAAAATGTTGCCAGACAAAAATTAAACTACCTGATGACCAACAAGACGTGTCTAGAAGCCTGTAGAATAGTAAAAGCAGTGGCACACTACAGACATTTTCTATTCTAAAGCTTAGTGCAGAAACATTGAGAACAGCAAAGATGACTCATTTTTCGTGTAGAGTAAATTGGACGAACCTTAAATTTCCAATCCGCTTCTGATCTTTGTAATCTGCTTGGAATCAAAGCGAAACAGAAAGAGCTGCAAACAAATGTGAAAGCAACGTATCTGTCCCGGCATTGAATCAATGATTAATTCGTTGTACTCGAATGCTTATCAGTATGGGTTCTTGAATGGAATGCCTCCGATTCATCCGATGAGTGAATAACTACAAGTTTCTAACAAGTTAAGTGGAAAACAGGTAATACTATTTAAAGGTTTCGTTATATTAATTATGTATGTTTAAATTAGTTGTTAATTAAGCCCATTAATTGGTTAAGCCCATATCAATTGCTAAGTGCACAAGCAGTGTTGTCTCTAACCTACTTTTTTGTATAAATATTGTTTGGATCTTATGAAGGGCATACAAATGCAGGCGACAACTTTTAGAGACCGTATGGCCTCTAGCGGCCGCTGGTACATAGACCATGAGAGATTGGCCGCCCTGTCATTTGTCGAATATACATACGTTTCCCAGCCTACGTACGTTGCATGCACGATGCATTCTGTTCATACCGAGCGGCCTAAATACCGTTCTTCTCTCTCATAGATCTAACTACAGCAAAAACGGCAGTAGATAACCAGGGAGGGTCATTAGCAATCGGAGACTCATGATCCGGCCAACATTTCTTAATCAGCAGATTACGAAAACAGCCGTTAATGCAATCTATACACTGTATCCAGTGGCACTTGGCGCTCGTGGATACGCGTCATCGAATGTCATTATATAAATTGCAAAGTTTGCTCAACTTTAACTTATTAATAGATTAATATATGGATTAATTTATTCTTTTCTGCATCCAGGGATTATGGGTTTATTAAATATAATATGGGTGGAGAAATTATTCACCATAAGCCGCTGCGCAGTCGAGCATATAAACGCATGCCTTCATGAAGGGTAGTCCTTTTTTGTTCAAAGTATGGGCGTTGGTAATCAAGTTGGTTACATGCTTCGCGGGGCGCTGTAGGTTACTGGGCCTACTTTAGCGCAAATAAGCAGATTTCAATACCTGACCTCCACAGTGGTGGCAAGGCTGCTGCAAATGCTTGCTTCTTAAAACGGCGTCTTTTTGTGCCTACCGGTTGTAATTGTTTAGAGGTCCTTTGCATTGATATCCTGAAGACACGACCCCTATTTTCTTACCTAACGAATTTCGTTTCGTTATCTTTTGGCACGAAAAGTGTACAGCACACACATGTAGAGGTACAGCTTTAAATGATAACTTATGTCGTATCTAAGAAGAGTGAGCAAAATTTGTGCTATTGTTAGCTTAACTAGAAACAGGGTCAGACAAACAGTGTTTATTTGGCTTAGAAGAACATTTTCTGTTCAAATTATACACTCGCATTATATATTTACACTTTGTGCACTGGTTTCAAAGATACGACCATAATATCATGCAGTTTATTTACAAATACTTTCATTATAGGGAAGTGTCCGTAGTTACCGGTCAAAACCCCTTTGAAAAATGCGTGCGTAATCCGCGACAACAGCTAAGGCTTGCTATTGTACACATTCTGTGCTCGCTGTGTTTGTTGTTTTAATTGAAGAAGGAAGACAAGATGCACTTGTAACAAATCATTTTATTATTTAATTGTGGTAAATTATTCCCAGGGTAATGCTTTCGTCTGTTTGTCCGGCAGTAACACTGACTTGGTTGGATAGGTTCATCGAGGTTACCAGCCAACTGCACCTAATAGGTGTCCATAACGCATAAAGTACCTATGTATGATCGAAGTAGGAATGAGACTATCACGTATTGCCCGGCTTAGCTATGTATACGCTTGTGCTACAAAAACGACAGTATCACAAATCGCTAACCCAACCTTTTTGGCCTAAAATCTCTTACGTCCTAGTGCGCCATTCACTGTTAATAAAATTGTATATATTCACTTATCTCGAAATAGGCGTTTTAAAAAGTTACTTTGAAAGCTTTTTAATAAGTGAGCGAATTTAATGAGTATCCGGTCTGCTGAGCGAAAATGTCCATTTTAATAAACTAAACAAAATCGTTTCGTAGAAAAGTTTTTCGCTCGAACGTTACAAACGATAGAGGTGACATAGCGGTCCGCAGAGTTCTGGCTTCGACAACTAATATAGTATTCAGGCTCGAATACGCAATTCGTTCGTTAGCAAATATCCCAACGTATCTCTTTCTAGATAGAGGGAAACTTGGCATGATAGTTTCCGTACGCGTCTTTACATGTGTTGACAATTTTGTGTATGTAATAGTGAGTCATTGAGCCCTATGTGTAGGCTGGGATGCGCAACAAAAAAAGTGATATTTGACAAAAATTCATATGTCACTGGATCGTTCCGAAAAGAGAAAGGATAGCTCTGTTGACTAGAGCCTAATAGTGCTAAAATCTGATCTTCGAAAATTAGTCTTTTGACGCTCGCTATAACTATCCAAGCTACCCTATCTATCACTACAGACATTTCTATAGGGACTAATTTTACGCCTTGGGAGCAAGTTCCGATGCGCGTTGATTCGGGAGGCTATTTTTGATATGGTGATATCCTCTCGATGCACTATCCGCTAAAACAAAGCTCCCTCTTGCAAGCTTTTTGGCAGCCAAATGCTGATAGCGGCGTAAATCATATATCTATACCGTACCAGACAGTAGTTAACTAATCTCACAATGTGACATTTTCCGTTCTATGACCAGCTTTGGATCATTAGGTAGAGGAATTGTTTTAAGAGCATTAGATTTTTCTATAGACTAATCTTCGATAATATCAAGAAATAATTTGACGTGAGAGCAATTGTTCGTGGTCGATAAGACTAAGTTGCCTGCCGCATTCCCGATCATGTATAGAAGTACATTTGAACTACATGCAGTATAAAGTCCAGAAAGTTAGGTCACTTTGTGCGCAGAAAATTTACTTCGAATTCTCGAAGATCTGTCTAACACAGAACTGATTCATGCATGGTACGCTAACTGGTTTGCACGACTCTTGGGTTCGCTCGTGCACACATCGCCGCTACATCTATCAGCTAGTTGGCGGTACGGAGATAGCATATATTGCTGAGAATCAGGAAGAGTCGCCCGTGTCTCTATGTCGATTATACCCTCGTGCACGACGAGACTCAGAAAACTGACCCAGCTGCACCCCCTTTCGTGTTTTCCTTCATGCATATGGCTTTTATGAGTCCACCCACTTTCAGTACGCTGACGGTACTTGTGCGTTGTCGGCCTCTTGTGCGACGCTTTCACCAGTCTCGTTCATCGGTGCCTTGGAACAAAAGGTCAACTCTAAACTACTTTATACTCTAGCCTTTCATAGTCTTATCGACTTTTCTTAGCTTACGGAAAAGAGAGTGCACGAATTTCGGTCCTAGACACGATGGAAAGACCCAGGCGTTTTATGGCAATACATTACTACAGTATAGTATTAGCATTAGCCGCTTGTAGATCACTAGGCTTGGGCGTTGGCAGATTGGTTCTTCAATTTTTGTCGGTATTCCTATATATGATTCCAGTACTTTTTTTAGGAAAATGGCACTGTTCATCAAATCGAAGATCATCTTTATTTATACGAAGAAAGTGTACACATCGTGGTTGCAAATAGTTTCTGATATTCATAGGAGAGCATGCAACAATTAGCTATATCTATATATCACAGAAAACAGCTAAGCTTTTGGATTCACCCGTCTATTTGCCAAGCACAAATATTGTTGGTTAATTCAGTTGAAACTAACCGAGAACATTTTGATGTTGGACGATGAAGGATGGGGCAACAGGACGAAAATCCAAAGTATATAAGTGTCCAGGAAGCGGTGACGGCAAAGCCTTTTTTTTCTAGAGCAACGAAATGTTTTCGTACACGTTAAATGCTATTTCTCATTTTCGAAAACGTGTATATAAAATAAGTCATTTTTACAAGCAAATGTACATATCTGGTTCTCTAATAAAGAATGACCTAAAATTTGCAGTGACCTTTGGTCACTGCAAATTTTAGGTAGATCTGACCCAACGAACAATTTGATAATTGAAATCTGCTTAAGAGCAACATGTCAAGGATAGAATTGGAAACAACTATACCTACTTATGTAATCCTAATCTGCTACATTAGGACGGGTTCTATCAGTAAAATAAATAGTCAGCAAAGATGATTCTGTTTAGGAGAAGATTTTTCACCCTATCTAAAACTCTTTACGAAAAAATTTACAACGAATTGTAGTCCAGGCTACATGATGGTACACTACGCTGTATTATCAATACATGTAAAGCTTACCGCACGATAAGGAACGCATGGCAAGTTCTACCGTTGAATTGGTCTTACCCTAGTGCTCCCTACGTCGCCACCTTTACAGTCAAGAAGCGATATGACTTTCGCATGATCATCCATAGCATGATTGATAGCTTGCCAGCCATGGCGTGATCAGAAAGTTGTAACGCAATTCGGAGAAGAATTGGTTCGTTGTAAGTACATTTCATAAGCTTGGCCGTCTACTCAAGTGCAATACTCTGGTCGCCGTAAGTATGCATATTGTACGAAGCTCGGACTTATCACTTGTCGCTAGTAATTCATAAACGTTAAGGTTGACATTTTTTAGCCTGTCATGAATGCTGTTGGCATTCTGGGCCAGCTCAAATTCATTGTGTTCTACTGCCGCGGTCCTTCACCCATTCTAGTTCGTTGTTTCATACGACCCATTCAGCAGGCTACTCAAAGACAAAGAGCGTAGCACTATTAGTGGTACCAGCTAGTTATCGCTGCCGCTGAGGTCATTTTGGGTGGCGTCATCTTAGCCACGCTATTAAGCCTCGGCTAAAGTTGTATGGGGGTAAGCATGGGACTAATGGGGTCAAGCTGCAACCGTTTTCGCAGCTATTCAGAGCTTCCGTGTTCCACAGTGGGTGACAGTAATCGTGGCTTGCGGATCTGGGGTAGATCACGCCAATCGAAACACAGCAACGCCGATAAAGTCAACAGTCGGGGCTTGGTTCGATTAATGTTGACAGCCAACCTGATTCCAACTACCGGTGAAGTTGCCGTATGGAAGTGAGCGGTGGCAATTGGACGTCGAGTAAGTTATGTTGGTCCTTTAGTAAAGCTTCATAAGCAGCTGCTTTCAGACGGATCACGTTGGCTGATTTTTGCTTGAACTGGGGACAGCGAGGCGACTTCATCGCTCGGTGAAGTGAATGATTGAGTGTATTTCTAGTTCGCAGCTATCGTTGTCTAGCTTCTAGTATCTGCCAACCATGCTCACTTGTCACTGTCTCAAGGTATAATGTTAACGGGCAAAGAAATGATAGCACAGTACTAGCTGCGAAACGCGAGCGAAAGTCGCCTTTACGAGCTGGAAGCGCATCCGGCGTACGATACTAGCGATAACATTCAGTGGCCTTAGGGTCCCGTTCAAAGCTTTCGTAACGATAGCGTCATGGTGTCTACGCAATCGTTGTATGAAATCAGGCCAGCTACGCAAACAAACAGCATAGATCCTATTATACACTGCACTGGCCTAGTAGTGGAAGAATAGGCTTTAGTCGACCTTCCGCCACACAATCCAGAAGAAACTAATCGACCGAGTCCAACAGTGATGTCGCCTGCTACCGGCAAGTTCGCTTGCTCCATGTTTCCACAATCCTGATAGTTAGCTTAAACTCATTTGATGTAAACACCATGATTGTACATACGTAAATATAATCATGGTAAACATATTCTAACATTACTAATATAGTCGGATGGAGTGCCACAAGATCAGATTTACAAGAAACCTTCGCGCATGCGTTTATCGTAGAAGACTTCCGTATATGATCATCCAATTCTCATAGTGATGCATTGAGGTATTTACGCCTCTGGTCTTGGCTGCATTAATTATATTTCAACATGACGTGCACTACGCTAGAAGTCGGTGTGGTAAACATAAACCAGCTTCTACCTAAAGTATAAATTTCTATTCGATTAATCGAGAAAACAGACATCAAATGAACGGCAGCCTAGCTAGATATGATAACGGTTTGTAGTAAATGAAAAAGTGCTTCCGATCTTCATTGCTCGACTACCAAACACACAAAATAAGACTAGCACACACGTACATCATGTAAGAGAAAGAGTGACCTTATTATAATAAAGAGAAAAAGAAATAAGACAAAATAAATACTGTCAAAAGCATAGTCAGACAGTCAGCTGTGAATAAACTCGGCTGCGTCGTGTGAGAAATACGCCATTTTCATACAGAGCAAAATCGATATAGTGGAAGTGTTTTTTTCCCTAGGTGCTAATTGTTTTCCATTTTTTCGTGAATTTTTTTTCCATCCCGTGAATTTTGTTGAATCCTATTCTAGGAAAACTTTGCCCACGTTTCCGATTATGTAATCGACACATGGCGGAAGAAACGGCAAACAATACCTTGTCGCACGGTCATTAATATTATACAAAGGTTTACATTTTTTTTTATAAATGTATTTTTAGGTAGGTTTTGCAAGTCGGTGCTCAACTGTTCTTCGATATTTAGAACAATCCAAACGGAAAGTTTCTTCATTTTGCTTGAAGTTTGTTTTAATATATAGGCATATGAGCAAAGCGTACGAAAATCCTACGATTCCCGCATGCTATCCATTTCCATCCAGGTTATATCCATTTCCTAAGGATCTATTTGCAGACGATTTATTTAATGCATATAGCTAAAGATATTAAATTAGTAATTCGAATCCATATTACGTTTGTTTATCCGTACTCACATCACCTGCGCATGCATGTATGCACGCTATATATCCATCTGTATGCACACATTAGTGTTACCATTAATTTCTTACCTACTATACATACATATATGTCAATACGTTTGCTATGTTTGTCCTCGTTTTTTATAGTTCAAATCAATCTCCACCAATAGGAAGACTGTTGATCTGGTATAGCTTTATGTCGTCTGCTGCCCCAGAGGGCGCCGGCGTACCTACAGTATAAAATAAACATCTACCGCTTAGTAGTTATGATAGGTGTTTATTCGATTCGTGGCATCGTCCTGATTCTATTGTTCCGCGTTATTGCTTGACGCTTCTACTCACATACCTTGTCTCGATTTGGGGCATTTTGCAATAACAGATTATACTGCAAACAATCAAACCTTTGCAAATTGTCGCGCGGTTTTAATCTGACCGTCGTGGACTACCGGTATTGTCGTACCACATATATATTCGCATGTAAATTCCCTCTCTTTAAAACAGGTCTTCTAGATAAAGAGATTTCGAATTTAGCTGGTTGCCAATTGTGGTTCTAAGTAGAATTGGTAAATAATTTTGTCAAGTTACTTCGACCGCGATACGTTGGATTCTCTCAGCGTCTATCGATGAGGTGCCTCAATCGAATCAATCGTTACCTCAGCATGGTAACATGGGGATTGCAATTGAATTAATTATATCCGGATTAATCTAATTATATCCGGAATAATATCCGGATATAAACATCCGGAAAAATCTCGACCCGCTTTACGGAGAAATGTTAACTATGGAAAAAGGAGTTGTATATATATAGCAACATGCTACCTTATTCGCAGCTCCATGCTACACTGGGTTAACGTGATGGGATATAAACATTCAAACGCCTTCGTAGTAGTACTCAGTTATTATCAAGAGAAATTCTAAGATATTTTGAGCGTTTGATATACCATATAATATAATATGATTATGTTTATCCCGGTTGATAAAAAAAACTGCGCGGGATGAGATCTAGGCAGACTCATGGAAAAAATCTCAATAACTGCTATTTTTTACCGTACTATGACAACGCCGAAACTTATTATGGCATACGATCTTATGGTGATATTTAGATACGAGCACGAACAATTTTAGTACTTAGTCGGGCATGTTTGATCGAAGTATACAGCAAAAGAAATATGCTATACTACATAGAATCGGGTTGCTTACCCAAGCAAAACATAGTATGTGCTTAAGGATTATCAAAATAGTATGACAAGTAAATGGACGCTATTCAAACAAAATGTTGTGTGTGACCGCTACGGACCCAAAAGCTTTAAACTGAGTGGCTGGCTCCAAGTACAAAAACTATTTTACATTCCCATACAGGCTTTGGATCAAAGGCTACACTTCCCGATGCGTACGTACGTTGTTCTTTTTTTTGTTCCGGTGCTTATTGCTTCTTAGCACGCTTCAGTATCAAAAAAGTAAAGGGTAGTCCAGTCGCTATTTAATCGATGTGCCTGCTAGAGTGTTACTTACGCTGGTAAATATATAGATACCTTGAGATACATTTCAACAAACGATACCCCTTACACATTACTGTCACCGTTGATGTCATTGTTGCCATATCATACCAATCGTGAGCGATGGAAGGAAAAAGGAAGTGTACCATCGATTAAGCTTAAGTCGTACCGACTTTTCTGCAACGCCCTCTATTTAACGAAAAACCTGACAGAACATATCCAGTTATCACGGCTTTGCCCATACATCCTTGGCCAAAGATATCCCAAGTAGGATGCCAATGCGGTCTACACATTTGTGAAAAGAACAGTACGGCTCTAACGAATTTGCTTGATTGGCAACCGTTTTGATAGCAAGAAAAGGGACGGTAGAATTGCGCAAGAGGATGGAGCGAAGGACACACGAGAACATGAGGAAAGCCGGGTAGGAGTTGGTGAATTAGAGAAATATGGTTTGCTAGATCAAGCGTGAACACGTTAAGGTTGAATGGTACTAATTTTGAATAGTTCTAAGTGGTGGCGGTAGCGACGCTTGCGATTTCGGCTGAAAAACCCTTTCGCTCGACAACAAAAAAAAAAGAGAGACAGAAAGGGACGGCAGCATGAATCAAGATTAGTCAAGGAAATCAAGCATCCAGGCAAAAGCTAACCAACGCACAATGGTACAGGTGCAAAGACTAGGTTTGCGAGAACTCGTAACTGGATGAACAGAGGTCGTTCTAAATTATAACAGATAGAAGCCGTTACATATATAGCTATAATCGACCGGATGCGTTGTTGTCGGCTAGCTGGAAACTGAATCGGAATCTTTTCCAGCTCTTTAACGCTCAGATGGCTCCCCTGACCTGAATCTGCCTATTGTCGATAGTCATACACATATTCTTTGCACTTACGGAATGGGACCGCTAACAAGCGGTCCAGTCAGAAGAGCTCGCTCTGAAGCTGTGCTGAACTGTGTTGCCGTACGCTTCCAGCCGAACTTTTTGTCAAAATAAACATTCTTTTATATCTCAAAAAGCAGCATCCCAGTAAATCGAAGGAAACAAACTATTCATTTACATCTCCACCCTCAAACAGCCGCTGCCTTACCTACCCCCTCCATAGTATCCGAATTTTGGTGTTCCTGTTTTTTCGAACTTGGCTGTTTTCAAGCCAAGAACGTATTAATGAGCAGACAATTATCCCAAAGTACCTCTTCAACATCTATATCGTTTCAAACTCTAGGGCTAACAGGTGAAAATTGATCTAATCATCGCTTGTAGTTATGTACAATTTTACAAGGGCCCCATTATCAAACTGTTTAATCTGTTCGTTTAGATTTCTAACGAGCGGATTTTTAGAAGCTTTTTAAGAAAAAGTTTCTCGAGAAATAGCATTGAGTTAAGTACTGGTTTAGAAAAAATCCCTCTTTCGATGTACATTTCAGGACGCCAAACAGAATTTGAAGGCGTAATCGAAATAAACTTCCAAAAAAGTAACTGGCTATTTATATCCGCCTTGAGCTGTCGCAATACTTTATAATGATTTGATCTCTTAATTTTTTTTATTGTTTGCAGAGATATCTCATCTCGAGGACACAGCAAAAGTTCGTCGAGCCGGGGTGAATCGCCACAGGGAAGCCCTCGTTTTAAGAAACTGCAGATATTTCCCTCCAGTTCCGGAAATTCGTCAGGAAGTGAAGCGTCACATCACGACGAGCGACATCAGTCGACGCCGCCTCGAAGCCCCAAGCAATGGACGGCATCCCCTACCACAAGGTAACTTTGGGATAATTCAATCTTAAATAACTGCTAAACTGAATCGCAGGATACATTATCAAATTAGTCAGTTTTGAAGTATAAGTTAATAACGCTCGCGTTGAGCTTTCTTCATGTTAGGGTTAAAAGGCATGTAGACTTCGCTTGCAGACGTGCCCGTACAAGTAAAATGCTATCTTCGTTCGAAGGAACTAAGGAGTACTTATTCTGAAGACTGAATAACTAATTTTTTTCAGAGAATTAAACGTTCTGACTTTACTATTCAAAGTTGAGCAGCGGTGACAAAAGCGATAAATGTGACACCTTTGGACAAGGGCCTATATGGGGGAACATAGTGCGTTTACAAATATCACATGTGAAACTGTTTGTGAAAACTTATTTGGACGCCCAGTATGTCGAACAGTCGGGCAATCAACCAAGCCGTGCCTTTGTCTGGGTTGTGCACATAATTCTACATGTATTGGTTGAAACTAAAATTTCTGCTTTTACTAACATCAGATAAGTAGCGACCAGCTCTGCTCAACATTAAGTTCTATCGTTCATACTTTAGTTTCTTCTATAATACATAATCAGAGAAGCCTGATACGAAAATGTATAATATACGATCTAAGGAGTTTAACTCAATCGCCTGGAAAGCAATAATATCTTTTCCATCATCCCATGCATGTGCTTCTTGCGTTTTGAAAACTGTAGAACTTCAAATAAAATGAACAAATGGGAAGCTATAAGCTTAACACTAACCTGAAAACCGGACATAAAAAGCACAAGAATCTGCCTTAATGACAGGATAGAGTGTTGAAGCTTGTGCGATCCATCTTATATGTGCTCCGTTACCGATAACTGGGATGAAATGCTTGTTCCTTGACGAGCAGCACCAATGTAATGACATTTGGATCCAAAGGCACGCTTGAGTGATAAGGGTCCCGCCTGTTTGCTGTACAGGATCTGAGAACGTGTAAGATACAACTATAACTGGGCGAAATTATTTTTCATTTTGTTAAACCGTTCTGCTTGATTTAAATCAATAAACGAAAGCGGAACGCTTCAATGACCAGGATAGAAATCTAGTATCTCGTTTGTCACGAATAAGGCACTAAACTTGCTCAGCTAAAGATATTTCATCGGCATACAAATGAACTTTGTAGCACTTAGTAATAAAGTTGCGCCAATAATATCGCCATTGCAAGTGAGGGTGCTCCGAACAAAGTTGCGGCTCACTTCGAAAAATTTTCTTCGATTTGGAACAAAGGAAACTGTCAAATCAAGGAGAACATCACATAGCTTGTTAACATCATTTGTTCCAACGTGTCTCGTTGGTCAGCGGCGACTGTACCTTAATTTATGTACATCAAACATATAGAATATGCAGGACAGGTGTGTATGGTACACGTATTGACCATAGTTATGCGTTCACCTAGGGTTTCGAACTGAAAATGGGATAGGTACATCTTTTGACTAACCCAGTTCTAGATTCCACACTGCCGTGCGGCTATATATATCAGTTTTGCTGGGACCATAATATAGCTCTACAAAACATCCATACAAACCCAGTTTGCCAATACTTAATCGATCTTACATTTACCCATCGTCCGTTATTTGTCGTCTGTATGCTCGCTAACTGAATGCACCTCTCAGAACTCTAATCTGGACCTCTCCCTTTTCGTTGCTCCGAATACTCGCCGTTGGTTGCCACTTACCGGAATCCCTTACTTCCCTTCTTCCCTACGGCTTTGTAGGCCTGCTACCGCGATCAGCAGAGCTGCAGCTATTATAGTTAGTGCGCATTGTGCAGTGTCCTTTCAGGTTCGGCCTGTTGCCTAGTTAGCTGTTGTCTTCGCAACCGTCATTCATATATTTCGCATGGTTAATGACAGATGAAACTGAGACTACGTCATTCAGTTTTGTCTAGTAGAAAGTAACTGAAGATAAAGAGGGGGTATGAGCTTAAATGTGAATGAAGTCGGCGGCCTCTATAAATAGATGTCGCAAAGACTTCCTCGCTAGCTGCAGTATACATGTACCTGTTTAGAGCTACTAGCGCGTCATTTTTTTTAGCTTAACGAAGTTTTGCTCATTATCCCGTGCAGCCTAATCAATCATTGAGATATTGCATTTCTATCTTCACTACTTTTATTTTTTATCTGTGAACTTACTGCTGTGTATCTAAATTCAGCAAATGGTAAGTCGGGCGTAGTAGGCGCTTCCACACGGGACAGTATTTGGGATTCCCAACTGGCGTTCGGTAGTTTTCTGAATTTTTAACATAGACACTGCAGTAAAATCCCCTTGTTGCCACATGAAAGTGGCAATGTAGTCACCATCTATCTTGTTGGCTCAGTCCATCGATGACTGAGGTAGTATGTAAGGAGACTGTTCGTTTCGCTGCTTAATAAGCTTAGCAATCATATGGAAATAGATACTTCGTTTGGCAGAAATTACGTGAAGGTTTTCGCTCATGAATGTAACGCTGTACGCATTGAATGACTATTACTTTTATATATTCAGTTGCTTTAATCTCTAAAGCTGCGCTTTGCCCACATTTTTTTCAAAACAGTATAATAAACATTGTGACATGAGAAAATTTAGGCGGTGAAAACAAAGGGAGCAAGGTGGCGGTCCCATGATACAGGCGTTAACGCAATACATTTACGTATTAAATTGTGGAAAAAGTACTAACCGTTTTAAGCTGGAATTAAGGCAAGTTTTTTGTTTTATTTCAACTTAAAATCATCCAAAACGCCATTTCGACCCAAATTATCTCTGCTATTTTCTTTTGGCAACGTTAAAATTCTATCACTGTAGAACTTCTGTAATTTTTAGGCGAAAGTTGTAACAATCGCGTCCGTCCATGCTCAAAACTAAAATAACGCCTTTAAGGTGTTCTGCAGGATTCGATCCGACCTACGTGGTGGATATATTTACATTTCCCATCTAAAGTTCGCTCATTTTTGGCCGGCTAGCTAAAGATGTATGTAATTTGCCGTTGTTAAGTGGAAGACAACGCTTTTCCTGTTCACTAGTTCTCTATGCCGATCTTTGTCACTGACTTGTAGTAATCTTGTTAGCTATTGACCGTAGAGATCCGACTCGTATTTGTCTGATAATCTTATGGACATGTTGTGACCTAGGTTCGAATCCGGGCCTAGATAAACCTTGAACCTTGAACTTGAAACCTAGAAAAGCCTAGACAAACTCTGTTTCGCACTTGGAGTGAAATGTGTGATGGAACACCTAGTGACGACGCCAGACGTAAAACTCGAAGCACAAGGAGACTTTTGTAGATGAAAATACTTCACAGGAATTCATGTGGAAACTATATTATTACTATTTTCGAAACCAGCTTTTATCACCTGATTTCAAAGTATTTGGTGGCAAATGTCCAGTAGATACTTTTCGACTTTTAATATAAGAAGACAATAATTTCATCAAATTAGCCGAGCGCTACGAGAAACAACTTTTGCACGAAGATTTCCAAAATAAAAGGACAAAACCATTTTTATGCCCTTTCTACAAAGAACGCATTTTTATCATAAACAAACATGCATACCTTTATTGTAATAAAACGACAGAATATAGCAAGTAACCACATAACCCATATAATCTGAAATATGTTACGTTAGTACCGTTTAGTTAAAAAAAAACAACTAATACTTCTTCGAGAAGTCAATATCTACATATAAGTGGTAAGTACACATTAACTGCACATGACTCTTTAGAGGTACTTTTATAAACCCCAAATAGGAAAATACTGTATTGACATATAATAGAACCACAACTGATCCCCGGGGTCCTTATCCATCGTTATTATTATTTTTCCATTCATCAATCCCTTATATTAATCAAGCGCAATGATAGAGACATGAGCCTATTACTCAGGTCAAGTATCAACTTACTGACGTTTTACGAATCGAACTTCTGTCTCAATTTATCCACTACGCGATTAAATCGGCAAAATTCCCAGCTAATTAAAAGTCAGACGACTGGTCTCTTTTCAGTGTTGACAGCTCGACGAACAGAGAAAACCCTGTAAGCTCTATTGATATCTAGCACCATATGAACGCTAGCAGTGTTTGGATACCTTGCCATAAATTTCTGCTGGACGTGGTGTTAGGGTTATCTGTCTTCAATAGCCGATGCTTGCTCGATCGCCAGGCTGCTAGCAAAAGGAAACTCTAATCCGTACTCCAGACAAGAAGCCATTCACGTGTGCTATAACTACTTCGATTGCTGTTGATATTTTTGCCACCGGCGTGGTAGGCCTTAATAATGTAGAAAACACTTAGCTAGCAATCCATAAGTCACTAGTTTGTCGTGATACTGTTCTCTTTTTATACGTTCTTCTGCTCGTGGAAGCGCTTATTGCTCGCCATCAGCTTGTACCGTACTACAAATGAATCTATAGTACTTATGCTGCAAATTAGGTCAAACCATTGGCTGCATGTGAAACTAGTAGCAGAGTTTACTTTTTATGTATACTTGTTAGGTAACTAACGGCAAAAGCCTACCGTCTAAAAGTGAATTTGGTCGTACTTGCAGAGATACAAATGTTTGTATTTTTTTTGTCTGCGAAGCAAAACAAGCGCATAAGATGCTATACATTACGATTTTTCTACTGTCTTAGCCTTTTCCTCAGCTAATACTGGCATTTATGCAAAAAGTTCTTCTAATTCACTTTCTTCTTCATATCGTCCTTGCCTAACCTTTTTGAAAGTCCTTATTTGGCGATCGTCTTTGCTCTGCTCGTTCACCTAAGCAGTCTCTCTCTATTTTTTCCTTCTCTGATTCTGACGCTTTCACGAACCCATCTTCTTATAAACGCCTGCCTTGGCAAATCGTTTCTCTATGGGAGGAAGGTGGCAGCAGCGGTTGATCGATGTCGCTTTCATCCACCGGGTTTTATAATGGATGCTTCGTCATCGTTTGAATAATGACATAACGACGGCCTACACACGTCTGTTGTGTTCGGCCGGCGTTTGAGTCTCTTGGCCCTCGTCCGGTCAGGCTCCTCGACAACGACGTCAACTCCTACGAAGAGAACGTTAAAGAAGACCAAGGGGAGGAAGAAGGTTTGCCTTTGTGGTTGAGGTAGAGCGTCGTGTGAATCACCAGGAGCAATAAGGAGAGTCCGTTTCTATATGTATGGGCCTTCAGAGGTGCAAAATAAGTCACCGTTGCTATAGCGCACGAACAACAACAACTGTGGATGTGACGGTAGGGCGACAAAGCTACCGAAACGACTGCCGCGGTAATGCATTGTTTCTGCTTTGGATTTTAGCTACTGCTATATGGAAAAGAGACACGTGTGTATATACTCAACAAACTGGTCGACTTTTTGTCGGTGCAACTTCTGCTCTGGTAGTTGTTTTGATCTGATTAGCCCATTAATTCCGCACACGTGCAGCGGGTTCAACAATATCATGTCGGTCTGGTGGTGATGGTGCTCGTGGATCATTTATCCGCGTATCCTTCCTTATCTTATACATAGGGCACCATTTAGCATCTTAGGTCATTGATCCGATATTTATATAATTATTCATGCGTTCTAATCGCACCGATGGGCACGGAACACAAAGTACTACTCTGGGGGCTCTTAGTATATGTCACATTATTAAATACTGTAAGCTTTCTAGCTAGCTTCGCTTAAGTTAAACACACGAGTGCTAGAAAGGCAAAGTAGAAAAAAAAAAAAAGGAAAAACCGCTTCTCGTACCATCTGAAGAATATCAAGGTTGCGACTTTGTACTACGGTAGAACACTGTCTATGTTCCAAATTTAACTTTAGTTTTTAGGTTAAAAATTATACCTAAGTTAGTCTAGGCAGATCTGTGCTGATTATCAAAGGAGATTCAAATATTTACTTTTACTATTAAAAACAATGTTTAAAATGTATGCTATGTGTTTATACCACTCACTTCAATAGGGGTGTACTATTATTACATTGAGTTTAGCAGGCCTAGCTTGTATCGTAGGTCAAAACATCGGGAACAAACTCACACTCGTTATTCAAATGACATTAAATTACTTTTCAATAGCATTGGTATAATACACATAATTTTATTGAAGTGAACTGTTTTTCCTATAAATCGGTTTCATACTACCTATAAGCTTGCTTCGACTCTGCCAGGAGACTAGCCATACTCCGTTAATGGTCTTGTGTTTTATGTAATGTTGCAATGTATCCAACAAAAAGACGTGGATACATCGACAATTCAAACGGCACGTAGCTCAAGGTCTGTACCTGTCGGCGGGCCTGCTTTTAATACCTGATTTTTCCGGCATGCTGTGGGCCATTTACCTCCACGTCCTGCAATGGGCAGATCGTCTTCGCTGGGGAATACAGCTAAACACTATAATGACTTCCCATTAGACTTGTAGACGGGTTAGTGAAGTTATTGTAGGAGCGGTACCTGCATCCTTGCAAAGTAGGCATCCGCGTTCCAGTAAACAGAAGTTCTTTTTCACTAGGCTATTACATTGTTTTTAATGGACGTCCTTAATGAAACGTTGTACCTATCAAGATCGTGTCTCAACAGGCTTAGAATAAGCCTTATGGAAAGTTTAATTTAGCTGTCAAAAACCAATTTACTCTAATGGCAACCAAAATAATTTCTCACAGAAATATAAAGTAATTCTATTAATCGGTACTCGCTGAAGGATATAGTAAAGTATACTTCACAGCATAAAAAATTCATTTGAAAAATGAAGAATGAAAGTATGCTGGAGTACTCAAAATACATAACACAGATACTCATATACGAATAATATTCTACTATGAATACCTACGAATGTAACGTTCAGTACCTTAACAGGTTTTCGTACCAGAACGAAGGTTCGCAACGCTCGCTCAGAGTGCTATTTTCAGCCAGGGCGCCTGACGGACGGAAAAACTCACCACAACCAAACGACTGCATGTAGGGACCCTGCGACGGTCGGTCTACCTCCCAAGTGGTTACGCACATAAAGCAATACTTGTTGTCCATTACATCGCCAGCTTGCCAAGTAGCGTAGCCAACCTTGTACCTAGTTTTCTGTTGCGGAGCTGCTATAAGCTTGCTATTGAAGATTGTTCTTTTTTCCTTTCTATTAAAACAAGACCAAGCACCTGTATGCTAAATCCTAGACGCAGGATCAAAAAACTTACCGATCTAGTCCTTTGTCTAGCGTTGGTCGTTTCTACACACAGCATGGGCTATACCCCATGTTGTAGAATTTCGATCCTGCCCCTCATGTCGTGCAACTCTGGACGCTTGATAACTTCGTTCGCCTTAAAGTTTTTTTTTTTTTGAACAAATTGGATATGGCATGTGCGACCGAGCCTCAGCTATCGGCAACCGCGCACCAGAGGGGCAACGACAAAACTAGTCAACTTCTACTGAATGTTTCTACAGCTCTTGCTCAATTGCCTTTTTTCTGTCGAGGCTATTGTCGTATAAAACGTTTACAATAGAGATTATTGGATCCCTGGGGCATAGCTTTTAAAAAGATATGAACAAAGAACGCCTCTAAAAATAAGACATGTGCATATATCTGGTCAAATTAGAAAAAAAAGTATAAAATGCACAATTTATTTAACTACCATGACCACGGTGCGCCTGGAGGAACGCCGAAAGTTTGCCGTCGTATTAAAAACAGCTTGTTCTAGAAGCCATTTAATGTTAAAGACAACATATCTATCAGTAATTTCTGCACCGTACTGCGTTCTTACATTTTCAAATCCATCTAGCTTAGTAAGTTAATTTTCTACGTTTAAACCCTAATTCTGAATACAAATTATCAGCTTTTCTTGTTAGTTTCCTGCAATTATCCTTGTTGTCCAATTGCAGCTCTCCTATTGCTGTTTGACTCCCATGAATAGCCTTGTCTGAGTAAACTCACTAAATTTTAAGTTATTTGGGTAATGTTATCCCATTATCTTCGTTCAGCTAGTTGATGATCTTGTTTCAGTAATTTTAATAGTTTGTTTTATTGATTTAGCCTGATTTAGATATCCATCTATCGCCGTGTGTTTAGCCTAAGGGTCTGTGTACCCCGTGCTTTCTTTGTGCCTTTACTGTTATTCAGTTACTTACCAAGTCCTGTATTCTCACCCAGCGAAGCCTTCACACGAGAAATCCTCATAATCATTTTCGCGGATCAAAGTTTCCCAGTCAAAGGAGCTCGCTGTCTCCTTACAATTTCGATTCGTTTTCAACAATGCGTCAGCCTTAATCCACATGTAGAAAGAAGTCACGAGGGTTGAGGTCCGTTATACGCTATATCGCATTTGACTGTGGTAGTTTCTTACTGGAGACCTCTTTGTTCTGTGATCGATTGAGCTTATTTGATGAAATTGTCTTCAAATAATCTTTACCGGAAATCAAGCATATGAACCGTTCGCATTGGCACAGTGGCGTGAATAGTTACTGGGAATAGAGAAGTCTATGCATCGGTAGATTTATACATGTCGGAATAAGCTGCTAAAGAATTTTTATCTCTGTGCTTCGAGTTTAACATCTGGTATCGCCGTTGCCATTCCGTTAGAGGGCTGGCTCCCAGCACGAAACGAAGTTTGTCTATGCTCGGTCTCAAAGCTAGACCGCAACGTTTCCCTAATATTAGCGGGTAAATACGTTACCAACTAAGTTATCACGCGGAGTAGTTCAGTATATCTAGATGTTGTTGGTGCCAAGTTACGTTACTCGAGGAGAAATATGAAGCTAGAACATTTTGCGTGTTGATAGACACATATGGTCACCCTAAAGTTTGTCCATGATCATCTATCCAACCGCGACCGCTTGAATTGCTGCTATTTGGGCCGAGTCTGTGGGCCTTTTATGACCCACATGCGTGCTTCAGAGAGACTCCATGAAATATTGGGGCTTTAAAAATAGATCCCATTAGTTTGCAATCTCCAGCGGAACTTGTCACAAGGGTTTAATACATTTTTAAAACACTATCATTTGGTAAACGTGCCATATTTACATTGGTGTTTATACAGCTCATCTGGGTCATGGTCTGGATCTGGAAAATCGATAGATTTGTACCATATAGCAGCCAACAACTTTCTTGTCTATTAGAATCCACCTATTGATTTCACTGGCTGAAACGAACTTGAAAATATGAAAAGCATCAATCGCTCTGTATAGTAAACTGTCTTATCCTGATCACGTCGTTTAATCATACGGTTACGTGTACTTTCTAAAATTAATTGAGGCCATGCCGCAAATTATCAGGTATAAAGGACAGAACTGGATGGAAGCACAGCGTAGCTATAGCCAGATAAAGCGACAGTTACTTGTTATACATAATTAAATAAAGCCGAGGTGGATACATTTATCAGATGTGGTGCATAAAAATTTGCTCCTACGAGACGACTATACCATTGGCTTATTTTAACCTAAGTTCTAGTCAGTAACAACAGTTTGCTCGCTTCTTAGTGACTACACATTTACGTATGACCTTGTTCTATCCAGCTGGTTACTGCATGCATTTTCACAACCAGCTAGATAGAACTTGAAACAAAAACAGCTTGAAAAAGTTTAATTTGTTTGGCAATGCGTAGCAGTTTAAGTACTAAAACATTTATTTACCGCATTGAACTTTTTCGGCCGGTTGTAAAATACGATAAAGTAGACAAGGTTCAACAGGATTCTAGGGTTACATTCTTACTTTTCCATAAGCAAGGATTCTTTTCCAAGGGATTCATTTGTTACTCTTTAAATCGTCCTAGAGGATCAGATCAATTTATCCGTTCGATAGTCGACGTGAAACAACGAGAGAAAAAGGGCAAGGGCGTCACTCAATTGTATCCCCCCTCATCGGAAGCCGAGGTCGCCGTATCCGGAGTCCCAACAGCACTCTTTGTCCTAATCCCATATAAACGCAGCAATCATCATATTTGAACTTCAACTTATTTGAAACAAGACTGTTCACCTTAATAAGCAGCATCAGCATAATGCTGCGGCAGCGACAGCAACAGAAGTCGTTTTCTAAACCTCCATCGTTGTCCATGAAAAACCCAGGACAGAAAAACTTTTTTTTTTTTTAAATTTTCACCTGTTTTTCATGCTGTAGGTATTTCCCGGGGTTCAGGCGACTTCAACCGATTCCGTTGTCCTGCCTGCGCTCCGCCCGCATACCTCGGCGTTAAACTCGAGCCTACTTATACTCTAAAGCGAGCAAAATTTTGAAAAAGGGAAACATGGACTAACCCAGCACTGACAGTGGTAATAGAAGCAAAAGAAGATCGGAGAGAAACGCTCCTAACAAAAGCATTTTACTCATCTTTTTGTGTCATGCCTGTTCATTAGCTAGCCTTTTTTAGTAGCTCTCCTAATCGAGTAGTAAGATCAAGAAAGTTACGGTCTTCTGCAGCCAGTAAAGGCTAAACAGGAAAAACTCGCAGCGTCGTTTTGTATCTGTCTTTCATTAACGCATCTGTCGTGCTTGAAAGATTGGCATCAAACATATATTTCAACAAATTTCTTCATTCAATACACGAAACGACCCGCAAACTTTCTAACAGGACAGAGTTTGCATGAAATAAAGAAAATCTGGTGCATCATATATGTAGTTGATGGCATAAGCTCAAGCCTGATTTATGCTGCATAGTGTAGATGTGTGTACACTTCAAACGCTTGCCTGATGCGTGTTTACACATCACTACGAGCTGTGAACCTAATAGCAATGGAATAGATGCTTGAGCAAGAGAATCTGAGTCTGCGTGTGATCTCAATAAGGTTTCCAAGCTAGCACCTGAACTCTACAACGTTCATTTCCTTTTCCAGCCTATAGAGTCCTGGAAAATCCGTGGAACAAGTGTATTTTCTGGTAGTGACTTCGATTTTATGAATAAATAACTTTACGTCCGTTACGGTACTTGACTATTACATACTCATTGCATGGCATCTGTATGTACGAAAAAAAAAAAAAAAAGCTATGGAAAATAGCTATACCTGATTAGGTTCATCCGACAGGCCAATTTTCGCCTGATCAATTATAAATATCAACTCTAATATAAATATCTGTAATGTGATTTATACAGCTCATTTTAAAGACCGAAAACACAGTATCTTTTACGTTTTGTGTTTACGTCCCTCGATTCTCGAATGCTATACGCATGAAATATTTATATTGAATTAAGGTCACGCGGAACGGATTCTTTTTTCTTTTGCACCATTCTACTTGCCCTATACGCGCTTTTCAGAGTTCATGATAAATCTTGAATAGATACAACGAGCTGCAAACAGAAGTATGAGTATTCATACCCATTTTACCGTCTACTGTCTAGAGGTGGGTTTTATATCTTCTCGCCATTCCGAACCACTAAGAGTGTGCTTATTCTTGAATTTTTGCGGTGGGTGAAAGCTTGTTGGTTACTAGCTGAAATGGCCGCGGCGCCTATCCATCACCACAACCGGCTCAGAACTGTCCTGGTTCCCCTGGAAGTTCTGAAATCTAAATATAAATAACTCATAACTATGACAAGCCCCCCTTTTCCGGCTCCTCCTGCCGAAAAGCAAAGGGAGCCGGAAGAGCCGACGATTCTGAGCGAGGCGTCAGCGTTGCAGGGAAACCTAAACGATAGCTGAAAATGGCAAAGCGCTGTTCGCACGGCATCAGCGACTACCGTAACATTTACAGCTTTGTTCTGAGGCAATTGAAGTGGTAGTAGTAGTATAAATAGTAGCTATTGCAAGCATATAAGTGGTGACGATACTATTGGCTGTGGTACTTGAGGTGCCTGTCAGAATGTACGACACTAAGTTTCTTCTGATTATGGAATCAATGACTTGTATTATAGCATCACGCGCCTGTTACTTTCTTTAAAGTAACTGTGGTAGATGTAAGCACTAATGTTCCTATTTAATTTAAACCGACTTCAAGCTTTGCCCATTTGATCCGAGAATTAATAGAGAATTTTTGGATTTGCCAATCCCACGAGAATGGTACTCGAGCCGAGAAAATTACGCTTTTTTTTTTTTAATTTACGAAAAGATAAAAGGCGGCGATTTTCCGATAAGGGACGTTTCGCGCGTGTATTTTCGACAGTTTCTCAACGACATTGCTCAAGTGTCCTTAGCTCGCCATGACCAACTAAAACCCACACAATCCGTAGTGATCGATGTAAAAGTGGTAGCGAATGATCTCTCAAACAAAAATAAAAACCGTTTGCTAGGCAAAATCGTCTAGATTCATCTATTTATCGTGAAAGACTTCAAACATGGCCAAAAAACAAAACAGGTTAAAAGCACCTCAATCCATATATATAGTGGTTGCTTAGTGCAATGGGTCGTGTTTGTAGAAGCATGACGTCTATATGTGCTAAAACAGTACGCAAAAGTGTCTGAAAATAGTGACATCATGTCATTCGATAATTGCTTTGCAGGTAAATTGTGCCGTGAACTAAATAGTTCCATCTATTGTTCCCTGTTCCGAAATTTCTCTAAAGATCAGGTTTAAACGAACTAGACCTCTACTGCGGGTAACGTATTTGCCTGTTAATTTTAGGGACACGTTACGGTCTAAGTTAGAACACGGGCTTAGACGCACTTTGCTGTGGGCTGGGAACCCGATTGGAACGGTAATGCCAGACGTAAAATTCGCCGCATAGAGGCCTCTACAGTGGTCATAACTTTATCATTTTAAATCCAATGAGTGTGTGTGTGTGTGTGTGGGGGGCAAGCTGAGAGCGAGTGTACACGTTTGTAGACCCTGTCATCGCTTGAGGCCGGTTATTTCCTATATGAACAATACACAGCGTCGTATTGCAACGGGGTCAAACGAAGCCCCGCTGTTTAAGTACCGGAGATAACACTCGAAGCATTTATTCATCTTTCAATAATATTCTATCATATAATACGACAAGAGAACAGTGTACTTCGGATTAGCTCTACTAATCAAATGGCAAAACCATATAGAATTGTTCGTCCGTGTTTAGGCCGCTGGGCGTGCGAGAAATTTTCCTCGAACCTACTATTCACAGGACCTTACAGCATCTGTTGACAGTAAATAATAAGCTATCATAAGTCAAAGAAAATTATTCTTGATGAACGGGAAGTCCCTGAGCTGTTTAGGGAAACATCACTATCTGCATGCGTTTTTTCCTACTGGGTACAGCATTGGCTAAAGCTAGGCATGGCCATCTGCCAGCCAATTCAGAGTCGCAAAACACCAAGCCTGACGGTGCCTTATATTATAACCTTCTCAGAGTGTAAAAGAACTGAAACGTTACAATAATCAAACATACAATAACTATATATTAAATCTAATTTAAACAACTACACAAAGCTAGTGTCGTAAGATTATTCAGAAACCAACGAAAGTAGAGACTTTCTGTAACGTCCTTTGGAAACTTTACGCTATAGTATAACAGCTTTAGTGCCTTTTGATAATAACGTCTATATTGAAGGGTAACTCACTAATCTATGTTATATAGGGAACCGAATCAAGCATTCTCTCTGCTTACTAGCTCACGGCTGATGGATAGGGGTCCCTAACATGTTTGTCATTATGCTTATAAATAAAACGAGTTAATTTCTAGCGCAGCTTAAAAAATACTCTATATATATATATATATATGCCTGCACACGCATGTCTAGGCATTGGCTAGTAAGCATCCTATTACAAGCCCCCAAAATGTGAAACCAAAACAGACTGAAACTTTTCCTGCGACGGGTAAATAGAAGGAAATAGAGTTGCTGCTGGTTGTTACCCCTTATTTGACGCTTCGTAATCATAACGACGGAAAGATGGATTCTACACCACTTACATATAATACAGAGTTAGAAGTAGTATCTTTCGTCCCACGATGTCTTCTTGGCGGAATTTCAACAGCTTGGCAACTAGAGCACCTTTGAAATTCGCACAAAGAAACCTGGGAACCCAGATAGGTTGGTTGAAAGGAAACTTGTTACCGCAAAAAAGGATGTCCTTCATAAATGAGGCCGCATCGATAAGAATTAGCAGGTCGCTTGTGAGAATATCGCCCCTTTAATCTGACCCCTGCCTGCTTTAAAAGCGTCCTGGTTAGAGATGCAGAGCGAGAGAGTGATCACGATCGGACTGTTTTTCAGAATGAGGGACTTTCAAAAAAAAGGAAACCCAGAAAGAATCAAACGTAAAAAAAAAGGGGGTAACGAAAGAACACACCCACAAAATCAATAATGAGAGGAAAAAAGCCTACGTAACTTTCAGTCTTGAAACTTTCTGAACACACGAAACACTGGTGGCAGGCGGGCAGTTTACTGACTGGATAGGTTAGGAAAAAGGTTCAACAGGTCTCGTCAACGACTAAAATACCTGATAGCAGATGATTTTTGCAAAACAGCAGCAGCAGAACGGTGCTACAGGAGTGAACCGCTGAGTTATTGCTGTTGGTGTATCTGCTTGACTGCAGACGTCTTCTCTTTCGTCGTAATGATAATGAGGACCTGGACTGACGACAGGTAAAATTGAGAATGATAAACGACAAAGGCGACATATCAGTGGAAGCGCGGTAGCTTCACGACAAAGGGGGGGGGGAGGGGCAAGGCGGCGTTCGACTGTCTCCGCTGCCTCCCCTGTTTCTGCCACCAACTTTGCGCAGTCATTTTTGCCATTTTCCTTTGGCCCCTTTGTTGTCGGCAACTTCTATCCAGATCGACATTTGCCGAATGCTATCGAATATGGCGCTGCTTTAGCTCATAATAACAGCTTATAGCGCACGATCGCGAATTGTCTTTGAGCCTGTCTTTAAGGTATATGCTGTACGTCAAAACTAATCATCAACAATCGATTCAGTCCATATTCGACGTAGACATTTGCAAAGGTACACACAGAATGTGGGTTATAGTCAGTGAGCTGTGCAAGGCCTTAGACAACCTATTGGTTCCCTCAGATCGAAAAATCATTAAATTCTTATACTGATTCCTAGTACCTCACACGTAAACGGCTTAGTACGATTCGAGGACTGTATATAATTCACTATCCGATGTTTAACTAAATCGCTTACTGAGCGCACGTTTATTTTTTCTTTATCATCACCAATGGAGTCACATATCGCTCACTGTCACTTCATTTGTTCGTATTGGACAACATATAATACTACGCTTCCTCCAGATTGTTGCGGAATCTGCGAGTCTGAGTGAAAACTTATTTTAAACGCACCGGAACATCCCGCGTCTCGATAGTCCCAAGTGGACCGAGTACTACGTCATTACTCAATGAATAACTTTTGTTTGTATGCTCTCTGGAACCGGTAATCATTATTGATAATGAGGGAAGTTGCATACGGTTTGTTTGGCAAGTCTTCAGTCACGATTATTACCTTCAGATTTCATCGTAACAAATAAGCCCTTTCAGTAAATAGCCGTGAATGCCTCGAACTAAACCTCATCAGTTACTAAAATGAAAAGAAAATCAGAGAGTTGTTTCTTGTTTTAACGATGAGTGTTATTGTTGACAACGATTCATAGAACGGCACAGAAAACCATAACATTTTCCAACAAGGTTCTTATATTTTTAGCAGGTAATATTAGCCGAATAGAAATGACGCTAAATTGTAGTTGACCGCCCTGGGTTTAATATGCTTCGCTATGCTGCATAAGAGCCATGAACTTTATTCTCCACTAAGATATGAGCAGTGTTTGCTAATAAACAATAATAATCTTCTTTCTACCAAAATAAGCATAAAAATGCGTCACCACAACAACAATAATAGCGCAGATCTAGTAGTTCGAAGATAGACAATTAAAAATTCAAATATTCAACATTTGGACATTCCGGCCCGTGCCGTTCGGTTGGCGTTAAAAGGTTGACTGGATATTGGACTTCTGATTGAACAGGTCTACCTATCCAGGCGCGACTGACAATAATATTACTCCACGGGTCCACCCACCCCCCGTCCCGTCTCCAGAATGAGAGATTTAAGGACAACTCGTCGCCTGGGATAAATCTATCTTTGGGTTTTGGCTAAATGAGTTCACGATGTCGCTCCTCTCGGTAACTCCGCGAAGCCATTACTGTTCCCGGCGCAGTTTTTCTGCCACTAGGCGCAGATGTCTTTTCGAACTTAGTTGCTGCTGGTAGCGGCACCTGTTGTTTGTCATGTTAGTAATTTCTTACAGCTGTTGTTTATATTTGGCTACATTTTTTCCGTCGTTTTTATTTGCTTTACTATTATACCAGTTAAAACGAACTTGCCGCATATGCTGTCTCTACGGATTCTTTGAGGTTTAATTTATATTGAGAAATAAAAAAAAATGCATGTCTATTATTTTAAATTGCGCACTCCATTCTGTGGTCTAAATATGACAAGGCTCTTGACATTATAGCAGCAACTAATTATAGTTACTAACTAACTTTTGCATATGTCTGTTAACTTCCTATGCATAGGGTGCGGCGGGCGAACTCCGGTGAAACGTTCCGATTCTCGGAACGACAGAGTCCCGACAGTCCGCACCGATTTGTCTTCCACAAGGATACGTTTGCGACTGCCTATCTACTTCGTAAGAATAGCGACGGCCGAAGATCGGCATCTCCACCGAGAACGCCGGTTTACGAAGACGTTGAAAACAAAAGCAGAAGTAACAGCGCCAATATTTGCATTATGGCAGATCACTCTCAACAACAGGGTGGTCACCCGACTAGCAATATCTACGGGTTGCCCGATGAGGGCCACAGTCTGGGGATGTTCAGCAGTCAGGGAAGCTTAAATGCTGGTATATCAAGTCCATCGCCGCCAAGTTGCTCGCCGAGTCCCTCTCCACGGCCCCAAAGCCCTCAGCAGCAACTTGGTAAAATACTAGGACCGGGTCAAAGCTATGTGCGAGTGCACCCCACTGTGAGGTTAGAACTCGAGGATAAACCGGGAAACAAGGAGGTGAGTTGTTATATACATTCATACTAATATCATAATTATGATGAGCTATCGTTATATGCAAGTAAGGTTATGTGAGACATAAGGTTAATAAACACCTGAGCGTAAAGCAACGGACTGAGCTTGAATGAGCTCCGATGTGTCGCAACTTGAGGTACGTTGGCATCGATACTAAGCTGTCTGTATTCATATTACGTAAAGACATTATTAAGCGAGGCAACATTCAAAGCATTCGTTCACACGTTAAAGCGCAAGATGACCAAGTTCAACTGAGACAAGTTTATGAGCTTTCAGCTAGAAGATGTCTCTGTCCCTTCTGTGTTACGCTGGTTTGAGGAAGGGACATTGGTCTCTTGGCTTGTTGTTGAACTGCTATTCCAAATGTGAAACACTCTAAAACCTTCTAGTCCATTGGAGGTAATTTGGACGAAAACGGCTGAAATAGCTTTTTCGAGCAAAAAAAAACCTACAACCTACGAACACAAATATATTTGCTTTCCATGACCGGAACGGGTCGCTCATTGCACTGACACATGAAGGAGCCGCTTACCTCTACCATATAGACCTACAGATTCGTCCTTCTGTAGAAAAGTGACTAGATCGCTGATTTTCTTGGCAAGATGACAGAGACATCTTGTTGACGAATCGGTGTCACTATATTGGAGTTTGACTAAAATGACAAACTAGGGCCTTTGTCACCAATTTATGGGCGACCAGAATATCGTTTACCTAATTTGTTCTCTCGTGATAATACTTCTGTCTCAAGGAAAAGATTGACATTAGTTGACTTTTGGCAAACCGTTGAATAAACGGATTCATACTGTCGGGTGGCGATGATAGGCTGTCGGCTTTCTAAATACAACTTAACGAAGGTGGCAATTGGTCCGCATAGGTACGGAAACTACATTAAGCTGAAATTCCCAAATCAACTAGTTGGTGTGTTAAAATATCTCTGAAAACTTTGTATAGCTCTTCCAATGATATTATGATTTTAAGAGTCTTTTTTTGCCACCAAGCTAAGCGACACCTGTAACGAAGTGCTTAAGAATCTTTTAAACTACAGACCTTCGTCGTTACATGTAGTATATATAAAAAGCATTTAATAGTAATATATATTAAGCATTATGTTTCGTATTACTAGAACTTGAGTGCAAAGGCATTGCTTCAAGGAAACAATGGTAAAAACTGCACAAATATAGGCTCACCGACGCAGCGGATTCAGCCTAGGTCTAATGTGGTCGTACCAGTTCCCCCAATCAAGACAGTGGTGGTGTACTAGAGTGTTTTTGTGAAATCTGGCGTCAAGTCAAAGACGACAACCTTTCACGTTTTCTTAGATAAATATTATATAAATATAATCTTCTGTAAGACGCTTGCTTGCCATAGTAACAGTATTTATTATTAAACTAAGGTTCGAGCTGAACGCTTGTGGTGAGCTGTTCACCATTATATGACACGAAAGACACCACAGCGCGATATATGAATGCCGTTTTGCCTAGCACCAATTTCGGTCATTGGAATACATTCAGGGGGAACATATGAGCTGACCTTCTGGCGCTCACAGAACGCCCCTTAAGTTGAACTCAAGAGAAGTAGCAACAGAAGTAGCGACAGATGGTACATGTGTTCATTTGGCCCAATAGCATCGCTGCACGTACGTGTATGCCGCCGAATGGTTCTGCTTAAGAAGCTACAAGTCTTCCAGTTATTTGGAAGACAATTCGATGAAGAGCGATAGAAAAATGCAAGCAAACCTCTTTGACAGATTGTATCGCAAATCGTTTCTCTAGTTATAGTGAGGTGACTCGCATGATGACAATTCCTTTACCTGTGCCGCTAAAGTGATACTATTATTATAATTATATTATCAATTAGATATAATGCTAATGAGGCTATTAGATATAATGCAAAATGAAGATATTCAATCAAGAACGCGTGTGCTATCAAACCATTGAAGAGTATCTTGATCAAGTGACATGAATACGCCTTCAAATGACAAAAGTAGAAGCAAAGGTACTTTATCTTTTTCTTTTTTAACCTCTACTGTTTCTATCTGATAGGGCATCCGCTTAAGAGCAGTCGATCATCAATAGCTTATTGTCAGTGCGTGGTACTTAATTGATTTCTAGCAGTTATACAATTGTTATAACAAGTTCAAACTATCATATACCCCGGGTGTAGTCTCCAATCCCACCACCAGCTAACGAAGCATTCCGATACATCTTCACTGTTGCCTCTTAGTTTTAAACAGCGAATACGTGCATGCATCGCTTAGGATACGACATTTTTTGCACTCGCTTTCCTCTATAGTATCACTTTTTTACTCGTAAAAGAGTAAAGATATTGATGCCGCGGTTGATACTACCATGTTGCAAACAGCAGGAACTTAAACATGCGATTAGTGCCTGTTGCAGTCGGAAAGGGCCAAATGGTCAGATGTCCTAAAATAGAATCTATCAGACGAAACAGAGAAAGAGAGGATACGTCGTAGATGCTGTGGTCAACAGCGATAACGTTGTGGTCTATTTTTGGCGTCATTGATTACGACCATAATCTTGATTCAGGTAATGCCATCTAGATAGAAAATTCGTTATTTCAACATAATCAAGCTTCACACCCAATGTTGTTGCCGGTGCTACACGTTGGCAGTTGACAACCCGTGGCCGGGGGGCACGACAGCCAGGTGTCTGCCGCCATCATCAGCTGTTCCAATAAAAGGGAAATCATGGGGGGAGGAACAGGCCATATATCGTTACGGTGAACGGCCGCTTGCGTCAAACATTGATTCGCGAAAGGCCTACCGACTTAAAGTGTATATACGCCGATCTTAACTGTACATATACACTTACTGTAGATGCTATTTGGTATTGCGCTAACCTGATGGGCGAGTGAAGCTTTTCAAGCCTGCAAAAAGCTACTCTAAAAATTAGTTCGACACACCTTATGTGACCATCAACTTATGATTAAAGGCAGTTAGACTCTTAAGTTGTAAAATGTTCGTTAGTTAGTAAAGTATGCATAAAAATTGACAAGGGAAGTTCTTCTCGAACCGTAATGGCAATATTTCATGCTCCGAAAGCAATTTAACCGTATCTAGCACTAGAAAAACAAAAAAAAAAATAGAAAACCAGTGAAATTTTATAAAACAAATGTTGCCGTGCAGATTCCTGGTAGTTAAACAAAAAAGAACATATATATATATACATAGGTATATATATCTTAGTAGCTATTGGAAATCTGTTCTACGTTTGCACTCCTTGTTTAAGACATGTAGGAGTACGCATAAAATGACAGAGCTCAGACTGTGCCTGGGTAGCAATAAGCGAATATAACCAAATGTCAAGGTGATCACGTCGAATATGCATGTACGTACAATGCGATTGGAACGGATTCTTGGCGGTTCTTTCCTCGAGAGTACAACTGTATACTTACTTTTTGACTTTAGATATTCTATGCGGAGACGAGAAACCTATTTCGTTTGCCAACGGCAACGGTACGAAGTCATCTGAGTGATTTGACGTGTCCCACACAGATTTTGCAGAGCCAGATGATAACCTATCGTCTGTCTTTTACGGGGTATTAATCACTAAGTCGAGGCAATTATCGAGTCAATGGCAACTAATAATACCCCATGTATATAGAGCTTGTATATAACGGCTATAAGTAAAACTGGAGACCCAAAAGATGAAAAAAAAATCCCTCGATTAAGCCGTTATGGTTTTCCAGATGTGTCTTTCTAAAAGTAGTTGTGACTATAAAACCTTTTATATCTACATTCGAATTTAGGTACCGTACGAACTCCGTTATGTCGGACGAATAAGCGGCCGCTGATTTGGCTGGGAGAGGTCTTTGCAAGTGAGATTATCCCAAATGAGTCGTCCAGTTCGATGCATACGTATATAAAATATGTGTATAAAGCGCATTTGAACTGAGCATCATTTATCCCTAGTCGATTGCTGTATGGATGCTCTTATTACGTTTCACACTATAAATTATGAGTGTACACTTTATTATGCGATAGTCAGTGGAACATTCGAGATAGCAGATTCTGAAGGTGAATTCGTGTGTTATAATACCTCGGTGATCACTTGAGGTACACACATTCGAGGTAATAGCCAATCGTAGCTATTTGCAGTGCTTTGCTTATAGTTACTGTTGAGCCGTAGGCGGCATCTCTGCTGCCTTTTCGAAACGCGTCTTTCATAGACAGTTTCGAGAAGATTGTCACGCTTCTACTTATTACTTTTCATCACTCTCACAAATTATATTGAAATACATATCTTAGAAGGAGGGATGATCATTGTTTGCCACTTTGTTTTAATCGGTTACAACGTTCAGCTTGATGCATCACTGGTGAATTTCAGGTTTTTCCTCTATTCATATATTTTTCCAGAACTGCGGCCCTTTAAAATAATTTCGTTTCACCATTGAACATAGCTTCATTTTTTTTGTTTACAACAACGCAATATATATATATATATATATATATATATATATATATATATATATATATATATAGAGGAACGTAGTTATGTGGATTACAATTTGCTAAACGCTACCGTTCAAAACAAACGGCAGTGAAAAAGATCACAATTTATTGACAACTCTTCTATTATGTGCTCTATATGAGCTCGCCGCAGTCAATTCATTTTGAAGAAAATATCAATTGAAAGCATACCTACGTCGTAAGCCAACATAATCTCACAAGACAGCTATATGTACCGTAAGAGACAGGCTGAACGGATGAAATCACTACTGATTTCATGTGAGGAAATGAGTTATTAAAGAAAGCCAAAAGGAAAATGTCTTCTGTCCGAGAAAGGCGAGGAAATACGGTGCTTCAAAATGATTCACCGCCAAGTTAGACAGGTCAATGATTATGATTTGTCTACTGTAAATTTGTATGAAGTTCTTTCGTGTTAAACGGCTCAAGTACGGGCACATTCGTCTTGTTCGAGCAGGGAAAAGGAACAGTAGCAGACGGCGCACCATTTCCCAGAACCAACTATGTATGATTCTAGTATAAGTATTTATCCATAGTTGCGATCATCATCTACAATGTGATGCATATGTCCACAATATTGTTATATCTCAACAACAACAGTATGTGGTACCATAAATCCGAAAATACGATGCTATGGTTTATCGTTACTTCTATATACGCATACGCATTGCGGTTCAGCTAAGTCGTACTTTAACTATGTCTTTGCGAAAGTAGTAAAAAGGCCATCCGACTTTACTTTGGTCTATATAGCAATCATGCAATATAAGTTAACACAAACATTTTTATAGAACGTATTTTGCCTCTAATTTGCGCTTAAATATGTAGCTTTCGGAGAAGCAAAACCGCGACTTATAAACAAGTCCGTTATATTTCTTTATCGTGTAAACAAATCTCGAAAAATATACCTGGCTGTCCTATATAGTCTTAGGTGGAATTGGACCTACGAATTGGCCCAAAGGAACGATCCAGTAACGCAACTTATACTGAAGTTCTAAAATGTGTGCATGTTTAAAATTTTGAAAGGACACAGATAGTTTCGGTTAACGGATAACTAAGGAATGTCGTTTGCTTTAAGAGCTGCTTCCCCCGGTGGCACTTTCAATTAAAAACGGCGACAAACTACAACTTTGAGAAGAGGCCGTTCAAACTACTTGTCGGTTGTCGGGCTGTGCTACCTGGAGGGCTCTCGGGGTGTGCACATACCAGAAGAGACGACGCTATTGAGCTCCGACGACTTGCATATCAACAACTCAGAGCTTGGCACTAACAGACCAAAACCTGTTTTAGAAAGTCAGCGCCGCGGGGGTGCCAAAAGCGCCCGCGGGTGCTGTTACGGGTTTAGCGGCCGACATCGAAGCTCTCGATAAGCGAAGTAAATGTAACTGTGTTACCTTTCATGATCGTACACCGACTGTCTTCCCATAATCACGCGCCAAAGCCGGCTAACGCAACAAATGTACGGCCGTATCCTGGGACACGTACTTCGCTAGAAACATACATAATATTGTTGTTTCCATATAGGAACAATATGATGAATGTCTGATGCTGATTCACTCGTGGATGGTTCCGTTTGCTCTATTTGAAGAAATAACTGTTTACTACACATTAGGTCAACACGGCTTTTTTTTTTAAATTAGTCTTTCTCCACGTTGCACAAGGGGCGACCCTGCCAGATTCGTTTTTTTGTAACTTCATTTACTCGGTAACTTTTTGCCGTTGAAATATAACACTTGAGGAAAAATGCTTTGTCTGAAAAAAAAACTTTGAATAAGCTAATTGCATTCAAAGGTTCTCTTTGTTATGTAGTAGAAGAAAGCAAAAACCTTAAAACACCGGTATATATAAAAGCGATTAAAAAATCGCCATGGGTGCATTATATATTATATACATTATAATTAAAACTTCTGTGAAAGCTTTTGGGGAATCATAACGTAGTAGGGTTTTGCTAATTTCTGTGCAGCAGATAATCAGCACTTTTATGCTATATATGTAGCAGGACACATATTCTTAAATGGAGCATATGTTTATCGTACAGAACTATTACGGAATTAGACTGTCGGTTGATGTTTTTTCTAGAGCCTTTGGAACTTGTGACTAATCGTTTTCACTATTATAATAATAATATTACCACTTAATTAACTTCCTAGAAATAGGTCGGTATAATGTTGCAGTAAACAACGAAATATGTAAACTACATAACGGATATATGGAGAATATACAGGAAGACCGACGAATAATTTCGATCATTTAGCTTTTTCTTCTATATATTTGACTATTATTAACCAAATGACCTGAATAGATCTTCTTCATGGTGGCAAATAGGATAGGGTTTCATTAAATTTGCCCACAGAGAGTAAAAGATCACCTGCCCCTTGGCCTGCGAAAACGAATCCTGCTGATATGGGGTTCCGGTTAAGGGATACGCGCCTGAGACACTCGAGAAAGCCATAAACGTTATAAGTGCATATAGCAGTCACTATAAAGTGAAATAGCGATATCGTTATCGTTCAACACAGCTGTTCATCTAAATAATCGTATTTATCAAGACGATGGAAGCAACAACGCAGAAATTCTGGAAAATAGACTTTTTGTGGTTAAATCATGGTTCCATAAAGATTTTGTTAGAGCGGCATAGAGTAACCCACTGTATCAGTGAAAATCGGTAATATCATGAAAAACCTGTGCTATAGAGCGCAGCGGCCAATTGTAAAATAAACGTTTATTAAATATGTCCCACCTGAAGCGGCGATGTACGACGGAATGGCAAAATGGAAACGGTCTTTAATAGGGGTCACAATCCCGAAAAGTACGGTCTGTAAGGCTAACATCTCAAGCGCAAAAAGTCAGAAATTTATCTTGCTATGACAATTGACATACGCAGAAGGAAGCTCCCTTTTTGATTTCCTGAATATGGTTGCTTCTGCCGTAAAAGAAAGTCATCACGTGATATGCGTGAATTTCAAGAGTAGATTTTAGACGGTGAAAGCTTGCCCCTATATATGCCCTCGCTTATGATTGGTCTCTGGCCGGTAAGCAAGATTTCTCGTTTGTTTCTTTAGCATTTTGTGCATACTAATAGTTTTAAATTAAGCTATGAAAAACGCCAAAGACCATGTCATTTTCTTAATAGCCTAGCTTGAAGATGATTAAAGAGATATTGACCTGCAAGTGTGATGTGTACTACATGTAAAATTTTCTGCTCAACTATACATGGACTCAAAGCAATCCAACTAGATAAAATTGAAGTTTTAGTTCCGTTAAGTATCGCAAAGGTGCTAACTTTCATGCCGTTGAATATCTGGCGTTTTTAGTTTAAGATGTCCATTTTCTCATATGATGGTGTACAAAGCTCAATTGTATTCCTGCTTTTCTATGCATCCGTAACACGAGAATCCGCTAATATTAAAAAACACTTTTACTTACTAAGAAACATGTAACAAAAATGAATATAAGTATGACATACGTTACTATAGAATTGAGCTAGTTAAGAACGCCGATTTGAAACGGCTAAAACGAGTCTTAAGAGTTAAAAGGAAAATTTTCATAATATTTACTAATTATTCAGTCTCTGAAAATATTGCTCACTCTGAAAGGATTAATCACTTGTTCAAGCAATAAGTGCTTTGAGTAATCAATGGACACAATTGGTTGTAAGTGACCACCTGCCAGCCAGCATGCTTTTATTGTAAGCTTTCATCTGTGCGCAACAATATATTGTATCTAAATATGAACGTAAGGGCATACTAAAAGAATCGTTTTCCTACCTCGGTCGATTTCTCTGCCCTCTGTAGTTCAAATTCGGATCCTCACTGTCTGAGCCTTCTACCCGTTCTGTCTAGCCAGTTTGGAATAGATACTGTTATATATGTAAACAAGTTTCATTTTTTTATAATTACATTTTAAAAAATTCCTTGAAGAAAGTAGATGCATATTTCGAAACATGTTTCACACTAATGTCATCTATTATGGCTACGCAGATATAGGCTGTTGCCTATAACTGCTATTTTTCTAGATATAGGCACTATTGACAAAGATTTTGTAGAAGACAGATAAGTAAAAAAACCTCAGGAATGCATATCCTGGAAAATTTCAGGAAAGATAACATGTAGATAGAAAGATTATATATAGAGAACCCTTCACACACAACATGCAGCTACCGTCGCCAGACGATGTTCTACATTATGCGAGATACTAGCGTAGTCTGGTATTGAAAGACAATATATATGTTTGTATGAGAACATATAATAGCCTAAGCATAAATTACTTAGATATAATGTAGTGAAAAATATGGAATAGTATAGAAGAACTGTGTCCTGAATTGAAATTAAGACGGATCGCTGCAAAAACACAAAGTTAGCAACCATCTGAATGTACATCATTTATAGTAGAGCGTAACAGCTGAGTTACTTATGATTGTGCGAGTCTAGTAAATCACAGGAGTCATTGTTTCGACTGAAAACCCATAAAATAACGTTTTTTTTTTTCACGTTCCTGTCTCAGTAAGAAACTTTTGTCAAACACCTTAAGTTCAATAAGTCTTCAGAAAGGTAACACTACAGTTTGGTTCCACGATAATAAATTACATTTTACCAAAATCCATCTCTACAGCTGCGATACTATAAAATATCTACTGTATACTTCATATTTTATAAATCTATCTATTTGGTAATATAAAATAATGCAATAGGAAATTCGGCTGTTGAAGTGGATTGAAGAAGATTTCTTTTATAAGCCCAAATCAACTGAGGTAATTGCGTGGATTTATGCTTTGAAGCGCATTTCGCATAAATGCTCAGCAAAAAACTCTTTCTTATCGCGTACTTACAGAATATTTCCGAGCGAAGCTTAATGAAACGTGGTCTAATTATGTTCCGTTCAAAATACTGATATGCCTCGATGCGCTTCAAGCTAACCAATTGCTCTGATATCAATTAGCATATATTCGTATAATACTGAGTATCATTGAATATCATCAATGAACAGGATTGATTCTGAGCACCGTTCTGGTCCTGGGACCCGCATAACAAAATAAAATAGTCTTTATGGCGAGTGCCATACATACAGATGTGATAACGACGCTTCTACCGCGCCTAGTTCATTGGCGATAGAGTCCCGTGTTGCTTTTCTAACGCGTGCAGGAACAGCTATTAGAGTGAGTGATCAAGAGGGCGAGCAAGCAGCCGGCCAAAATAGGAAAAACAAGCCACTCATCTAGGCTCAATTTACGGCGCTATAAAGATAGGTATCCATCTGCGAGTGAGTGAGCTATCCACCCCGTCCTGGTAACTCATCTTTCGACCAATGCTGCTCTACTCCTAACTATTGGTAAACTTTAAAACAACTTTCGATTTCGCACAAAAAAAATGAATCGAAAGCACATTGTGTCTTGCTCAGTTACGGCGGATTACGTAGAAAGCTAGGGGAGCTTTACAAACGGTGATAAAGGTCGTCATCGTCAATGTACAGTCATCTAAAATAGACGGGCGGGTCCGGCCGACCATTCAGTATTATTGCATACATATTATCGTGGCGCGCTCGAGCACATGGCGGCCGCCTATCTGGAAGCGAAAAAAGAACGAAGATGGATGGAAGAGTTGCCAACTGGCTTGGACCAGGCTGAGCTCGGCGAATCACTGCGGATGAATACTGCTGTAAGCTACCCTGCTTTTGTCTACGTTCCGTTCGCTTAAATTGGGAGGTCAAGATACGCCATTGTCAGCCGACACGTACTATGCTGTAAACTGCATGTACAACTGAAATCTGTCCTAACCATCCGTTATCCGCTGAACCTTAAAATTAGATAGACATTCATGAAAGGCATGATGTCTACACTGGTATGTATAGATGCGACGGCCGTGTGCGGATTTAGCCTACGGAGGCCCTGTTGATAACGGCCTGTAAAAGCCTAGTGTAGTTATCAAAGCTACATGTGTAGCATGGTTGGTGATACGGTATAAATAGACATTGTCGATTGGAAAAGTGGAATTAGATAATAAGAAGTCTGAAAACCCACTGTAAATCCGTTTATAGTCAGAAACATTACTAATGTATTCGTAAAAAACGTATATACCTTTATCTGAAATATGTATCGATTGCATTCGGGACAATGCTATATTAATTATAAAAATACAAGCACAGGTTAATCCATATAGCTGACCTTCGTACGTACCGGCGATATGTTTGATCTACCGGTCTGTAAATGCCAAGACCGCACTAAGGCATTGCGCGACAAAAGCAGCCCTGGTAAAGGTCTACCTGGATCTCTACACTTACCTCTAATACCTATGGACCAAAAGACTAAATAATCCATACATGGAGTCCTTATAACAAGCTTGAACCGTTGTTGCAATCCGACATCCTTGATGACAGACTACCGACTTGTAGACGCTTTACACCTTCGTAAATTACTGAAGATTGTCGTCTCAGTACCGTGACAATCGTTCGAGGTAAAACCAGAAGGAACTTAAAGGAGGAGCCTAAAGGAAGTCTACCAACTCTTCGACCCAGAATGCTAAGACTAAGACGTCAACTATGCACTGGCAAGCTTGTGCTCTTAAGTCCGCGGCACAGTCGTAAAATTTAGATCGATTTCTTTATGCGGTCGTCACAACTCACGCCCTATCTCCGATGAATTATTGCCTCTATGTTTCGAGATTTACGTCCCGTATCGCCAGTAGACATTCCATCAAGCGGTTGACTTGTAGCACAAAACGAAGTCTGTGTATGTCCTATGGATTATTGCCTAGAAAACCTTCGCCAGCCCTAGGTTGCGCGTCGCTAACAGCGCTATCGTCCAGAACGATTTGTCACTTGAAGAGTTACGTTCGACTTATTGTTCTTGATTGCAGCATAAATTGTGTTCTTTTACCGATAGATAGGCTGATCGCTTGAATTACCCCGGAGTTACGTAACTCACCAAAATGTGTCGTAAGCTAGTTCTAGACAAGCGAATTTGGCTACTACAAGCATCTTTTCTTAGAAGCATTTTTTCGGTTGAAGTGTGTGCGTGTGTTGTACTATACGAATAATAACAGTCGCTGCTGGAACCTGCGTGAGTGTCAGAAACTCGAAGTAGTTTCGGAGGTCGGAAGTTCCAAAAATAAGTACAAGTAGCGTACCACCGAAGTCCGCTACCCCGTTTTCTGCACGTTTGTTCGTCGCTCGATTTGTCAACGTTCCTTAATAGCATTGACGAAGTGACGGGAAACGTACGAACAAAACGGGCAGAAAAGGAGAATAGGCGAAGCTACGCTGAGCCTAGTCTACGTCTGTTCGCACTATGTGTACGTGTCCGGTTGAAGCAGTTTTAACACTCGTTCAAGTTTTTGTGCCCGCCTGTTGTCGTTAGGCGAGACTACGGGTCCTCGCGTCCGCGCGGTATGAGAAACCGTCTTCACTTAACGATCCTTGTTCCATCCGATCCTTCTGAGCTTGCTGAGTTTCAGTCGCCGCGATCGCGTCAGCCACAGACAGATACACAGACCGCGCTCAGTCCCGGTCTGCCGATTGCCACACCGCGGAGCCTACAAACACCATTGTATCAATTTTCACGAAACAATCTCTGGTTTGCGTCGCCTTCGGTGTTTCAGGAAACACTTGAGAATGGTGGTACCTGTTTCGAGTTTGATGCAACCGGGAGCCAACGGAACCTGTCCGTATCGTCACCAATCGCCAAATCCGTTTCTTTCCATTCGGGCACAAGCCTACCGGAAGAACGAAAAATTTCGTCGGGTAAGTACCGTGCCTAGTGATGAACTCGTTAGGATGATATTGATAGAATGAATAGATATCGTTAGAATGATACAACCTTAATCGTTATGATCAACCCATTCTTTAAGAATATGATCTTGTTTAGAGATCTGTCACAAGCATCTTGAAAAAAACAGATCTTATAACAATGAGATTTGGCATTCATGAAGGCAAAGCAGTGACTGGGTGAAATCAGAACGCGAACGACCTTACGAAGTCGTGTGCTCAGAGCGAATCTAACGGATTGAAGATTTTTCATATCGTTTTAAGTAAATTTCCTTTTTGGTGATATAATCCTGCTTTGATACTGTACTTCTATGCAAGACGTATATTTTTAATACTATATTGTCCATACAGTTGAGGTAAGTATTAATACCACTGCGTTAATTTGAAGCTTTTGTTCCAGTTTACAGTATAATTCAACAAATTGAAGAGCCACTGTTGTATTATAAAACAAAGGATTTATAAATTATTCGTCTATCGGGTGCGTAATCCGCTCACTCATGTGGTAAGCCAATAACCTTGCACTAGTTGGCTTTTGTGTCGCACCGAAAGACGATCATTGTTTAGAAAAATCTATTTAATTAACTATATAGGTTCGAGACCTTGATCCTCCTCGCGCGTCACTATTCGCTAACCAAAGACCGATTCGTTGTTGTTTTTGCCATGTACATATCTAACAATAACGCGGTTACTATTTCATCGTTTGTGGGTAGCCTACGATTGTCTGCAGTTCATGATGAAGGGCTGCAGCTTGCTAAAGGTGCGGGCCAGCTCACGTCAATACCGACGTTACTTTACATTGGACGAAGACCTCGTCGCCGTTCGTTGGGTTCCATCATCGAAGAAGTCCAATAAGGCCAAACTAGCAATTGCTCACATACGCGAAGTGCGTCTCGGAAAGACAACGGACATTCTTAGGGAGAAAGAGGTGGCAGGTGGGTTATTTAACGTGCAGTTTCTGGGTATAATCTCATGTACATGAATACTCGGTAAATGAACAGCCATGCGCAACAGTATCATCATTTCGTAAGGGGCAATGAAGGTCTTTTTGAGTAAATTTATTAGTAGCGAATCATTCTTTTAGTAAAACGATGCATTGTCTTCTACATGGGCCATTTTGGAACTGGAAATGGTCACATTACAAAAAACCTTATTCGTTATGTTAGCGAAAATTTTAGGAGATCTTGCCTTATTTTTCCCATTCATTTTATTTATACCCATAAAAGAAATGGAAACACGTCTGCCAGACAACCGGGAGTTCGATTTTGTAGAATTTTTTTTACAATACATAAAGCCAAATTGTCTACGTAATACAGCCGACATTGTAGCTGCTCGCCGGTGTAATACGAGTGAGCAATCATTTTGGTTTAGCGTTACTATATTTTTTGCCTTGTCTAATTTTTTACAATCTTAATTCAATTTTTTATTGACCCATTTTAATTTGTCGACGACATTAGGTAACCGTGTGTTTCTAGCATAGCGCCGTGCGTACCTAGAACGTACGTTTACAGCACAAAGTTCCTCATTTTTCACTCTTCCATTTTTAGGGGAATTAAGGCAGTGGTCTGGATTTTAATATTCATTTCGACAATCTACCAACTAGAGCATGGGTGCCACGTTCGCTTTGTTCGCTGTGCACGCGCCTGCGTACTTCACACGTGCTTATCTGCTAGTACCGTAATAAAATAATAGAGACCGTAATAAAAGATTCATCCAAAGACAGATTTCTGGACTTGTACGCACGGTGTATGAATGTCGGAGCGTGAGCTAAATTACCCACTAGATGCTGTGATTGCCTAATTTGAATTATTAATGTAAAGGTCCGAGCTGTTATAGTTAGGTTGTGGCATAGGGTGCAACCACAGCAAAACCGGCTGTGTTATTTGAATGCTAATTTCGAAAAAAACAAGCCACCCCTTCTTATTGATTTTCACGGAAAATCAATAGATCTTTGAGAGTTCCGTATGATTCGACTATTATTATTTACAAGGCAGACATTTGGCTCTAATATTATGAATGCGCTTATTGATTGACAACGTTTTGCATCTATCTAAATGCGTATCTTTAAACTCTTATTCAATTGCAAAAGGCGGACTTATCGACAGTGCAAGAGACTAAGCTTCCAAATATATTTACTTGCTTCATAGATTTGCGTAACTACATGCAGCTTTTCTCATTTTCTAGAATAATAATAATAATAGGCACGATACTCACAGATCCCCCCCTCCCCAGAAAAAACGTCAACAGAACCGCGTAGTCTTCAGAAGGATTTATCACATTTAAGGAATGTTTGAAAAATTTTAATAGAATAAAATCACGGCTTCTCCTAGGAGAAAGATCGCCTATGTAACTATTGAAACCCCCGTAAGTAGGAAGAATTGTATTGTAATTTCAACGTTGTTGACTTTAACACATCAAGGTAATCCATTAGCTTAATGCGGTCGCTGTGTATTATAAATTGCCGGTGCTGTGCTTATATATATTTAATTGGTTCTTTCGCCGGTGTAAACAGGATGCTATTCAGAGGATTGTGTTTTTTCGATAATCTACGGGGATGCGTACGAATCGCTCGACCTCGTTGCCTCAACAGCGGATGAGGCCAACTTCTGGGTTACAGGCCTCTCGATGCTGGTAGCCGCGCGCAGGACTGGACAACCTGGAGGAGGACCTGGGCCAGGTGGGGTCGTTCCAGCCAACCTCGATGAACGACAACTAATGCGCGAGAAGTGGTTAGAGGAATGCTTTCGACAGGCTGATACCGATAGGTATGTTGTCTTTAACGTTCTTCCGAAAGGATTTGCGGCTTTCTAAGTTGCCTATTGTCGAAGCTAGTTTATAACAAGTAACGCACCGACAGGTCTTGTACCCCATAAGATTTTACGATGGTCAATCCTCTCGGAAACGTTACACGTACAGTAGAGCAAATAGGATGTCTAATACTTGAACCATACCTTAAGAATGATTAGTTACAAAGCACAATGTACGCAGAAATGCCATTTATCGCATTCCCTACGCTTCCCATAAATACAGTCTGCTCGCATCTTTCCGAATGATACAACATCCAGATTTTACGTTTAATTTTTGTTAACTTATGCGCTACTTAAATGGATTGTACTTGAGACAGCATACTGTTTTCTTTGAACTTAAATGTAGTTCCACTGGAAAACATTATGTTACTAGCAGTGATTAGCGATCTGTGCTTACTGCTTGAGATGTAGACTAAGTAGTATCCTATGAAGGCCTATTACAAGGCCAAGCAAATATGACGCCCCTGCGCTATTACTCAAGGCTCGGCCTAAAAATTTGCGACTCTGATAAACTAGTTGCCTGATGCAGTCTTTTCGATATGTGAACCGAATTTAGTGACAATGACCTGTGATATGTTAAGAGAGGCGTTTCCGTTATCTAAAAGCGGCGGCATCAAGATTATTTGACGTGCGCACCCGCTGTTATCGTTAGATTCATATTTTGTTTGATAGGCTGCCACTAATAACTAGCATCAGACTTTGCCTTGCGTTTAAGTAAACTGAATCCGACCTATCGGTCCAAGTCCTACATTGGATTTCCACCAAAAATAATATTTGTACGGAGAAATAGAGCTCCAGTGTAGCGCATGATTTCCGTAAGCCTTGAATCCTGTGACAAACATATATTTAAAGGGACATATTGACAGGCCTACAGGTAGTGTCATTATACATAGTTATTATAATTATGAATGTAGACTGCGTGCGCGTAATAAAAAATTGGTCAATTTTGCCAAGTGAGACTCCAACTGCTTTTCCCATCAAATACTAACCATAATCTATTCCGAAACCGACAAATGGTTCTTAGTGGATATTCTCTAATATTAGCCGTTCGAAGACTATTGCCCAATTGTGTTTTGTCACATTACCTATGGTAAACATAAAGCAGCCTGTTAGTACCGCATTAGCGGTGCTCATTGGTATTAGTGCTTGAATAATTACTTGAACCTCGTTCAACCTTCGCAGCCCGCTATAAATTGGTTGGTACCACATGGATATGATACTTTCAAGTTGTACAAAGAAACACTGCAGTCTCAAGTTTGCTGCTTGTGTAAGATAACTTGTAGCATACATACTTCAGCCGCCCAAGATTACAACATCTGAACGTGAATACAGTGTGACAAACCTAGTGATGCAGTATACAAATAGAGTAGACATCACAAGGTTTAGCTGATGTCACCATAGAAAGTTCAAGTATTAGAAGTCTCTGACCAAAAAAACCCAGTGATTCACTCTTACAACGCGGCATACCTACGAAGCCTGTGCCACTAGCGAAAGCTCATTTATATTGTGGTAGCATTATATGAGGAGTATTGGGAAGCGTTTGGACAAGTTTGATGTTGTAGGTTAGGTATTGCCATTATTATCGATCTGCTACTCGGAGCATTTCAGCTAAATAGAAATGACAACCCCTCTACAAATAACACAAGCGGACGGAATCGATCGGCTGCGTCATTGACCATCGCCTCGTGACATTTCTAACCTGGAACATAAGCCATATCCTGATCACTTAGATCAGCTTCCGTTGCATAGGCAGTTCATTTCGTCAGAGAACATAATCGGCAATACGCTGAGCCCCAAATCACATATGGCAAACTTATGGCAAAAGTGGACAATGAGCTCTAGCGGAAGGAGCGGTGCCCTTACGCGAGACGTTAAACGCGCAAGGTTATGGCAATATATAAAACACCATTCCAACAAACGCATCATTCCGATAAAGAGGGTGCCCTCATCAACTTCGTTAAGGTAATGCAGAGCTGAATGTCTCGTCGTCTGCATCCACATGAACCAGAGGTTTTGTCGTACTAAATGACTGCGGAATAATATCTGTTCTTAGGTATATATGCTATCAGGCCTGATTGGTCTGGGAAGATATTCGATGATTTTTCCTCAGTGGGTGCGAATAGTTATCGATAGTCTAGTGCTAAGTTTATCCCAATGAAATGCGCTTTCTTTATTCAGAAGAACCAAGTTTCCATTAATAACTAATGCGAAATGGGGTTTGGATACTGTACGGTGAAGTCGAGAGCTTTCTGGTAGAGCTGAAATTAGATTAAGCCCTGTTCGAAATACACGCTGGCGTATTATTGCTCAGAGACTGTAACGCTTTGTCTGCGTATATCACATAGACATAGCAGCTCTCCTGTCGAAGCGTCTAATGGGGGAAATGCATCGCTTGAAAGCTTGACGAGATCTAGCTAAATTCGGAATCTAAAATGAATCTCGATAGCTTTTCGGCGTCGTGCTAAGCTCGCCATTGGCTGAGGCTGGGCAACTCGACAGAAGTAGAGAAGTGCTTATTCCACTGAGAATGATGTTCCTCTAATGAAAAGTAAACGGCACCTTCTAGTGCTGCTAGGCCAGGGATAACAGTAAATCCTCCTCAGCCAGTGATAGACCACGCATCATGCCAACTGTGCAGGTCGATCCAACGAAGAGCTCAAATTGTATTACGACAAAAACGTAGCTGCTCTGATCCATTTTTTGATAGTTGTTCTCTTTTGGCCAAATCATTCGAGACCACTTAGCCAAGCCAATGGCCTCGCTTATTGGGCTTAGTGAGCCAACTTGCAAGACTGTCCGTAGGCCTTTTGTCCGTAAGATGACTAGTCTTGGCTGGCTTATGGAGATCGTGTGGATGAAAAGTTGACCATAATACTTCTATGATAATTCGCATAGCAGGCTATTATCCAGTGACTAGCATAGATTAAACCGAGGATCGTATAGATAAGGTGTAAGCATGAAACCATACTGACATTAAGTAGTTTAGGACAAAGATGGCATTTTTTAGTTTGCCTAAATATTTATATTCGTTTTAGGCAAAATAAACCAAAGTACAGCAAATCGTAACATTTGTATATAAAAACTGTAAATGTAATTTATTTTTATTTACATGCCATTGTCTACTTTGTTTAACAAAACACCTAAAAATATCTGATTGTTATTAAGAAAGTGAGTTTGAGAAATGCAATGACGTTACAGACAATGATACCTACTGTTAATATGGTTTTTGTAAGGCTTGCAGTCCTATTCGACGTTAGTCGCAGGGAAATGAAAGCAAGCCGTTTCATCGCAACATCACAGATTCACGGAATGATCTAAATGAGGCCAACTAGGCTGTTTGTTTAAGTGCTCAGAGGAACCGCTGATGAAAACTTAAGTTTCCCTTAGCGAGCATAAGAAACACGCAAAGGAAAATAGCTACGACTCAACTAGCCAACTGAAAGATGTCGTATCTTGTAACATGTTTAGCACTGAAACATTGAGCTCAACCTTTGAAGCAGTCGACATTTGCAATGTCTACAATCTCTCAGTTATATCAACCGTCATTAATCTTCACGGTTTTCTATCTGACTAGGTGCTTTCTCTCTGCACCTGCTTCGTCTCACTGGAAACGCTACACCGCCAGATCGATGAATTTCTAATCCATATTTTCCCTATACCCTTCGTATTAGTGTGGGTGTAGTTCGTTTGAGAGATCTGTTATACAGTGTGTTTGCAGACTCGAAAATTTACAATAGAAAGACAATGAAAAAATTGCTGAAGTCTTCCCAAAGCTGACCAGCTGGAAGATTGAATCGATTTTGCAGAGATCGCCAGAGAAAAGAAAAAGGCAGTGGAAACGAAGTTGGAGCTCTTTGAGTATCTTCGCCACTTTTTTGATCATACAAGTTCGGCTTGAGTCTGTTTAAATCGAGAGATAGCCCTAAATAGAAATTCTTCGGTTACACCATCGTCAATACCTTGTAAAATCTCAGTTTCGTATAAATACTGTAAATGTATTGTTTTAAGCTGTTAAATGGAAAGTTTTTTATCAAGGCAACTTAGATTTCCGTAGAAAAACACGTGCCCTGGGGTGCTTGTCAGATGGGAGCCATTCATGCAGAAATCTTGAATTCGATTTTTCTGTAACTTCAGCTTATCAGGAAAATTTGGTAAATCTTGTTTGGAGAATGCTAGTTGATTGAAAGGCTACACCATGCACAGGCGCTGATGCTTACTGCCAGACCTGTTTCAGTTTAGTTGTACTACCTAGCGGTGACCTTTGATGATTCACTGTACCCTAGCGGTAAGGTGTCGGCAGCGTTTCATTTAGAATACGTGTGTTTGTACAATTTCGAATATTATCGCCTGGGTACCGACTGCTGCAACGCTTCGCAATCATAATGGGTTTCTTTGTTATTAGGAGTGATCCCCCATATGAAGGACGGCACAGGTCGTGTCTGGGCACTATTAACTCGGCCGAGCACTTAAACAAAGGTTTATTATAAAATATGTTGTCCACGCGTTTCAAAGATCGGCGCCCAGGTATTAGCGGTACGAAAGCCTTAACACCAAGAGAAGCATATATGGAACGTTCGTGGAACAAACTGACCCAAATCTACGTATGAATTAGAGCTCCAGCTGCAAACCAAATCAGCTGATCTCTTCTTTTTTAAATAGAATACACATAAGTACACACCTCTACTGTAGGACAATATGATTAAACGCGATTAGCAACAAACCAACTATCTGTTACATTGCATTATCTGCAAAGAACCGCCCTGCTGGCGTCTAACTAATGGCAGTCTGCTGTTTGCAAACGTTCCTTTGCTGTTGCCGTTGTTGTATTAGCAACAGAATCGGATTATGGAAGATATTTCCTATTCTTATTGTATCTTTTCCTCTATTATTTATCTGCCTAATTTCAATGTTGATGTTACGTGCCGTAAGCATATTGTTTACAACAATATGCTAAGTAAATACATGTTTATATATGTCTCGAAATTGCTATTTCCCATTAGAAAAAATTATGTAGCAAAGGATCGTTTTTCCAAAAAATTAGTAAGCCTAGAGTGCTCGTTTCTCAATTTCTTGTTGATAAGCCATTCGCTGCCTCCGATGGTTCAGTCCTCTGTTTACTGTAATCCTTTCGCATTTATACTCTTAGCACTGCGTGCCGCTATGCGTCTAATAGTACACATACATACATATCTATATACATTCGGCCTCGTATCTTTTGTATCCGCGGCAGGTACATATAGTCGTAATACGAACGAGAAGATACAAACGAAGATACAATACAATACCGAAACCTTTTTAGTCTTCTGACGGGGCCACTGCTCCTTCGCGAGATCGACCTCCTGAACGTTCGAAAGTTTACATGTCGACAATGCACAGGTCGATTGTATTTGTTTGCTATTTTTTTCGTCTTGTTGTTACTATAACGACCGTCGTCTAAAAACCTTATTGATAACATTGTTCGAATAACAAAACAGATGCGTTAGCTCTCCCGTTGTTGTGGTTTTGCTGTCCTGAACTTATCTCTCAGGAGAAATTTGGGCTTATCTCTTACATTTCATCAAAAACATATTGTCTCACTTTATATCATTGCTTCTTTCTTTGGCAAGTATAAACCGGACAGAGAGCTTGTCAGCATGGTAGGTTCTATTCCTAGTTGGCGCTCGGTTATGATGTACATGTAATTCATTCACAGCAGACGCGCTGATGGCGGAAAGCTTAGCCTTGAAGACTTGCAGAGGCAATCATATAGCGGTTATATCGCTGTCGAAATAATATATCGGTGCGATATCATTAGTGTCATGACTGTCGCCATTTTTTCCTCCTGGCGGAACGAACGCACGTAAGGACAGGCGTTCACACATTAGCAAATGAAATTCGCATAGCTAGTATACTAGACTGTGAAGTAAGCGTACGGTCCGTCTGGCTGTCTTCTGTTTACCTTAAAGTAACTACTTAGGGTCAGTCCTGCCTCTACGATAACTCTATGGAACGCTACAGCCTATCGTCACTTCAGTTGAATCAGAAACCAAAAGCGTATAGAATTACGACTGTTACAGGGAAAACAGCTGTGTATGTGTCGCGATAAGCTACAGGACATATGTCTCACTGCCATTTCAAAGTTTAGCGCGGAAAAATTGCTCGTTGTTACTTGGTATAGTAGTTGATTTAAGCACCGCATTTATGCGTGAAGTTTGTTATAAAAGTCTCGTCATACGCTAGTTTACGGTATGATTGGGTCGCTACCATCAGCTTCGTTTGCTATGTACCATAATGTACTGTACAAGTTTATACTGCTGGAACAAGCATCCGTTTGGCATATACTTATGCTGTGTGGGACAAAACTACGTCAAAGCATCCATTAAGCACGAATTACGATACAACGGGTACTTCGTATAAGTCACGCACGTGGAGGAACATTTATATTCAGCCATTGTTTCTTTCATGCGAATTGCCCTCTCGCTATTATCTTCTCGTCCTGATTGCTTTTGCAGTCGCCATGCATAGCACTTTAAGGCCACAGCTGCAAATCATCCCCTGGATGACGTGGACTAATCAGATTACTCTATAGACATTATGTTTTATCTGGACCCTGGACGAAACATTTATTTCTGCTGAATCGGCCTCGATATAAGTTAGCACAGCCAGTCGGGAAAGGGGGCTCACAGCCGTTTGGACTAGGACGACGCGATTTATTCATCCGAATTCAAGTCAAACTCATATATCCACCTTTCTCAAGTACATTTAAATTGTATACATATACATTTATAATGACAGCCTTGGGTGTTCCTAAGCTAGGAAAGGGTCACCGGAATAATCGACCCAGGGTCCAGGGATTACTTAAAATTTAACGATGCGACAACTGTATTGGATAGTGTACACCACGATATTGCAATTAGTTACCCAGTGATCGAACCTGTGGCCAGCAAAAGCACGATACACGTCATAAGTTGCTTACGTCTAGTACAAACACGTAGACGACGGTGAAACCCTGTACTGCATAGCGCGGCACAACCGATCGAGTCCCTCCCAGGTTTCACCTGTCATGGCTCTCGTTTGATAAAATTTGGCGTCGATCTACGCGAGCCTTCGATTTTATTTTAGCAGGCCTTCTTGTGACAGAAGGTGACGGAAGTCCCCAGTGAATAGCGGCGTCGCTGCCAGGATGTAGACGAGCTTGTTACGGGTTGTCCGTTGCAATCCCAAGGCTTTTTTGAGGAACGAGATCTTTAGTCGGTTCGAATACCCCAATGTGAGATTATCTAGCTCACCCCGCATGCGGAAATTGGCACCATTTTAAAATCGAATGGTGCGGGAGAATCGGTAAAAGTTTCGTATTGAAAGCGAAGCTGTTAAAGCCTTCCTGCGTCTTCCTGTAATATGCTGGAAGAAGCTTTGACTGTTATACGGAATCAGCAACTCTAAGTAGGTGAATCTAGTGACGTATGTCAGCCGTGAGCCAGAGAAATAAGCGTCCCCCAGGCCGCCAGTTACCTCCTCTGAATTTCATCGTCTCGTTTTTGGTCGGATCGATGGTCCATCCTAATTCCGAGACGACAAAATGTGACCTTGCTAGGGCCTACTCCACATGAAAACGATTGCTGCCGCAAATAATTAAACCGTCTGCATAGAGGAGAGCCTTCATCAAAACTTCCAGGCCCATATACCTTGTCGAGAAGATCTTTAAGCAAGCCTGAGAAAAGAAGAGTGCTTAAGTTATTACCCTGGGCCACATCTGTAATCCAGAAAAACGCTAACAGCCTCAAGATTTCATCATCGATTGTAACTTTATTTTTCTGGAGTATTGCTACTGTAATGTTAAGCGCCATCGTCCGAACGCCTCAGAACTAATTTTCTTGGGACGGAATCAAAAGTAGCTTTAATGTTTACGAACGCTGCGTGGGTATATTGCCGAAAGACACTTGAAATTCGCTTGATATCAGGAAGTAGAACCTTACATGCCGTTTTAGTCGAATGCTCTCTCCTGAATCCGTGTTGCCCCTTAAGCATCGCACTTGCACTCTCCAGAAATACGTTTACTCTCTTTGCCGGGAGATACGAGAGAAGTTTATAGCAGACGCTTTTTCTCGCAATCGCGTGCCTGGATCGCCTTTGCCTTTTAAGATAATCAAAAGCGTTACATCCCGTCAATGAAGAGGAAGCAGCCTTGAGTAAAAACGTTTGTTGAACAAAATAGTTCAGCATGGCGACCTAAGGGATCTATTTCGACTCCTTTTTGGTCCCGTTGCCTTTTTTGAGTGGTAACTCTCAAGCTCCGGAGTCAATTTTAGGACAAAAAACTCCCGGCTCATTCTTTTGAATCCGCTTATTGTTGGTCCGTTTGAGGTTGCGCTGAGCGCTAAGACCTCCTGAGGTAAGGTGTCACTAGATGAAAACTAGCGAAGTGGGCGATGAGCACTGACAAGGCAATTGGACACATTGCAGTTCTGCGGTGGCCAAGCCATATGTTGACCGTGTGTTGGGCCTCTCTTTTAGAATTATCCTCCTGGTATTTTTGAGCATCTCTTATACTAGATGGCATACGTTTTAGGACAGGTTACTCTAAACACTGCGACCAGTGGCCCGGCTGCCGCCTGTACTGTTTCCAGTGATGTAGTACTTCCTTGGTACTCTAGGCGAAATAGTAATTGTAATCAGATCATGGCCGATATTTTACGGGACGAGCTGAACAAACCGAAGATTGATGTCGATGAGAGACAAATAGACCTCAATATTTATGAAGTTCAACAGCGGAAAGACCTCGTAAGCTCGTTTCAGGAGCTTTAAGTTTATTTTACGCGGTAACGGTTTATCTCTCCGGACGAGCGCTGGTTCTAAAAGAATCTTGAAATCTAATTTAACAGGAACGTCTGCCTGAAACTGTCTTCTTTCATGAAGCAAATAATTCTCTCCAACGTATCAAATTTTATCTTTACACGCGTTATTTACAACGATAGTGCAGAAACGATAAGTAAAAATTGGGAAAGGAACTGGATGACAGCAGGGCCCTGTTGACGTGTTGCTGGTATAAGTGGGACACCAGTTTGGGCTGCTACATAGCCGTCATCGGCAAAAAAAGAGACAGCAGTTAAGCCCAGTATGGCCCTCAGCTGGCTAGGGTGACAAAAACTTGAGCAGTTGAAGTCACACTATCGGCTGGCATTCGATCTTTTAGTTATTCGCGACTTGTATCTTTGCGTTACCCACTCTTCCCCCGTGGGTTTTTTTGCCGGCTTAACAACGTAAACTATCTGTGTCCTATTTTCGTTTTCGCCTAACAATTAGGTATCGTAGCTGTTCTGTCTACCTATATGTCTGTCAAAAGCGGATGGTGACACATGGGAAGGAAGAAGTCGAGTGGTCAGGTTAGGAAAATAAAGCGTGGTAGTTCACGTACAATTGAGACAATCCATTGGTTCGCTGATAGCAATAAAAAAATTGAAATAGACTACATACATCTGATAGCAACAGTAGTAATATAATCCGATAGTAGTAATATAAGCGACAACAGACTATCAATTAACGTACGTTGATTGCATATGCGTCCATAATTACATTTTTTATTACTAATAATAATTTATTTCATCCTATTGCAGGAAGGGGCTTCTAGAAGAAAGTGAAACGATTGCCCTAGCCAAAAAAATCAATTCTCAGCTGAGTACTGTTCGGTTACGCCAAAAGATTCAAGAATTTTCGATTGAAAGTGGTGAACGAACAGGCCGCATTGATCAAAGACAATTTGTGTCACTTTTTAAAGATCTTGCCACTCGGCCTGAAGTGTTCTTTCTGATGGTGCGCTACTCCGGCAAGGACTACTTTGCGAAGGACGATTTGCATTTCTTTCTAGAAGGCGAGCAGGTAAAAATTAAAAATGTAGTCAAAAACGCACAAGTACGTAATACTCGTATGGTTATAATCGTTTCTCCAATGGTTTTTTAACATAGAGTGCATGAACTAGAATTAGCTTGCCTATTATTCAGAACGATTTCTTGTTCTCTTTATGAATGAAGGTCCTGCACAGGCTTCAGAATAATAGGAAGTTTCACTAACAAACTGCGATTCAGGTTTGTACACAATATCGAGATACGTAATTAATTATAGACTAGGTTGATTCATTGCGCCTCGTCTCCCACTTGTTGTTTACTAGGATGCGAACACTGAAATGAAGAAATTTCAGGCCATATTTTTCTTCTGCTATTTATTGTTTTAGGAGATGGAAACGAGCGATGAGGATGTGTGCCGGTTAATTGATGAATTTGAGCCATCGGAAGAGGCGCGTGCTGACCATCAAATTCTCCTTGATGGTTTTACGTTGTTCCTGCTGTCGCAGAACGCCTCATTGATGCCTCGTAGTCGCGTGCATCACGACATGACACGCCCATTTTCACACTACTTCATTTCCACGTCATGTAACACGTAGGTGTACGCATTTGTTCGTTATAACAAGTACTGAGTGCCAGCTCAGGCTGACTGAGCTCATATAGCGGACGCGTGTGTCTTGTACTCAAGAAGATACCTTCCTATAGTAAATAAAAGATATTGATTCTGAAAACATAGATTTCAATAAGATTTAGTTCTTCATTGTATTGGCTTTTTTAGCTTATTGTTTTGTACAAAAAGGTTATCTAAAACATTACTTCCTGCGTGTGCAATGGCTATATCTAAACGATCATAAATTGATGAAAATAATTTTTCACACTGATTCATTGCTCGTTCCGAAGTCAAATAGGTACCCTTAGCGTCGCCTTATTTCTTATCAGCATACACCGATATTGTTGACATTGCCTGTAGGTGGCAGATTGAAGACGAAAATGATGTTCTTTCAAGTGTTGAGGGTTACGTGCAAGCTTTGACGCAAGGCTGTCGGTGCATTAAAATCGATCTCGTCCTTGATGAGACTAACAACTTTATCGTCGGAGGAACATTACCCCTTCAAGAGGTTCTTGACACGATAAGGGACTTTGCATTTGCAGGTTCGTTTTCGCTATCTGCATATAGGCTTATAAATTATCATATAATTTTTCACAAACATACTGCGTACCACACAATCTTCTATAAGTAAAATGCCAAAATACCCAACTGCTAATGACGAGCGTTTACAGAAATGTATGAGTAATAATAATACATTACGAAACGAATTAATAGTATACATACAACAATAACATAAATCAATCATATGCCAGTTCAAGACTTAATAATGGCTAATATTCTGCAGCTTCGAAGTACCCCCTCATCGTTCAGTTACATTTTTCACCATTACCTCATGAGGACGCCTATCGATTGGCACAACAGCTGCGAAAGTCGTTAGCTGAATATCTCTACGTGGCCTCTGAGACCAGCTTAAATCAACCGTTTTCAACAAGCATTTCGCCCGAGAGTCTGCAGCATAAGATCTTACTCTACGTGAGTGAACTTCGCAATCTTTTTTCATTCAAAAGATAAAAGCTTATAACGAATATGGATGTCATTTATTAAGTAGTTAATGTTTACATATTGGAGCTTAACTACATTGCTACGAACATCGGTGCGGAGCACAAGATATTTATGGCTAGATTCTATAGTACAGCCGTTACCCGGGCTAGTCCCACAACAACGAACATAGGGTCTAACCCGGTTGTTCCCTTTACCGATTAAATAATAATAACCAATGGTGTATGTGTTTTTTTTTGTCTGTAAAGTTCACGTCGGCTATTTCTGCCACTGACAGCGGTTCGGGAAGCGCCAGTAGCGGTGGCAGTAATAACAACAGCCGAAAAAAAGGCGGTGGCGTTAACCTTCTTGATGGGTGGGATTTTGCCCATTCAGCTTCAGAATTAGCCGAGTTGGCTACTTTGAACCAATTCAATACATCGTCGTCCCAAATCATCGATTTGGCTGTGCAACAGAATCAGCAATTGGAGAATGAAGTGTGTTTATTATCGGAAACGGCTGCCCTTAAACTTTGCCATTCGTTTGCCGATGAAGTCGTACACCATTCGAAGAGGTTCGTGGATCATTCGAATATGGTCCTACTGCCAATTCACTGTCCTGTTTCCAGCTTTATAGGATGATCCAGCGACAGGATGACACAATACAAACATTATATTATAATTGTAAAACGATTTTGGTCATAAATACGTATTAGAGGCATCACAATATTGACAATTTGTACATGATAAATACACTTGTCACCTATTCATACGCCTCTATATGAGAAATAACCCCAACAAAAAAAAAAAAAAAAAAATTGTATGGACTTTTATGTTTGAAGTAACAACGCATGAAACAATAGAAATGATGGTTTATATAAAAGTGTACTTATGCAATTAATTTTCCTTCCATTTCTACTAAAGTGTGGGTACGTATTTATTTGTGTGTGATAGATTTTTGACGCACGTCGAACCTACTCTGAATCGAACTGACAACGACGTCAGTCAGGTGAACCCGCTCGAGTTGTGGGCGGCCGGTATTCAAATGGGTATGTACCTTTGTTTTTTCTGTACTACCAGTAAAGCCTCAACTGTCCTATCGACGGCTACCGATATTTCTATTGTTGTAAAATTAAAATATTAACAACTGTTCGTCAAAATCATTGATACCAATGTTTCCTATTTTCAAGTGGCAAATAAATCGACAACTAAAACCTAAACAAGTCGTTCAAAAGGCATCAACTTCAAGGGTTAATCCTTCTTTACAAAATACAAATTTATTTTTCCAGTCGTAGACATAGGTATTACCCAGTCTGGAATTATAAAATGAGATTTGGTATTCTGACGAGAAAGACGTGTATCCTATCACGTACTTGAAAAACATATTAGTAACTTACTTTTGATTGAAGCAATGTATTTTCACATTGTCACAGCACAGATGGCAAATGTAACGCTTCTCCGTCTACACATGATGATATGAGAGGCAAAATCTTTCTCCAACTCGTACTACTGTAGGTTTTAACAATAACGATTAACTAGGGCGAATAAACTAAGTTAGAGTTCTACTCTATAAGAAAACGCTAAAAACTCCCATTTTTGTACTATAGTAATGTACCGTTTTTTACGAAAGATGACCCAACGATTACGTGTGGCTCCGTTCAACTGACGTTCAATGCGTCGGTTTCTACAATCGTCCTGGATAGCAAAAAGTTTATAGCTAAATGCGCTATAAACGGCGAGTGTTGAAAACGTCTCCAAGATCAATGCCGATGGCGAACAGCAGCCTGTGCCCCAGGGAGTGTCCCTATTAAAAATACAATACAGTAAATATCAGGCAGTAGGCAATCCACCTTCCGCTAGCTGGTTAAGGGATGAGATCTGTCCGTATTGAAATGGGCCGCCTCCACTATCGACGGAGTTAGGCTGTCAAATGGTACAAAAAGCTACAAAAGAAAAACATAGATTGACGTGACGTAAATAATTTAATTTTAACGACTGCGCTAACTCGGATCCAAATAACATGCAAAGTTATAACTTCACGAACCCAAAAACTTATAACGCTCCAATAGTTTAAATCACAAAGGGCGAAAAACAACAGGATATATCTTTCCGTGGATAACCGGTATTTTCATTATATATAACCCACTGAAACGATAACAAGAAAACAAATTCATATTGAAATAGAACTTGTCGTCAGGTCGTAAAATGAACTAAGCCAACATCACCTCGAATAGAGGAAAATAGGCTTTTGATTTTTGGCCGACTTTCGGGCTAGAGTGCTTCATAGTTTCCCTCTATAGAGTCTTCTGTTCGGCTATCACTACGGAAACTGTGAAGTGCGTGAACTTAATCTCGTAGCTATGTGTCCCTCCACTGACATTGTTGGCATTTTTCCTTTCACAGAAAACATCTCTTCTTTCCAAGCTAGGGTTTTATCGATTTGATGTTTCAGGTGATGGCCTTATTGTGTAGATAGATACTTTCTTGTGGAACTTGGAATATAGAAGGAATCATCGAAGACTTACCGAATCGGGAATGGACCATTCTGTGGCTCAAACGGGCTCCTGCTAGCATCTTAACTGTTTCCTCCAGGACAATACTTTCGCTGCCAACACGACGCATCTCTTCGGTGCAGTTGTAAATGTAACGCTTCCGCAGAAGTGAGTGCAAATAGATTGCTTGATCAGATCACCTGGTAACATTATCATGGTACCAAGAAGGTCAACTGGTCGCTAAGAGCTATTTTGCACGATGCACGATTTAGGCATAAAGGTATCGGGCGATATCATATGTGTGTAACACAGTCAAGAACGTGTCGCCGGTCTGTCATGCTACGCTATAGCCTTGCCCAAGCGTGCCTATTTGATAAACAGCGAAAAGCTGTGCGATATCGCAATGCATTGTACATGTCCTCACTGTTTTAACAGGATCCGTTATGATGTCTGTTCAACAGATTCTGCGTTAGAACGTTACCTGTAATGTGGGTAATTATTCGGTTGGTGCTTACGTTGACAGGAATGAGCATTGTCAACTACCATTGCAGTTTACTCCCCGTTCATTTTTGGTTGACGTGTTGATAGGATGCTTATTATTAAGGACACAGTTTATGTCAGCTTCACCGGCCGGTTGAGGTACCTTCGACATTGTATTTCTGAACGCAACTCTCGGCCTTACTCGCATCGGTGTATTTGCCGTCACTTTTAATTGTCGAACTTTTCGAAGCAGTCAAGCCGCTTAGCTCGTTAGGTCGCGCGGCACGGGCTTTTTTTTTTATGTCCGCATCACACTGCCTAGGGACATATATTTAACGCTATTTTGAAAAGGTAAGAACGATTCACAGTGATCGCACTTTGGGCAGACTATCGCGCTGTCTTCTACAAACCAAGAAAATCATGGAACCGAATTAGTGATCCATTTAATCACAATCCGCCAAGAAGCTATCCTATAAACTTCACGTGTATATACGTTATTATTAGTGAAACAGATGCCTATTATCACAAAGCTGTTTCCAAGCAAGGCAAATGCGGCCGAGGTCATATAAATGAAAATAGTCAGTAATTTTAAAAACGTATCAGACTCCACCTATGATCTTTTAAATAAGCTGGGCGCACAAACGTTCAGACGTAGAGAATATTCGAGATAGAATGTTTTTTCAGTAGCTATTAACAGCAAGTCAGTGCGTACCAGACAGCCTTACGTGACACATACGCATCCCAGGCTAGGCAAGAAAGACACGCGTACGTCATCGCCATTTTTTTCATTTGGCCGATTTTTACGTACTAATTGAACAGCTTCCCAGTCTTTTTGAGTCGTGTTTTTTTTGCCGGTAGCTTTTTTGGGCGTTGCTAGCCCGCTTTGAAGACGCATTGTCTCTAGAGCGGGCACTTTGTTTTTGTCGTAACGAAAAATATCCTCAAAGTTTTCGATGTCTTCAAGTGTTGCACTTTTAGTATGATATTCGTCGGTTAAGTTCGACCTTAAGTTTCTAAATCTAATATCGCCCTCCGGCGGGTTTGCGAATGTTTCGTAGAAGTTACGTTCATAACGGTCGAAATCTGTCGTAGCTATTCCCATATGTTATTCACTTTGAGAAGGAGTAATTCGAGGCGGCGTAGGCTGGTCCGCCATAAGATACAGCCGTGCAATCACGGTAAGCGCCCTAACCAGAGAAGACCGCAAGGACAGTACGTTGATGAATACGCCTCTTGCTAGCTACAATAATTTCTAACAAGTCTGCAGTTGAATTGAACCGGAACGTTTTCATTACGTAGACATACGAAGTATTGACAATATTGTACGTCTAAGGCTGTGGATACGTTCATTTTTAAACCCAGATAATCGTGGAGCCACCTCATTTTCGAGACGAAATAAAATCACTGGGGATTCCTGATTTAGATAGGAATAGAAACTGGAGAATACTAGAAAGATAAAGGAGCGTCGAAAAAAAGCAGGTTCGAGGACGCAACAACTTGTTGTCATTCCCATTGGACCGTACTCGAATTTACTTGACTGAGCCATATTATTTTGAACGGTATTGCACGAGTAAATTTGGTGTACCACATAGATAAATACGAGGCCTCCCGCCGATGAAGTTCCTGCTATGATATTCAAACACTGAAAGTCATTGTTCATCATCGAACACACCTTTCTTATTGATTTGAAAATAAGCGCTAATGGATCGTTTCATTGACCCAAGCATCTCGAACGCCAGTCTAATGATGTGTCCGTTGAATGAAATAAATTAGCTAGAGAACAGAGAGGGCCTTCGAAAATTGAAATGTTGAAATTTTATTGAAAATATATACAAATACATTGGGCATGCGCATTAGCTGAACCCGTTATTCGCGACAAGGTTTAGCTAGGAACTCTTCCTTTGATTCCATATCTACTTATCGTTAAATACTGTATATCCTTTCAGTTTATGAATTCAAAGTCAATTTGAAACCATTTATATAGTAACTTGTCTGTGTCTGTCAAATAGCAATCATCGATTTGCAATTTTTTATTGAACTCGACCATGTCAAAGGGTCTCTTCTTCGACACGCTAGTACGACCGATAAAAACCCTCCCCTTTTGACGAGGCCATTTATTTCAATGGCCAGGGATTATTCATTGCCCCCCAATGATTAACAACGGGATTGTCAAGACACAGATGATCTATTTTGTAACCTTTGTGCGTCAGCTCGTACACCTCAACCGTCTGAACCGTTGTTCCCTTCGAAGTAAGCGACACTCACCTGAGGATCATTTTTCGTGGCTCTCTTTACGGATGGATCATTGTGGTCAGTTTGACCCATGCTTGGTGTTGGTAGCAGCTAAGTATTGAAACTCCTACGAATCATATTCTGAGCATGTCGTGCTGAAATTTAGTCCTGCTTTATCCCTGTCTTGTAAACGAAGTAATGGTCAGCGTCGTATATTTACTGAAAATAATTATCTGCAATCCAGTTTTGTGAGGTCAGCCGTTTTCCAAGTAGAGTACGAAAATGAATATAAGCCATCCTTACTGGATTGCGGGTTACCAAATCGCGCGATATACAGAGGGTCAAACCAGGACAGAAAAGGTTTCGTTGAACCTGCGCGCTCGTATGACAGTCTCACTCTCTGAGTTTTAGCTCTCGTGCCATTGGGAATGCCATTTTGTGCTGGCAATTCGCAACCGATCCCAGTTAGGACAAACAGGTCTAGGCATTATCTATTTTCTTTACCCATTTATTACCTAATTTAATGTTAAAAACTTCAATAATCTTGACCTGAAGTGTAAATCCGTGCTATCAAATCGACTTCGGTTTTGCTGCGAGTGATACTAGCCCTATGTGTCGTATTCAGCACGCTCTCGACGGTGGTCGTAGGTTATCGGGCGGTAGGGAGGACAACGCGGCACAAAATAGGTTTCCCAGCTGACTAACCGCTCTACTAAAATAATGATACCGAATCTATGGTTGTCTCCTCAGCCCCCGTGGGAGGCAATCAATATCTAAAGGAGCTATAAACAAGATGCGCCGCTTGTAAACTATCCTTGTTTAGCTATTACCATGCACTCTGTCATGTGTAAATAATAAATGGTCTTCTCATTATCATCACAGGACTCAAGCACACAAATATCGTGGACACTGTCGTACGATCCATCCACGACATATGAGTCTTTTTTAGACCGATATCTTCATCAAAATCTAGGTGCGATTGAATCTTTTAGGACGAAGTAATGACGGTAGATTTGTTGTATTGGCATATATTGTCACAGAAATGAAGGTGTAATGTTTTTTCTCCAGAAGAAGATGCGGGGACTTCTTGCCAGTATATCACAGTTGCTTTAAATTGAGTTTGGTATTGATGAAAGCTACCATGACAAATTAGTGGCGCGCTTTACACGAGTACTTTACATACGTTACTAACTGTATGTAACGTACTGATTCATAGTTGACTATGTCTATTAACAGGGATTGAACGCTATAGCACTGCATATAACTATTTGCTGATGTGTATTTTTTCAGACAGTAAAAACATTATTGAGCTAAGGAAGAACGATACATAATTTGTGTATAGCGAAGATGCCATTGTCGACTAACAGCAATACCAAAAACGTTAACAATTTACATGATACTGTATTTCAGTGGCGACAAATTTTCAGGCATCGTGTGCTCCCATAGACATTTATCGAGGCTGGTTTTCGCAAAACGGCCGTTGCGGATATGTCCTTAAGCCGTCCTGTCTGCGACAACCATGGACTGCATTCAACGCCTTCAAAAAGGAAATTATTAGTGACACTGAACCTATGTACCTGAGGATTAAGCTTATTTCCGGTTCGTACGATGTGCTATATCTCTATCAGTATATACATTTACACACAACGTATTCGATAGCGCAAATTTTCTGGCGATCTTATCTGGTTGCCTTCAATGAAATTTACTGATATTTTATATTCTGCATTATATATACGTTTTGTCGTTAACATAGCTTAATTGGATAAGAATGGTAACATCAATGCTATCTTACTTAGCATAGACTAAAACAATAGTTACACTCATAATAATGATGGTTGCAGGTCAACAACTTCCATTGCCTCGTGGCGCATCAGTGAAAGCTAGCTCTATCGACCCATACGTTCTACTCCAAGTGTTTGGTATTCCGGCTGACTGCGCGGAGGCGCGGACCAAAACAGTCTCCAACGAGGGACAAAGCCCAATTTTCGATGAAAGCTTCGAATTCACAATTTCCGCGCCGCAGCTCGCCGTTCTGAGGCTGACTGTTCTCGATGATGATTTCATTGGTAGGTTTTTGTCTTGCTAGTAATTTTCAATTCATTTTAAATCCTACCAGTTCTCGAAAAAAGGAAACTCACCTTTTCGTCCTACCTAATAACGCTATACCTTAAATTATGCATGGACACCCTCGACCTTTCCAACATTAAGCAGGTTCGTCCGCAAACGAACCTGATCAGATACCTGCATTATTTCTTTTCTATTTATTGGAATCATTTTCATTCAATGTTTGACGTCTAAATTAGACGTAGAAGAGTTTCCAGTTCAATCTGTGAAAGTCTTCCAGATTGCCGAAGGTCATTGTAACGCAAGAAGGAAATTGTTCTGTATACTATGTTTGTTGTTTCCCTCAATTTGTTTATTCAATTCCAGCATTTAGGTCGACTTATGATCTACCAAACGTTTCGAGCTTGACGTCCGGTATTTCCCTCAGACACTGAATCAGGCAGCTGGTTCTTAGCACGAAACGGAGATTCTGAACTTGTATCACTGCTTGTCCCTCCAGATCTCATTAGATCTTTTGAGGTGTTTATCTGGCAAGTTACCAGGACCTAACTATTCTTTTTTAAGCTGAATATATCGTAATTGTTTCCGGTTTCATATCCGGTGTAAATCCCGTGGAAAAATAAGGTTTCCATGCAAGCGGCGATATGCACTTTAAGTTATGTAAGTGTACAAGTTCCCAAAATTAATTTTCGACTTATCTTACAGAATCAATCTCGTACTTAGCAAAATACGTTATGTGCGCAACTAGATACAAACGCAAGACTAGGTCAGCGTAGAGGAAGGGAACAATGCGGATATTAAACAAGCAATTTGTAACAATCCGCACAAGATATTTGGCAAAGTCAAACGTCATTATGCTTTTACTCTAACTTGTTAGTTTCAAGTTCATGAGCATTTACCATCGCTTATATGCCATGTTTCTATCAAAGCACACTTGTACCAATACACATTTGTATCAGTGTTTCGTTAAAAAAGTCCAAAAAAAAAAGTAAGTATGGCAATACATTTTTTTTTCAAAAATAAACGTTTAGAGAACGGTCGAAAATCCGCGCGAAAAACGGTATTAGAGATATCCCAAGGATTTCCTTTATCGAAAAGAACATTCCTAATTTTTCACGTCTTATAGTTTTACCTTTTTCAGATATAGTTGCGCCGTTTTACAAGTAGCGAAAGGATCTCATTTGATTTGTCCTTTCCAACTCAACCTGCAGGAGACGACTTTATCGGCCAACGCTCGCTGCCAGTATCTAGCCTTCGTCCGGGTTATCGGCACGTGACACTCTTGGCAGATTCCGGCCACCCACTGTTGCATGCCACACTATTCGTGCACGTTACTATGTGCAACCGTTCATCGAGTGATAAGAAACTTCGACGAAAGAGGTAGGCAACAGAGGAAGGTTGAAGTACAGCTCTAGTATAAATTCTATTTCATTGATCTTGTTGTTCCTTCATATACCTTTAGTTGGAGCACGAATGGCTATTTTTCGAAAAGAACAGTCACTCATTGTCGAGTAACGAATCTCCCGTAGGTCGTGGCAAACGAAAATGGCGTCAGGCGGTGGAGCAAGCGATCTTCGACCAACCGGACTTAAACCAGTCGACGAGACCTGTCGTAACGGAACAGCGTTGCTCACCGAATGTGCTAAACTTAAAGCAGCACTCGACAAGTACGTGCAGAACAATTAGCGTTGATTTAGCTCCAAATATTCCTTTATTAGCTGAATGTTATAATACTAAGGGCAATGCACGTAAAAGATAGCACATCTGCTTATCTTGCTTAGCGAGTGCACACTAGCCCATATTTTTTGTGGTAATAACATACAAAACTATATCAGAAGCTTAATAGCAGTCGAAATCCCCTTACGATAGATTTCTTGATCTACTGGGTCAATAGTGCAGATTTTCCAAAAGCAAAAATTGACTAGACAAATAATGACTATCGAGTTTACCTGATTCACTTATAAATATTTTATATTACGATAGTTCTTTTTAATCATGAGTCATATGCACTATTTATCATATATAACACCTATAATCACAGTGTGGTTGCTGATTGTGCGTAGGGCAATGATTGAGCTTTGCGAGGAGTGCGGCTTACCGACAAGCTCTAATCTGGCACAGTGTCTTCGGGTATTGGTCCAAAGGGTGGCGGGGTGTCCAGACATCACCTCGTTTGGCCTGGACACCTCTGGAGAGTTTCCAGAGGTCCGTATACAAGGCGAGCCGTCCGGGTCCAAGTCGGCCAAGTGCCTACAGTGTTTCGAGCGCGTCCTACAGGAATGCACATATATGATACAGAACGGGCAGCATTTGAGCGATGGACTCAAAGATCTATACAATAACATTCAGCTACATGCTACAGAGTTACCCTCGTTATGCTCATCGCAGAAGAGCAAAAAAGCTGATAAAGCGGCTGAGAGTTTTATCTGGAATGCGGCATTCATAGAGTCTCGCATTGAAACAGTCGCATCGCTCACTCACGAGTGCCAAACCTACCTCAATCAAGTGAGCTAATCTTCCTCTAATGTATAAAGTGCTTAACTCTTTGAACGAAGAGCCCCGGCACTTTTGTCGTTAGGTATGCCTTTATTGTACTTATGGAGCAACTATATTCTTGCCCAAAACTTCAGCCCGATTGTACACATAAACTGCACATATTCTTACGGTTTAAGGCAGCTAGACATGTCAAATGTATGTGCTATAGCATTTCCCTTCCCTACATATTCGCACTCTTTCTGGCTTCTTCGTGACTAACCTGAGTACACGGTCGTGTCTGTTTTAAACGATCTGTCGTCTACTCTCAGATCACCCGGTTGCGCGGTGCCGTCGAACGTATCTTCGTGCGGGAAAAGAACCTTTTGCAGACCTCAGCAACTTCAACAGCTGCGGGAACGGGTAGCGGAAACAGTCAATCCGGCGGCCCTGGACGGACTCGAACGTCATCGTCGCTATCGATCACGCCCCCTGTGCAGTTGAGTTCATCGGCGCCTGCCACACCTCCGCCAGTCTCGCCTGGTCCAGACCATCCAAGCACCACAAGGCCTGGGGCCCCACCCTACAAGAAAGGTATTCTTAAAAAGCCCTCTTCGCCTATTCAGATCAGCCAACAGGACCTAGCTACCAGTCTGTGACGACACGATTGCAGGCCGCCATCACGAGCGGCGTGCTTATGCCAACAACAGCAGTTAGATTATGATCATCAACAACTGCCGCCGCAGCAGGAATTAAAAGAGGAACGTAAACGAAGCACAAGTTTAGGTGAGGGCGAAGCACAGAATGACGCTGCGTCAGTTGTTTATCGAAAGCAATTGTTAGTGCACGACAGTCGAAAGCGCCAGCTGCAGAAGTCGGGGCTTGCCCTTAAAAAACAATCCCGGCCACAGTCTTCGATGAGGTCCAGGACCGCATCGCTATTACCAACAGCCTCAATATCATCGTCCACGCAGCTAAAGACTTCATCATCTAATGGGCCAATCATTGTAACAACCGTTTAACGATCACTAACGGATAACCGTGACAACTACAGTTTGTACGCGAAGCTAAAAATCCCGTTCAAGAAAATGAAGCCAACGTAATATGCACAACTGGCATGGCGCTTACGAAGATCTTAAGAGAATCAGTCATGGTAAACTAATTGAATTAGTTATTATTCTTTATAATAACCGTTCTTTATTTGTTTTGTGTTTGTCGAGTAACGGATTTCCTAAATATGGGGATAGTAAAACATTAGAAACGATTCTTAGTGATTTAACGGTACACTCTCTGTCGGTTTAACAATAAGTTACACCGCACGTATGAGCATTTAACAAGGAGTAAATGAGCAAGTGACTTTTTTTTTATAATTAGCTGGAAAAGCTCACAACGTAATACGGAATAATGCGGTCATAGCAAAAAAATTTGATCACTGCTAGTAGGAAGTTTAGGCTTTTCAGAACATTTCGTATGGAATATGAAATGTTCTGTATGAATGTACATGCAAAATTTGCACGTAATCTATAAAATGCATTAAATTTAAGGAGTCGTGCAACAAATGTGATCTGTGTCTATCGTCTATACACCATCTCAAATGCTAAATGTCACACTAGTTTCTGTTAGACAACTTGCTACAATCTCGTAATATAATAGAATAAAAATAAAGCTTCTGGCGTGTTGAAGTTTTTCCGGATAACGCAATAAAGTCTGCCGTCGTCGCTTCATCATTATTGTCCACAAGTTCAGATGCTGAATAAGATAAATGTTAAATAGTACACAATTAAGTTACTAAGATTTAGGTGATAGAATGATTAGAGCGGATTTTTCTATGGATCGACCTAAACGATCCAAGATTCCTTGGATAATATATAAATAAATTAAACTTATCGTGAAAAAACATAAAATGGTACATTATCTATCGACGTTTTACTGCTAGCGCTATTCGGGGTTCGATTAAAGTGAAGAGAACTGGTTTCATGCTGCACGATAACTGCTTTGAGAGGTACGGCCTTTGAGAGACACTGGTGTGAAACGTTGCTTTAAACGGGATTTCATCTTTCAGAAGAGGGACTGATTACCCGCCTCTAGCAGATAAGCCGATAAACCTTAGTGATTGATCCGGCCCTGGCCAGTGCGTTCTGGCCTGCGCGTCCTGCAGCCAATTGCGTTCCAAACCTGTCTGACTATGCTTACTTGACAAATACATGTGATGTAGTCTTTTGTCAAAGGCCAAACGATCACCAAAGTCTGACTGTCGCAGTTAATCACGGTAGAGGCTATCACTCTAGAATTATTGTTACTAAGATTATTATTACTATAATCATTATAATTACTGCAATTATTGATATATTATTGTGAACAATAATAGATACGATTAATATGATTATATACAAAATGTTATTTAAAGTCCCAAGCGCAGATATTGATGCAGATGTGTGGCGCATTCAGGGTCTGATATACTGTAACAAAAATGTGATACGTAAATTGACGAGATTGGTAATGATAAACAGTAGAAACAAAAGTAAGGAAGAGATACAAAGCAATTAAAGCCGCAGATGTCCAGTGCTATCAACAGAATGCGACGTAATAGTGCATGTCATCTACTACGTTTTTTACAAACTGTTGTTGTTGTTGTTGTCGAGGAGTACGGACAATATCTATTATATATATATATATATATATATATATAGAGAGAGAGAGAGAGAGAGAGAGAGAGAGGGGGGATATATTCCGTATCTATAAAAAAGGATGAAATATCACAATTACACCGCATAATAGATGGCGAGAGCGACAGCATAAAGTGATTCATCTATATGACACAACTGTCTAACGTTTAAATTAGACCTAATTAAAAATCAATTAATATATATATATACATATATATATATATATATATATATAGGTAGCTCGTAGATACGTGCACAACGTCTCTGAAGAACAATAACTAATAACCCAGTTATTTAAGCGAGAACCAATGTTGGCTATGAGAATTGTTGGTAGCAGCTTTAATAGCAAGATTGATAACAGCACTAGAATATAGAACAGAAGAGATCTATGACATGTATTTATATCATTGATTTATACCATCCATGGGACGTTTTGCTGAACGAACGAACAAATCGAAGGTAAATGGTAAACTAATGACTTGTCATCATCAGTTGGTAAAATTGAACGTTGGGTAAGCATTTCTCGCTCTTCGATTAACTAGAAACATCGTCACGCATCGTTTTCAGTAAACAGAAAAACACAGTTACCTTTGTCACTTCTATCCTTTTCTGTTGTTACCGTTAACAAGAGATATGTATGTATAAAAAAAAAAAATACTTTCTTTACACATATACAAACTGTTATATCGAATTTATCAGTCATTGATGTAGCAGGTCTTGCTTTCCCTCAGTCCGATACTAAAATAACCGTCCAAGCTTCCGATATGAAGATATCCTTATTAAATGCCCGTTGCCCTCAAATGACGAGCGTGACAAATCGTGACGACCGTTCATCCGTAGCCATAAACGAGAACCGTAAGCAAAGCCATTGCATATAGTTCGAGACTTGATGTTTCCTGTTCGTATGATTATTTTACTATGGTAGGCGATCAAGTGGCAGTAGTTGTCGGGTAGGTGACTTGCCATGTTTGCAGTAAAAGAAAGTGAATGTTCAACTTGACAAAGCTTCTACGAATACAACAGAAGAAAGTCTCGCCAGAGTGCCGCTCCTTTTGTGTGCAAAGTAAATAGATCGGTTGCCAAAATCTAATTAGACATTAATAGCTTTGCATCAATTGCTATTAGGGTAGATGTGTTGCTTTCTGGGGGTCGGCCTAGACCATATCGTTGATACCGTTTGTGAACGCCGCTCCAAATTATGCCGGTTGAAACAGGCCAAGTATATATCTACATACTTCCTATTTCTATAGTAGCATCTATTTTATCTATTTTAGTTATATGCGAGGGTTGATTTATTCCTCTAAAGCGCGCTTTAGTCACCGTTCTAGGCTTTGTCGTCGTTGAGAAGAGGCCGTTCCCGATGAGATGAACATTGTGCCTCTGTAACTTCTAATTGTAATTCTAAAGTAACTTATATTTAAATTGGGCCACTGCTTGTTTGCTTCGCTTAGTGTTTACAGTAGACTATCGTAAAGAAGATATAATATAAACGTAACAAGTTGACAAACCTTATTCTTGATGACGTAATTGCCACCCATTTTGGACATGTAGTATTAGATTACCCATAAGCGCGGATAACGCCTCGGAGATGGTCACTATTAAAGTTATGGATTCGAGTGTTCAGGCTATATCGTGCCTATTGAACTTTAGAGTTGCCTTAAGCAGATCTTAAAAGCAAACAGTAGTTCATTCAGTGATATATACATTGCAGTGGATACTTCTGACATTGATTCTGTTTAGAGAGGCCCTTTTCCCTGTGCCGTTCATCGAATCATCGCTTTTCGTCAGCATCGCTAAACCTGAAAAGATGTTTGTCATAAAATATATAGATGTATGGACGATTTGAATCATCATTTGTCCTTTATTTCCTAACCTAGAGAAATTATCGTCGTAGTTACATTGTCACGATAACAACAAAAACACACACAGACTGCTGATACAGGAAAGGTAATATACATAAGAAGATACGTGACGGATATCCTAATCAAGATCACCATCGTTATTTCTGCCTTCGTTAGAACAGTGGTGTACAGCACTAGCTACAAATTTAATGTGTGATAGCAAATTTATATCTGTAACTCCCCGTCGCATGTATGTTACACGAGTTGAAAAATTGAAAAATACAAATGTCGAAAATAAACACGTGCTCCGAGTGGTCAAAGCACGTGCTATATATACACATATATAAATTTGCTAGTAAAAATAATGAAAGAAGTTTATGCTGTCGCGGCTAGCGGCCCCGTTTAAAAAAGCTGTGTATTATGTTATGGCATTGCCACAGCATCTGTTCAATGGATATAACTTTTAGAGAAGCTAGAATTCACCGAAGAACGATTAAAATCCGATGATTTTTCGCGTTGGTCGATGTCAGCTAACGTAAACGAGTATAGATAGGCTTTATCAGTCTCGATCCGAATAATGAACAGCTGACAGCTTTACACACAAACTTCTACAGTTGTAGAAATCAACTTGTACACAATCATGTTTGACTCGTCCCACTCAATCCCGTTCCTATCTCAACTTCCTGCTTTCAAGCGCCAACTTTCTGCTACCCACAGCAGTTTTCTTGTAAACACAAAATGAAAACATATTCCCGTTTCTTATCGGGCAAATAGTAATATTCAATATTCTAGAGGGCTTACCGCCAATATTCAAATATTTACCCATTCCAGAACTGGATTCGTACAGAGATTTTTTTGCTGCTATGAAACATGGTTTTCCGTTATCTCAATAGAATACATTTTGCGCCATACATACACATGGACAACGAATTTCAGATGGTAAAACAGCAGGTAAATTTACTATAAGAAATTTACCGAGCCATATTGATGTTATAATATCGAATATTTAATAGTCGTTACGGCTGCTTAGCTATACACTAACAACAATCTTGTTACGTTATATATATAGGACACAACCGTTACTACTATAGGCTTTAGGCGCTGTAAATACCAACTGCAGTAGCTAGCTATAGGCTGTCCTGTAATAAAGAGGTTTTTCATGCAATAAAAATCAGAGTCGAGCGTATATAATAATAATGGTGATATTGGTACTTGTGAAAGGCATGCGTAGGGAGCACTGCCGTGTCACGTATACCGGCGAGGCAGTTGACGGCTCTCCAATTCAAAGCTAGTGCCATATGATAAGTAATAGCAAACACCTAGCATATATAAGCCTGTTAAGCTCTACAAACATACCTTATATATATAGATAAATTCTAGCGGCATCATTATACTAGTCATATTGATCACCGAATCAATGGTGTAACTTGGTGACGAACTGGCATTGATGATGAAAATAAATAACCCATCAACGGAAATAAAAACTATTAGAGACACACTGAAGAGTTTGACCGCTACCGCCAGCAAGTTAAGCTTAGTTAAGGAATGATCATTAATGATGACGGCACCGGCAGCTGTAAATACATAGAGCCTTCAAACGTACTACTACGTTTACTACCATGGACACAGAAGCCGATACACCGACAAATACGTGCACAGGTGATACATGGCTACGAAGATATAGAAAGTAGGACGAACGCCGGCAGCAGTTAAAAAAGAGAGTAATAAATTGTCCATGAGAATGTACCGATTATCGTTTTTACGTTAATTATTATGTTGGTTATACGCGTAAATAGGAACCCGAAGGACGGGAGAAATCCCCGGGACGACTAGAATCGTTCGCGCTGGCGTCTGATTCTTAGCCTATGGCTGCTCCGCATTGAGGGTAACTGAAGGGTATGAGCATCTTCAAAATGTTTACACATTTCCAGTCACGGTTAACAGGAATAGAAAGTACTTGATTGAGCAACGGGGAGAGCTCGTGCAAACAAACAGTGTTTCCATACCGCAATCTCCTACGAATGCTACTGATCCGTATGACTCATTGTCTTCTGCGTCGGGAACAATTAAACATTAGCTAGCTCATAGCGATTCGTCCCATATAGTGCCCAAGCGACTCATAATTCTAAAATGAAACCCATACAGTCAATGTTTGCCAGTGACAATGATATAATCGAATGTTTCTCGTTATACAACCTAGACGTTTTGACCAAGAGCAAGGACCTACGCTCAAACTATGCCCAGAAGAGCTATTAAGCCCTTCTGTAATAGTAGAGTAAAAATAATCTGAATTCTGTGCTTCCCGTTTCGCGGAAAATTTCAAAATGATTTTACCATTTTTCCTTCGTAATTCTCGCTAATTACATTTCGTCATTTGATTGCGACACCGTTTGTGCTGGTCGGCGTAAACACCCGATCCGCCTTTGGAACCAGACTATTATTAGGACTAGCAATTTCGCTTGCTATACGGAGGAGCATTCAAGCATACCTGCTACTGCTGCTTTCAGTGTTGCCAACCTGCATCGAACTCGGTACCTATACACATAGTAATTATGTTGGTACCACACCGAACGCGAACATGTGTTCGCTCGTTGCGCCCACTTCTATAACGTAACCAACTCTATGGCAATTTAAATGGGATAATTTTAAATTGCAGAATGCCCGTTGCGTGACGAAATACGCCGCTCCCCAATGCTACAACCCCCTCATCTATCCAATGGCGTTGAAACTAAGCACAGAACTGATCACAGAAACCACACAGGCGCTTCGAGTAACGCTTTCTAAACATCGTTGTAGTTGTTGAAGGCATTACATAACGATATTAAATAAGAGTTTGCCTTTTATGCTTGTCTTGATCATCACTCGAGCGCGACAAGATCGGACGATACCTGGGCATTAGTGAAACAAAGCAATCTAACCCAGCATGCATAGTCACGAATTTTATTCCATGGTCTTCATGGTCTCTCTATCAGAACGCAGAGACACCGAAAAGGAAGACGACGTATTCGTTCCTCTGGATGAATCAGTAGAAACTCAATGCGATCGGATCTCTAGCATGAACAAACGTAGACAACTTTGTTGAGCAATAATAATCTGTTGCCGGAAGCTAAAAGACAGCGAATAATCTAAGCTTTGACAAATGAGGGCTGGCCAAGCACAGAACAGAAAGCATCTGCAAGCGCTCGACAAGTAGAAACAGCTATCTAGATAATTCAGAAAGGGTAACGATGTAATATAGCCAGTTTCCAAACAACAAAGGTCTGTACATAATACGTAAATGGGTATCGATCTGCTGATTTTTTTTAGCAACACAGCGACGGGAAGATATCTTTATAATGGGTTCTGGTGCAAAATATGAAGTTTTCGCATGCTCTGACCGCTACGTCCCCGTTAGTTCTCTATCTCTCTCCTTTTGCGGAAAGAAAGCTCCGAGGGCAAGCTGAGTGAGATGGGTATTCGTTGAAAAATCAGTTAGCAGGGCCGTTCTCATGGGATATATAAAGTGTGGCGCATCCAGAGACGATGATCAAGCGACATCGGTTATTCACAAGAGGCAAAAATAAAAGGATACTGCCCTCAAGATGAACGTAGGCATTACGGTAAGCTAGCTAAAATGTTTAGTCCTTTATCGTTGTATTGCATTCAAACCAGCTCGAACAAAGAGAGTTGGGCATTTACTTATAACTGTGTCACTTATTGAATCCAATTGATCGTAAACGCTGAAAATAAGAAATGTTTACCTATGAATTATCGCTCAGTTCATATTCATGACGGGAGGCGTCAGTTAGTTCCTTTCCGCTAAATAGCGTGTATCCGTTTCTTTCTATGGTTTGCTACAGTTGACTTGCATTGGCGTGCTTTTCATCGGAGTTGCTTTGGCCCAAGAGACACTGAAGCCTGAAGCTCGGCCAGCACAGGCTGTACAGCTGGCACCAAGACCGCAGGCAGTACCTTCTGACGCTTCGGGACCCATCAGCAGAAATCTACGTGCAGGACGTGCAAAGCGATCGTTTTATGGTTTTGGTTATGGCTTAGGATATGGTTATGGTTTAGGCTACGGATACCCTTACGGCTATGGTTACGGTTACGGCTATCCATACGGGCCCTATGGCGTCTATGGTGAATTCTATGGGGGCTTCTACCCTCGATACTACGGCGCGTGGTGGTAGGCCAGTTATGTAAGGGACCGTCGACTAGTCCGATATATAGTCCTGAGTTTGAAAAAAAAAAATTAGAAAGTGAACGTTTGTTCCAAATTTAAAACCGATGAGGTCGATTGGCAAGCTGAAGCCTTTTTCTCTACTATTGAAGTGTGTATATCATTGTTGAGTTGAACAAATCATAAGCGAATTACTGATAAATCGATCATATTTTATCTATTATATTTACTGCGAGCTATGTTTCAGCTGCCCGCTGCTTAATTTCAATTTAAGTAACTACTTCAGCAGAACCTTATGAGCAATTTCAGCGTAGGAAATGCAGTACAGCTGGGTTCAGAGCTAAAACGTGGACAGGTTACAAGTTTGTACGTTTCACCGTGTTGGTTTATTCTACGAATTCAGAGTTATTGATTTACGAAAAAGTATGTTAATCTATACAGACCGTACTAGAGCTGACTGAGGCTGCAAAAAGAATTGCTAAAATTAAACAGTTGGCTATTCTAACCGAACTTATTGCCATAATAATCCTATAGGATTCCCGGCTGCAAGCTCTAATATCACTGTTATGATAAATACGCCTCTGGGTCTCGTTAACGAACAAATAAAAAGATAAGCTAAATTGAGTTTGAATCTTCCATATTTGTTCCGCGATTGTATGTGATGACAAACAGTGAGCCTGAAAGGCAATGAAGCGACGCAACGACGTACAGCGAGTACAGATGCCTCTAGTGTGTTGGATACAGCATCTAGGTTTAGAACGCTTGCGTGACTGCTTTTCACGCGACATCTCCTTTTTTCCAATTTGAGCCCTTGTTCCTGCTTACATGTTGCCCCGTCTAGGGCAATGACTTCTTGCATTGCACAATCGCGCATTGACCATCGTTACGGCCAGATATATCTAGTAGAAGACGTACGAAAGAATCGTTTGCAAAGTTAAAGAGCTCGACCCATTTGTAGTTAGCTTAAATTTCTGTTGTTTTTAAAGAAAAACGTTACAGTAAAGGGAAGTGAATATGTGTGTATGTTAAGCACAGCATATTTGTTGCAGCAGCAACTGTTGATATCTCAGCTTTCGTTATCCTGCCAGAATTTAGTTCTGTATTGTTACACTCAGATATTCCATTGAGGTTCCTCATTTGTGTTGTAAGTCAAGAATATAGCCGACTTTCAAATACGAACTTAATAGACCAAAACCAAAATGAAGTCTGCCTGGTCACTGGCAGTATTTACAATTCCCTATAAAGACTCTATATAGCTTTTGTATTACATTGTTTGAATAAACATGATTCAACTACAAAGCTGTCATTTAGAATAGTTCCTTACTTATGCACGCGCAGCAAAAAAACTAACAAAGCAGCGGACCTTGAGTTTTTCAGGTTCATCAAGTTTGACCCTACGTAAAGTATAATTATATTCCTCAAAATAGTAATTACTAGTCACCACTAATATCGGCTGCCATATGGCGTTGTCAGTGCCGTGCACGGATCGGTTTCGTTGTATAATTTGCCTTTATCCATTACGCTTGCATATTCGCCTCAAGCAAAGGGATTGTCAAATAGTTACCTAGCTTTTCTGTTAGTTGCCTTACCTAGTATCGCTCTAAATGTCTTTGTCACTTTTCAGATTGTAACTTCTCCACGGAAACTGTAACTTATGTTTTGGCATAATCTGAGCATTGTTTTGGTCCAGGTACTAAGGCTGGCAGCTATATGTATTCGTCGAGAATTTCGAGTTCTAATCTCTAAAAGAAACAGATTTTGTTTACAACCCTCAAATAAGTTTTTATCCAAAAGAGTACCCATTGAAGCAATAGCGGCTCATAACATTACGAAACTTTCTTCCATTCGGAACCGGTTTACCTGAACATAGGCTGCCTTCTACTAGCCTAATCTCCTAGAAAAAAAAAAAGCCAAACTATCTGAAAAGGCCGAAAATAGACTAAAATGAAGTATCACCTGTGCTCGGCAGGTTCTGTTATGTAGAAAAAAAGTGGAATGGCCAAAATAAAGTGTTTAACTTGCTTGATCGAACAGATGGAAAATTGAGACAATTAGTATATAGAACTTCAACTAGCTTCGGACATGCAATTCATGAGAATCCTCTATACTTTTTCTTGTTTTCTCGTCACCTTTCAGAGTGTCGTCAGGACAGGTCGCCTTAAGCTTATAACTTTCTTAAGAATTACAAAATGAACATACATTGCAGATAAGATACATAAGACAGTGTAAAAATGCTTGATTTGTACAGGCTTAAACGGTTTACTTTGGATGATGCTACTCTGAAGTCCTTCGATTTCCCTTATTTATAGCTCTCCCTGCATCGCTATATCTAGCATAGGTCGTTTATCCGTCGTTTGCCATACGTTTCCCACCCGTTAAGAGTGCGTGTTTGGTTTCTGATTGTGTATCTATTAATTTATCAATACGTCGCCATCATACGTCAACTAACGTATGACGTCGTTGTCCTTTGCTTTACCTTTGCTAAAAATGGTAGAATCCATCTATTATAGCCTTGCTCATACTTACATCAAATCTTAGAATTCGGGTGTTCATCCAAAGCAAAAAGCTTATTTTCAGTTTATATATATATTTACACATGCTAACCATTCAAACACAAAAGCGTTACTTAACCTTCGGCAAAGTTTGTTAAGTTCATATAAACTTCATCAGTCAAAGTACTGTATACTATGAAGGAAAAATTTAAGCACTGATAACCTTGTGAAATGTACATGGCCCTAAGACACTACCATAGATTATGTACTCTTAAGCTGACTAGCCGCGGGAGGCTCAAGCAAACAAGTATAATACAGAAGGTTTTTTTAACCTAACTCTTCAGAAACGATAATCTCAATGAAAATGGCAAATAACATTTGTTTTCTACAATCCATATTTATATTGCATATTCTCACATTAAATAATACACATGTATACTGTATATACTTTGCCTTCTGCTCAAAAAATAAGCGTAGAGAAAATGTACCACACGATATTTGCCTCACTGTCATCTTTGCTCCGTCGTCCTGCCATAAACTTAATTAGCTTTCTTAATGTTTTTTGTTTTTGTTAGAATAATCAGAGTCGCCGTGCTAACTTCACTACTTTTTGTTGTTTAACTGGTCTTAGCTATAGATATCGTCTCGGTTTCAATATGACGTCTTGTCAACTACTCTACAGCTCAGTCTCACTTCTAGCTGGATGGAATTCGTAAAATTGACTGATCATAACAAAAGCTTTTCTCATACCGTCTTCAACGGTGGAACTGTTAAATGCTTACAAGCCAACATAGTTATCATGTAGTCACTTTTTAAGCATGACGAGACTGTGTTGGACTCTCTATGAACTATTTGTTACGTTTGGTGCTGGAGCTCTCAGTGTTAGTTCAACACTATAGTTATTTGGCTGAGACCGGCGTCGAGCCATTTTGCGCTATGCACTAAAGTAGCTAGAGAACAGTAACAAAAACAGCCATGCTACGTTTTGAATTTTACGTCCGGTGTCGCCGTTAGGCATAATTCCACCAGACGGCTGCTATCTCTGATCGAATTCAACTTTAAACCACAACGCGCCCTAATAAGTTAGCAAGCAATACGTTACCCATGAAGCTATCAACTCAAACGACTCATACTGCCCTAAAAAAGTTTCTTAGCGCGTATAATATTCCGTTTTTACCCTTCAGTAGTTAGCGGAAGCTGTTTTCAAACAGACGAAATAATTAATAGGATCGTATTGAGTGTACGAGGCACTAATATGTGCAATGTAGGAAGGTATTTCCTTTTAGGTTAGGACTACTTCCAGTCGTTTCATCCTGCATTAATACGACGATAATGACAAGAATCTCTTCTGAATAGAGATGTATTAACAAAAATGTATACAAATCGCGTTAATAATTTTTTAATGATCTATGTTTATCGAGACGTACACGAATCGAAGCTCCTTATCAATCTGTAACGATAAGAAAATTGTGTACGCCTATATTTCTCAAAATGCAATTAAAAGGTCATCATGATTAATGCAATAGGATAGGATATAGTTTGAGAGCACTTTTTCGTTCGTACTAAATACTCATATGAATGTTAAAGGTTTGATTTCCGAAGCAATGTCTTTTTTTTTATTATTGCATTTCTGTCTTAAGTTGGCTTTGGTCAACCCGGAGCGGTACAAGATGTCATCTGGACCACTTCTCAATGCATCTACCGAGAGAACCGGATCACGCAGCTTCTATAAACATCAAAAACTTTATTACAGCTTTGTTTTTATAGATCTAATGTACATCACTAAAAACAAATAATCAAACTTTGAGAACCTTAGTCACATTCATATTTCAAAGTGAAGCAGACGCTGTGTGCGAGGAGAAACACAGTAGAACTAGAAAAATTCGATCTTAATTATCCTGAATGGTCTTTTTATACAATGCTAGAAATAAACATAATAAACACACCTTCGGATGTAAGCTAAAGAAAAAAAGATAAAAGTATTAGGTTAATTTGAAAAGAGCGTAGGCTTCACCAGCAGGGAAGCGACGGGCTTTAAACTTGGCGGGTTCGCTCGTTAATTTTCCTGCATCTTCCGCATTGCTTATTTATTTCCGCTGACGTCATGAAGGGATCAAGCAATCGAGCACGAGATAACAGTCGACTTTCGCCTCTTTCGCTTCTTCTAAGTTTGAACATGAAACGCTCGGGCGGCTAACGGAAATTTTGAACGAAAAATCGTTGTCTCTGTGTGAAGCAGCGACCCCACCCAGCTCGAACATTCGTTGCAGCAATAACAGTTAGCCAATTTAGTAACTTCGCATCGCCCCTAGCGTTGAGGAATTACAAAAAGAAAACGGCGGAGTTCGCATCGCAAATTCTGAAGGAAATTAATGTTATCATCTTTACTTAGCCTTGATGATAATTTCGATATTGCCGAGTCGGGCAACGCATGACTGGCTACTGGTAGAAAAAAAAAAAAGCCGTTTATCTCCTCCGACTTTTTCTTAGAATGTCAGCACAGGGAACACCGGATTAAGCTCAACGAAATCTTAACTTACTTACAGCGACAGGCCTGTGAACGGAACTTTAATTTGAATGCAAAAATCTATAGTAAACCGAAAATATTCATAATGACAGAAAGTTCATCTTAGAGCTACGATAATTATCTTCTTCATTTTATATGGGACTGTCGTTATGTCTGTTTTATCTTTTCATTGGCGATACATGGGTCTTGAATGCCGCCCAGAATCTGTGAATTAAGAATTGATGCCCCCCTCTCCTCAGCTTCTGCCCAGCTCTTGCCACGAAGTTCCTTGAACAGTTCTTAGGAACCGCTTTTAAGAGAGTAACAGTGCCTGCGAAATAATCAGTTTGATATTAAGTTTGGTGTATCCGCAAACGATGAATAAACATAGATAAGTTGTTTAGTAAAGGATGCTAAGCTCAAATCATATCGTTATATATATAACACAGAGTTCAAAGCTGTTTCAAAAAAAAGCAAAATAACATTTTATTTAATTGTCTCTCTTTCTCTGCCTTTAGGTACGGTAATGGAGCGCCTATGTTCCTTTACTATATAATATTAATTGCGGTTAAACATTTAGCATCCGCTCTGGCCTGATCCTGTTTTCGTATACCGAATTTCGTCCTTTTGATGTAAAAAAAAAAAAAAAAAAAAAAAAGAAGTAGTTCTTTTTTTTTTTTCGTATTGCCGCATTAATCGCTCATTACCTAATACACGCTTAACTAAACTCGATCTTGTTTCAGACAAACCTACCAGCGTTCTCTCTTGCCTATTACTGCAATCGATGACAGTACTATTGTTATAAGCTATATTTTATGCCTACTGCTTATGCTTCTTTATACTATAAGAATTTTACATGTATGTTACAGAGGAACGGATGCAAACACGTTGGCCGACAGATAATAATAATAACAATTAAGTATAGTATAGTATCGGTATGATGATGCACGGAAAACAGCAGATATTGTATGGCAGGTGTGGTAAATGACCCCCGACGAGACGCCTCTTGTTTTTTTTTTTTTTTTTTGTTATAAATTTAGCAAAAAAAACAGTTGTACCAACTAGCACTGAATGCACTTATACAATGCGTCCAGCTGTGCATATTTTTTCGCGTATTGATCGGGTTGAATGGAGGCCCAAACGAAATAATTAGCGAAATCACATAGCCAAGAACCACTTAGTTGTCGTTAATAACGTTTAACTGTGCCTTGAAGTTTAGCTGATACTTTTTTTGGACCTACCTTTGGATATACGCGTACGATTATTGTGGCTGTTTATACGATAATGAAAAAATTTCCGATTTTGAGCAACGAAAACTTTTAGGGTCATAGTAAGTTATAGTTAATTTATCTTAAACTGTCTGGACTCTTGTTCGCTGCTTTCCTTAGCTCTTCATTCTTTCAGCTCTGAAGGCTTTTAAGGAGCTATGTTTTTCGGAAAACTTAATGTTCAACTGGGTCAATTTTTTTCGATTGTCACATAAAATCATAAGCTACAACTACGAGTGACGTTTGAATGCTAGTTTTTCGGTCTGAAGCCATCATGACATCGATTGCGGTAGTATTGTTTTTATTGTTATGCCAGAAAGTATGCCACTCCCCGTCTGCCTCTCGGCCCGCCGTGATCTTGTTGTTAACGTCAATCAGAAGCCAAGCAATGATTTATCACACGATTAACTTTTACGACTTGTCGAATCTATCTCTCCCGTCGACAGTGCTCTAATCCCTCTAAATCCCTCGACCGCTGAAGTAAATCTGATTGCTGACTTGTTTGCTACCTTTCATCACATACCCACACGTGTATGTATATATATATATATATATATATATATATATATATATATATATATATATCTAAATATATTATTTATACACAGCTCATTCTGAACTTGCTTCAGATGAGCTCTCTTACGCGTCATTTTGGTTGAATGTCTGCATTCTAATCAATTCTAAGTCGTCTGTGTTGTAGCTAGAATCTCACTACTCTGTATGCCATCAATATAGTAATGATGACTCAGCTAGTCCGGAACATTTCTTCAACTCGTATAGACGCGTTATCGTACATTAACAGCCGCAAATTATCCCGTCCCCGATTAACACAGTCATGCTGTTTTTTCCCCGCATCTGCACAGACATGTGTACATACACACCCATTGACGTTTTCCTTTCTGTTCAGCTTAATCTGTCGAGTCTTTCTGCATCGTTTATCATGTGCCGAATAGCAAATGGCACCTTGAAAGTGATACTCTAATGTATGGGATTGTTCCTTGTTTCTTCCAGTTCGAAACAAACGCGGCGGTTTGCTTTGCAGCACCCGTATATTTGTGTGTATCATAGTCGAAGTAGCAATGCTGGCAGGATATTAATAATCTGTATAGATAATTTAATCACTATAGTCTCGTCACCAAAAACAAGTCCCGGCTAAGGCTCGACACAGGGGCGAAATATCTGTCAGATATACGTCCTTTTTTCAACGTCGACTAACCATATACTCCTTCGTATCGAAGCACAGTGTAAAAGGTACCTAGGGTTTTAAAACTGCTGCTGGCGTGGCTACATCTCATTTGGCGTCGGCATTATCAATGCTACTGTAGCCGCTGGTACTATTGTTATTATTACTACTGCTGGTGGCAGGCGGCAGCGTTGGGTCGACTGTTTTATTTGACACATCTTCGTCATCGAGAATTTCATCGTCCATTAGGCTGAGAGTCGTCAAAAATTTGGGTCGGCGCGACAACCATCTAAACAATATTGAACTCTCCGCTAGTTCATCGCGGAGATGCGTCCAAAATGTCCGCTCATCAAACATCGCAGCCTGAATTGGGTCGTCGAGGTCGAGCGAACTTGATGTACCGCCAAAGTCAAAGTCAGCAACCTGTATTGAACATTTTACATTATTGACCAACACAAATACGCGACAGACATGCTTTTCTATATACGATATATACATGTATAAATAAATACAAAGCGTGAAACATTGAGTTAACGTTAGAGAGACTATATGAATCGTAGTAACTGTAACAAATACCTCTATCCAATGGGTGCCTCCAAGAAGGCAGCATTCAAGGCCATCATTTACCTCAACACGTATGTCCCCTTTTGTGTGCTTATAGAAAGCAATCCCGACAACGATAACAACGAATCCAATTATGATGCACGATATTGGAACGATGAATAGCTGCAATAAGCCCTTCGACTCGACTAGAAGCGCACAAACGTATAAGTTACAGTGGGGTAGATATGAACAGATGCTACTTGAACGGGCATGGGTTGTCGGCCATAAAAATAATTTCAAGTGTTGTTGGTCCACAAAAGTACTTTAGTGAAAATGTACGTACTTCTCAACAGGCATAAGCTCGTAACTCATCGATTACGATCAACATTAAAGTTAATACATTCTACAGAGACGCAGGATAAGAGTTAGCTGGGCGTTATAGGTACTGGCCACATAAATTCACACGCCGAGGAATCGAAACGCTACTTACCGTCATAAATATGAATTTTGTACATCATTTTCCATGGTTTCACGTGCAAAAAATTGTTTACTTCGTTATACACGATCACCTGAATTGTACCGTGGCACATAGGAACAGAAATGGACAATGCAATTATAAATTTCTCTCAGTACGTTTGCGTCCTTGGATAAAACCGCCTCAGCTAGCGACCTGTCTGAAGGCTGCTCAGACTCACGTAACAATACATGAATGCTCTCTATACATTCTTCAAGCTGAATCTTGTCTTAGTTGTTCGCGTGAAGTTTGTGTGAGAGTAAGTGTGTCTAGAGCTTTCCACGCTTCTCTACAGACGCATGAACCTTTATAGAATAAAGTAAGTTCGCAGTTGAAAACTCTTCTTAATAGACAGCACCTTCGTATGTACGTACCCTGAACTCGTGGTCTCCGACTTTATCAAAGTAATGCACAGCGCCGAATTCGCATGACTCCAAACGGTGCCATTGGGACGCACAACTGAAGTCAGTTTTATTGGCAGGAGACGGGACCTCTTCTGGATCGAAGCAATAATATATTGGGGGACTGAAATTATCATGTTCGAGCACACATCAATCAATCGGAAACAGTGGTTCACGCCGTAGGTTTAAGCATGGAAATAATAAGAAGCTTTTTCAACGCTACATCAAATTCTTGATTTATTTTCTGTTTCGAAAACGCGTCGATCGGCCATTAAAGGCGGATTTTTATGCGGACAAGGGCGACCTCTATACTAAAAATAGAAGCGACAAGGAAGGCCGAATTTTTTAGATCAAGCAAAAAAATTGGGGATGCAGTGATGTAACAAACAAGCTTGCTGATATGCCCACAAGAGTATCCAATTCAAGATATCGGCTGGATACGGGTATCAGTAACTTCGGAAGCGTTCTCACCTGGCGTCACAGGAGAAGTTCAGTTTTGTTATCGAACCTCGAAGCAAATACAGATCACCTGTACTGTTTAAGTATGACATCGGGTCTGAAATGTACAGGACAACTTTCTTAAAAGCGTAATATGCTGGCTTTAGTTCAAACCATTGATCGTTTAAGAAGTGAAAAAAAAAAAAAAAAAAAAAATTATGTATTTTAAACGGTTTGGCTCTGGTATTGGTCGGTAGTGTTTGTAAAATCAAAGAGCATACACACATCCCTTTTGGCCTTATTGTGAATCTATTCGAAAATGATCAGAATTATACTTTCTTTCCGTTATCTAACACTGTAACCTTAATAGTATTACTTTGAAACAAATATCCCAACCAGTCTCGTAGTAAAAATCTATCGAGATAATGTTGTCCTATGCACTATGGTCTGGCGTTTAATTTACTGAAAATACTCGGGGCCGATAATCCGCTTTTAGGTTATATTCCATTCCTATATATTCCATATATAGGGTAAATCCAATACTGTACTCATAGCTACGATATGTTGACTAAGAGCGCCACCGGCCGCATATGTCCCGTTCGGATATTTTGCGGTAACGAACACTTGCAGAAAATCCGATTCTCTGCCCGGTGTCGACGGGAATCGATGCAATAGCGATGTATTATAGATCCCCATGTCACTGTTCAACTGCACAACCGGAAAAAACAATACAGTTTAAAGAGATTTGCTACTAGATAACGGCTCGATAAATGCTTAGAAACGAACACTGCCTAGGCGGGTATTATACCGGCCAATCCATATATACACATATATATATATTGGCGAAGCATATCTTGCTTATATCTATGCTTTCAAGTACCGTACCTGTAATTTCGAGATACGTAACTTTTAGTTCTACTTTATATTCGAGCCGTTCAGTTGGCCCAGCTTGCTGTTTCGGCGACGTTGCCGTTTAAAATTGGTACACACAAGTAGCTGATCAACATGTATGAATAGTCAATAGATTCGAGGCTAGAACGCACGATGCAGTCGACCATTATTCTCACCTTCCAGTAATAAATGAAGTCCATTCGCTGACTAGCAAAATAGCCGCCAGGATCGTTCACGGCGCACGACGCATTGACATTGATGGCAGAACTTACAAGAGTCTTGCCCTGCGGGTCGGGATCGACGTGGAGCGTTGTTCTATTCTGAACTAATATAAGGTTAGCGGGAATCCTGTCTGTATAGAAACGTGTCAAAAAATGAATAGTCTTTGGTTACATCGTTTTCCGCATAAAAACTTGGGGTAAATTGAAGGCGTTCTCATGATACAATGTAGTCAGAGTGCGCTTATTAATTAGCATATCGTTAATGATCACCCTCTGCAAACACAGAAAAATGTTTATTAAGAAGGTAGACAGACACCTAATCTCATCGATATTCATCGTTGGACCACTGTACCAACCTTAGGATCTAGCACACCTACCTGATAACGAAAAGTTCATTGTCGCCTCGGCGACAGTTCTTGGAATAAAGAAATTGGTGTATGAAACCTTGACGTGTAATTTAAATACGCCATGTACTTTTTCTCTCGTGTCCTGATTGAACGTGTGGTTAATCTGAAGTCACAAAAGCCCCTACATTAGAAATCTCACTCTCAGAGCGATGTACGATCAAACCTCGCATGGCCAAAGGCTTTATTCAAACAAGCAGTTTTTTATAACTTGTTTCTTATTAATCGACTAGGTTGGTAGCCTCCAACAAATCAACTCGTACGTATGAATTTTCTAAGCTACCGTCAAGCTACGGAAAAAATGTATAGCTGAAAGATGACATTATGGGCTTCGAACTGTAACATTTTTGCTTTCCATCTCGCAGGGCACTTACCAAAAAGTGTGTCACGAATTTCGTCAGTAGATGACTAGTTTTAATTGCTATTACCTGAACGAATCGTTTGCCAGTGGTGATATTGAAGTTGAATTCAGGCCGTTCTGATTTGAAACTATAGCGGTACTCTCGATAGTCCTGCAGATCGGTAATTAGTTTCGCTGAAAAGGTTATTGGGCTAAGGTAGTACACGGGCCCGTTGTTTTTCAATTCCAGCTTAGCTGAAAGAAAAGAAACGTAAATTCGGCTGTTAAGCATTACTTCAGGCGACTGGCCTCTGCCAACGTTAGGTGCAACGAGATGTGCTTCGTATCCCTAGCCTGATCCCAAAATGTCCCTAGCTAAGGCCAACCTGTAATCTGATAGACAGCCGCAACGTACTGCTGTTTCGTGCTGTGACTCAGCAGCCAGGCTATGTGCTAGTATTAGACATTCTACAAAAGAGCTCTGAAGAAGAGCTATCACCGAACAAATTTTACTGACCTACAATGAAAAAAATACTGCTAAAGAGAACTTCCTTTAACATTAGATCAGTTCCTTGAAAACAAAGATCTCTGAAATAGGAGACTAATCAAGGCTTTCTTGCGTCGCTACATGCCGCCAAGGACAGACTTCCTTATGTTCTATCTCTGGGCTGTACTCTAAAACCCTTTAAAACCATCTTTATATGCATCCGCTAATAACTTCTCATAATATCAAAGAACCAGGCAGCGTCAATCTGCATTGCAAAACAATGGAAACAATGTAGAATATGCAAGCGATTAAATAATGAGCCTGCTTTAAGAGGAATCCATTTCAGCAGTCTTTGCAATTCTGTTCCCTATGCTATATTGGGCTAAAGTAGGCTTCATAAGGTCTACATTTTTAATATACACACCTCTCGAAAAAGTAAAAAATGTAATATTTGCTAAAATTAGAAAAAAAAAACGAGCTTTCATATCACAGTATTGCCTGATCTCCAGCTTCTGGCATGTCAAGGGGGTACAAGATCGAGCATATATAAATAAAATATTTTTTATGTACGACTTTCAAAATCAACAGAGTGACTTATATGTGAGCCGGGATAATCTTTAGGGCGGCGAAGAAGATCATTTTTGGATTGTAAGTAGATTTGGTCTAATCAAAAAATTATCTAATAAAAATTGCGTGCCTGCGCATACATTCATCTTTAGGAAAACAAAAATCTATACTAGAACCTAGGGCGCTTGCGTTTGTATCACGTAGCAATCAATACGTGATACGTGAATGTGACTTTGGTTCGGGATCCGACATTGCTTCCCTTCCCCTTTTCAGATTAGATTTACCCTTTGTTGATTTTATTGTATCTTTCAACGACGAAGATGTGTATAAGTATGTGTACGTTATAACGAACCCAGCGAACACGCTCATAGCTTGAAAACTATCGAACCTGCATTAATACATATGATACACCTGATAACAAGTGGGTTTATATTAAAGGCATTTCGAAACAATTCCGTATTGACATGATGAAAATATTGTACTTGATTGAGTAATCATAGAATGGACCTATAGGGAACAATTTCGAAAACGAGGCCGTCGGTGACAAAGCTGTATTGTACACTTCCAGTATTACAGGGTGTTCAGAAAGTCATGCAACCTCATGACCTGGCTTGGCAGTTAAGCGGTACACCTTCGGAGTCGTTAGAAATGAAAACTCTCTAAATAGCTATCTAGCTCACTAGCCCTATTTATAGAGTGCAATGGGATAGTCCAAATCAGTAATCAATTAACATTTATTACCTAAAGATACGAAAGCGAAAGCCGAAGCGCGCAAAGAAAAGCTTTTTTTTCTTTTGGACTACATAATACCATCGATACACCTATTTATATCGTTTGAATGTTAGTAATGATAAACCGAAATTTCCCTTGACGATCGTCGAGTCAAGTCTGGTGCCGTAGAACTACGAAATAATGTATATACGGTACTGGTTGGAATAGTTCGTGCGAGCATATGGGTGTTCATAATATATCTTGTACCTAAATTGCAAGGAAAAGCATGGAATAAATCTGACATAATGATGTTTTGGTAGATAGTAACAGGTTAGCGCCTACCGACAACATTTGAAAGTTCTTGAGGTGGAAGCGGCTTTTGGCCGGCCGCAGTGAAAGAATAAAGAATCGATCTTTTTTAAGACAAACTTTTGAAAACGCACTGAAAAACACTTTTGATTATTACATCGTTTTTGTTCTACAATTTACAACTGTATGAAGAAGAAACACGTTATTGCAAAAAGCTTAACATGTATGTTTTTATTAAAAAAGGCTTCCCTGCGCTCTAGTAGGCAATACAGATATTTGTTTTCTTTTTTATCCAGTTTACTGAAGCTAGTTATATTTATGGCTCATATTTATGTTCCTGGGCTAACCTATATTTCAAGGTAACTTGAAAACCAATTAGAGTTTGAAGTCATCTGATCGGTCGATTAGAGGTTTTGTTAAATGAATAGAGAAATTTTTCTTGTTGAATACATTTCAGATTCCAATAATACATTGTTCATATCTCTGATACCTACATGGATACACTTAAGCAGATCTGAACTCTACAAAATTCAAAGTAAACAATTGTATCTCGACTTCGGATTTATTATGAGATTGGAAAATATTACATATACTTTCATTATACTCGAAAAGTGACCAGAGCAGAATACTTTTCATTTCCACTCTTCTCTGCCGATTGACAATGCACAGACTCGTATAAACCTAACTGACTTCATGATGTACTCCGCTGTGTTGCCGTACCAGGTCATAAGCAGAGTCTATATATACAGTGGTCTCAAATGATGTACGCGTTGACTGTGCATATCTTAAATGAAACCAACTGTATTTACTGGCTAAAATAAAGAGTGCGTTAGCAAACGATTCCTGAAACGGGGCAAAAATTAGGCGATTTTCCATCCTCATAATAAGCCATCCTCATATATGCTTTGTGGAAGCTATTATAGTTATAGCGTGTCGAACCTTAACATATGCAGTTTTCACAGGTTGACGAACGACTTTATGTAAAAAAAAAAAATAGAATTTAGTCTACCTTTTTTTCACACCACCTGTTGTGTTGATTGTATTAGGTTCGCAGATTACTTGACCTCTAAAGGCCCGGTTTTTGTATATCGTACATGTACTTTATTCTCATAGACACTATATCCTACTAGGATTCATGCTTGTTTTGTAGCTTTACTTATTCAACGATCCTTCGACAGTTTCTTCGAACGAAAGCCGCATGTGTCGAGGCCATGTTTCTCTGGGTGAAATCTATTTAAATCTGTAATCATTCCTTCTCTTGTCCAGATGGTAAATTGATAATAAATCATTAATGGCTAGTTTAACACGCTTTGCTCGTTAGGTGCCCAATAATCTATCAAAAATAATTTTGAATGTAGTATCTTGGTTCTAATTGCACTAGGTAACAGGTTCAGATAAAACTTTGAAGTGTATCTCATGCGTCTTTTTTTTTTTACAAAAATTAATAACTACTACACAAAAATTCCTGCTATGATAAACGGCCCCAAAAAGTTTGTCAGGACTCAGAAAGTACCCTGCATATTTAGAGCATGTAATAAATTTCACGAAACAGTTTAAAATGTACAAATATCTTTCAAACCATATCAGATAAATAAACGATATGATGACATATGCTAGACGGGCTCTCCTTTAATAATATTATTATTACATATAGATGTCAGCTTTGTAAAGAGTTCTCAACCGTTGTGTACTTGTGATCTTCACTACCAAACGTAATTACTCGTTTTTGATTATTCTCGTTATTGATGGCCCTTCGGGACCTCAAGATATTTCCAAGCATCCATCACCTCCCTTTGAAACAATATCTCTTTAGCACAACTGGGCCATATATAAAGTTGTGAGTAGGAGCACAAGTGTGCACCCGATTTTACTTGGAATTGCCGCCAAAATTGTATTCGATTGCATTGGGAAGAAACTCCCGCCTGGCCCTGTTCTTGTGAGAAGCACAAAGTTACTTACGTTTCAATAGCGGCAGTGTCCAGGCAGATACTATCTGGGCAAGTTGCCTCTACAGTACGCAACATGTTTCTGTATCGCTAATAGACAAAGTTCATGAAGAACCTATTCTCTTTTTGATTTTGTTCTTCATTTTCATTATAATTTTACAACACGTAGTTTAGAAGATCCAAAATTAACCCGACAGCAAGCGCGTTATCCGTCCTCTGCTTTTAACTTAAGAACTCCCATAATCACAAAAACCCTTTCTTCTATGTGCGGACCTGAAGTGTCATCACATCTTTTGTGATCTTCAGTTCTTGAAATTATTGTCCCAGTGACAGAATTTTGGCTTGGCGAAATCCTCACCTAGGATTTTCACCAATAATCGATAGATTCCACTAATGTTTGTACCTTTTGAAAATAAAAGACCGTTGATTTTCGGCTCCAAACGATATCTTCGCTTCTTTCACATATTGTTCTTTGGGGATGCTGAATTAGCTTACAGCCATAAGCAGCCAAACATTTGGCGTCAACTTTTATGAGATTTCGCGCGCTACTTTTCGAGAATCAAAGCGTGCTTATAAATGATAGAGGTACACCTAATATTTGATGGAGATCACGTGAAACCTCCTGCTACTCCAGGCCACCAAATCCTACAGTGTTTGAGACAATGACAAAGCTCATTACTTATCTGCAAGCCTTAATTTATTACACGGTCTTTCTCGCTAGAAATCTGGAACCCTAGGTGAGATAAAGAGGCGCAACTGGAACTGCCTTTGCCAGAACAGCAACAATGATTCCAATAGCGTTGACCCATCTAAAAAAATTATGCTTACAAACTTCTCCAGTGAAACGGAGCAATTGATTAACGATCCAACGAAGTATCGGATGTTCCCGACGTTTTTCTAACAAATGATAGTTCGATGACAATCCATTAAGGCCCGGTCGACATATAATGACCACACTGACAATCTTATATAACTTCAAACTTTAATCATTTTCAATTTTGAGCCTAACGGGAAAGAACTACAATGAAGTGATTTGTCGTCTGCTAACCGTCAACTAGAATTGCTCTTCTTCTATTTACGGTGATGTGAACACGATTTGTTGTTCAGCACATTACACTTCTTCGAAAGCTTTTCATTGCGGCAAAAACCTGTAATTGTGGGAGAAAAAATTGTTCTCACATTCAACGTTAAAACTGGTCAACTTTACGCACAATGCGATGACAAAGGCAGACCCACCGTTGAAAAGTACAGAAACGCTGGCCAGGATAAGGAAAACGCTGTACCTGAAATTCATCTGCAGTACAATTTGCAGCCATTTCAAAGCGCGTTAGGGTTAGAGGTCATTCGTCGATCTATAAAAGGACTAAGTAGGGTAGCAGTAAGCGACCTTTAGTTTGTCAAAGCGCAGATTCTTCGTGACGTCATTTTTTCGTGCAATACATTAGCCCCTGAGGAAATTAGTCAGCGTGCAACACAATCTCTTAATTCATCGATGTTTCAAATAGCTTTTTAGAAAACCGGAAAGCGCTACCTGTAAACTCCTGTTTAGGATATTTTATACGCTCGCTCGAGGACTGCACAGTCCCTAATCAGTTTTGAACTACCATAATCATCCCAGCCTGTAAGTGTGGTGACAAAAGTAATTCAGAAAACGTTTTATGTCTTTTACTTCTGTCACATGTAAACTGCTAGGAAGTATACTAGATTGTCTTTTTTTTACAGCTAATCTGTGAAGAGCAATTCGTGTGTCGGCCAAAATATTCCGCTGTCTGTTAGAGGCCCAAGTGAGTGGGCTCTCCGATGGTAAACAATAATGATAATTTCGAGTGTACGTGTTCTGATTTCAAATCCGCATCCTAAACGGTCACTTATAGCGAATTTCCAGAATTTCAACGAAATAAGTTGTAATCAAGAAATTACTAAACTTGAATACACGACCCTCTTGTGACACAGCAACTTCCAAACACGAGTGAAGATGATCCCTTGTCGTTTTTCCAAGCTACATTAGGCTGACCGCAGAAAATAGTTGTTCCCCCACCTATCTTTTCTGAAATACAGTATGCCTAGTGATGTCTAGGCTGACGATGATAAAATGTACATCATTAATGTTGAGCAACGGAGGGCTGCTTTTCGTAAATTGTTAGAATGCCTCTGGGTATGGTTTTTTATAGTTAATCATAAGCTATTTGCGCTAACATGGAGGTTGCGCAAAAAAAATTTGAGAATCAAAATCCCTGTTTTGATTATTTGTGGGTTAGGTTTACTTCAAAAGAACTGGCTACGAACAAACCCTCAGGATACAGGTTTAGCGAAATGTAACAGTCCTATCAATGTAAAAATGAAATAAAGATTTAATTTTCATTCACTTATGTCTAAAAAAAAAGCGATAGTGTAAACATACATCTTTATTTTCAAAACTTTGTTCCAGCTTCTACCCGTAATTACAGGCATGCCGCACTGAGATTTCAATTAACAACCACGATTAATTATAGTTTTTTATAGACATTTATTATTAACATGATTTGATTTTGTTTGAGTTTGTGTTAATGCACTCTCTTCTATATAGATCGAAAATAATGTACGAAGTTCAACTGGTGTAAACATTGAGAATGTGGATAAGGAGACTGAAGACCATAGAAGACGAACCTACAACTGAGAACTTCAAGCGGAAGAACGAGTTATTGAAGCTACGGAAGCTTATCGTGATGAATAAAAGATGTTCTTTGTCAACTGAAAAAGACATTTTTTTGAGATGTATTGTGACGAAAACACAGAAAATGAAAAAGAAGAGCAGAATATTGGTTCTACACGCCCACATAGAAATGATGAAGTCCGACGGAAAAGGGCAAATCAAAACAAGCGCCGTGTACTATAGAAACTGGTGGTGTAACTATGATAGGCAATAAATCTGCCTGCAGCATAAACAACGCGAAAGGCAGTCTGTGCCAACCATCAACAAACAACCACACGAAAAGAAAGTGACCTCGACAATAATGCCGAACAGATTCGAACATAAGCAGAAGCCCGTACTTGCATTGAATACGATGAACATTTGTTCCCACCGTGTTTCAATGGACCTGCTAAACGGTTACAGACAACAAGGAATATGGCGCCAAAACTCTCTACTCGCTGTTACGTGTTCACTAAGAAAAACAACGTTAACCTGATGGCCAGCTGAACGGCTTGATGCTCGATATAATTTTATATTGCTCCCTAGACTGTAGTATATCGACTCCTGTATATATAATAGTTCGAATTAATCCTTGGCTATTTTAGTTTCAACATTGATAGTCTTGCGGTATGGCAAGCCAGTTTTCTCGACAAACATCGCTAAGCTGTCACTGTTGCATTTTCCTACTCGACTGATTGGTGTTTCACGCTGCCGTATACTTTGACCCGTCTCTACTTCACTATTGTTTCAGTGAATCTTCGACACACGTAATTATTTGGTTATCATATCTCTTCGAATAGGTGAGCTATAGTTGTCACTATAGAGAAAAACAAATTTACACGGGGGCGGAAATGAAAAGGCGAGAACCCGGGTTTCCCACACGCAAACCGATGATACAATCATACAGGCAAGTAGCAAATAAATGGTAAACATATATGAATATCTCGAGCATATTTCAAATGATTGCCAGTAAATGAATGATGATAAAAAGCAATGGTCGTACAAGATTGTCAAATACTCTAAAGTTAGATACTAAGTACGTAAGTGATAATTCGAATCGGTATCAGTGTCAGTAACGGAATTTGCTTTTAGATCAATGGTAATGTTCTACTTTGGCGCTGAGTTTTCTGAATTATTCTGCGTGTCAGTCGTGACAGGAAATCATTAGATCAACACAAGCCTCCTCTCTCATCTAACGCCTTCTCGACGGTTCGAGACGAGTCAATGGCGACTGAAGTAAACATTAATACTTCATTTAATCTTTGTTACTTTATTTATACTATCTATTTGAGGCTTTAAAATGTCCTCAGACCTTGTCAAGCGTTCAACTGTCTAGCGTCCCTTAACTAAAGGATAGTAGTCTCAAAATAGCTCTCGCTTTCTATAGTCTTATCTTTACCGGATAAAACCACCGGTGCCTGTTATGATATCCTAGAATTCCGCTTTCGTTCTAATGCCACGGTCGGTCAACGGCAGTTCGTTCGCCTAAATATCAATCTTAGACAAATACTAAATTTAACTTAAAATTTAAAAAATCTTAAGAGGTGTCACTCTTTGCTCTTTATTAATACAATTAAGATTCACACAAAATGGCTTTAAAGAGATGTTTTTGTCTTGCATGTATCGCATTTCCGGTTTTTCTATTACCGACAATAAGGTCTGCCATCAATATTCGATCAAAAAATCTATTTGTCTCGTTTTTATATCCCACTTAATCGCAGTGGATTTGGCTACATTGACGTCCTTTGTATTCACCCAGCCGGGAAACTACTTAAAATAGATCGTAATAAATATACTATTTGGACAATTCATCTTTCCACATGGGCTTAATCTTATACGGTGATAAGGCTGCGCTAGTTTTATGACCATATGACGTTTCAAATTGAATTCTAGGTGCCTCGAAACAACGCTTTGGACAATCGTGTCGATCCACTGTAGCCAATGAAACCGAATATAGACGGTCGTACGAACTTCTCTATATAACCTATGAAATCTCACTGAAGTTGTTAAATAAAAATATATTCGCTCAGCGTCCACATTTTTACCGCACACTAAATCGTTTTATTATATGCATACGCCCCTACACTATGCCGTCAGAATTGACATTGCACTGAAGCAATATGGTTTCGAAATGGAGCGTTTGCCGTACCACACTTTCGTTAGGTATGCTTCTATAAGGGCCAACTGTAATAAATGAAACGTGCACATATCCTACAGTGAATTCTAAGTAACGAATTTATCTTAGTAAACAAAAGAGTACCAGTCCTTAAACATTCCAGCAATTCGAAATAAGAACAAACAAACAAACAAACAAACAAACACGGTTAATGGATGTTTGCTGTAACAGGCAGTCCCAGAGATTTCGGCGAATTGAAGTGTGACTAGCAAATATGCCTACGGAGGCATTAATCGTGCGAGGATAAATCACATTTGATCTCATAAAAAATGTGTCTACCTAGTTCAAGACAGGTGAGATACACCCATTCAGCTCTACCCAAGACGAGTTGACATGATGAGAAAGCCCCTAGCCACTAACAATGTTACGAATTATAATTCTCTTCCATGTTCACAGATCAGTACACAGAATCGTTGTTGTTTATTTCAATGAAAACAGTGAGACCATTTTTTTTTTGCAAGGACGGAATAAACGTGTCGTATCTTCTTGTCTAGCTAATATTTTGCCTTTGCGACTCGACAGCTGTCGAATACGTGCGAACCTCATTCAGTAACAAAGAAGGACGCAAAGGCGATGCAATTGCTTAGCTACGGCAGAATTGAACTTTTCAGTTAATATCTAGGTGTCCGTTAATTTCGCAGATAGCACCTTAGTGCTTTGATCCTTTTACCCATATAAGTTGTCTTGACGGTGTCACTCCTTCTATGAGTAGGCATCTAACCGGATTTAAGCTATTGTCCACGATTTTACGCTCACTGAACTTACCCATATTTCTGACTCCGAGAAATTCCCAACTGGATGCAAAAAAACAATAAAAAGACGCAAAAACCCAGAAAACAGACCACCACATCCTGATGATCTTGTTATTAGATCCTGCCTCGACTTTTATTTATTCAAATGCACGCAGACACACACGGACTGAGACTGAATTTCACTTCAGTGACAGACAGATTCGTTGGCGGAGGATGAGCGGGTCCGAGATTAGAAATCTGCCGTCCTCAGGGCCAATAGAACGATCGCCAAAACTGCACCCGGTGATACCAACTTATTCGCGACGTCTTCACTTGTAAGTTCGAGCACATCTTATTGTTTGACTGTTTTCAGCTAACACGCGATATTAGTGACGTCCAGTACTGAGCAACGTATACGGATGGGAGCACTGACAAACAAAAAAAAGAAAAAAAATTAAATATATCAATACGGCACACCTCACGACAATCGACAGCTGACGACGTGTGAAAGTGAACAGACGGCTAATTCAGGAGACAATAACAACCTCACCTTGCCCCACAGCAATACCAATAAGAGCGTTTGGCCAAAAAAGTGAATTATGTAATAATTCGAACCGAATCTTGCCAGGATCTCCTTTTCACCTACGGCTAAAAAGACGTCAACGCTGGGCCCTGAAATTATAAATACAATTGACCAAACTTAGGTCGCTTAGCGATATACGCCCATAGTTACAGTAGCAAGCTCCTCCATTAAGTGTTTTTCCAATTTCGTACTTTTAAATTTGCCCGCCATTCTTATCATTTACTTGTGGAGGCCTAAATATATCGTATACTTACTTATATAGCCGTACACAGTTCCCCTGCAGCGCCAATAGAATAATTGAAGATATCGTTTTTTTTTTGCTTAAGCATACGTGGAAAGAATCAATAGCAGCGAATGTATGCGAATTTATTAGTACGACCAAACAATAATAGATATCTCCGAGCATCACCAGATCCCTCGTTTAAGGCCCCTTTCCACTCAGATCGTCAGCTGGTATTAAACACTATATTCCTACTTAAACAAAGTAGTAGTTGGTATTCGTATGTGCCAGACGAACTGTTTATATATGCTTGAAAGCAACAATGAATTCTAACAAAAAAGTATATTCATTGCGTTTTAACCAGGACCAGAGTAAGTGTTCATACCGTGTCTTTATTTTCAAAGGCAACGCAGCCTTATTTCTTAAACCTGGTTTTTTTGATAAAGGTACGTATTTTGAATGCGGGATTCGTACTTAGCAACTGAAAAAGAACAGCCTCGGTTACGTTCCAATTAATAAAGAAGGAAGTTTATTTTCACAAGAAAAGCAGGGACAAGACCACGCCATACCTTGTGCGCTGTAAAGTTGCTGGCGTACCCAACAGGAACACCCCATTTTGTACAATATATATTTAACGGAATTTTTAGGAAAAATGTTTAACGGTATTTCAGTTGAGTCGACACAAAACGATACAATTGAGGTAATCATACTTTTACTGTGTCTAGTCTAACTTCAATAACTAGCCAGTTGATGAGCTCGATGCGATACTTAATGGCGTTCATAGTCATGATATTTTTTGGGAACATACCAATTTGTCCCTTACCAGTTATATATATATATATGCTACGCAGTCTTAACGGTGGGATCATTTACATGCAGAGCGGCATGACTCGAGGACTGCACTTATTGTGCATGAAGGCCTCAATAAAGAAAAATCGATTGATTTCTGGTTAGATGAATACAGGAGGTCCTGCAAGGACCTTCCCTTGTAACACTCAAATATTTGTAAATTTCGTTTACGGCTCTAATTTCAATTATTTAATATCGATAGGTCCAGAAGTGGAATTTCCAGTTACTCGCTAGTTTCTTATTAGTTCAATCATCTAGTAAACTGAGCAGCGTTTTTTCAATGAGACGAATTAAAGGTTTTAACGACCAGCCCGTAACCTTAGCAGTAGGGAAAAAGCTCAATCGGAAGTTTTATAAGTTGGTGTATTACTTTATCATGACACACGTTTCTAAATAGTTTCAAGATATGATAATATGTACCGTTTTATTAGTATAGATTATTACTATTGCAAAAACACTTTTTCTGCTATTAAGTCCTGCAAATTCAGTAAGCAAACATATATAAAACCTCACGCTCATAGCACAAAGAAGTTCGTTTACTAATGTATTTTTCAAACTACCATGTCACTTCCATAATGCGTCAAACGAATTCTAATAGGGAAGCTGACTGGGTCTGTCATGAAGTTCCTAGTGCGTCTTAGGTTGTAAGCACAAGGCTTAATCTTTTTTTTTTTCATACAGGCCTATTCGCGTGCGCTTCTGACAATGGCATACAGATTTTCAACATAGAGCCGTTATCAGAGGTCGAGCACATTACAGACCATCCAGATCTGCCCCCCATTGGAAAGGCAAGTTATTTTGAATAAATATGTCTAATATAACATTTTTTTCCTAATTGCTGATATGGCCAACTCGTTTCCTATGTGTATTTTATTCTTTTGAACAATGGTGACCTCATAGAAAAAGCCTAAGCGATCAACTGTTGTTGCTTGTTTCAGGTCGAGATGTTACATCGTTCAAATTTCCTCGCATTAATACCTGACGGCAGTGGAAACTGTGCTGATAATGTGGTACTTGGATACGACTTAAACAAACATAGTGTGTGTATGGATTCAGCTTTCATTGGAAAGGTGCGTTTATAAATACCTTCTATAATAGTTTTTTCTTCTTTTTTTTCGTTTCGACAATTCATGCTCGACAACTTCGGCCAGAAATGCTTATTAGGGGTGTTCATATATGTGGAACGTTATCGATCTCTTACACGTAAATCATACAACACGTTGATGTACTGTATATCTTACATGTTCCTGTTTAGTAACGAATTTTGTTTGTAGGTGTTATCTGTTCGTCTGCGCCGTGATAAGATGGTTGTAGTTCGCAGTCGTCAGATCAGTGTATTTTCGTTTCCAGGAATCCCGAAGGTGCTTCATGTGCGTGACACTCGTCCAAATCCCAAAGGCCTTTGCGAACTCAGTCCCCTTGCGACTTCTCAGCGAATCATACTCGTACGTTATGGTAGTCATATTTTCTTGCCGTATGTAATGACACGCTCGGTTAACAAGTTTTTTTTTCTTAGAAAAATTAATTTCAGCTTATCAAGTACAAAAGTTCAAATCTGCAAGTTTAATACCAATATGCGTTTCTTTTTGTAGGCGTATCCTGGTCAGAAGATTGGTTCCGCCATGATTGAGGACTTATCCTCGTCGCCTCCGCACTCGATTACCATAAATGCTCATCAAAATGAACTCGAATGCATTGCGCTTAACCAAAGTGGCACGATGCTTGCCACCGCTAGCCAGAAAGGTCCAGTTATGACACACACTTGCGACATGACATCAAAGTGGCAACTATACCAGTCTTCAAAAGTATTGTTCGATGATCTGTTTGGCAAGGATTTTGACTTTATAAGCTGAAATTTAACTGATTGGTAGCTTATTCTGAACTACTATTTTTGTGATACCTGCTTTCGATATTGCAGGAACCCTGATACGCGTGTTTGATACGGCAAGGTCGTCTGCACAGCTGTATGAGTTTCGTCGGGGAAACGATCCAGCGACGATGTATTGCATCAACTTCTCGCCCGACGATAGGTATCTTTGTTGCTCGTCGGATAAAGGGACAGTGCACATCTTTGCTATCCTCAATACCTCGCTCAACAGGTCATTATCAAGGTCATGTGTTATCATAGATCAGCTAAATGTTTTTTCAAACACTCAATGATAAGCTAAACAGCGAGGAACATCAATTCCGTAGTTTGATAAACGTCTCTTATGTTTAGGCGCACTTACAGGTCACCGTAATTATTCCATAGTTATCACAGGGTATTGTTTGCAATTGCAGACGATCGATCAAGCCGTTCGATTTTGCATCGTTCGCATCGTTTGCAACTGATGTACGAGCGTTGGCATCATTCAAGGTCAAGGCGGAGTGTGCCTGTATGTGTGCATTCGGACCGCAGACAGAACGTGGCCAGATAGTGTATGCTGTCTGTGTAGATGGAACGTTCCATAAATACATCTTCTCCGAAACTACGCGAGCCTCTCTCGAGGCATTTGACTGCTTTTTTGATGTTTGTCCACATGATAAACAGGAACTATGTTAACTAACTTTAGCACAAAGGTGACAAGTTACCCCCAATTCGAATGAATGTTATTGTGATTTTATAGAAGTATACCGTACGACGCACATTGGCATATACGTGGGCTGGAATGCAGAGCTGTTTCTTTTAATGAATTCAATTAGAAATAGATTCAATTTATGTATCAAGATTTGTTATTGAATATGGAGGGTCGGGAGCGATGTATGACGAATGGTAGAAGGCGGAAAACAATTATTATATATTGCGTGTTCACTTGCCACTTGCAGACCAATAATTATAATGGATTGCTGTTGAATAATAAGCAGGTCGTGGGAACGGCATTATCTCGAAAATAACAGTTCTATTGTTTTTGTAATCATTTGTGTTGCTATACGATTTATAACGTTGGCGAGAAAAGAAAAAACAAAGCTTGAAACAGCTAAAAAATCGCTCCAGTCGAAAATGGCTAGTGAATTCTCGATATCGAACTGTTTATCTTTTCCAAATTTAAGAACGGTGAACCGTTATATATTGTCTATTTGCATTCAGTTGTCTCATGCGTATCTTATATGTACATAATTATGTATGAGATAAACGGATTAAGAAGTGATTAAAAACAGATGCAACAGAATGTTATGAGATGCACTTACTTTTAGTGTTATCTTTTGTGTATTATAAGTATTCGTTTTACCATACATGTCTGGTATTCGCAGACCGAATTGTAAACAAACCCGTTGAATGTTTCGCTTGTACTCCGCTAATTGGTCCATGTTTCAGAATATTTCAGAAATGGGAGTTGCTATACTATACGTGTATCTCAACGCTCATATGTTAAAAGGGAAAGTTAAAGTTCGTCCAAGAATAGAACTAACTAATCGTCAAGTGAGAAAAACTAGTTTTTGAACCTTTAAATCTTAATTTTTTTTTTAAATCAAATGTTGCAGACACAGGGTTTCCTCCGCAGGGCGCCTCTGCAAACTTTCAAGTGAGTTTTAGATCGGGCTGACATGTACTAGCTGGTCCGATGGTTACGAGGGGGCGTTGAGAAAGAAAAGGAAGTCTAGTAACGTCCCTGTGGACGCTCTATAGGCTTGTACTTAAAATCGACCTAGTATAGTTGGTTAATGACAAAGAGTGGGTAATTAACGACTAGAACAAACGTTCGTTACAAGGTAGACTGCTCGCACGATAGAAGTGCAACCCACTGGCTAGGGTGATCCAGTCGTAAGACGTTTACTGGCTAGGAAGTAGGGTAAGAGGAATATATAACAGGGAAATGTATAAAAACTTAGCCTACTTAGAAAAACGAGCTGCACCGCGACTTCTAACTGGTCCTATATAGATGGTAGAATGAATGAGCTTGAGAAATGAAGTGATTGAATCGTTTCTCGAAAATCATCTAAAACGCTTTATATGAATGGAGTATCTTATAACGAGATGGACAAAGAAGCGAACGGTTAATTCCTTAATTAACGGTTAATCGGTTAATTAACGGAGAGCTACTTGTAGTGACATGGAAAAGTAAAATAACTAAGGCATACTAAACGTTGTACGAGTAACGTAATTAAAAAATATGATAATATGGCAAAAACAAGATATCTCATCTAATTTCAATAATATCATTGTTTTAATTGTAGACACTCTCGCTGGCCTGCATACTAGACATGCGATGCCCTCAACTTAAATAAAACTAAATTTCCAGCCCATATGTATGTTCTAAGTATTACCCAGCCCGGTGGGGACATCACGTCCTTGTTTTAGAAAGGCGCGTTATTTAAAGAAGGAGTTTATGTAGGTAATCCAAAAAACTGTGTGTCATCATAGTGTCGAATGATAAGTCATGTATTTTTCACTGAAATGGCACACCTCTTTCAGAGCAAATTAATTAACTGAACAGAAAGGGGTTCTGGCTGTCTAACAGCCCAGATTTAAATCCACTAGATTATTATGTTCGGAGCGCGACCCTCACAATTTTTAACATGTGAACACAATAGCCCACTTTCTGTAGTAGTCAAAAAGTTGGGAAGTGATGTTTCGACATGAGTTTTGGCCGCTTTAGGGATCAAGCTGAAGCCGTAATCAAAACGATTGGCAATTACGCTGAATAAGAGCACCTGTAATGAATACCCATGCCGCACGAAACACTTGAGCCAAACAGCTGAGTTTTACTTAGATAAAGCTTATAAACAAGCGACATTGAAATTACATCACAGTTTTTCTGCCATTCTGTATATATTATATATCGTATTTACACATTTTATTCAAATTGACAAGTAGGATACCTTGCTTTGCATTCAGGAGCATCTTTTTCAATTTTTTGCCCCCTTATATTTGATATGTGCGGTACGTTATACTAAGTGTTGTGGCAAATACGGGTCATTATTTTGATGTTGGTGTATATGTAGCTAAGGGCCATTTTTCGATGTGTATATCTATTCATACTTTTATTAGTAAAGTGCTTTAAAGACACATTGTATAGCGTCAATCTGAATAATGAGGATGGGAGGTTGTTTTTCTTCTATGCGATGGTACTTTAATGATTTAATGTAGTACAACGAATATAACAACCCAACGTTTTGGACCTTGTTAACTGTTAAGATGAACAAGAAGCCAAAGCAGGTGCGGACATTTTGTTTTATTATAGAAATTTTGATTTTTTCATGCGTCGACTAAACAGATATCATTGTTTGACACTTGTGTAAACCCGTGATTTTCAGTTATGTATTAAAAACCATGTTTAGCTCTCTAAGATGCTTTCAATTTCCTTCGAGTACCCTTTCGATGTTAAGATATACGTGTATAATGCTCCCTTTGTTTTCCTCTTATATACCCAACGCAGTTGAAAAGACTGTTAAAACAGAACATGTGTTCCATAAGTATCATAAACATACGATGTGTAAGCAAGACAAATCTGATATTTCTATTGTATTTTGAAATCTGCATATTGTTTGTATAAAGGGCACCTCACCAAAATGAAAATAAATAGCAGTGATAATGAAAAATTCACAAACGAGTGCTATTATATAAACTGTTAGGGGAAGTGTCATAAAGCATAATGCCTACGTCAACCGTACGACACGATCCTACGGCCGTCGATGGAAACGAGCCGTCAAATTATCGACATCGGCGGTAAAACGTTGAGTCGTGAGGAATCTGAAAGCTCTCCAAAGCTAGTTTACATGCTGTTTGTTGAACAGATTTTAAGCAGCTTACCGTCTTTTACATGTACTTACAACATTGGCCGTCCAAGAAGAGATACATGCGCCTTTCATAGTAATATGAAAGTGCAATAACAGAAAACGTCTACGTAGTTGTCAAGGGGGATCGAGTTAACGTGATTGCCTAAAGACGCGTTAAAGTTAGCCGAGACAGCGACGAGATGCACCCTCAAAGTGAATCGCCAACGTCCAAGAATCATCGCAAACCTTGATCAACTTTTAAGTAAAGCTTTCACACTCATATTGACAGATCTCAGCTCCTGGGTGGCGAATTACCCGGCTCCATTTGAATTCAGAAAAAAAGAGTAGTAGACTAGCAATCGATTGATTTGCGACTAACAGGGAATTAGCTTATGCGCAGTTCCTGGTAAACGAACATCAATTCAAAGAAAGATCAGGACTAGTCTCCCATCTCCGTATCGTATAGGTCATCGCCATTCCCCTGTACGCCGAAAGCTAACAAAGACGTTACTCTCTATGGAAGTGTCCCTAAAGGAGCGGAAGCAGAGCGGCGATAACGGAAGGCGTGTCCATAGTATGTAGTTGTGAAGATATCATATAAGCGTCTTAAAATTGCAGTGAAAAGCTCTGCCCCTTGTGTGGCGAAGATGCGGAAATTAGTTTCGTTCCAACCTGATATATTCTATTACAAGCTATTAGATTTTGCCCCTGTGTTGGAGGATGAAGTAACCAATAGAAAAACAAGCGCGAATCAAGCGTCACTGTCCGCAAGATCCGTTCAGTTATTAACCAAATATGTCACACCGGTAGAAGTACATACATATTGCAATGTACATAAGTAAAGAAAATTGGCATTATTTACTAAGTAAGTTTTGAATATCATAGACAGATTTGCATTTTGTGTATAGAGGCACGTTCGTTCTTTCCGGTAGTAAATAGGAGAATTCGGTTTGCCCATCAGTCTTTCAGATATCCAGTGTTCGCTTCTGCGCTGGTTAGGACTTTTTACATCGTTATATTTCAAAGTGCGCTTTTTCCTCAAACATCTGACTTTAGCTGATTTTAATAATTGTATGCAGATTGCCGTTAGTCAACAAACTTTGCTCCACGTACGACCGTGCCTTTTTCTCGCATAGACTTTAGCTTATGTACACTGATTAACTAAATTTATATTTATGAGACGGATTTCGATTAGGTGTTAAGTCGCTTAAAATGCTCCACATCTAGAAGTGATTCCATTACGAGTTACCAATGATTTCACGCAGAAAAGCTGGTCACTCAACAAGGCTGAAAGGCAAATGCCCTTCGTCCGTCATAGAGGCTTTAGTTAAGGCTAGAGAGCCTGATCTTTTACCGCTAATTAGGCAGGTCAAAGCTTGTGGTATGCACACCACAGCACTATATGAAATTCTGTTGCGCAGTATCGAGCTAGCACTGATGTTGGCGAATCTACGAAACGAAGTGTATTTTATTCAAGCAGAGCGAAGGAACGATGGCGTACAAAACAACTGCAATGCTTTGGTTCAAATTTACACCTATAAGAATCTGTGCATTTCTACTAAACTTATGTTGTACTCTGACGATACTTACTTCTCTCAGTTACCTGTAAAATTAGCAATCACGGATTACGGTTATGCATATGCTCCAAATGCCCATATAGTTTGTAGGTATAGATGTATAGACATTTATAAAACGTAACTTGATTTCGGCTTAGTTTTGAAGATATGGTTTTAGGAGGGTCGAAGCTGTGGTTGAAAAACGAGGTGATTATTTTAGTTACTAGTAGTTCAGTAACGATTCGAAGTGCGATGGTTCTTTGAACCGGCAACAAGCCCTCCTACGCTTGAAAGAATGCCTGCTAGGCTCAGCTTCACTCTGAAAGCTTTTCCAATCGCTTGCTCCATGTGCTCTGTACTTCGCAATCTTATGTCCAGGTTAACACCTGGGTACTTCACGGTTATCCTGAGCTTGTAATCCTGAAATGTAAGGTTTCTCCTGTCGAACTGTTTCTCAGTGAAAAGGATCGTTTTGCATTGGTGCAGGTGGTGTTCCTACATCCAATCTTCAAACTTCGCGAGCACAACATCGGCAATCGTTTCGAAGTAAAGCTCCGTAAAAGCCTTTAAAAGTTCTGCTAAATTCTCGGCGTACATAACCATCTCCTCTTACTCTGGTATAAAACGTTATTCGACTATTTTGTCGTACCCGATATTTCACAGAATTAGCTCAAAGACCGATACCTATCAGGTTCCTGCCGTGACGGAAAGGCCAGAGCCCCAGGTAGGGAGGGATCTATTCTTAAGTTAAAAGAAAAAGGTTTTTTTATGTAACATGAGATACGCTTCCGCTCCGATACGTCCATTATAACGTTTTAGGTCATCCTGTTTAAAGTATTTTTTGTGTCCAATCATGGAACAAGGACGAAGTTTCTGGTTTTGTTCGATTTTTGCAGTCCTAACAAGCATTTTAACAACGTTCGGTAGCACAGCGTTCGAGCTGAGTGCTGTTCCTAACGCTGGCATTAACTCTTGTTCTGTCTATCTCGTCGGCTGTCTGATGTTGGTCTCTTTTTGGGTAAGTTAGAAAGTGGCTGTTTACTGCTACCTCTCAGTCTGTCAGGCGGCAATCGTGATGATCCTGTTTAAAGCGTTCGTAGATCGTAGATTTCCTGCGCACGCTTCCACTTCATTTACTAATTTTTTCCATCTATCTTCGTTGCTGCAGCGCATGAGCTTCTTTATTGCTAATTAAGTACTGGTTGGTATTTTCGCTAGGAAGGATAAGGATTTGCCTCATGTGCAACTTCTCCATTGATTTACTCAAATCTTCTGTACCCCGTGTCGGTTTCCTTTTTTAGGGCGGCCTAATCTAACTTCTTTGTCTAAAACCTTCTTTTTTTTCTAGAGAATGTCCTATGCTATTATTTAAAAGAAATACCTGTAAGCACGGTTGTTTGCTTCGTTTACGAGAACGCTTAAAGTCACATGTATTACTCGTGGCTGTCACCGGATCCCTCTCATCTACTCGATCCCTCTGTTTCGAATTGTTACGTTCGGTATCACCGTTAGAAACTCCATCAGACATCTGGCTCTTAGGACGAGACAAACGGCATGTCTATGTTCGGGTTAGGACCTAGACCACAGCGTGTACCTAAGATTAGCAGACAAATACGTTACCCACTAAGCTACCGCAGGGACAAGATATAGTCTCGAAAGGCATGCATTGGCGTGGTCCTGCTGCTGCGTGCCAAGGCCGGCGAAACGAAATCACTTGAGTTGATAATCTTCTGTGCTGGGTAAGTTCTAAAACACTCTCTGGGACTTCTCGATTACCCTACCGGCCTATTCGATGACGACTAGCGGCTACATGTAACTGCTACGTTATATACCTAAGCGATGAAATACTCTGGCTTGCCCCACTGTCTCTAATAGCCTTTTCGTTTTTAGTGAGCCATGTGGCCAAGTTTGACCTTTTGTCTTTTTTTAGTTTTTTTTCGTCGTTTGTTTTTTTAGGCCCTTACCGTACTTACGCTCGGTCGCACACAGATTTGAGTTCACTTAGCGCTCCATATAGCATGTAATACGCCCTGGCAGATTTTAGGTAGATTTATGTAAAGTATTCTGAGATCGTTTACCACAAGTCTGTTTTTCGAAGCTTTATGTGTTCTTCCCTCACTTCCTTGTGCTTCCAATTAAACTGATCTCGTGCTTGACTACTTCTTTTGATTCTTGACGTCGTTCGTTTTGCTTTTTTTTTCGCTTAAACAGAGGAACCCTAGTTAGGCGTGTCATTCGGTTGCTGTTCTAGTCATAAAGTTGTTGCTTGAAAAAATCAGACCCTATCGTACGTGTATGAAAGATCATGTCCAATATATATCAAAAAATTATCAAGCCCAAGAAAAAGAACCAAGTTGGAAAAGGATTTGTACGCAACGTAATTCAAGAACTGTGACACATGTTTTCGAGACGACTTCGATGTAAAAGTGACCAGCTAGTATAAGCTGCACAACAGTCCGACTCAAATGACGTTTGTGTTAAAACGCATCCACAGCAACAGACATATGAGACAGATCTGTGGCATAATAGGTTAGTTATCAGTAGTAAATATTGAAGACTAAAAATCAGTAAGCCTTCTTACTGGTCCTTTAATGCATATTATGTGTCTACTTCACTATATAATGGCTACTTAACAAAAGAAGATACGTTATTTTTAACTCAAGTGATCCTTTATTCAAGTTGGGCGCATAAGGTATAATTTAATTTTTTTTTACTATTGTGACGTTGATTATATATATACACCTTATCACAAAAATTACATATATAATTTTAGTGATAAAGTGGTTAATTAGGTGATTTAAATATAACTCACTTATCCGCAAGCTTTGGAATATCGAACTATACGAAGATTACGTTATTTAACGAAGCATTCACACGATTAATGATTTCGCTGTGAAGCGCTTGTTTTTTTTTTACCATCTTCTGCTTTTTTAAACGTTTCCGCTGTCATAATATTTACATATATACATTTACATATCATAATTACTGCTCATGTCTATCATTGAAGGTATTATCATATAACGTTTAATTTACGTCCTTTACGGCCGGCACCACTGTTAGACATTCCATCAGAAATACTCATGTTCTAGAACGATATTTACAATTTACGTATAGTTAGTTTTGTATTCATTATGTACATGTCTATATACAACTCAGTGACGATTATATGGTTGTTTCCAGCTAGATTTTTTTCTTGCCGTTTTGGCAAAGTCCGGCAGATCGGTTATCCAATGGACACATCAACGTGCCCAGAGCGGTGATCGTACTGAAATGACAATTGGGGAAGTATACGAAACAACGTAAATCTGTCCACGTAAACCAATGACGCTTCGAAACACGTCTAGGTTACAATACTGGCATAATGAATACTGTTTGCACGATGACGCTACGAAGCTGTATGGCTATCATCAAGGGCTGACCGCGATAAGGATGTTCTCTAGCCCTTGAGATACAACATAGCCTTACGGTTTATGATTTAGGTAAAAATGTTGATTTTTTATCGCAATTTTCCAGATTTTTTTTAGTAGATCACATCAATAATTGGAAAACTAGCAGAGCTTCGGTGTCTTATGGCGCGCTTTCCAAACGTACTAACTCTACATGCGACAAGACAAAATCGTACCTGCATGTAGCAAAGCCTGATGTCCCAAATGTGCCTCCGTGAGTGAAACACGGCGAAGACATTTTACATGGAAAAAGTGTACGCTTTTTCTCAAACTAAACATCACTTTCATAGGTCCTATTAGCGTTTTCCAATTGATAGTGAGCACTAACAATTTATATTTTCAAAGCATCTGCGAGATTCTATTAACATATAGCACCACGTTTCTACTTCAAGCATCGGCTCTTTTTCTAAGCGGCTTCATCTAAAAGAACTTACGGAATCTTTAGATAGACAAAAGATAGGCGATATGTAGGAAAGGATTCATAAAAAACAAGCATTGAACATATATACGTATAGTAAGATAAGTGTATACTTGATGCTTTGCGTGATCTATCGAAGGCGATCAGAATGTAAGTCGTTGTGCTAAAATAATATTTAGACAAATCATTACACTATATGGTTTAGCTATAAGTCAGCAGGAAACCCCTGCAGCTCTTCGATAAGCATCATGCGCTTTTTTTTCGATAGTTAACCCAGTTTTTTTCTTAACTTTCCGCTCGCTTCGTTTGGCAATATCTTGTCACCTTGCTGTTTTACGGTAGAACCTGCACGTTAGTTTTTCTATGGGTGGATCTTATTGTCGTATGACGCTGCGTTTGCAGTCGTCACCGACTGATACTGCTGTCGTTGGTGATGGTGTTGCTCTAAATGTTTACCATTGGTCCGGCTTGTAGAGCTATGATTCTTTAGCATCGTCGCCCCCTGATGTGGGTGCATCGGCGAGACGCCGACGCCCACAAAGCTGTGATGCGACGGCAATGGCAACCGTGTGGGGGCGCAGTTGTGATCATGTCGGGTCAGTGTTGTTTGTTCCTTCGAGTAGACAGACTGCCCAACGAGGTACGGTGTACCGTTGAAGAATCGCGCTTGGCGCCGCAGTATAGTGAAACCAAAAAGAAAAAGCAGAAAAAGACAGGCGAGAGCCGTAAACAGTACAGCTACGTGGAATGCTGTGAGTCCCGTAGCACCGCCGTCGGCAGGAACTGTGCTCAACCCATTGGCATCATCGGCAGCGCCTTTTATAGTCGTCGTCTTCTTTTTGATCGAGTCCATGAAACGCGGATTGTTGAAGATTTTGTCACTGTCCATAAGTGGATTTGTGTCGGCCTGATGGTCAATTGCTGTGAGATCCCGGCTGGCGCTGTTCGACCGGTTGAAATCGATCTCGGCCTCCTCGTCCCGAGGGTTTTCGATTACGCCGCCGTTGTTGTTTGCGTTTGCGTTGCTGCTGTTGTTGCCTGGAAGGGGACGAAACAACAAGATCTGTTAGCTGTGACGCCCCTGTCGTTTAGCAGGTATTGACGATTTTAGCTATCGTATACTAATGCTGTCATTTATTGTCCTTTAGATATCAACATCTAGACCTTTTAATCACATACAGAATAACAAGCACACAGTTGTCAATCGCATACTTACTGCTATCGCTGAAATTGCGCGGGAGAGAGTTCGAAGGAAGATCACTGGAGATTGCTGGTCCTGCAGTGGCAGTGCCATTGCCTGTGTTCGTGTACCCGTAGACGCCGCCCATGACTTGCGCCAATTGTGGAGGCAGCTCATTATTGCACATATACTTCTCACAGCATACGAGGATTGGCCAGTTAGCTGCAGTCCTTGGCCGACGATTTTCGCAGAGCAAAGATGTCTTCGTTGGCAAGCAGCCCTTCGTTATCGGATTGGATCCATCTCGTTTCTTTAGGTACTGAGTGTAGCACATGGCATCTTCACATGTTGTACGACTCTCGTTGCGACAATGATCCGTGTTGCAAGCGCACTGGAAGGTCCCGTGAATCGACACTGAGTATCCACCTGCACGTAAAAAAACGAGAAAGAGCACAGGTCAGTATCGGCACTTTTACCCATAGCTAATATACATTTATTAATAATTGGGGAAACTACGCACTGTAAACAGACGGGTAACAGATGAGATAAAAAGTATATAAAACAATTGTAAATTAGTAGATCGGTTACGCCCCTGGAATCCTTCTTATGTGCGTTCGTTTCGAGTCAGCCGACTGAGTAACGACTGGTTTTAATTGAATTGAGAGCTCACTCATACAAACAACATGAAATTAAGCATTAGTTATGTCCGAAGTGATTGTTTTTGTGAGACAAAATGCGCATTTTAAATTACCTCTGACCAGACGCTAATTCAAACAACTATGATAGCCGTTGTCTGTGTAGGCTGTGATACACATGTAACGTTCCGGAAAAGTCTATCTAGAAAGACAGTCACTTCAATTACTTTTCAATTATGCCGACTCTATATCGTAAAACAAAAAATAAATCACCTTTTAATAACAAAAAACACTTTCGTTGCAATATTTTTTAAACAAGGTACGCCATCCTATAGTAAAAGAATCCTGACAGCTGAAATCAATGCACCACTGTTTATCTATCTGTCAGTCTACTACAGTAAAAGCATAAGACTCCTGCAACGTATTCACGATGTGTCTATTTGATGATGTAGGATAGATATGTGCTGAAAAACGCATATAATACATTTAATCACGTATGTGTTTTAGGGGCTTTACAGATATGAACGCAAACAGCGCGCAGTTGTTACGATCGTGTTGGCCTCTGAATCAGGTGAGCGATACGGACAAATCCAGAACCTGACGAAAGGCTGTCTCGTGTAGAAATTTCCAAGTGTTCACTACATATCTTGCTTGTTCAGTAGGGTGCAGAAGCTACCGCACGATGGGACTGATATACAACGATCAGGAGTTAAGGAGAGGTCAAGGCTTAATTACGGAGCATGCATACGTTATGAATGCAAGACGACCATGTTCAACATGACGTTGGCGCAAACGTTAATAGAACTAACGAGATTATTTTATTTTTAGTTTACTTCCTGTCTGGAGGCGCTGAGAGGCGTATTTAGTACATTTTCCTTTTCGCATCTGTTGCGTTATCGATATCCCGAGAGCCGTTGGTTATCAACCGAGGAACACAGCACAATAGCATTACTTGCTACCCACGTGATAATGCCTTCCTTCGCGGGGACGAACTAGCTGTATATATATATATATATATATATATATATATCGAAGACTTCGGCGAGCGGCACCTCACCGCTAAGTCAGCACTATCTACGCAAGTTCCAGCAATTGTTTCGTTCGTATTTTTTGTCTTTTATTAATGATTTCCTATGGCGTTAGCATGCTAGACATGTACATACTATGGAATATTCCAAGTAGAGTTCCTTCAAGACATTTTAATAAATTAATAATGCCGTTTAGTTCTTTCGAACATTTCTCGATACTCGATCGAGGGATTCTATAGAAATTCCGATCAAGTACGGTTACAATATGCTTAGACTTACACACAGACATAGCAGAGCGGATCACAATGATGTTTTGAGAAACGCGTTTTCATGCCATTTGTCTATATTTCAATATTTTACTGCCATGCATTGCAATAACTTTTCTTACTTCAAAAAGCCAACAGCAGCATCTGCTCGGAGCCAGCATATCAGATCGGAGAGTTGGGCAACTGTTGCGGTCTGCGTAAGCAGAACGAGAAATTGTGGGCTCAGACGGGGTCGCACGGCGGTGCGGCGCCATGGTAACAGCTGAAGGACATCAGTGTGAACCGGTGGTCTACTACCTAAACTTTCCACCTAATTTGCTGTTAAGTGGAGCCGATTGCTGCTGCTATTGACAACAAACGGAAATACGTCCACTGAATCCGCTGTTGGATCGAACAGAACCGAGTCAGCCTTGCCTCTTGAGCGCTACCAGCAATTATACACCGGGACGTGTGTATGTTCCGGAGTTTAGCAGGCACACAAGTGTTCAGTGCCATTGTAAAGATGGTAGTTGTGCTGCAAGAGTCAGGCAAAGAGTGCAGAAGCTATTGCAGAAAAGGTAGGAGCACGAACAACTATTGATCACGCTTGTAAGTGATTTTTGAGCTAGCGAGGAGCGCAGTTTAACTCGTCAAACAGGCCACAGATCAAGGGAGACTGAATGCGCATGCATCGGTCCAAATAGTTCGGCCTAACAAGGGTCTCTTGGTGATGTCAGCTGGCCACAAGAGGGACCAGCTGGGTAGTTTATTATGAGCATAATAATGATATTATACATTATCATTACAGTTATCTAATTGTGATCAGACAAAGCGAAAAAGCAAAACAAAAATTGTATTATGACTGACTGACTGAGCTTTAAAAGTATCAATGTCTAACATGCAAACGTACTACTTTGATCAACTTAAGGCACTGGATTCTTACTGACCGGCCTCACTACACCATTGTAAATATATAGAATAAGATAATTAAAGCATTGATTTACATCTTTAGAGATAAAACATTACACAACACCCGAACTAATAGCTCATTGAACGATAGTATTCCACGCTATAGACATGACTCAGTTCTGGTAGATGATTTCTAGCTGTGCAGTTTATCGAAACTTCTATATTGGTTTCCTATGCTAACAGTTTTCATTTTGTGGCTCTCCATACACGGGGACCAATTACCAGAAGCCAGCCAAAAAGACGACAATCCATGTAAAATAGATTGCCTTTATCAGTAGGCTCATGAAATCTTAATTAGATATTTGTTTAAGCCCCCTCGCCCCGAAACGTCTCGGCATAGTGATTCTTGCCAATAAAACCCACAAATAATTTTGGGTCACGATGGCGACACTGACTTCACAAGCAGCGAAGGGAACTTTACGTAAAAGTCGCAAAACGGCCTCGCTTGAAAATTGTTATATTATTCAATGTTGAAACCAAAGCATCGACGATTAAATATCTCTGGCAATATGGTTTCTAGCGTAGCTCGAACGGACAGTCGAGGCTTTACTCTGTAGTTCTGAAGAGCCTTTACGTTTAAGTAGATCGCTTTGCCTGTCAAAAGCTCCTGTCGTCAGCTCCTAATGATCCCATTTTCATCTGCCTAGTCAGACTCTCAGGCGGTTTTCTGCCGTTCACTGAACATTGTCTCCATGGCGGCTAGACTTCCCTTCACACGACATGAGGCGGCGTCAGGCCTCTCGTGGTTCCACAGACCCTACATCCTTCAGCCAACTCTTCAAGCTAGTTAAACCTGGCTATCTGTTTGAGAGCACAACGTCAGCATTCGCGCTCATCGATTATCAGACGAAACGTCCGCTCGACGAACATATTTCAGCGGTAGGGAGCGAACAACCACATCCCTCGGCGGCTGTAAGTAGAGAAGTCAAGCAGATACCTGTACTAGCAATGAAATTTATCGTTCTTGCTGTCTATCTACAAGAACATATAGACACTGACTGCCGAGATAGAAATTACTTCCGCAACAAAGAAAGCCGCTGATTATATCAAAGACGTTACCGAATGTACCGACAGTATCGGTTTCTACTGCTCTCTTATGATGACAGGGATGGTTTAAGTACATAACGACGTTAGGCCCCCGATATTTTGGCCAGAACCCGACGCTGACAAGTCCTAGGGCCACGTCGGCCTCTCACTGCGGAACGGCACATCGAGGAAGATCGCGAATAAAAGACCTTTATATATATACGTGATACCTATATATATATATATATATATATATATATATATATATATATATATATATATATATATACGAAGCTTTAGCTGCTCGAGAGCTAATATTCCTACGTTTCGCCAGACAATACGATCCGCATTACACGGAAAGGGTTAACAGTGGTTTTATTTTAGAAATAGGGCGCAATCGTGGCAAAATGACCCAGCTTAAGCAGAAAGCCATGTCCCCAATGACGAACTTCGTATCCACGATGACAGTTTCAAGTACTGGCAGTCCCATAACACAGCCCAAATTACGACTGCGATCTGTACAGACCAAGTCGTGGGATAAATGTACGTATCGCATAACTTCTATGAAAAGCGTTACATATACTATATATAAATAGTTCATATACACATAATAATGTAATGATAATAAGTATATGATAAAATGCCGTCATGAATGAAACGGTTATGTCTAAGATGCGTTCCTTTCGCACTGATGTCTCTTATTATAGTCAAATAACAACATATATATATATGTACTTTTATACTTACTATTATTTTACTATTTTTATACTTACTTTATACATACTATTATCTTATGGTATATTTTGTAATTGTATAACTATATACATATAAAATTTAGTGTGTTCAATCTAAGCAAAGTGTTCGTTACTTTTTTTCAGTTTTTGTATCTAATTAAAGCTTCGCTTGAGAAAAGACGTCGGAAAAATCGGTATAAAGGGAGCATTTGGATTTCTTTCTGTGAAAGATCAACCCAGCTGCTACCCCATAGCTTTCTTGTTCATGATTGTTACTGGACGAGCTCGCGCTTTTGCCAAGCAAACGATTGGGGACAGTTCAGTTACCAAAAGAGAGAGGATTGCACCGCTGCTATACTATACGCCGTTTCTGACGGCAAACCTCAATGTGCTGAGTTAGCTCGGTACCCCTCTACTCTTAAAGAAAACTGTCTAATTTCCAGTTTTTACCACTCTTTTCCCTCGTTTTTCTTTTAATTTTCTATTGATTTTTGTTGATTCGGTTGCGGTTGCAGCTAGCAAACCTTTCATGGCCGTTCATTTCTAGATGGCATATATGGGCCAAATCATTTTTGCTTTTGCTGCAAAAAAACCATGCGTTTTATGTTCAACTACAGCACCGGTTCATACACTCGCGAACACTTACACATGTAGATATGCTACCGATATAAGACCTAGCTTCATCTTCTATCTCATAATCCCTCTCAAACCATCTCAGTTCTTTCTTTCGCAGACAACCAGTTATTGCCCATTATTTTAACTTATGTATATGTATGTATCTAAGTGTGTGTGTGTGTGTTTGTGTTAACTAATGCCCATTTATTTTCTCCTTACCCTTGTTGGTTTTCGTGCTCCTCTACTTTTCGTAAATCCTACGGTAAAGAAATGCTTAGAACAAATTAGTGGGGAGGACGAGGCCTCCTGTTGCACGCTAAATTGATAGGAAGCTAAAAGGAGGCAGATCAAAGTAGAAAAACTGAACAAAAAAAAAGAAAACTTTCTTTCTTCGAGTTGTCCTTCTACACGGCTCGTTTCTCTTTTGTAAGGGAAGAAGCATAAGCTCAGGCTACGTCGTCTTCGGTCTCTTATCGAAGTCGACTTATCAAGGCTCTTTGCGTCAAGCAGACGCAAGCGTAAACGACGATGAGCCTACTAGATCTATGGATTCAGCAGTTGTCTTCCTGAGTCCGTTTTACGCATCGAGCTGCTCGCGAACGCCGTTGCGCAAATGTTAGCCATTGAACCAATGGAAGCCGAAATCCCGCAGAAAACAAGGAGAATTGTACGAGCGAAACGCCTATCAGGCTTTTCATTTTTTTAGGGAAGCGCGCTACGGTCACTGACGGTCAGCAAGTAAACAAGGGCCAGATACGCTGTGTTCGGTGCTAGCCGGGGACAACTGATATGTTTCTACTACGGCCATTATTTAGCATAGCGTTGAATAAACTTCGACGTCACCGAAGACGAGAGAAACGAAGGGCAAGCCGAATATCAGACAATAAAGAGAAAGACGAAAAAGCAGTCTTGAGCTACGGGCGACCGTTTCTAAAGAACTGAAACTACTTATAGATAAGAAGTTCTACGAAATACGTTCAGAATCCTTCGATGGAGTCGAAGAATGAGCAGTAGCTTTAAGGGCAGTGTGGCTACTTACGCGGTAGGTTTCGAGTCAACGAAGACGACTTAAGGAGATCCGATGACAGGAGGAAGGCTCTTAAAACTTAACATTGCTACCAAAGCGCCCTCGCTGAAGGCAAGAAATACGATGCGACCCGATTTAAACTCCGCATGCGTCAAATGTGTATAATACGTTGTACAAAGTACCACTAGGTATTCTTATAAGAACTTCTCTACACGAATCCGCTTATGGCGATTCAGAGTCAAAACAAAGTCATTTTTTATTATATCGGGGTGGGCTCGTTAGCCGCAATAATAAAGAGACACGCGAATATGTTCTCGCGTCTTATGGTGCATAGGTTGATACGCGAGCTATTCCAGTTAGTAGAATCTGTTTTACACTGATCGACACGTGAGCTATAGTAGTAAAATGCTTCCTACAAACACACAATCACAGAGTCTTTATCCCACAAAGTAAAGTACCAATGGTCTTTGTTTCTGTTTACGGTATGCCAGAACTTGTGCATCATAGGTTGAAGAGAGCGGACGGCCTATTTTCAGCTCCCCTTTATTTTGTTCATATTTATGAAGCGTTTGCTGCACGAAGACGTGCTACTGCCATGAGTTGGCCGTCCCTATGTTGTTCTGCCCTTACAAAGGTAGATTCCTCAATAGCTGATCTCGATCGCCTCGAACTTTGTCGTCAAACTCTATTTATGCAATAGTAATGTGTTCTCTCCTTTAGCAAGCAATAATCAATGCCCCGAACAGGCCTTAACGCAATGCATGAAACAGGAGAAGACGATCGGGACAAAAAATAAACCAAGATAGGAGTTTGTTGACAAAGAAAAGATCGTATTGATTGAAGCTGAGACATGAAACGCTTCACATAGAACCGCCGTCGCACACTACAAGCAACGTGGCCAGCGTAGCGAAGTAGACAATAATTACTGACTCATGAGATTGCCAGCCAATGACTCGAGATAAATGCGAAAAGACAAAGAGAAAATCGCTGCGTGACAACAATTCCGGCTGATCTAGGGGAGCTTCATTAAAAAAAGCTATTTGCACGACCCGTTTCACCTCGCAATTAATTTGTGTCATACTAATTAGTTGTAGTTTTTGAGGGAACGACTATGGTCGTATTTTATTTGGGGATACTAATAGAAAATGCTGCTTTCGATAAATTTATCAACAGCTGATAAATTATTCAGTTCTAATGTCAGCGCTAGTTTGGTTCCAGCTTAATACCCTTAATTGAACCATGAATAATAATGAATGTTGGAGTACTGAAGACTCATAGAACGCTTCGGTAAGCACTTTGTGGGTCTGCAGTAAAGGAAGATCACTGAACAAGCTTTCACCGAGTGAAGTAACCCCTTTTTGTTGTAATTACATCCATTCGTTAAGGTTGAGTGAGCATAGATAAGGCGAGGTGGCCACCATTAATGGCCTTTGACTGTCAAAAATAGTGCATGGCGCACATATTGATACGCTGGCGATTGGATATGCAAGAGCTGGGAATTTACAGAATTAGACATTCATGCAGATCTGAAGCTGATGGGGATCGAAAGAACAACGAATTAGAGAACCTGTATGTATATATAGATGGCCTGTTTTCCGAGCACCCTAATGGTCGGAGGACGACATGCCGTCTCTGCCTGTTTGCATCCCTTAAGTTGCTTTATTGAACCTCGCTGCCATTTTGCTTGTTTGCGTCGCGGGTTAACAACTCTACGGTTTGCAGACATTAATAAAAATACATAATAACATTTTTATATATTGTTAACTAATATTGTATACTATATATTCTTATGTAGCAAATATTCTTCCAGCCAGTCTGTGTCGTTGAAACGCACCCGTACGTATAACGCTGATAAAATTCAGTTGCCCCAACGACAAAGAGATTTTGAAAAAATCGATTTTGGGCTAAAAATCTGCTATCGAACACAAGCTTGAAGCGGAACACTTCGTTAATCGGTTAGAGTTGCGACTAAATAACTGACCTGCGTCAGGCTTATATCGTGTTTTTAAACAGTGCATCAGCCCGAGCAAATCCGCAATCTAGCCCTTTAAGCTGAGTAAGATCATCATGTTTGCGCTGTTTTAATGCAGACTGACTTCATTGCTTATGACGTTCCACCAGAACTCAACGACTTGGTAAAAAAAGATTGCGGTGGGGCTCAGAAGTCATACCACTATCAACATCACGAACAGCTCCATAACAAACGGCATCGATATAAACACCACCCGTACGGTCCCCCGCTTCTCTACTGCGCCTTCCTTTCGACCAAAGAGTAGACAGTTTGTATCCGTATCAGTGTCGATAGGCACCGCACGAGAATGGGAATCTTCACTCATTTCTCTGCCATATCGTATTGTAGAAGTTCAGCGGGACGAGTTCGGCCGCCAGAACGAATTGTTGATGCCAAATCGAGATACGCGTATGACAGAGCGACAAACCAGTAGTCTACCAGCGATGTCGGAGAACGGCGGACTCTGACTTGACTAGCCGCGACTATCGACTACAACTAGCACCAGCAAAGAACAAGTAAGAGTATGAAAAACAGCAACTCATTCTGAGCGACTGCTGCTCCCATCGCTGATGTCTAAGCAAGATTCAAGACGGAGAACGAAATGAGTGGGAAAGAAAATGCCAGTGGGGCGGAGGTCCGAGCTAGAATCACCCGCACCCGACGTTCGTCTGTGCCGAGTAGCAGGAATGAAGACGCCAAACTTTAGCTTTTATAGCAGTCGATGCTACGCATATGGTGAAAAGCACAGGGTCACAAGAGAAAAAAGAGGACGACGACGACAGAGAGAGAGTAATAAGAAGGCAGATTGCGCACCAAAGACCATTTCAGCAAACAACAACATACGCGGGAGTTAATAGAGATGCTAGAAAAAAGATATATGTAGTAGAACGAACATAGATACTTGGTGGCGATGGGAATGAACAGGGAGCACCCCTGAGTAGTACCCGTGCAGGCTGAAGTCGCTCATAGCAGACTTTTCAGCTCAGACAACGTATAAGAATACACAGAAATTCATATATATGTCGACAATGTTCTGTTGTATAAACTCAAGTTGATACAACTTCCTTAGATGTGTGAGCACACGCGTGACATGAGTTATATGCAAGTGCTACTTACACAGGAAAGAACTGTCGTCAAAGCGTTCGGTTTTGTAATGCCTTGGCAAAAATCGTTTTTTCGCTTTTGCAACCATTCGAACCAAAAATGGTCCTGAAGGCGCTTGGTCCGAGTAGTATATAATGAGGGCTACATGAAGGAAGGCGCACATCAAAAAGTCAAGTCAATCCTTGTCAGACGATCAGACAAAAGGGAATTAAGATTTTTCATCAGAAAGAACTTGAACGTCATTTTGGGTTTGGTACAGCTTTATGGACACCGCAGGCGAAGCTATGCAAGTTCGTAGAAGGTGATTTTGTTGTATCAGCCAGACACGGGGCAAACCAACAAACAGTAACCCCCTATCTTGCGTAGGGCTTTTACCGCCGACTTCTTTCCCAAGTCGCATCACTTGGTATCTGTCTAGATGGCACGATCTAGTTAGTTTCAATAGAGAACTGGGTTCTGTTGGTCGATCTGTCGCATTTAGCTTTAAGCCTTGTGAGGGTGGGGACAAACACGATGATGGGTACGCCGACGACAAACAGTCAAAGGTACGCACGAAGATCGTCGATTCCATCATCTCTGTGTACATACGGCGTCTGTGCGCCTGTGTAATCAAAATCATGTGTGGGGTCGCCTTTGTCCGGCGGTATTAGCCTTGTCATCAAGACTTCGTTTTAGGAACATTTTCTCATTTCCTATTACGTATGGCCCTCGGTTTACCGTGAAGTAGATAAAATAAGTACACTCGCTTGTCCATGCTTGCTTCCTTTCTTTCGCAATGTAACCACATCAGTCTTCGAGTCTACTTGAAGTTGTTCGTCGCCATCCATCGAATCACGACGGCATACATAATAGTGGACGATCGTCATTTGGGTAATGATCAACGGCCGTGGCCGCCGACGACGACAACAGCATGGCATATGACAGGCCGCAGCCGAACGACTTCAAGAGAAATCCAAAAATGTAACATGTAATCCAAGTAGACACCCTATCGATCTTCGTCCCAACTTCGCTTCCTGCGCAGCTAGATACCTCCTCTGCACCTTCGTGCCTCCGCGCTTGGGGGGCTGGCGGTGACCTTGTATCTCCGGCAGCTCCCAAGCTCGGCAGCTCGCCCCTCTGTTGCCGACAACCGAAAGCCTTAACTGCAGTGGAGAATTTTTCTTTTTCTGTCTCAGTATGGATAGTGTAAGCTAACCAGATCCGTAAGGCTCTTTTTATATATTCGTATATACGTTCATATTAACCAAGGGTAACCACACACGGATCAGGGCTGAACAACTGACAGAGCAATTGGTATCATGACGATGAGGTCAATGAGCTATCGCAGACCATGTATGGTGGCGGCGGCAGTGAACACGAGTCCCCAAATTACCTACTAGTACAACTTCCCTCACTACAGTCCCATAACGAATCAGTCGTCATTCGATTGTATAGATAATAGTTATGGCGGACGTCGTAGTCAGTCAAATTCTGCAACAAGAACAAATGCCCAAACATTCCTCCAAATCATACAGTATGTTCTAGCATATGCTACGGCTATGATTAAGGCGTACGTTCACAAAATCTGAGGGTCTTCAGAACTTAATTCAGCGACCTGGTAGGAAGAAGAGATTACGAGTGCTTGTAGCTAATATTGCGCTGCGGGCCTTTCATATCCGGCATAGATGGGTATATAACTACATGCGCTTATCGGCTAATCTACCCCCCTTCCTTTCCGCGCAAAGGTATTTTAGCATCAGCAAAAGAGGCGTCGTCCAGGTTGCTAATGCGTATCTCGTTGAATGCTTTGCCGTGGCAACCATAAATATGTGGCCATCGCTGGTTCTGATTACAGTTGATTACTATGACATACGGTTATCATGCCGCCTTATGAGTCCGTCAAGAAACCTATGCTTCTAGTGACGGCAAGCACTTAATGCTATGTCGAGGAGGTGACTCCGAGGATTTATCCACATGATGCAAATAGACGAAGGCATCTGTATATCCATCTAGAGATATGTATATAAAAGATCCTTCTCCTGCTTATAATAATTATCATTGGATCATAATGAATGAATACAGGGTGCAAGAAGAGCGACCATAAGAAGCAAAATAGTACGCCATTGTGGCAACTACAGTGACATATCAGTATCTACACTTCGAGATGTGATTTCACCTTCTGCAAAAATCCTCGAATGAGATAAACGTACGTTGCTCCATTGGAACTTGAGTCGAATACGATAGATTCTTTCCAGAACTCGAGATCTATGTTTCTAGTTCAGCAGTTCGATAATAGTCTTAATGTTGGTATAATGCGACGGTTGTCAAACGGCAAATCAGTAATGCAGTTGTCTCAAAACTTCAGGGCCAGCCAAGTCGGGTCCGCTGGTTCGAAGAATCGATGCAATCTTGCAAAACGCAAAAAAGACCTTATCCTTACATGTACTTATTCACGCATTCACAAAATGTAACCTTTAATCGTTAATCAAAGGCACGATCTAATAAATAATCGTTACGTGATGAAACTAACAGTAACGGCGATGACTGTTGGCAATCGGGATAGTGAATACCTACTATATATACCCAGCATCAATACTGGTAATAATAGTATTGGAAAGTTTAGGCTTAGTTATCATTTTCAATAACCTGGAATCCTTTGCATTAGTCAGACAGCCGGTCGATAGCTGCCTACCTGCTGCAGCAAAAGCGTCTTTTGATTCGCTCTTTCTCGGAAGGATCGAATTCAAACGGATTAGCAAACTGTTTACCCGAGTTTGATATTCTTTCGTATATTTATGTATAGAAGGCGTCTCACCGTCATCCTCCGTCTGTCTCGTTTTCTCGTTTACCACGATGAAAATCAATATGGAAGAACCTTTTACGGCTGGTTGATCTGCCAAAGCTGCGCCCCCCCTCTCTGTCTGTCTCGATTTGTTTCTCTCGGTGCTTCGATGCACCCAGCGGCGAACTATCAATCTCCAAAAGAAGGCCTTTGTCGACGAAGCAACGCCAGTTTGGTTTCCAAAGCCGGGTCCGCTACCGGGACAGGAACAGTTGCTCCATAGCTAAAATAATCAATCAGCCAGCGCCTTTACTGGGCCGACGCGGTTATAGCATATACCGCCTACATTTCCATGCAAATTTTCCGCGCGGAAGAGGAAAATTTCATATATTTATATAGTGCGTCTGTGTATGTATCGACAATTCTCGTAAAGACCGGGAACTAGATTGCGAGTATTGCGTCGAGCGATAGACGGAAAGCGTCATCAGGGCTATGAGAGGCAAAAGGTGGGAAATATTAGCGATAACAAACAGTGTTCTTTTAGCAGATGGAAGCTCAGGAAGGAGCAAATGAAGAGAGCAGACGACGGAGATCGATCATGAACCATCAACATCGCCGGCCAAACGGTCTGAATATATAATGGCCAGTGCGCGACGGTGGTGGGAAAGGGGGGAGTGGGGCTATCACAATGGTGTACGGCGGAAGGAGTTGTGATTCTTGGTCAAAACAGAAGACTTTGTTTGGGCTATTTCACTGTAGATGTCCGATGTGCGAATCGGCCAAGTATAAGCTCTGCCCATATAGGTACCATTTGAACTCGATCTCTGAATCTTATAGCCAAACTCATAGACACACACAAACATAATTCATAGTCTGACAACACGCTCGAACTTTTGTCTAAAATTCATACGGCTGCAGCAAGACGACGCCCAGCAAACGCCCTAGATACAGAAAAAGGAATAAGGTAAATACTTTCAAAAGTGGACATGATTGATGTCTGCCTCGTTCCCAGATCTCTCGCACAGACTCTCTGGTGATGACAATGAGGATGATGATTAATATTTACTATATACTGATTACGGCATAAGAGTATAAGGTCCGTTTACCACAATGAACTGCAGATCAATCTTCAAAACAAGGCCAATTAGTTGAAAAAGTCTGTAAATGAAGAAGCTCATGTTCCAGCAATAACAAAGCTAGTATTCGGTAAGAGGTGATTACCACACTACCGACGATGGAACAGATTGTTTTATTATACATACAACGACAGATCTAAAATTTATCGAAGCAGGCTGCATGTTTTGTTGGGCTGCTGTGAAAATATTTCCAAGCCGTTAGTATTATACAAACTCGACAGTATTCGAGTGCCCCAAAAGCACATAGGGGGTGTAAGAATCAAATGTATCCTATACGGTACGTCCAACTGGCGTTGTTCGAGAGAGGAAACAGTCAGACACACACAGATGACTTCCTTTTTCGTTGAGGATGAGAGAAACGACGCCAATGTAGCGATCTTCCTGGGAACCACACTCCCCAAACGTGCGCATATCTGAAGCATTCAACATGTATATGTGCAATGGTAAACGAAATCAGAGGCCGGCTACTATACGCTCACACGATTTCCAGATTAACCGCGCAGAACACAGCGCCGAGCTGTCGACTACGCATATGGGGGCATCATCTATGATTTGAACCGTGAAAACCAGTGATAACATGAAATACGCTGACTACATTAGCTCGGATCCAGTGCCTTCGAATGAAAATTGTTGTTGGCCATAAACTGGATAGAAATTAAGACGTACTACATAATCAACGTTAATATTCATTACAGGGCAGCAGCAGCAGCAGAGTTGTAGGACTTTAATATGTAAATTATGCAAACTGCGGCCACGAAACACGATAATCAATAAAGCATACCTCCTTATTTAGGTTAAAACTCTATGACCATTGGCGAACAAGGCTACATAACTCGATCGAAATCGCAGCATCCGTAAGGTAGCTGGCTTAGTTCTACCGGTGCTATTGGTTCACCTTGCCCCAGCCTGGCTTGGACAATGGAATGGAGGCAAGTTGGACGCGTTGCGCCCAGCAGACGCTCACATACGCCTTGGGGCACTTGTAGTAACTGGCTCCTAACTTAAGTTAGCATCCGGCCACTACGCTGAACCAGTCGGGTAGCAGAAATATCACTGGAAAAAACTGGGACATAGGCAGCATCCTCTTTCTCCCTTGCAAGCTTACTTTTGCTAAATTGAGCCGAGGCAAAAGGCAGCAGAGATCGTTTCGGTTGCGCGGCAATGCAGCTGTTCAGCGAAAAACCCGATTACAAACGGGCATTATCTATAAACGAAACGGAGGAAATCCACCGCCGAGACGGACAGATAATGTCCCACTTCTACGTTGGATGTTTTAGTAACCGAATTTGATTAAATAGCGTCAGATCCACTAACTAGATCTGATGTCCGTATAATGATTCACTATCAGTCTTTTAAGTATTTCTATTAATGCGACTAATTCAGTTAACACCGACAATGTTTCGACCTGGCAACGCTCGTTGGAATTGAAGTCTATTCATCGTATCGTTGACCACAGGAATCGCGGGCTGCACTCGATCACAGGCAGTTCAGAGCGACACCGCAGCGGAGAGGCCTGCGCAAGGTCCAACTAGTAGCTGGCTACTTCCTATTAGTTCTGTATAACACTATTAGACATCTACAGACCGCCTGTCGACGACAAACTCCGTCCATTACAATGGTACCAAAAACAGGGGTCTGTCCGCCTAGGCCGCTAAGCAGGAGTCTGGAGCCGACTGAGGCAGCTAGGGTGCACGACAGAATCTGCTAGTGTTTAAGACCAAGAGAAGACTGCTGTTAAAACGCTAACAAACTAGCAAGATCAGTCTGGCGTCACATTTGGGTTTTGCTACATGTGATGAGGGCGCCACCCTGTGACTTTGCGGTGCGCCGATGTGAGATAGCAAAAGAGACAATCCCCTACAGGAAGGGGATTCTACGTAACCGAAGGGGCCAAACAAAAGCTTGATGTCGTCCAGACAATATTCGTGTTGTACGGTAGAGTTACCATCGTTACACCGGCAAGGCTATGCACCGATAACTGCGTCGTCGTTACCGACGGCGACAGCCACAACAATAAAAAAGTGGCAACAAAGGTCCATGACTTCTCATACGGTGTCAACTGATTTTTGCCTTTTTTCTATCCTCAATATGCACAGATATGTTCCCATATGTGGCACGTGATAGATCGAACAGCTAGCCTATTTGGGTTTAACACGGCACTGACTACGACCAAGTTGTCCTGCTACAAGGACTAGTTTATCTGCTCTAGTATTATGATACTACTACCGCAATAACGTTAACTGGGCCATCAGTAGCAGAAGTAGGTAGAGCGCCATTAGCGGGCTTCGCCTTTTGAATGTTTTTCTACTAAGTACATTTTATTTTGCCTGCGTAGGGTATAATGGGCTAATTATATTTATAATAGAGGGGACATAGAACAACAGCCAGTGGCCCCTAATAGCTTTAGCCCAATAGGCTCTTCAAGTTTAAACAAAATTTTTTCAGGCAATACACATTAAGCACACTTATTCCTGCAACACAATTTCAAAATATCAATTTCTGTGTCTGAACATCGGCTGATATCAGCTCGAACAATACTGGTGTTGGGAAAACGATGTTGGGACGTTGTTTTCAAGCGAAAAAAAATTCGAAACATTGCCCTTTGCAAAAGAAAAACATGCACGTTATCTTTAGGGGCAAAAATATCCGTGCCTATATATATATATATTATATATATATATATATAATATTCTAGCGACTATAAGTCAACCTCTGAAGGATAGATAGATACACAGAGATATAGATATAGATAGATAGATACATTGATAGATAGACAGATATATAGATAGATACATAGATAGATAGATACATAGATAGATAGATACATAGATAGATACATACATAGATATAGTTGATAACCAGACCGCCATGGCATTGTTCTTAAGGACTATAGATAGATACATAGATAAATAGATACATGGATAGATACATAGATAGGTAGATACATAGATAGATAGATATAGTTGGCGACCAGACCGCCATGGCATTGTTCTTAAGAACTACCTTTTTTGCTGTCCTTCTGGCGAATACAAGGCATCAACACACTCTGAAGTAACGAGTTGATGTGGTTTCTTGGCAGGACCCGAATCTCATCAGGCACTGAGGTTAAATCTAAACAGGCGCCGGCGCGAGATACTACTTAGTGAGCTGTCGAACTATTCGTTGCGCGGACATGCGATTCCAAACCGCGTCTATACGGTTTGAGCTTTGCGAGAAAGCACGCTGTGAACAATGCGCCTGATCTGAATAGAGTTGAGCAGAGGTTCCAGTCTGTCGATCCCACCAACTGCAGCGCCTTGGATAGCTTACACAGGTTCCGCCTACTTGCTTCTCTCTGAACCATTATCTGCCTACTAGTGGTCTTTGGGCTCATGTACTGGTAAAATGTACTGAGTGTTATGTGTCCCCAAGAAGGACGTGATACTATACCGTACTTGTCATTATTTTTGTTCTGCTTCTGGTTCTCGAGCGCCGGCTACATGTCTGCGATCACTTCTGGCAATGCGAACAAGTTCCCTATCACATAGATGTATGAATTCCACAAACTATCCTTCAACATTCCATTATGAAGATCATATATTTACTCGAATATTCGAAGTAAGCAGAATTGGCAGTTAGGTTGAACATGTATGGTAGGCCGCAACATCGGAAACAGAGGGTTGCGAACTGTCAAAAGGATTTAGCTTACACCTCAGGCACAGATTCCGAACGATTACTATTTACGTAAAGCGTCTGTAGCAGAAGAATGGTTTCAAACTGCTGTATCACTCGTTGCAAGTTTGTTTAATACTCATGCGCACAGCAGCATAAAGGCAAACTTTGGTAACCGAAAGCGATTTCTGTCTACGTATGCCCTAGCAGCTCTCGGTTAGACAAGCTTGAAGACAGAGCTTCTTCCGTTGCTTATACGCAATTTCACGAAAAGCATAAGTTCTAAACATAGCAGCTATTGAGCACGATTTTAAAACTATTGCTATCACAGGCACATCATAGGCGCTTTTTACAGGGAACATAGTTTTACAAGAAAAAAAAAGTGATAGTAGGTCTGGGTTGATAGGGGTCGCTTTGTCTCATTTCCGCGAGGAGAAGCCCACACTATACAGATGGTTCATTCTTATGACAAAAGCCCTCCATTTGTCTGAAGATATAGCCAATTAGTCAATCAAAGAATTAGTAAATCTGATTGATGAAATTGTATGCCCCTATAATGCACTCAGGTATTGAATTGACTGTCTCACAACGAAGTTCTGCCCTTAGTCAGACGCTTGACAAAAGGCCGAATAGGAGCATAACATATGGGTACCGAGTATAATCATTCGTCTAGATTATAATCTTGTAGTACGGCCCTGTACAGACGCCTAACTAGTACTTGTACAACATTTTCGCTTCCCGAGGTCATCTAGCAGGACTGTATCATAATCAGTCTTACATTAGCGTGGACTGTATAGTAGAGAGACATAATTGTTCGCTCTGTAAAGACGAACCGTTTCGATCTATTTAAACATTGTATAGCCTGCTCTGAGGGCGTTACCTCGGTAGGGAGTAAATGCTTTTTGTTGTGGGCCGACTTAGATTAGGTGTCACCACGCCGCCGCTATGACTAATCCGTTCGGCTGTTGCTTGACTCGCTATAACCATTGACGTCATGACACAACGAGTTCCTTCACAACTCGGAACTGTAGACTATATTGATTTGTAATTTGGGTGCTACATTAACGGTGATCAAGCCAGACGGGAAATAGTCTGTTCTGTAAATGACTTTGTCCTAATCACTGCATCCTATTTAAAATGTATCTAAGGGCAAAATGCTGTTTTACTTTTCTTTACGGTCGGCAAGACAGCTAGATCCGTATGTATTTCCTTCCTCAATCTCAATCCAACTATTGTTCAACATGGAGACGATCCGAGGAAGTTTACGATCGGCAAATAATTTACTCAATAAATGCTTGTCACTTTTTTTGTCACGGTATTGATTAACTGCTGGCACACAAGATATTTCGACTGATCGAAGCTTCTGGTCTGACGATTGGTAATTGCATACGGATTACCTCTGGGTGCAATTTGTCAACGCATCACTCAACGGTTTAGGTCACAGCATCGCACGCTTACACGATGCTCCACTACATCTCATCGCTACATCCAAATTAATTAGTATCAAATGAGGCAAAGCGCCCAGTTGCGGTCACTGGATTGCAGAGACCATCTGATGATTCCCGTAGTAGTCATCAGTAGTACAGACATACTCATGGGTAAATATTGGCAGATAATCTTGACACTGCTGCGGGTGTGTAGATCATCCAACCTTGCCCCAGCGAGAAATCCTGATGGTAATTAGAATGAAAAAGGAAAGCAAAAATTACTGGCATATTGCTATGGTTTATAACCATACTACGACGTAGCCCGTTATAACAGACCAATGGAAAGACGACGATTTTCAGATTGCTCAGATTACGACACGATTTTTCAGATTACGACAAAAAATATTATTATAAGTTGCTCTATGTAATATTGTTAAATTCTAATTGTTAATTGTTTATCTAATCTGTTCAGGCATCATTGTGTCCTTCACATAAATAGAACGACTGAAGCATTTATGACTATTGCCGCTGGTTATATTGAAATTCTATTCGCAATTTAAAATTTTATAGATATGCCCTGTCACGCCCTCTAGCGTCAATTCTTGGAAAACAGCTTCCTTTCTCATTGAGTTTATGAGCAGCTACCACTGTTTGTCTAGAAGGAAACAGGCAAATTCAGAAATTCGGTCTCTACACACGAACGGAGTGCGATAAAAATCGGTTCACCTCAAAGCGACATCGTCCTGGGTCTGCGCTCGTCTTGTCTGTTATACATGTTAAAAGGTAACTTACCTACCGATGGCAAACTTATACCAAACGCTCCCTGCCGGTTCATGTTCAAACAGGCTAAGTAGGCCCAAGTAGAAAAACCACATGTTTCATTAACGCTCTTCAAGCTGTTGGTGCTTTTTTTAAATATAAGTACGTACACGCTGAGCTGTATCGTCAATAAAGGAAAATAGGCAATGATGATGAATACGAGCACTGCTTTGGAATAAAACGAATAGCTTTAGACTGGGCCCAAAGTGAATGGGAAAATTTCACAGCTGTGGAAGACAATAAGATATTCTGGCTCTATTGGATAATTTGGTCTTTCGCCTAGGCGAAAACATTTTGTGTGTGTACCTTGTAACTAGGGAACAAACATAGATTTCCGACAATAGATTGATTTAGCTCAATATAATTTCTAAGTAAGTCTAACGTTTCTTAGATGAGTGAGTTGAACGAAAACTGGCTAACGTGTGCGGCTAGCGTGGCGTAACGTACTGGCTTTAACCATCGTTTGCTTAATCGCTTAGTGTAAAAATTAATTCGAGCAGAATCCTCCGTTAATATAGAAGATAGGGATTCGCGCGTATGGATTATGTAATTGTTTAGAAAAATTGGATGACATTCCTAACTGCATCAGTTAACTAGCAAATAATAGATTCTGATTTTTCTCACTTATTTTAGTCAGATTGTGCACGTACCTTCGATAGCGGCAAATAGACAGGATAGGGTAATCAAAAAGGACTTCATCCTTTTGACTTCTGTCTTCTCTAGACTCCGCTACCGCGAGCTTCGGCGATTCATTAACTAGATCCTAACTTTATCCTTCGAGGATTGCAAAGAGCAATAATTAAGCACAATGCAGGCGGACCATGCAACATCCATACAAAAGGTAACCCGACAACTTCACAGTTCTTCAACTGGCATACCAACTTAACGCTGCTTTTCACTTGTACAACTTGCTCAACTTGTCATCAGTGGACCGCTCGCCCAGGTGCGTGAGCATGAGTAAATCTCGAGGACTGACGTTCGACCACTTCGGAAGTCCAATCTTGTCTGACATTTAACTTGTTTCGCACTCTCTTTAGTAGTCCCAGCACTGGCAGTAGTAATCAGCACTCGGATTTTCCATACGCACGCCCGGTCTCGCTTATCCAGTAGCTTACCGGCAGACCTGCTGGTGTTCGGTATGCCGGCCTACGCTGCTGAGCCGACAGGAGAGAAGAACTCGGCGCCAGGAAAGGAGGTTCGTCTTCCCGCAGCTGCAGTCCCGTTCGATCAGTTAGGCTCACTGCCGTAGAATCGCAGTGAGCAGCAGGCACCACGGCGGCAGAAGCGGCACTGGCGGCTCAAGCATCAGTCTGATGATAGACAGACTTAGCTGCCGACTGGCGATTGCTGGAGATGACCGCGCACAATTGCCGTCCTACCCAGCTCCCTACCTCGTTGTATGCCTGTCTGCTCCACTGCCTCTGAGTGACTGCTCGCTGGTGAATCTACCGGCGGTAGATCGCTGTCTGCTGCCACTTCTGCTGCTGATGATGACGGTGGGGCGGCTATCCAAGTCTGAAGCCAGCCGATCTCATCGCTCGAGATTCGATCGGCGGACACGGTCCAGTCTGGCGACGGCACCAGGCGTAGCCGCAGCGGCTGCTGTACTGTGTGCTTGTAGTCTCCTTTCAAGTATTCCTTCACATGACCTTTCTTCGCCTTCTTCAAGCTGACTCTTTAGCGATGGGGAAGAAAACCAACTTTTTCGCGTGTAGAGCTTTGGTGGCTCCGATGCCTATTTGTTTAATCCCGGTCTGTCTCCATACGTCGTCCGGTCGCACTGACTAGACGCTATCGACGACTGCGATCGTCAATGCCGCACAAAAACAAATCGGCATAAAGATAGAAAGAAACATAGATAATAGCTTAGAATGCAGGCAAGAAAGGCGGCAACAAGCCAGACAAGTTTAGAGATAGTGGATTGATGACGCGCAGTCGGCAAATGCGCTGCATCTTAGAAGTTTGTTCGTTGTTCAAGTATTTTCTGTAGATGGATCGTCAAGCAAATGGCAAGGCTAGTAAAGCGGATCCCTGCGACGGTGCCGAAGACCATTTCCATCTGGACTTAGACGGATGACCTTACCGACAAGAAGAAAAAAGGGTGTGCGGACCACTTCAGTGACGCACTTCCGTGCTTCTGCCGTGACCAGCCGCCGTAAAAGACGTCAGTGAGAAGCTACTTGACAATTATCATCTTCCTAGAGAATCATTCTGAAGGCTATCAACATCGACATTGTCTACTAACAAGTCTTTTTTAAAAATGATACGTATCAAGTCGTCTCGTAGGGTTCATGCGGCGATGGTTGTGATACGGATGGCTACGGTGTTTAATGAAGGCGACCGCCGAGGGTCGTGATTAGCGAAGCGCGCAGTGCTTCAGAATACCTCAGCTCACTTCAGGGGCACGATGGAGAAGACGGGTCGACTCAAAGTCTGCTGAAACCCTCAAATCTGCCGCCCGGTGGAGTAAAAGCAGCAGCCCATAGAAATAGCGGCGCTGTTGCTGATGAGTAATTCGAAACTGTATAAGTATGCGACAATAGGTAGAAGGCAGAAAAAGCGCAGACAGAGACCAGCAATATGAGGAGCTAGGAAAGAAAAAATGGCGACCTGGCAGTAGGGAAAATCTACCTACCTACCTCGAAGACTATTGAAGCTGAGAATTAAGTGAAAAGAAAGCAGTACAGCCGGGAGGTCGATTCGAGGCGGTGCCGCTTATTAATCAAGTGGTCAATTGCTTACTTAAGACAGTATTATGCTTGACGTTCACCATTGCCTGCGTTCATTGTGCACTTTCAGAGCAAACAAAACAAGCTGTACCAGAAAGCCAAGCTCGTACGAGGAGCATGGTAACCGTACACACATGGCAACGACATTCGGGGAGGCGTGCAGGGAGTTGCAATCATGCAGAGGTTAGAAGCTGCTGCAAGCTCCCGTAGCCTTACTAAACCTTAAAAGGGCTTTTTGACCGGCACATAAGTCGCGTAGATCAAATTGTCAACTATCTACTGCATCTACTCTATGATCTATTAACTTAAATAATTCTAATTGATTTTTGGAACGTTTTTTTCATGGAGCGTAATGTTAGTTTAATTAATCATTAACCGAAATCAACAACTTCTTTCATTTTGTTTTCACGTTTATAAATACCGCCGCATCACTGTTTACGAACACCAGCGTCATCGATGCGTAGTTAAATAACAAAACAAGCGCGGGAAGAAGCCCTGGTTTACTTATATTACTATCTCCTGTACCATAAAAGTCTCGGGGAGTATCTTTATCCAAAGCAAGATGCACCCTCAGAGTGCACGAATCACCGGGCAGGTTCTTTGGATCGTTTCAGGCACCTTATGAAAAGATCTTCGCGGAACAAGAAGCCAATTCAGCAGTTAACTTTGCCCGCAGAAGGAAAAGTGTGTTCCCTACAGAGCATAACGTTATTGCACTGCATGCGACCACATCTCGTGACAACTACGTTGTTATCGTGCTGCACCCCTCTGTTCCAGCTGTGGCACGTCAACATTATAGTGCGGCACCCAGGCTCGACAAACGAACCATCGGTACCGTGCTGGGTCAATCTCCCCATTCAGCCATGCCCAAACGACGCTGCTTGAAAACTGACGGCCGTGTTACAGAATCTTAGAAGTATCGTAACGAGATAACCATAAAAGTATAACTTCTATCTGGCTAGATGTTACGCGAATTAAATTCACTTATGTTAGAACAGTTTAGTATATATTTACTTAAGCAAGTTTAGAACGTCGTTAAGCGTTTAGCTCTAGGCTTCGTTATCGGTCATGGCACAACATAATTATGTGGGAAATAGGCTTCGGCCTAAAGGGCCCGATAATACAGAATGACTGCTATTGCTGTATACTATAACTTAAGCTAGGCGTGGTGTAAAATAAACAAATCAAAGAAGTAGATCAACCAACTCAAAAAGGGTGCCGAATAAAGCCCGCAGGTCCGTCTAGCTCTCAAATACCTTTAGATCAGATTGAACGATTATAATAAAACCTTCGTCAATGCCGACGCAACACATTTCAGAGTTTCAAGCTTTTTGGACTCCCACGGCGTCTAAACAATGGATCGCGTACCATCCTCATGTATAATTCTGATTTCCTTAATTCTGCAACAAAACCAGGCTCGCTGTTCACGAATTGCATCCTTACCTCATTGCCACGAAAATTGCCTCAAGCAGATTCCAAGGTTATATCGCTGCCGAGAACTACTTACGCACTTTCCCACGATGCAGACGTTCCTCTAGGCCGGAGCCTATTTCCCACATAATTATGTTGTGACGAAGCCTAGAGTTAAACGCTTGACGACGTTTTAAACTTGCTTAAGAAAGCTATTTTTAACCGCGGTCAAGCGAGCGTTACGTTGAGTCATACTAGGCTGCCAACCACAGCAAAGTACTGAAAGCACATGTTCGAAATATCGTTACACATATTGTAATATACGGAACTACAATGCGCACTGCAATGACCTGCCACACGCGTTTTTGCCACGGCCACCTATAGTCCACATATTTGCCCCCAACCTCTGCACAAGGCCCTATGTTCATCACGGGTCTTATTGTTCATATACGTAACGTCCCGATTTTACAATGTCCCTAGAGGTTCTTACCGTCTTGCATGCAAAACTATATACCGCTTTTTATATAATTATATAATCGCTTCTGCCACTTCAATAAAACAAATGTTAGCTACATATCTCCTACGGGGAAGATGAAACTAACGCCACACCAAATACAACGATCTGATAGAAAATCTATTCTAGCCAAAGGTAAAGAATATATATATAGAAAATTAATTTTGATTATAATAACTGAGTATCATATGAATTGAAGTACCACGCAAAAGTGTAAAGATAATCAACTGGAACTTATATAGCTATAATGTTAATACACGGCGAGCAAACGATGAGTTACCATGAAGTGAGATTGAAGTGAGAAATACGATGTGTCTTCCCAGTCTACATATATATATAGTCTGTAATGAACCGATCCTTTTATCGATCCTTTTATGATCCAAGTATCGGTTAGCTGTCAATCATATGATTGCATAATTATTGAGAAGTTGTACTAATTTCACACTGAGTTTATAATTTAACGAAATTTCGGGAACCCACGGTTCTCTTCCATATTTTGTTAAAATAGTTCAGTAACATAAATAAGCTCATATATGACAGACTTCATAGTAATATATATGGCTTTTACTACGCTGAATTTCGTACATATGTTCCTATTATTATAATAAAGATACATGGCGGTTAGTATTTGCACAAAATTAGCAGTGAATGTCGTTGTGTAGTTGGGTGTAGAACGTCTCTAAAGTAAAACTCAACTGATTTCCTGTCTGAGATAGTAAGTGAGTGAATGCATTTTCGGATCTAGAACCAATTAAATTAGCGGTAAATGAAGACATGTAGAGGTACAATGTTTATTGTTTACTTCCAATGGTTTCTGCAAACTGCAAAGTTTACAAATGCAGACGATATCGGTCAAAATGCAATCTTAACATTTTTCCTGGAATGATGTCACTCTGACTTAGCCAAGTAAAATTGCACCCAGCTGCTCGTTCAGTGGCTGATCACGGAGCTTTCACAACGTCCAGTCAGATCGATCTGCTTAACACGCTTCGTGCGACATCTAAAAGGCCGCTACGAAAGCGTGATAATGAACGAGATGCTAAAAGTATGTATGCTACGTTCGAATGGCACTTCGCTTGGGTTGCTACGTCCGTTATCCATTGCAACGCAGATTAAAATACGCGATTTGCCTTGTACGTATTCACGAGGCATAGCTTGAGTCAGTCTTAGTCAGACTGAATGTAAACAAACAGTAGCCTTTGGTCTTTAAGTTGTTTTGAAGATGACGGTGTATTACGTCCTTTAAGAATACAGATACAAAGCTCTTAAAAAGTCGTACAATGAGAACCTTTCATTTGCCCAAGCAACAACTGCTCACCTATAAAATATACCAACAAGACAGCTTCAATACTAGCGTTTATCAAAGATTCGAGGAATATTATATATATATATATATATATATATATAATTTGACTAATGCACGGTCGTAAAAAATATATCCACATGAATCAGCTCGTTAAGTTATCATCAATGTCATTATCCCCAAATTGAGAGGACTCATAACAAAGTACCTCGGGCTTTCATGATTTATATGTTGTGGAGATGAATATAGCAAATAGACATAGTAAACGTTAATCAAAAACCAAAAACGAACTATTTTGGCGAATTACTGTTAACTGTAAAAGTCACTAACAATAAGTGATTATAGATATGGCGACGCGGCGATATGGAGCAAGATAACAAAATATCGGCAGTCGGCTGAATAGTTGCTAGCAATTTAATTGGTCGCTCTTTCCTTGAATAACGTCACTAATCTGGCACGGTCTAATAGTCATCCTCCGTGGCTCTCCCTGCTGTTGACAACTTGAATGCCATCGCCAGCTCGCGATCTCGACGTCAGCGAGGCTCAGGCGAGGCTGATCGGATTTCCCCCAAAATGGCCCCACAACCGTTCATAGCTTGTTTTATATACGGAGCAGTCGTCTGTCTGTCTGTCTATCAACAGACCCTCGTTAGCAAGAGAATTCAAACTCTCGTTTTAGCGAGGCTTTTTAAAATTGTCGCTCTGCTCAACATGTAGTGCTATCACAGCGCAACATCATCACATCTTCATCAGTCCGATAAATGCGCGTCTGTCCGGCACGCTGGCGCCAGATTTTTCTACTGTCTGCTGCGTTCTCTACCAGTCCACTTCGTGTCTTCAACCACTTCCTAATTGATCCTGCCTTCCTTGACGAACCTGAATGTGTATCAAGCTCAAACGTACCGGCGGGTCCTAAAATCACAATCTTCATCGGCTGTGCCGGCATTCTGTCGTAAATTAGAGATCGAAATATCTACGAACTCAGGCAACCATTCCAGATAATACCAATGTTTTTTTTTTTATTTTAGTGACAAGAAGCACTTTGTCTTTCCAAGTTTTCTAGGTCGACTGCTTAAGTCTTAATGCAACCATTAGAACGTTGTCGTTATCGTGGTACTGCAAATTTTCCTACTCTCTTGTGTACTCGATTTTTGTTTGGTAGATCCAAAATCTCTATACACAGAGTTTTACGTTGGGTATTGCCGGTGGGCCTTCCATCCGATCCAAAGTCTAACGTCGTCTAACACGGCGCCTACCGGCTTCGTATGAATCGTCAAGCCTATCAACAAAAAATAACCTGCTCTTCACCAGCTTTTGCTGTGACTGCTTCGCATTCGGGAGTTACGGAATCTACGCAGGCAAAACTCCTAGTCAACGGGCTGAGACCCTAGAGGTTGTGTGCGCATCCGTTGTCCTTTTGTTTCTAAGTCATCCCCTCCATTTGTCACTCTGTTAGTCTCCCCCTCTCCTCTCTCTCTCTCTCTCTCTCTCTCTCTCTCTCTCTCTCTCTCTCTCTCTTTTGTTTCATCAAAGACTGGCCTATCTACTCACAAATCTAGCAGTCTAAACTCAACGGGCGCCACAAACGAGGTTGGCGCCGGTCGGAAGGTGAGTCGGGACTCGTAGATCTTCCTTCGTCTAGCAGCTCTGAGATCAGTAACTCGAATATACGAATCGCAAAAGGGGGCTGATGGCCCCCCTGGCGTTAGTTCAGCTAGCAATAATGAGGGGCAGCCCACTACCGGCTATTTGCTGCTCTTCTTCTTTGTCTGCTCAAAATGATATGGAAGGAAAGTGGGTTTGTTTAAGCTGCACCTCTTATCGTTAGGCGACAGGGTACAGTTTCCGTCCGCATTATCGCAGTCCTCGTCGTTGATTTATTGCTGTTTGCCCAAAAGGGCAAACGAGATCTATAAAATCTAGCATTCTTAGGGAAGCTACGGTGTTAAGTATAGTCTTTGAAATGTTATCTAATGTTACTATTTACGTGGTGGTACGAACGGGAAATGCTGACAAGTCGAAGAGATCCAGTAATTAAGAAGCAAATTTCGTCAGAGTAAACTTGAATCATCGGAAAAGTCTATGTTTGGCGTCATCTAGACTGCAGAGCTAGATATCATAATAATTGTTTTTTTATTATGTGTTGAAATTAAAGTGACTTGATTAAATCTAACGACGCCAACGGTGCAGTCGCCACCTGATATCTCGTTCTCCGAGGTCTATCTCGACCGTTGTCGATTGGTCGATCAACTTCGCGACCTTGTCTCCTTGTCACCTAGGGTATTTGTGCTGGAAGTTTATACGAGTGCTTTGTTTATGCACCTGGAGAGGTAAACCAAACAAATAAACTAATGCTTGAGGCGACTTGATGAAATTATAGAAAAAAAATGTTTCTTAAAAATGTGATGTATGTAAATAGTAAATATATCATTAAAATTATATGGTGATAATTACTGACCTACTAAATGGTATGTACTGCAAGTCTGATTTGCTGGATGCTACGTGGGAGATCTTCTTCTACGAGTGTGCCTTTTCATGGACAATAGTATAAGTAGTTGCTGCAGAAGCTGAATTTAGGAAAAAACATTATTTAAACGTGCGAAACGTAGGAAGCGGCGCTCATTGAACTTCCTAAGTACTCAAAAATCAAGCTACGCAAGAATGGCGTTTTCCATTTGTCAGCAAAAACGAACTCTATAATATGAATTGTGCAGAGGCCCGTAACCATCGGCTTGAACCCAAATTTTCCACTAGTTCGTTGTTGTTTTTGAGACCACGGTAAAATCGCTTAAAACTGTATTGCATTCCCAAAATAATAACTGTCGGGTAGTAAAAGTAAAAGCAGTATGTGTCAGGTTTAGCATATTTTTATTATTATTATTATTTTTATTATTATCATTATTTTTATTAGCACATTATTGGATAAACAAATAGTCCATTAGGGTTCCTTACTAAGAGCGTATTCCTATGAGGTTTCAAGAACATGCTTTTTTAAAGAAACAGCAGAATACTACTTAAGCCGTTATCAAATAACAATAATATTAAAATTAATCCCAGGCAATGTGGTGTAGACAACAGACGTCAACATTAAACACATTGAAAATAACAAATTTCTATTGTGCTCGCGTAGGGACGTCAAAGAGAACAGAGACGGGGAGCTACTCCCAACGACGAACGTTGCAAGTCACATTGTGCCCTCTGACCAACTTTGAAACATTTGGGATTATCTGACTATTCTGTCGAGTTTCACTTGTTCTGATAGCTTATCAGAGTGCGAGTCACCTGATCGCACATTTACCGCCCGGGTGCATTGGTACAAGTTCGTACCATCTATATTCAGCAAGTCGAACGTACTGGGACAACGCTGGCCGTAGCGTGCAAAATTGAGAGCTTTGAAACTGCTAGATTCTTCGCGTATATCCCAATCTGATACCATAAAGATGCACCAATCAGACGCATGCTAAAAATATGCTATACTTGCATCGATCGATAGATTTAAAACGAAACTCTATTAGATCTTAGATAGTGCTCGAACAAAGCGCAATACCTTCTTAGCAGCACAAAAAGATCTCCGCCCCATAGCTCTGAACCAGAAAAATTGAGACCCTCTTCCTAGCGTTACTTTCAAACTGAAAACCCATTCAAATGGCGGATTAGGAACGTGTAGCACTACTAAATCCTAGATAGAACGATGGAGTTCGAATCAAACATCTCAGTATGTTCGGTGTCCATTCAGCATACACAACAAGCCGTCCGTAACCATTGTCACGAATATGGCATACGTTTAACCATAGATGTAATTACTGGTGCGTGCAAGCATCGACCCGTGCACCATTCAGACGCTACAACAAACCTTGTCCTCGATTTGTCTAGGCCTCGTTCTCACGTTTGTTCAGCCACAAACCTTCGTTTTGCAAACCAAAAGCGTTAGTTCATAGCAACGTATGCGAGATAGAATCTGAGATGTTATTTTTCAAAAACAATTGATAGTTTAGTACCCGCCTAGATCTAACTGGTCATTAAATCAATATTGCAATCTACAGTTGGTTCGCTACAGGAAATATAGAAGCAATATAAAATATTGAAAGTAATTCGCTAGTTTAATGCTTGTTAACTGCAAAGAAAAGGGAATATTAAAGCCATTTACTACTGCTTCTATCCTTTCGGGTTTTGGCATAGGACGCATATAACAATTTTTGCCATAAATAAACCTCAAGTTAAAATAAACAGCTAAATAATAGTGTGTAGGTACGGAACTAATCGTTTTCGATTTTATTTAACAGTTTTATTTACCTGGGCACTCCACAGCTGGAATCGTGCACGGATTATATGCTTACTACCTATAGACAGACACTTAATTTGTTACAATGTTAAAGCAAATGAAGACGCTTAACGTTATCAAAGAAAACATCTTTGCAATAGAAAGAAAGTGCCAATGAGAGGAACACACAGAGTTGCACGGCTGAAAGAGGGAGCTTGCGCGCACGCTAAGGTTTCCGTAGTAGCATCTAAATAGACTCCAGAACGGGAATCTATGAAGTATTTTGGACAGTAAATTAGCCAAATTTTTCTTGAAATCACTTGTACGAGGTTATTCGCTTGGCACTAAAAAAAAGTGCACGAAGAAAATCATATTAAAGATATAGAGTCTCACGTGATAGTGTGACGTTCCGATCGTGAGCCCGTTCTCGATCTACAGCGTGGTACGTTTGAACTGAAAAAAGTCTGGCGGGCTGTTTGCCATACCGACCATGCCCCTATCCGCTACTCTCGCACCTAGAAGAAAGCCAGTTATCGTTAGCGCAAAATAGCAAATGTATTATGGCGAGAAACAGTGAGCTGTCTTCGTAATTAAAGTCAAGATCAGCAGTTATCCGACCGTTCGGCGCTGCACAAATCTTCACTAAGGATAGCAATTAACCGTCTTCATTTTTACTATTATTACTACTAGTTCACACAAAGCTTTTGAAAGATCGGAGGAAGATTCGTATGCAGCAAACCGGAAGATTCTCAACAGAGTTGAGATTTAAACGCCTCGAAAGTTCAACAAAATGGCTCAAACAGCAATTTTGATACACTTGATTTGTCCCTACAGAAATTAATGGCTGTTTTAAAAAGAAAAATATCTCTTGACTATTGGGCCGTTCAGATAAATGTTTGGCTAATTATATTGCGTTCTTTTGTATTTTCGGACTTTTTGGCCACTTTGGGTCTTTACATTCCTGGGAAAAACAAATTTGGCTGGGTGCGCCACCAAGTCCAAATCTGATTTGCTGGAATTCTTTGTTTGTGACGTATTTCAGTGATATATTAAGAAGGGTATATCTATTAATATTAATTAACTCACGACTTTTAATAAAAAGCTATTTGTGGATTAAACAAAAAATATTTCAAAAGTAACTAACTAGTGGTGCTTGCCTTTGTGTAATATTAGGTTGCCAAAAGATCATCGACCGTTTTTAACTAGATTAGTCTTTTTGTATGTACCGCACAGTAGCGAGATTTCCCTGAGTTTCATATCTCTTGACGCAAGATTATCATTAAAAATTGTTTATGGATTAAAAGAATAATTTTTTTATAATAACTAGTTGGTCGTTGGTTAAAGTCCGTTAAAGCTGCAATCGCGGTGGATAGTGGTGGGGTTAAATAAACATGACCGTCATCCATGACATTTCTAGCACATTCGAAAAAATTCGTTGAAATATCTATTTTTATTTAGATAGAGCCTTAAGACAAAGCCCAAGAAAAATTCTCAGTTTAAACGCGACACCTTGGATGTTGCATTTTGCAGCGCAGCTGTTTTCCGATTTGAATTCGAGAGGAAGAGAGTTTTGTTTGCCGGGTATCCAAGTAATACTCTGCTCTGGTCAAGTTCAGCGCTTTTCCGGTACCTCTCGTTCAGGAAAAACAGAAGTTATTCTCAGTGATGGGCAGAGAAAGGTACTAACGGTTTTTATTTTGCTTGTTATCGCTCATATTGAATTATTAATAGTTATTGGCTAATGGCGCAATGTAGCCCTAAGTAATGATGCTCAAGTAGTGTTGCTCATCTAGGTTAGCTTACTTTAGGAGCGATAAAGTTGAACGTTTCGCAGTGATTGTGCCTACTGAATTCTATTTCTTGTTTATTTAGCACTTGCTATGTTTTTTTATTTGATATTCAATTCATTAATTGAATGTATTTAGTATTTTTTTTCTTTAGTTATAGCCTCAATTTATCTATTATACACTTCGGTCTTCTAGAAACTTGTGAAGTTCAGTTTACCTTACGAGGAATGAGTGCAAAAGGGAACGCATCTTTTAAACTCGAAAATCATTCCGCAACGATCCAGTTTTTGTTTCTCTAAGGGCAAAATGAGGCAAAAATTCATCGAAGATTTGTGCCCTTTGGCGAGACAACGAATATTAGAGTATTAACGACCAGTAATGAGATGACCAGATATAAATACCCGAAAAACAAGACCCCATCGCCGCAATTGGGAAATCTCTCCAAGAAGCAAAGTTTGGAATCCGAAAGCTTTGTCATTTTATATGTCGGATATTATAGAATTATAATGAATATACTGAAAGCAAGATAACTATGTAAGAAACACGTTCTTCGTGGATTAATTCCGCGTCAGTTGAAAATTCCAACCGCGGTTGGAGCAATTCTTTCGTTTGCTCCCTCTCCGACTGGCGATAGGGACTGAACCACGTTTGTTTATGGGGATCGCATGCTTCAAATGATGCTTTTGTTGGTTAAAGTTCCGCAAAATTGCGCTTGGAATACACCACAAACATTTTCAGCTGGCCTGGGCTCAATCTAAGACCACTCATTCTTTATTTACCTGCCGCACTTTCAGAACTTATAACCTAAGTTCTGAAAGTTCTGAAGTTATAACCTAACTTCGCACCTGACGCACATTAAATGGGAAATTCCAGTTTTAGCCGACAGCCCGCATTATAGCCAAAAGGGCCGCAGGGCCACTAAGCGCCGATTTTAAGCCTAAAGGATGTTTTTTCTTCAAAGCTCATTTCTTTTGCAGTAAATTCAACTGTGTTCACTGTTTTTTGCATTTTTCACTAAGTTACTTTCGTTTGCTAGAAGGCGCACAGTGCAAAACTTATGAAATTTCGAAATTTGCGGATGTATAGTGCATATGTTATATTTATGCAAAATAATTAGTAGCAATTATAAGTGCGCAAAAAAATAACACTAATCAGAAGGAGAAGCCGTGATGAAACCGATCTCTTGATCCTTGCTACAGCATTCATTGATTTCATCTATAAATATCAGAGTGTAAAAAACTACTTAATTACTAATTAATACACATTTAAGAGGCTTGCGCTGGCCTTCGCCTCATTCGAAGTAATGTTAGGTCCTCACGAAAGCTTCCTGAATAACCTTGTCTGCTTATCTGAGGGACAGGTTGTGGTCAAAATTCAAAGGCAAGCATAGACACAGCTCGCTTTGTGCTGGAAGCCAGGCATCTAACGGAATGCCTAACGGCGATACTGGACGTAAAACTCGAAACATGGAGACCCTAATATATAAATAATGCATGTGTCTCGTTCTCAAAAACAGTGCCTGACTGTAAATATACATGATACTACATAAACATATATAAGGCAGGTAAGTACACATAATCTCTGGTCTGGAGTGTCCTTTTCGAGGTTTTATTATATCAGCACCTGGCGCGCTGTCGTCTGCTTGTGGGTTGCTTTTTACCACTGTTATTGTTTGTTTCGCAAAGAAGACGGCTCCTTATAGATGATGATTTAAACTATACGCCCGAGTTAACTCTAATAGCTTACTTGCCGCCAAAGTGAAATTCGAAGGCGATGTTCTCAGGTCAACGAAGGTATTGAAAACGGTTTTTTTTTGATAACTAATGTACTATCAGAATTCACAACACATTTATACAAATAATTACCTGGTCTATGGTTCGAATTTTTGAGGCGCCTGTGGCTGCAAAATTAAAGAAACATTAGGCCCCGGTATTCATTAAGGGAAAAATATTATTTTAGGCGAGATTTCGAAGTATCAATAAGGAATTAATTCTGGTTATGGAGTTCTGACACGATTTAATAGGCTAGCTAAATAATAACTAATAGTTTTGCTGATAAACTATGTGGAAATTTACGTAAACTAGCTATACACTGTACGACCTTTCCAATAAATATTTTACTTAGTTTCGAATGACTTACTTGGGATGAAACCTGATAAGTTAAAAATCTGTCCATATTCTCATAGAATTTTGCAATGCAAGAAACTCGTCACGAATCGTTTTTCTGCTCAGCCTTGTGAAACTATTGTCGGTAAAATTCAAATGTTTTCACAGTCAAATATAACATACAGCGATAGGTTTGAAAAAAAATGTAAGTAGCCCTCACCCATATCGTTGTGTTTATAGTTCATTTTTTAACCCAAACGTCAAACAGGTAGAATTCCTGCCAAATTGAAACAAACAGGATGGTTATTTTCATATAACATTTTTTTTTTCTAGTTCTGCAGTTCAATCGTGAGATTTAGCAGAGTCCGTCAAAAACATTGTATTATTGCTTAGGTAGGTTAAGTAGCCAGCAATAGTGATTAGGTAACTGAATATACCAAAGTAAGTTAAATAGCAAACAGTTCTCAGCAAATTCTGTTCTATTCGAAAAACGTGTGAACTCCTAGCAGTAATGTTGTCGGTTAGTAAATGTTCATATACGAACGCTTTAAAGATCCGCTTATTAAAGAACGCTTAGGTTATGTTTAAAGCAGATTTCTAATAACGTCGATGGGCAGTATGTCTCAGCGATAGTGTCTCACAGACATTGCACAAGTAGCGTACGTAATTAAGTACACTATTCAGTTCATCTCTAACTTCACCCCATGGGTTTGCTATCATAGTGCAACTGACGTACTTTCTAATTGATTTGTTAAATAATTTGGGCTGTAATTGTGGTCCAGCAGCAATAAAATTTCATTTGACGATAGAGATTTGGCTGAAAAAACTTGACATTAAAACTGGTATGTACTGACTGTAATATATATTTCAAATATCACAAATCATCAAATTACGCGTATCACAAATTACGCGTACGACTTCAGAAATTATACTTCCAGGGCGTAGAAGCACGAGACCGAAAGAGTTAATCCTGAGTTAAATATCAATGCTTTCTTTCAAAACTTGAACTTCCGGTAAACTTAGTAGTGGGTTATTTGAGAACAAATTTAGCAATTAGCCTGTTGAATTGCTTGGTAAAGAAAGCTTTAATCGCACAACAACTTAAATAGATAGGCTTATTTTGCACGTAATATCCTGATGTGACAATTCTTATTTGTTTTCTAGATGGCGAACCAAGGGAATGTAGCAGAAGCAGCTGCTAATAAACCTCTTCAGTGTCTGTACTGTGACGTAAAGTTTACATCCCTCATAGACGTTTTGAGGCATAATAGTAGTGCTCAGCACAATGCAAGGATGCAAGAAGTTAACGGGGTAAGCTTTTTTTTATTGCAAACACACTGATATCTATGGCTAGTATTTAGAATGAGGCACTTGATTGTATATATAGGTCTAAATTGACTCAATAGGTAGTTACGACTGGTTTTGGGGGAAGTTGTTCGGTGCGACATAGTATTGTTGCGTAGGATGTGACTGGCCTATTCGTATCAACTATTAGTAATGTTCCCGACGTCACACTCAAGGACAGTTTATGTTGTATTCCACTTGATTGGCACGTCGCGTACATGTATATTCTATACATGACAATTATGATGCTTTCGTTGTCGTAGTGACCAATTCGAATGGCCTGGTACTTTAAAGTCATGCACTCATACCTTCTAATCAATACAGAAAGCTTTACGTAAAATAATACGTTTGTTCCTAATACGGGACCTTTCTTCCTCTTTGAATTTCAATGAAAATTTCTCAAGAACTGTTCTGTTTTGTCCCTGCTCAACTGATGAGCTTCTTGTTAGATTTAGAGAACTTCTGTAGGACATCCACTGTAGATCCTGTAAAATCGCGACCCAAATCTGAATCGTTGTGTATCGTAGTTTTCTCCTTAAATTTCTTTTTATTATCTATTGATTTTGGGCTAGACTATTTTAATGTAAATGGAACGGTGCAATTCTCATATGATCAAGTCCTAAATAATTGACTAAATCTGCGAATATACGTATGACGTGGATTCAGGGCCGTTGTCAAAATGTGTGAAATTGTGCTTTACCGCGTGGTTGTATTAGTTGTAGCTGGATTTAGAATAACCAAGCCATTTCGAATATGCGTGGATAGCAATCAAAAATATTTTGTCTTTTAAGGAACCACTGAAATCAAGACACTTTTATTGGGCCGTATGACCGCTCGCCAGTTTGAATAGATATCTTTCTTAGATTTCTAGATTAGTTGGTCCAATGAAAACTATCGGGCAATGTTCCCAATATCGTTATGGATTTGATGACCAGTATCTTAAGAACCTTATGACCAACTTTGTTCTAGTGCTGCCCAAGTGCTTAGCGTATTATCCTTTCAATAAATTTAGTTGGAAAGCCTTTGGCATTATAATTCCATTTTTCTATAAAAGATATACTTTCTATGTAGACGGCGTATCACGATGGTTATGGAGGCAGAATGGCGGATCGTTTGTTGGTAAAGTGTTTGGTCGCTTAAGCAACGTTTTATTTATTTTTAGACTTATTTTTATTTCTGTAGTTATATGGTTGGTGATTTCATAGCGTCTCTCATTATCACAGGTAAACAAAAGCTAACTTTTACAAATGAACCATTAAAATCTTCTACAGAAATAGCTTTTACGACTCAATCAACAGCTTGTTACCTATGAATCTGTTGATTAGTAGTAAGTCGCGACAGGGCATAGGCATTGCCGAACATATCAGTTCTTTTTATATTGTATCTACAGTCGATATCCTAGTAGAAGAATCGCCCACCTTTGTAACCTCATGCTATTCTTTTATACTATAAGTGGCAGTGTTTTATAGTCGTTAAGTAAAATAAATTGATCTGTAAATGTATTTTCGGAATCAAACAAACATTAGTCCTAGATCTGGATTCGCGCGTAGTTTTGAAAACCGAGTATGCAGAGCAATTGTTTCTATTTAATTTTAACGACATAACGCCACGATGCCGATAATAATTCTCCATCTATGTGTTGTAGGTCATGTTCAACGATATTTGTAATAAGTGGGTATTTGCGTGCTCGCCTTTGAAGTTATGAGGTTTTCCTTATAACCATAGAAGACTAAACTTTCCAAGCTAGCCGTGTGCCTTGTATTTTCTGTAATAAATTTGCATTCAGGGGTTTATGTAATTTCACTACAATTGTGCAAAGGTTTGACTTATCGGTTGAATACGAATATGAACTCTTCGCAGTATGTGTGTAGGTTAATGAACCACTTGCTACTGAAGATCTGAGTAAATAATACGTTACCTATATACATTTATACTTTATACTCTCGTTTCAGTGCGGAACACCGGCGACTCCCATAGAGCAAAAAAAGGGTACCATATCGGAAGCAGATCGTATGTGCATAAGTTTGGCTGAAAGTGAATTTAAGTGTAACTTCTTCACGTGTCCCGTAGATAAAAACTTTCATGAGTTCCTCGTTTCACAGAACATCTTCCAACCATCTCAGCCTAAAAATGTACCTGCTTCTTCTGAGAAGGACTAATTTTAATTGTCTATCGCCTCGAGAAGACCACATCCATGGTAGCAAGCAATCATAATTAATAGTTAATAATAACTCGTGTAGTTACAGAATGGTCGCAGCTCACCGATGGCAGGTTAATATGGCTTTAGAAAATTCGTCTATAGTGAAGACAAACTGTGAACCGCAGTGGAGAATAATTATGTATGATATATGTCTATGATTGGCACCCATCGCGAGCTGTGCACTTGTGTAAGCGTGCGATGTCAGAAACATAGTTTATTGCCGTGATTTTTAAGGTTTCTTGGTGTACAATGATTTAAATCTTACACAACATTGGTAAAATGTAACTTACCTACCGAAACCTAACATGAAAGCTTCGCTCCAAGTTTACTGACTCGATTTGTTTGTTATAATCAGCGTTTTAGATACACAAATGGTAATAATGACGGTGTGATAACGATAGGTGTCAAGTAAGCCATGTATTTATTTATGGTCAAGCCAAGAACTTTTATGTGTGTAATGATGTCTGGGAGATGCATATTCACGAGTGGGATAAATATCTCAACAAATATTTGCCTAACAATACTGCCAAAGAACTGTTCTCATAAAGTTTCAACTATTCGCTTTTTAATTAGCTTTGCCAACTCGAGTGCAGGCGTATTATTAAAGTGGTATTGTTTGCGTTACACAATATGTTGAATCAAAGCAAGTGTAAGTCTATATTCACCCCTATTTAGTGGGATGCCTACCAGTTCTGGGTAACCTGCTAATAGGTCTAACTGACCAGCAGAATGTACGGAAGCTACATATAGTTAGAGATTTCGGCTTGGGTTGCCTATGCTTTCCAGACTAATTTCGTTCCAGTTGCCAGATAATATATGCTATTATTCATGGTCAATGACCCACGACTGTCAATGTGCATGTGCTGACATAATTGTTCTGCCTGCCTGAATAAAATTACGAAAACCTTTATTAGAGGCACGTTATTAATCACAACGATACGCAATATAAATAAGATTGAAATATGAGTTCAACTTGTCGTACACACACACTCCAAGGTTATTAGAGTGACCATGTAGTATGGGTCTACGTGATGACTTCATGCAACGAAATTTGTTTTCACTTCATTATTTATTTGAAGTGTTTCATTATTTATCTTTCGAAATTATGGTAAAAGCAGGCTGGTTATTTTTCTTATTTGTAGTGCAATAAAAGTTCCATGAGCTTTAGTCAAGGACAAAATTAGTAACACAAATTCAGCACTTCCTTTTAAATTTTTTAGAAATTTGATGCGAATGAATTTAGGACCAATGTTTTCTAGATAAAAAAAAGGTGTGGCCTATATAGCTTCTAATCCTTACCTCCCCTTACTTACGTTAAGTTCATTCATTCAATTATGTATCCAATGTTACTGATGGTCCTTTAGATTCACGTGGTTAGCATGCATCAACAATATCCTAGCATTGACGGCCAAAATTCATAGTAACTGTATACCGTTACATGTATTAAATCATTGAGTAAGAGCATAGATTAGGCGCACTAGGTAAGAAATGTATCACTTTGGATATTTTATATTTTGGAATTGTTTCGAAGTACATAGAAGGCCCTATTGAGATTGACAGTGTACGGGATTTTTACGGCATCACGAACAGAAGCTACGCAAGAAAATGATGTTCAACATTAAGCTGCATTAACTAAATAATGTGTCATCTAATTAAAAAAAATGCATGTATTGATATAGTTGTACAAATCCCAAAGCTAATCTAATTGGGAACTGCAGATTTCCAAGAAGCGCTTAATTTACCTGCTCTACGTATTTTTCCAGTGATTAATGTTAATTAATTAAATAGACTTCGGCTATTTCAGGACGTAGTTGTAGAATAAGAAAATCACCAATGTGTGCGTTCACCTGCCTCATCAGGTCAACCTCTATTTTGAGTTTTACGCCCGGTATCGCTGTTAAGCATTTCATTATATGGCCGGCTCCCAGCACAAAACGAAGCCTGTCTATGTCCAGTTTGAGCCTAGACCACGACGTGTCTTTAAGACAGCAGGCAAATACGTTACTACGTTATCACGGAGCTGATCAGGCCAGCCTGTTACATATTGACCATCTATAGTCTAAATACCAAATAATGATATTATACTTTCGAAGCGAATTAACTACGTGATAAACGTGTCCATTTGAGGCGAAATATAAAAGCAGTTTGGCATACTTTGGAATACATTTTTGGGGAGGCCTGTAGGATTATGCGTTTATCTGTCATTCATGGCAGTGGAAGAAGGTCAGTGCTTCGCGAAAAATACGACAGAACCATTACGGCAGGTGGAAAATTGCGTTTCTGAATATGGATGAAAGTCAACTATTCTAGTAGTCAATGCGTTCGCGTCGAGCAAACCCGAACAAAAATCATGTTATTTCTGACTGTTAAATGGCTTCCGAAAAATTTAATATGGATTTTCGTAAGCTTATACGAAAAAACCCAAAATATGATTTAAGCTGAAAAAGTGAAAAAAATTATCAAAAAGGACACGAAAAGCTATTTCTGATGGTTATTGAATTAACATGTTATTATGTTCTTGAGATAAAGATCGCTTTTTACTAGAGGGGTTTTGCATAAAAACCACAGCAGGCAGCATTTTTTTTCACTACTCATGCCGTTTTGCATGTTTTGGTTTTTTGCCCCTTTGGGGTCACAGTCCGTTTTGCTGTCTTGCCTGCGAGTATCATTATGGTAAATTTTGACAGTCCTAAAGGTATCAATGTATCTTTGCTCACAGGTACCACTGAAAAATTTTTCTCGAATTACCAAAATGCATTTTTGCGAAAGAAAGAATTGGACTCGTTATAAATGCGAATGACAGTTACATAGAATAAGCACGCCCGGCAGGGCTGTTTCTGTCGGTACGGGCGAAAAAATTCATTTAAATATGTGCTTTAAATTTTATATGGCCTAAAAACAAACAACATTGATATAGATATATATATATATAACAGCGATAATGCTGATTCATGACTGTGATCATTCGTATATGTGGCATACGTTAAAAATGTTGTTCTTCCGAAACCATGCGTTGTGCTAATGAGGCGTCAAGATTACTTTCAAAAACCACCGTATGTACTCGCTATTCGCAACAACATATGGTACAAAGTGTGGCAAAATACAATCCGTCAATTTAACCCGACATGTGTATACATACACGCATTCTAAGGTGGGTTGTGGTCAAAGGCCCCCAGGATAGTCATGTAATCAAAGTATGGGCATTTAGGAAATCTGTTTTTAGTTCGTCATTCAAGATGAACCTTTTGTGCATTTAAAACCGCAGTAAAAAATTGAACTGATAATTTTGTTCCTTCAAACAAAAGTTCGATGAAATGCGAGAAATATTTTTTATAATTTGGACAGTTAAAAGATGCAGTAGCGCAAATATTGCAATATTTCAAATTTGGGTGTACCTAAGAAATTTTGAAAGTCTCATAGTTTTCGAAATCTGAAATCAAAATGGTCTTACTGTAGTAGCCTATGTTACCCTACTTTGCTCCTATTTGCAATATCCTGCATTCATAGTCAAATATACAGCAGTACGTGAGCTTGCACTAAAGCAGTCTGGATTGCGAGATTGTATTTCCATATGTTCTTTCTTATTTTCAATAAACGACGATTTGTACCATATTGAAACTTTAGATCTATTTCAGCTGGTTATCTGCGCGTAAATCTCGAAGGGTAAATTAAAAGGTACTTGAGTAAAGATGCCATTACACATTACAGTTGCAAACTAAAAATCTCTGAAGAACAAATCGCTCTCGTTAAACACGTAGGCACTGCCTGAACACAGCATAATTATTATTTGTCCATCTCTGAAATTACAAAACGGTTGGGTCGTTCGTGTAGTTTTCATGCGTACATCTGAAGATCGTCACGTCACTGTTATTCGACGACGTGACTATAGCAACAATAGCCGGGACCTACAGAATCGAACAAACCCTTTTATACGATCAATCTTTGCAGTCACAGGCATACAAGCACTTGTAGTAAAAAAAGTGACAACTTGTAGTCTATAAGAATGTGATTTTTGTGCATATTCTAACATTAACAATAGATAGGTGAGCTATTTTTTAGAAAAAAAACAATTAATTTCGTAGAAGTCTCACTTTCATGTTTTTTATTTCCATTCTGAAGCATGTTTCATGTATTTTATGAAAGTTGACAATAGCTAAAAACGTTTGACAAGTTTAATTGCAAAGTAAGTTGAATTTCAGTGGTAACCCTCTCGTCTTAGATATATTTTTTGTTGGATCACACCGTTCGACGTCCGCGTTGCTATGTCGGAAAAGTTAGAGCATTCTTGCGAGATTATTGCAAACACGAATTTGAAATAGGTGCGCAAAAAGGATCGGCACAGAGTGTAAGGAACCACAAACAGTGGATATATAATTAATCTAAAAAATTTCCAGTCAGTTGATTCTATAGGTGACGCCAGTTCTATTGTAAAGTAACTTTAAGATTGATTTCAGAACAGTGCAGTATTAAAGTTTTTTTTTTTTTAATAGTAAAAAATTAAAAAAGTTTGAGAGAGTGAACTGTGGTATAAACTTCACTTTGTCTAACAAAAACGCCTAGTCTAGACTTTAATATTCTAGACACGTAAAAAAACATAAGAATGTCCATTAAAAACATCGATTTTTCCCGCTTTCTCAAAAATCACACAGTTGATTAGATGGAAAAAAAAATAATATGGATGACAAATGTTGGCACTTAGTAGATTGAGGGATCATTTAGCAAACGAGTGGTGGTGATAATGTTTTCAACCCTAAATCAAATCAAGACATTTTATTCGGATTGTTGTCTTAAATGTAATAACATAACCCTTTCGTGCTAACTCGAAAGTTTGTGGGCCCAATATATATTTAATCAATTACATAGGCACATTTTTGAGCAGCAGTTATTTCGTATTTAGAACACTGTACCTGACTGTCTCAAAAATGTTGATTCTGTAAGTGTGTTTGAAAAATATGTTAGCTATCATCTTTTATTTTATAATAAACGCCTTTTTCATTTTACAGTATTTGCAGTATTATTTCTATAGTATTAATTCTTATTGATGCTTGGTCCAAAACAATGTTTTTCAAACTCTAATCATATTAATGTAAGGAAGACATCAAATGAGTAAGTCTACTCGCGATACTCACATCGCATTAAGTTAATTAAATAAATAAATAAAAACCTCATACACAAGATTATATGTACTTTGTTGCAAGTGTCTTAGGTTATTTATTTACAAACGAAATATATTATAGACATTTTAGATAAACAAAGACGTTTGTGGCATTCAATATCTCTATAAGAATAGGTGCCTCCACATAAGAATGTTTAGTTTGTGCAGAACGATGCATTCATCCAACCAATCCTCTTTGGGGAGAGGGAATTATCAGCAACAGCTGCCGTGCCACCTGATTACTGTACTGATGTTGTTGTCGTTGTAGTTGTCAGATAGAAGTAAATATTGGACTACGATGTGACATATTTTATTGACAGCAGCTCAGTTATTAAAACAATTAGAATTGTAACCATATATTTTTTTTATAAAGTTTCTGTTGTAGCTTGTGTGCGGTTAGCGAACATGGATAATTAATTGTGAATGAAATTAATGTTAATTGCTATGATAGCGTGACGCGTCTAACTTGAGCTGAAAGTAAGAGAAGTACATTTGATTAAAAGTCAGTGGACTGTACCTCGTTTTATATTCTGAGGTAAAAAGACAAAGTAAATATGTTGAGGTGTTATGGAAAATCTTGTCGTTACATGTTTCGTATAGTGGTTCTGTACTCGAAATCAACCATGTCGCAGTAGAACTCATTTTTATCTTTTAAGTAGTCTTGTTGTTCTCATTAATAGTAGTCATATTTACTATATTATGTGTCAGTTAAGCATTGAACTATAATTTGAATCTTTTTTTTTAAGAAAACTAGTATATGAATTGTATGAATGAAAAGTATATGTAACTTTTTCGTTAGCAGTTTTTAATAGTTATATTTTATTTTTTTTTAATTTCAAGCGCAGAAGATGACTATGGTTTATGTAAGCTTTCGTGAGCTTCTAAAAATATGTAATAAACTGTGTAACATAGCTTATAGACAGAACTAGTTTATTAGCCATGAAATAAATTATCGCGTAATGACGGCTTCCTGCATTTCGGAAGTAGGTTGAGTAACGACTCATCAGAATTGTATACCCTTTATGAGAAAAAAAAAAGGAATATATCGTGTCAGGTGACAGTATTAGATTATGCACAGAGCCGATTTAATATATATGCCCACGCTTCCAACTTGTGAAAATAGGGCGATTGTCTACCTTGCTTATATCACGTAAAACCTAGACAATTATTCAAATTAAAAAACTTTTTTCGTAGAGTTCAGTTTTCTATTTCGTTACTTCAAGTGGGCTAAAAGACGAGGTAATGCAACCGACCGTTTGTGATAACTTGTGTAAACCTGTCAGTTACCAAAGATGCTCAAGAATCAGAATCACCAGAGTCGCTTTGTGCGCATAACGGTGTGCGGGGCGAGGGGAAGTGGTAAAACTTCGCTTATCGAACAGCTAGTCTACGGAATTCCGCCAGTACGAAAGAAAGCACAACCTACCATTGAAGATATCTATGCCTGTTTTGTTGAAACGGAACGTGGGGTTAGGGAAAAGGTCAGTACTCACTTTTCATAGATGAGTGTGTTTAGTGCAAATCCAAGTATTGTGATATATTGCATTTTATGTACAGCAAAAAAAGAAGTGAGTTAAGGGGAAAAGGGCACGAATATAAACTTCGTACAAACGTGTAGACTTTTATGGCTCTCGTCGAAAAAAACCAGAACTGCTTCGTACGGCAGAATATTGCTTTGAATAAAGCCACATTTGAATTTAATTTGAATTATATATTATGGGATGTTACAGATATAAGAAGATCAATGTTGTAACAGAATTCTGCATAAGAATCAGCTAATGCAGATGACTTTGTAAGCTTATTCTCATATTCAGCAGGTGTTCATTCACGATACTCAAGGAATTGATTCTTCGAACTACGACATCCCACGAACACTCATGCCACACACCGACGCCTTCATTTTGGTTCGTTATCAATTTGTAATAATACCAAAGTATTCGAAAGCGATCAAAGTAATGCTAATCGTACAAACACATCCTGTATCAAATAGGCAGACTCTCTTAATAACATGTGATCTTTTGAAACACTAACATGAACTTATCCTGTTTTTGAACTTTAGCTCTGCTGAAGTACCTGACAGCGTGTTTTGTTTGTCAAAATAAAATTTATTATCATTATTCATCGATTATCGAACCTTGCATGACCGTGCAATAAATACTTCAGCACAAAGATGACGGCTTTGTGAATAATGTTCGTTTTTTTTTTATCTCCATGAATACCTATTTTCACACTAGGTGTACGCGGTCAATGATGTGGAATCCTACAACATCATGGAACAGCTCAAAAAAGATATCGACAAGAACCTTTCGAAAAAGGACGTTCACTTCCTCATCATTGGAACAAAGTTGGATCTCAAACAGCGGCGAGTTGAAGCGGCGGTCGCTGTAAGAGTCATTTGCGCAATGATTTCTATAGTAAACACACTGCGATTGAGCTACGAGATTGACTCAACGTTTGTTGTGGTCACTAGTAGTCTGAGCTAGGTTAAAAATTAGATAGAGCGCAGGGAGGTTTTATAACATAAAATTTCAGCTGTACTGATAACCTTGGCACTATGTAAACTGATGAGCTTACAATATCCTACTAAGGACACTTTAGTTTGGGGTTGGCACTGGATTTAAAGTAGCGCAACGAGCCGCGCATACCAGACACTCTAAACGAAAGGTGTGTTTTATTTCTATGGAATAAATAATGAGTCTTCTCTGTAGCAGTAAACACCTATAGAGTAAGCAATCTTCGCTTATATTCCCTTGCCTTTTTTAGTTGAACTGGGCAGCACGTGAAAAGGTCCGTCTTATAGAGGTATCTTCGCTTGACAGGAGGAGTCTCGTCGAGCCACTGCAGTATATCATGAATAAGGTGCACAAAAATTATTCACCGTTTGGTATCATTCAGTTGTAGTGCATATAGATTAGAAGTATAAGAACTGCCCCCTTAGTGATAATAGTTAAATGTTCACGGCAAAATTAATTTGTTCCAATTAAAATACTAGACTATTTTCTAATTATTATATCAGCAGCTAAGAACCTGCTTGCCCCAGGTACTTGCTTCAACGTTCACCACTAATCTGTAATATGTTTTTGTACACCTGTATTGCGAAGTATAGCGGGTTATTAATATCTATGTAGCTGCCTATGAATATATGAAATACCTAAACAATCTCTGATCACAACCAGTAAGTAAATAAAAACGCCTAATTAAGCAGTTAGTGAAAAACTATTTCAATATTTGTAACAATCGAGTGCTTTTTCACCACCATTTTTCGAATAGAAGAGGTGACCAACGATTCTGTATATTTTTGTCTACTTGTAGGTAATCCAAACACAATCAAAGTCAACATTCGGCAGACCAAAACTCGGGGCGCGTTCCAACACAATTGCCAATATTAATGACTAACTATTTTCGCTGAATTTTATCATCATTTTCTGTTTATTGGGCTGTCGTGCGTAAAATGCAGTTTAACGTTTCCTCTGTACGGAAACAATGCAAACTGCAGCTACCGAGTTCTGCGGAAATTTATGATCGCAAGACATGCGGTGCGCAAGTTTTGAATGATCTATGATATAAAATAATACTGGATATAAACTGAGCAACAGCGTTCATAATATTTATTCTGTCCATGCTTCAGATATTCACATTTATTTTATGTAATTGTACGTGTATTCGTGTTGTATAAAAAATTAACTGTTTGTATGTATGCACAACGTGACAAGCAAAGTGACTGCAAAACAAGGAGTGAAAGGTGTTTTTAGGGTTACTAATATCATAGTATATGTGTGATTAGACTGAACCACTTTTAAAGTGGTGAGAGTAGTGAAAATGCTGAAAAACATATTGATAAATCCCCCAAATAAACCTAAGAGTCATTTGAAGCTGTTACTTAACACCAAAAACTGTGGCAATCATCCTCGACGTGAAGCGAAAAAAAAACAGGAGAATTAACTGATACGTAGCACTAACCTGATGACGACACAGTGGTATATTGTGCTATATAGAAGCGCAAACGGTGGTTACACAGATCTTGAAAAATCCGCTATAATAAAGGTACAATGTGATATTTGTTCTAAGAGCGCGTATCCTTCTTGTGTAAAGCTTCTATTTAAATAAAATTTGCTTTAATATAGTTTCCAAATAAGACACGTGTTCGGATGCGTTGCTTCTGCTTGAATATAATTGTAAAGGCGCAACAGGTTGGAGTACCTTTGATATTTCATAACATTGAATCTGGGCTTTGAACGAGTATATACGTACGCTTTTTTCATTTTTTTTTCCTTCATAATTAACTCTTTGAAGCTTTTGTAAGATGACGGTTGATTTCATATCAGGTTGTTGTTTACTTTTTCGTAGTGTTTCAACAAAAATGATTGTAGACCTTTATCGGAATCGTGCAAGTTTGAGGTTAATTTGGTGTACAAAAACGCACAACATATATTTAGCGTTTGTAAATAAACCATTGTTATTATAATATTAATTTAGCAATAATGTAGTTCAATAGCAGAAAATGTTATTACTCCGAAATTCATCTCGCTGTGCTTTCTTATGTAGGCCCTACATTTTGTAACAGAATTTGCCTAAAACAGATTTGTAACTGAAGCGGAAAGAGGATAGCGGCAAGAGCCTCTCTCACTGTTTTGTTCACTGTTTTACCTAGTTACATTGCCTCATTTTGTTTTTTATGATAATGGATACATGAAAGCTTTCATTTAATATACAATTCAATAAAAACAATATATTTTTTAACCTTTCAAAGAGCAATACGCTTTGAGAAAAAAGTACCCTATATATTTTTTTATTTTAATGGATTTTACTGAATAAATAATTTTAAGTACCATCCTTTCCCTTCTTTCATTTGACCCCGTTAAATGAATATAAAACTTCACAATTTTATTAAGATATATTTCTATTCAGCTATGCAATAAAAATATTTTTTTTTTTTTTGAGAATATAGTAAATTTTCTGCCTCACACTCAGAAGTTCAAAGCTATTCTCCATCGTACCCTCCAGCATAGAGTTCAAAGCAAAAGGCAGCAAAATAGGACAAAAAGGCATGACGAAATGTTGGTGTTTTTTTAAATGCAAGGCTTTTGGCCAAGTTTCGTCATACAAAGCCGTCGTTCGTTTCCGCAACGCGCTTAGGGCGCCACTAACCGACAAAACCTAGCTTTCCCCTTCTCACTTCCCCTCCCCCACAGGCGAAGCAGACAAAAGACGAAATGAGTGGAGAGCTGCTACTGGCCAATTGTATTGAATGTGTGTGCTTTTATCAAAGGGTATGGTATATTCTATGCAACTGGCATTGTGGCGACTTTGCCTGCTGAGTCCGCCATCTTGTTTTGTCGTTGCACCCTCTACAACGGAGCCCTAGCGCGGTGGCGTCTTCGAAGAGTATTACCAGTGGTGACTCCTGCCGGATGGAGGCACCCCCAGCCAACCTTACAAGCCGACGCTAAGCAAGAAGGCAATTGAGTCAACAGAATAAGCACAACAGTCGACTAGAGCAGAGAATAAGGAGGATTAACTTAGATTGTGCTAGTGTATGCGTCTGTTGCGTTTCTGTGGAGACGACGTGGATATTCGAACGTATCAAATCCGAACCGAAGACGACGAGTTTGTTGCGTTTGTCTGCGATTGTGGTGACACACAATGTTGAGTGCACGCAGGTGCCATAATCTCGTTGAAAGACAAAAACAAGTAGCAAGAAACAGCGATCCAACGCATCAGCCAGCGACGAGCATTTTGATGAATTTTAGTCTCACGTCGAAGCAGCGCCACATAGTACAGATTGAAGAAAGTGGAGAAAAACTGATTCCGCGTTCGTTTTTGTCTCAACAACAGCTAGAACCGCTGCTGCAATCACATGATGATGATGATGTTGCACCAGGCCTTGTCCTCGCTACTGAATCGCAGTCGCTCAGAACTCGTTTGACTTCAGTGCAGAGCGGCTGTCTGTGAGCAACCTGATAAATGCTAAACGATCATTTGAGCTCCGCATCTAAGTATATAGCTAAAGAGCAGAATGTGGAGGCGGCGACAGTTGATAGTCTGCGGTAGAACAGCTGTGCTTTGCGGCGCCAACTAGCAGAGAGCAAAGGTTTTGCGAACGCTCTTGTTTGTGGCGGATGGGTTGTGTAGGTGCCTTCTTGTTCAACTTAACTACGTTCGTGTTTTGCAAGTGGTTGATACTGTGGCAGTGTTCGTGTGCTTTTATGTGTATAGCAAAGAGATTACGTTATATGTGCACCTTTCTAGTATTTCACGTCTTCAATGGAAAAGGTAAACAGATCATAACTTCAGAAACTGTAGTTTTTAAATACGCCTCTAGTAATTGACCATTATCTTGCATTTAAAAAAAGGTTAAGTAGACTCCGAATATTGCGTTCTTGTATGGCAGCAATAAGAAGCTGCGTCGGTATATATATATATATATATATTTTTTTTGTTTATTCCAATTATATAAAAGCTTATATTTTATAACTCATTATTTCCAACAGCTAGTCTGAAGAAGAGCTTTAAGTAGTGCATCCACAATTGGAGAACTGTTGTTCATATAAAAAATAAGTAAGTCTTCTCGTGATCGCTTTAGAACGCCTGAATGAATGAAATGTCGTTGGGCGGTTGTTAGAAAGCGCATCGGGCCGCATCACGTCTTTGCGCTTGATCGATATTTTAATTCGGCGACAGCAGTTGGGCGCGAGAAACGATGTTTTGTTCGCTGTATCCTTTGAAAAGTCACAGTTCCGAACCAAATGGCCCTCCAACTGTGGAGGCAGTGCAGCGGATTGGTGTCAATAACAGGTGACGAGTACGGCCTGCCGAATAGAACAAGTTCGATGGGTTTACCTACTCTTTAAACCAACAAAAATATAATAAAATTACCGTTATTTTTGTTATTCTCGATGAGTTATTGCCACGGTGTAAGAGAGGTAAAACTAAAACTTGTTTTCGATTTGTTATCTCTGCCCTGATAATGAACACGTTTTCTTTCTTTATACTGTTCACGAGAAGATTATGTGAAATGTAATTCCTTATCTTATTATGATTGTCATACAATAAAGTAGTTGGACCATGTTTTATAAAGCTGTTGTCGCTGCAAGTTGTCCTTATAGCTTTTTCTTATATTCTTACCTTTTAGAACGTTTATCTGCGAAAAAATAAATGGAAGTAAACATTGGGCACCGGTGGTTACCCATTTACAGTACTGAAAGCTCTGTTAATTATTAGACAGGGTTCACTCGGTTTCGGAAAATTTGACTTTATTTTATAATGTAGCCAATCTTATATTCATATTCCATTTTTTTTTTAGTTATATTAGTTAAATATTAGATAAGCTTGAGATGCGGCATAGGAGTCAGTTCAATTCAGTACTGTGATTTCAGTTTAAATGCAATGCCGACTGTTGAAATTTTGTTACGTTCGAGCTAAATTGTAAGCTTGCACCGGGTAGTCAAAAATACCCCATTTAAAGTCCTTCCGCAGATTGCATACATTGAGACATTTTAAAACAGAGGTTTGAATTAGTCTCTCAAACATACTTCTGATGTTGCGGTTTTCATCAAACTACAATCTTCACCAATCGATTGATCAAAAAACGAATACTCTTCTTACTAAAAGAGCAAATGTACATTACTCATTATAGGATCTCAACTGGATGGCAATACGTGTTTGTTTCGTGGGATTATCATCACCTGGCTGCATGCAAACCTATGTGGGCGTAGGAGAAGCAGATCGTTTTCACTAAGCAACTAGACGTAAGACGTTCTGTTCATCCAATTGTGGAGTGTTTGTTGGTGTGACCGAAAATGGAAGGGCACGACTCGCTTTTACTCGGGTGGTACCCGACGCCAACGACCCCCGCCTACCCCTCGGTTGACCTTCCTCCGGGCCCACAAGCTCCATCCACATCTAATCTCGTCCGCCTACCGCCAGGAGACTATCCGGATTTGCGGACGCCGATAATTCAGCAACATGAGCCAGGCGAGACGACCGCGGCTGGCACAACGAGTAACGGGGCCAATACGACTGCACAAACCGCAGGTCCAACTTCTGGAACCGCAACGGCAGGTACGAAAACAAGCTTTCAGGTTTAGCCTAAGCGGATGAATGTGGAATATGATCTCCATGTTCTCTCTGAAGAAACTATTAATAATAGGACAAGTCGCCTTAACTGACTTGTGCACTTTTAGGGTCTTTGAGGAAGTTAATATCAGCCACCCCGCTTCCTGTCCAGTCACTTTTTTTGGCTGCTGTTAAGTTCAATCCGTTGAATACTCGAGGGATTTCTATGCTCTTCGAACTAATAGTTGTATTATCACAAGTTTCATAGTACCGGTATGACATTTTAAATAGAATACAGTATCATTCTCAGGAATCATTCTCCTATGTGTTAATTAGCCTAACTCTAGCGTGTGCTTACTACAAACGTAATGTTTCAGCTACTAACTATTGCAATTGCCGACTGTTGCAGGAGGTGGTGCTGGTCCTGCGACAATTCATCTACCTGCAGCTGCAGCCCCAGCTGCCGCTACTGGCGGAGGGGGCCCGGGGGGCGAAGCTGCGATTGTTGTTAACGTTGCCGGTCGGATGGGCTCAGCCAGTAGTCAACAGAATGCCCAACAACAGCAGCATACGTTACATCTGTCGGGACATCATATTGTTACTCCATCTGTAGCTCAACTGCATGTAACTCAAGCTGGTACAGCCGCAACAATGGTCAGTGGTACTAGCAGTCAACTGGGAGGACAGACAACCGGAACTGGGGCACAAGTCCTTCAGCAGGTGGTTGCCCAGGCTGCCGGAGGAGGTCACCAACTAGTACATATGGTTTTACACCATCCTGCCGGAACGGGTCAAACAAATAGCGCTACAGCTGCCGTCAGCATGGGTGGAACTTTGCAGATCGGAGGTACGTATGGTAAACCAAGCCGTCAAAGGTCAGTCAGGTTTGGTTAGTACGACTACACTTGTGGGTTTTTGTTGTAGGCCTATGGTGCAGTGTTTAGCGTTTAGAAGCATGTTTAATGCCTATGTAGTACAACATTGCAGTTAACTGGTTTTAACTAGCATGCGCTTCGGTTTTTGATTGGATATGTCAGGCCTCGCTTCCGTTGGTAGCGGCGTTACCGTTCAGGCACTAACAGCCGGAATGCCCTCCGGCGGCCTTGGAGGAGGCGGAATCGTAAATGTCGGCACCTTGGGCGTCCTAGAGGGAGAAGAAGCCGTTGGAGTTGAGGGTGGACCTCCATTTCGTTGTGAGGAATGTGGCCATGTAGCTAAAACAAAACGGATGTTGAAGAGACATTTGGCCACTGTGCACTCGCAAGAAAGGAACTATCCCTGTCCGTATTGCGATGCCAAGTAAGTAATCTCACCGTAAAGTTCCGTGTTTCCATTATGTGTGTACTACCCTCTCCCCCCCCCCCCACACACAAATACAATAAGCTGGTGTATGTGTTGTTTAATTTAGGCTGTGAACTATATAATGTACAATAGTGCCAATCACGTATATTTTCATGCGAAAAACAAGTCACTATGGCTAATTTTGTCAATTTGGTTATTCTACGTTCATTTTTTTATCATAGGGGCTAAGTACCTCCTATAAACTGTACGGGTCTTTAACTAGGTATTTACATATACTTGGGTGGGTTTTTTCTTAAAGAAGCGGAAAAGGTAGCAGGATTATTGTGAATGACTGGCAACTTACGTACGATTATTTTAGATATTTTCAAAATTAATTATTATGTATATTGATTACGTGCAATAAGATGTGAATAGTAAAAATATTACTTAAAATTTTCATGTTGTTTTTTTCCGATCAACTTAAGCATTAATTTTTTTTTGTCTGTCTGTGTGTTAGACTTTTACAGTATCAGGCGGACGTATGCAAAGGCTCGTTTGTAGTAGACTCATAACCCATGATACTTCCGTTGCTTTAAGTAAAAAAAACATCATGGTTCACATTTCATTTACTTCATTTAATTAAATACGTGTTTATTTATTTGAGCTCAAGAAAACTTAAGAGGTTCGATTTTTGTGCATTTGCACGATGGTGCTTAAATTGGGCTACATTAACAAAATTCGCAGCCCAGACGCCTGGCTCTATCCCAACAGTATGCGTTCGTCGGAAATTCTTATTTAAAAATGTGCTGAATTATGCAGTAGCGTACTTTTTTACTGCCTATCAATTTGTCTAAGCTGATTAGTGAAACTGGGCAGGCATGATACGCTTACTGAGATTTGAAAATATTAGCCGAGTTTTTATTAGCTTGGTTTATTTATAAATATGCCGAAACATTGGTCTTTGACTTTATCATGGTACTATAAAATCTACGTCGTTCGGTGAGCCATTGAATCAATTGACAGTCTATCCTGGTTTGATCATGAACTTCGTACATCTGAACCGAACCTATCGTATTCAGTACACTTGTTTATTCTAACTGAAGTGACATATTTACTTAACTCTTATTGCTGTATGCAAATATGTAGTTGTGTAATGCACGTCAGACAGTGTGAAGGGCACGATGGGGCAAGGAACGAGGACCACTACCTACATTTCCTACTATCGGACACAGGCAGTAAACTGTTAGAGCAGCGTACTTTGACGGAGTAGCTGTAACTACAGTTAAAAACATCGCTAAACTTCCTTTTGGCGTACCGAACATGTAGACGTAGACGTCTTTCCCTAGAAGCATAAATGTAATACTATGTACTGGAAAAAGTATTATTTTGCAATGGTCTATTGTAGCGCAGCTGGCGAGAATCAGGCAGTGAAGTAGATCATGTGATGTACCTAATTATAATAAAAAGGTAATAGTAATATTTGAAACTCGGCCTGCCCACTGCCACCAGTCGTTAGCAGACTAGGCTAAAAATATTGGAGGGGATTCCAGACCCACCGGCTACTTTTGCTAAATGTGGTCCTTATTCCTTGCAACCCACTGAGTATTTATATGGTGCCTTCGTCTGTCTGCGTTCTAGGTACAAATCGCGCAGTGGTTTGCGCGTCCATAGCATCAAACACAACGTCGGAAAGCACAAATGCGATGTATGCGACAAGTTGTTCCCGTACAAGGGCGCCCTCGAGGAGCACATGAAAGTTGTGCATGAAGACTTTCGTTTTCGATGTACGTGGGATGGGTGCGAATTCAGCACGACCAGCAAATATTTGCTCAAGGGTCACGTTAGCTACAATCATGAAGGTGGTAAATACGTCGATAACAAATTCCGAAAGAAGTGTCGGTTTTGTGAATATGTCGGCTACGACATTCGCGGCCATGAAAGCGCAATGCACGGATTAGAGCCACGCTTCGAATGCCCCACATGTGGGAAGAAGTTTCATTTTGGCAGTAATTTGCGTCAGCATAAGAAGGTTCACCTGCCTGTTGACCAATATCCATTTGTGTGCCATGTTTGCGGCGATCGATTTCTTCGGCGACGGCAGCTTGAGGATCACTATATTGGTAAACACACGAATGAGAAGCCACATCTCTGCGTCAAATGCGGATTCTCTTGCGCGTCACGGCGCACAATGAGCGACCATGCGGCCGCTAATTGCTACGAGAAAGAAGCTGCGATGAGATGCAAGTTCTGCGCTTTTGAAACGAAAATCCCGTTCACGATGCGTACGCATAAAGAGGAATGCCATCCGAAGCACATAGTTAAACGCAAAAAGCAGCGCAAAGCGTGGCAGAGCGATAGCGGTGACGATGGAGAGGGCGAAGAGGGGCCGGACGAGGATGAAGAGGATGTCACAAACGCAGAACAACAATCCCAGGGGGTACAAAAAGGAGGGAGAAAGAAGTCGTCGAAAGTTTTTTATATGCCTTGGTCGGTCAAGCCTGATCAGGGTAGCTCGGACGCAGAGGTCGGAGACGAAGTTGAAGAGGCACCGACTGCCTTTGTCAAACAGGAACTTTTGGATGGGGTGGCGCCACAGAGTAGCTCTCCTTTAAAAGTGATTGCGCCTGCTGTTGAAGAATCGGCTACAATAGCAGTTAAAACAGCCGAAGGTTTGGAAACAACAGGTGAATCAGTGGCACCGACTGTTAATCCTCCTCGGAAGCGAGGCAGACCTCCAAAATCGCAGAATGGAGAGTCGTCACAGCGGAAGTCACAAGCCAGTAATCGAGCCGTTCCGGCAGCACCCACTGTGCCCTCTCTGAAAGTCACACTGAAGCCGACATTGAAGCCAGCTAAGTTAACGGTTAAAGTTGCGAAGCGAAAAACATTGAAAAAACGGGGTTTGAGGAAGCGCAGAAAGAGCAACTCAGAAGAAGACGAACTCAGCGATGTGGACGACCCAGACGTGTCCGATCTGGATGACGACGACGAAGATGACGATGATTTTGAAGAGGCCAGATTTCTTCGGGAGCTGGAAGCCAACGATAGCGATGAGGGATCGACGAAACGGCGGAGCAGCAGACGGAGAAAAAAGAGCAGTTGGAGGATAAACAATTCCGCTATGTTTGACGACAGTTTCTCCAAATCACATAAAAGAAAACACAAAATGGCTGATGGAAATCGTCCCTTAGCTTCACGAGATTCACGTGTTGCCGACTGTACTAAAAAGGAGCCTCTACTGGCAGGGCAACAGCAGCCTTTAGAAGAGGGTATGAGCGAAGAAGCTTCGATTACAACCGACGATGCCGCTGCTGTGCTAACAAACATTGCTGTCGAGTCAGCTACAGCGACGTTTGCAGTGCCTGCTCCACCCAAACGGCCGCGCGGTCGACCACCAAAGCGAAAGGCTGCATTGGCTAGCCTTGAACGCGTCCAAGAGCCACAACAAGATTTTTTGTTCGAAGAGCGTCTGTTACCTGTGCGGTCAAGTTCTTTGGCTACGAGAAAAGCTTCATCAAAGAAACACCCCTTACAATCTGAAGCCAAAAATACAGTGGCCTCAACAACAGCAACAACGACAGACACAATCGTAGCAAAGACTATAGTTGCCGCATCTAGCTATGATCGGGAGGATAATGTTTCTAAAACTAGCGATGAAATCGAATCACATCTGTTACCTAAACAGCAAAATCAAACTTACGAGAAGGTTGTCAATGACGACGATGACGCAATCGTACAAATTTCATTCGGTGATGAGGACGGTGCGGAAGAAACGCCTTCTGAAGAGATCACCATGATGAACTGTTTTGAGTGTAACATGTTCTTTATTGATGTTGACAAATTTCGGGATCATATGAAAAATGAGCATCAGTTTGAAATGGTTATCACTGCTGACTAAGGGTGAACAAAAATTATCTTTTTTTTCTTTTTATTTTCGCGTTTTTGTTGGGATGATTTAACTGCTTTATAAAATATTTTTTGTTGGATAGTATTATTCGGATAGCCCTGATTTTTATGAGTTTAAGAGCAGATTCATTAACAGATATTCATTTGGAAGCTTGTAGGCAAGCTTGCGAATAATACGAGTAATATGCGACAAAATGAGACTGGGACGGGGTACCTCATATAAGGTGATTTTGCTAGGCTTGGAAATTTATTAGCAATTAAAGCATTTAATTGTGTACTCTATTATCCGATTTTGACAAAAAGGAAGAATTTAATCTTGAGTGGGCGTACAGCAAGGGTTTCTTAGATAATTAGGAAAGTGGATCTTGGACGGGGCATCATCATTAAATAGGCGTTATACCGGGTAAAACTAAGTCTAGCTGGAGAGAAGATGTTTACCAGAAAAAGAACGTACCTATAGGTAGATGAAAGGTCATTCAGTAATAATGACAAGAAAACAACAGAAGGTGACAAAGAAACAATGCATTGGAAATAGTCATGTGCGACCGAAAACGAAAAGACTCTGTCCTGAATCAAATACTAGCACAAATAGCACAAAGTGCTTAAGCATAACGATTTATCCATAGGGTTCATCACCAATGGTGATTGTCGTCGTAGTGTGACAATTACTAACATTGTACATATAAACTTTACATAAATAGTAGCGGTTCGCGGTTAATGGTATGTAAGTGGTTAAGTAGCGAACCAAAGGATGTTGTTGTTACGGAATGTACAAAGATAAAATCACCATCCTTTATATTGTAGATTATATATGATTTGTGCTATTCTTAACATTTTCTTTGCGATTTACGTACCGCTGACATGATGATTTATTTAGTTTGTACAAATATAAAAAAATTGTTGTATGTTGAGATACAAACGACGGACGCAGAACATACTCTGCGGTACTATATTGATATAGTTTTCCTGTGAAGGCAGTGGACGGCGTTCCTCTTACACAAAGCAATTGTCGAAGTGCGCATGTTAAGATAAAGATACTCACGATCATATTCTTATTACAGTTGCTATTATGAATATTATTTGAAATATTACGCTCTTACAAGGCCGTTCTTCTACTTAACGGCGATATTATTAAACATATGGTGATAGCAGCATTGAAATATCTAATGAATCAAGGAGAGCACAAATTACGTAAAATATTTTTAGAAATTAATGAAGAATGTCTGTCTCTTTCGACATGCCTGTACACTCCTTACAGTTACCTGAATAGAAAGAATAAATAAATATCAAAAACAACTTCATCTTCACTTGATTTCCGGTTATCGTACCAAATACCATTTGAAGTGTGTGTTGAGCTCGTAGCTACTTGATGTTTATCTAATTATTAAAAATATTAGAACAGGTATTTAAATTAAGGCTAGTCCCTCACGTTAGCAATAGACGTGAAGTTATCTCAACATTAATAAGTGTATGAACGCTGTAATGGTATACGTGATACAATGAAATTGGCTGCATACACTTTCGTTTCTAGACCGACGTACTCCTGGGTATTCGCTTAACGAGTGACCATAGGCCATTACTCGGGCCAGCATTCGTTATTGCGATTATAGAGAAAGCCTTCTATTTGTAGTATTGAATCTGAGAACAAGCTTGAAAGCTCTGTTTGTTTAAAAATAAATTTCACTATCTAAATGCGAATTTACGGAACAAAGGACGAAAGTAAATTGTATAAAAGTCTACGTTTAAACCCGCCAGGCTTTAATTTTGCATGGCGTTCAGGACACGCTTTGGGGAATGGCGCATCAATGTAGGAATAATGAAGCAACTATGAGTTTGCAAATTTGTTGCCGTTCGTATGCAGTGCTCGTAAATCGAATCCTAAGGGGGAAAATTGCTTTATTATTGGAAACCCTATTTAATTTAGCATTTTGATTGCCCACCAACGTAAGTTCCTTAGAGAAACTGACGTGGGAGAATGAGGGATATTTTGGGATATGTATTTTGACTCGTAGGCAAATAGTTACTTTATAAATTCGGTTGGTGACAAAAATAGAAATTCAGTAGACTTTTAGATTTATGAATTCCCTCATTTTCCTAAAGAAATATTCTACTAAACATCATACCGTGTATTCGGAAATTCACTAGTCTTTGGCACAATGACACTACTGAATGAAACAATGTTCTGCACTTAGATTGAGCGAAAGATACCGTTTTTACATTATTCAGACCATTACATGTATCGGAGACGAACTAGATTTTACTTTAAAAATAATGCTTTGTTCATACACTTCTCTAGTTGATGCAAAATTACTGAATTACTGAGGACATTAGAGCAAAAAATGGTGCTGATTTTCTATCCACCCTTTGGTAACAAAAGCCTATATAGTTCGAATATCTCTAAACGATTGGAAGTCTCTTATGGTTTTCTGCCTCGGTAAATACCATGCGGTTTGATCCCGTGGTAGCGTTATTCGCAATTTTCTCTCGAAATAGATACGTGGTGTCTTGTACCGCGCCTATTATTCATCTGTGCGTGTACATGTATATGTCAGTGTATGGGTCAATCTGCCACCCCCGATGTGGTTGTTGTTATTTTTGCTGTTGTCGTTGTTTTCATTGTGTTGTAGGTTCAAATTAAGCGGACACCTGAACGAGCACCTCGCGGGTAAGCACAACATCGGCAAATGTACGTGTGACCAATGCGGCAAGCTGTTTAGTACGCCATTCCGACTCAAGCAGCATACAATGCTGGCTCATCAGGACTTCCGATTCGCTTGCGGCTACGATGGTTGTGACTACAAGAGTAAATATCAGCAACAACTGAACAAGCATGTCCGATTAAAGCATCTCGGAATGGATTTAGCAGCGGCTAGCGGCCGACGAAAGTGCACGATGTGCGACTTTGAGGGCTACTGTCTCGCAGCCCACGTGCGTGCCGTGCACACTAAAGAGAAGCCCTACAAGTGCCAGCACTGCGACCGAACTTTCAGTGATCGAAATAACCAGCGGGCTCACGAGCACCGCGTCCACTCCAAAGACCGTCTGCGGCATAAGTGCAGCTTCTGTGAGCAAATGTTTTATACGCCCGGAAGGCTACGCGAACATATTGCAGTGCGTCACACTCATGAGCATACACACCTGTGTGAGAATTGTGGCTTCAGTACGGCCGTGGAGAGAACTTATCTTCGTCATCGGAAAAGTAATTGTAATTTCCATGAGATGCCTCTGAAATGCCCGCGTTGCGATTTTACAACCCATATACCATTTCTATTTAAGACTCATAAAGCAGCTTGCGAGCCAGACGCCGACGAGGGCGAAAGCGGTGAATGTAGGCTGACAAACAAAGAAAGGAAGCAGCGCTTAAGAGGTGGTGCACGGTTACGAAAGGTCAAACTGAAAGTGGAGGAACAGGATATGCCATGGGAGAACGAATTTCGAAGTCCCGAAAAATCGAGTGTTATCAAGCCAGTAAGCGTAAGAATAGCTTTGCCGGCTAAGAAGCGAGGCACAAAAGGCGTTCTCGTGAAAGATCAGAGGATGCACTGGACAAGCAGCGAGGACGAAAACGAAGAAGATAAAATCGTTCAGACGGAACCGAACTTAGACGTTCGACAAATCGGAAAGAAACCAAGACCGGAAACCAAGCTTGGAAATGGCCAGAGACAGACAAGGGCCAATTCTGACTCTACTATGGAGCAGAAAACTAAAATAGAACTGAATCAACAAATGAGTGAGAAGGTAAATTCACCGAAGAAACAGCACCGGCAGTCAAAAGTGGTAAAGAAATTAGAAGAGACCTTGTTTCGCACGGCGCGGAAACACAGTAAAGACGCTGTGCAGTCGAGAACATCGTTCTTACCAAAAAGAAGGAGTGCGCGCATTAAACCGCCAAAGACTGATAAAACGAGCCATGCTGTTGACTCCGACTCTGATTACACGCCAAGAAACCAGGCACAAATATCTAAATTTCCAATAAAAAGAAGACAACAGACAATACGTAGGATGGCGAAGTGCGAACGATTAGACGAACTGCCGGCCGATTGCTTCACCGAGAATTGCCCATCTTCGAAGCCAGGCAACGCGGCCTGCACCGAGGTCGCGCCCGTAAACGCCAATCGTCCTTCAGCTAGCCAAAAGGATACTGAACGATTAAAAGATAACAAAGACAAAATATTTGCTCATAACGATGATGATGACTGTTATAATAAAGGGACAGTAGAAGAATCCCCGCAGATATATTTTGAAATCAAAGCAGAGCAGGGATGCCTATCGGAACAACCCGACATAACTTGTAGGTCTTACAGCGGTGATACTAATTCGACAGCGAATGGCGAGCAAAACGTCGAAGAGGACGAAGTAACCATTGAAACAAACAATGAAGACGCGAATAAGCCCGAGGCGGATGAAGTAGAAATGTTTGCCTGTCCACAATGTGATACGTTCTTCGTGAGTCAGGTGAAGTTTACGTCCCATATCGTCGAAACACATGTAAACAAAGTGAAGATACGGGTCGGCTCTAAGGAGTGGAAAAAAGCTTACAAATGAACATTACAATGTAGTTGAAGTATGTTATTATTAAAAATTATACTCGCATTTTTTTGTTTACTAAAAGTAAACGGTTTGTTATTGATTGCACATTACCACGTAGTTGTTTTTACTAAAAATTTGACTTTATGTAGGTTGTCCTATTACCGACTTGCGCAAACGACAGCTGTCAATCAGTAAGTTTTAAAGCTTGCCCTGTATTATTTCTTAAGTATTGTCTTTACGTGAATGTGTGATTGGTTTTGTGTTTTTCTTGTACTACACTGTGTGGTCATTTTTCATGTTTGGCAGTTTAGGACTATAATAGTTATATCTTCACAAGTATTTTCTTTTGCCTACAATTAATAGTGCGAAAAGCCAAGGTTGACTCAATTATTGATGACTGATGCCTGGTGTGATCAAGTCGTATTGGTGATTTTGTCGTGATAATAAAACTCGAATTTATAACAACGATACCTATACACAAATAAGCTCTTTTTGTAGGTCAAAGTACGTTCAGCATGTGCGCAGCAAGAATGAGCGGCATATAGATTTCACCATATGTTTGGTTGGTTGATCAGTTAAATTTAATTTTAATGCGCCGTTATGACCTATTAGAAGGTGAACTCAAGTTCAGTCTTTATAAAATGTTGTTCAGAAGTGACTGCTGCAATCTATCATTTTTATTTTGGTGAATAGAATATAAGCTAATGTGAGTCAGTTCCTTAGAGCTGAGAAATGTCTTGAAATACTATACAAGATTTATAGTGAATGTAAGTGAGCTGTTGTAAAAATCACTTTTAGCATCCGCACTGGATTTCGAAAGTGATAACACTTACAATGATTTTGGCCTACGATTAAATGCGCCGAAAACTAAAGAAGGACCGTCTTCTCAAGTATTTCTGTGAAGCTATTGATTTAATTAATCATTTCCTTTTTGGGCATTTCTGCGCTTACAGTGAATTAATAACACCGTGTGTGATAGCACACCCATTAAGATTTTAACCCAACTTAACGTGGGGAAGAATAGAAAATAAAATCAGCATAAATAAGATGTCGTGGCTAAAAAGGTAGTGACAGAGCAAACCTGCCAAGTAAAGCGATATATATGTATATATATATCGCTTTACTTGACATTATATATATATATATATATAATGCGTTTGTAAAACCGGTTTGGCGAGAGCGAGAGCCTTATTGAATAAATTGTATGCTGTTACGTCTCGTGCATAATTGAAAGCGAACTTTCATTGAGTTACAGTTAGCAGCTCAACGAAAGCAGTGATGGTCGTAGTAATTTAATAAATTAGGCAAGGCTAATTAAATATACAAGGGTGCCGTATATATATATACGACATTCTTCTAGCCGTGTGTAGCTACGATGCCCTATAACAAGAATGGGAATAAATATATTTTTATTTACCAAATATACGGCGTTTTTAATGTAACTTCAACAGCCATTGCTCTGAGCACTTGGCTTTACTCAGGAGGTCGAACAACAACAAATAATAACAAAAAAATTTCTATCTATTAAGGTCTCAATGATATACTAACAAGACAAAAAATCTATCCATTCTATGTTTACGAAATTTTTAGACAAACTTTCGGCCTTGTTACGTTGTTGTGGTCGAAACTTGAGAAATGTTAAACTTGTACTACGTATACGTATACGGGTCTTTGATGTTCATTGCGATGCAAACCCTTTTAGTTAGACGATGACTCTTAATAGCAAATACATCTGTATACGATAGTAAAGGCGTTGGTAAATACTTGTACCGCTTATTTTTGTCAGTCAAGGAGCGCTGGTCCGAGCTCATCATTTTAGTGGAAACTTTTAGATGGCGGGACCGGCAGGTTCTTTAAGGCTTCCAAATTGGGCCACAAGCGGCAACAAATTAATGATCAAACTGTTCTGCTTTTCCCTACTACTGATATTAGTTGTAGGATCATTGCTGGTGTTTGCTGCTGCTTCAACCATGTGTCTCTGTCTATATCAGCCTCTGTGTTGAAGTACAGCGTGTCTATTATGATTATCGTTTCAGATTCAGCCAACAAGGGCTGCGCGCAGTGCACGAGGAACGTGCGCATGGCCTGGGTGACCACGTGTGCGACCGTTGTGGGAAGGCGTTCGCCGCGGCGTCCCGACTGGCCGCTCACGTTCGAGCAGTTCACGAGACCGCGCGTCTTCAATGCCCCTTCGAGGGTTGTGAATACGCGGGCGCTTCATGCAGCAAATTCCTTGAAGATCACGTTCGAGCTAGACACACTCATGAGCGACCTTTTCTCTGTTCCGACTGTGGGAAAGGCTTCTCATCTCGGACGAACCTACGGTGTCATGCTCAGAAGCATCGGCAGGAGGGCCGTTTCATCTGCCATCTTTGTCCGAAACGATTTACCTGGAAAGCCAATCTTATGTCACATATCGAACGGCATAATAATCCTGACCGGCAGTTCCAGTGTGAATTTGAACAGTGTTCTTTTACAACAAAATCAGCGAAGTACCTGTGTGAGCATCGTAGGAAACATACGGGGGAGTTTCGTTTTGCCTGCAATCGCTGTGATCGCAAATTTCAATACCAGTTTGACTACAAACGACATCTGAAGAGCCATAAGAGCTCAGTTATGGAGAGCAATAATGATGGTAAAGAACAGACAACGCGCAAGGAATACAACTGCCACCAGTGCGACTTTCGTTCGCGATACTGGACCGCCATGACGAAACATGTTCGTTCCCATAACGATGACAATGACAAGCGTTACGAATGTAGGACTTGCGGTAAGCAGTTCTTGTCAATGTACCATTTTCAAATTCATATGCTGTTGCACCGAAATAAAAAAACACGAGGATCCGAAGGGGATACAGTGCATAGCAAGCCCCGTTGTGATCGTTGTCTAGTGTATTTTAACTCAAAGGAAGAGCGGCTAACACATTTGGCTGACTGCAGCGGCAGTGCAGACCGGACGCCGATACTGGACAGTAAACAGAGATCGGACTATCTTAGGCTACACGACTATGCTTTCAGAATAAGCGGAAATAAAAGAAGCGGCAACAGCATCGCCAACAAAAATGGTGCTTACTGTAAAAATGAAGCTTCATCTCGAGTCAGTGAGAAGATTCCTAACGAAATTCGGGTCTGCTCACCCGCACCTTTGGACCCTGTGGCGTACCAGGCCGTCGAACCGTGTCCTTTCTGCGATCAGAACATTGTATCGCTAGCAATTGTTGATCATTTCTGTACTTATCATCCCCTTAGAAATCCAGCGCAAATCATAGAGGCAACGCAAGAAAGGTTAGACACTATCCGCTGCATTCAGTGCGACGCGGAGCTAGCCCTAATGGATGTGTTGACGCACGTCTACAATAAACACGGTGGAGACGAACTTGCGGTGTGCGAGCACTGCTGTCGAATGTTTGCATCACAAGCGGAATTGCTACGTCACGTGTATAGCCATATTGCGCCATCACTTGCATGTGAAAGCTGCCCGTTCAGGACTAGATATCAACAGAGTCTAGAATTACATAAAGAACGCTTTTGCTTAAAAACTGACAACTCTAAAGAAAGCCAGAGTTCGCAGTCGAAACCGCAAAGGCAATTTTATGATTTAAAAAGCTTTTGTTGTGCCTTCTGCACCCGTAATTGGTCATCAATCAAAGAGTTAGTGGAACATATATGGGAAAAACATGTCATAGGAAACGTAGCGTTGGCCTTGTTCGCGTGCTACAACTGTGGTTTCGCCACGAAGTCTTTGGATCTCTTTCGGGACCATAAAGTGCGCTGTGAAAGTGACACGGTAGCAGGATTTAGAATTAGCCAAGTCGGTATCATGACTATTGATCAGAACAATAAAGAAGTTCAGGTTAGTAATAATCGCGTTTACGATGTCAGCACTAAGATAACCTTGTCTGCTGGCGGAAGCCAACGTAGAAAAATATCATCAGCAGCGATACATACACAAACCTCGAGAAAGGGCGCGAAAACAATGTCCATGGCGAATTCTCCAAAAAAAAATAACAAAGATAGTGCCACGTAAAATTCAGTCAAGTAAAGCAAATAGCAAAACTAAAGGTACTACGACCGTGATGTTATGAATAGAAAAATCTTCTGATGGAATTAATGGCCTGAATGAGGCTAATTTAGTTATAGATAATATAAACTTTGAAAATCTTTTAGTATATACTACGGTTAAGATTCATTTTACTCCTCATAGCTTTCATCAGTATTTAACTGTACAATTGTATAGATATTTGTATATTTTCACGTCTTAACAACATTAGCAAAACACGTAATATTTGAAGCTTTGTCCTTTCGTTGGAACTTGGCAGTGGTGATCATGAACAGGCAAATAAATAGTCGGAATTTGTGTTAATGTGAACATCGGTGTCTTATATTATTCTGAGATATTACATGCACAACTCTTGATTTCTACAATCGATTTGGCTCGAGTAATGTTGGATTACGAAGCACAAAGTAACTCAATCGCTTTACATGTGTCAAGGCTAACTTATTGAAATACATGGGCTTAGTAAAAAAAGTCTCGACTTGATCAAACTTTAGGTGACTTTAGATGAAAAACGAAAATATGTATGAACAAATTCGCGAAAAATCTGATCACTTGACCAAGTACTATTTCCAAAATTACATAAGTAATGACTGTTCGCTCAATCAGATATCCAAGATATTCCCCTTGAGGCTAAGTCTGTACATTACTTGGAGTCTCTCCATATACAGTTTTACTCAGAAATTTTATCAATCGATCTTTTCCTGCAACGCTGGGAAGTTTTACTATCATTGTAACGCATGTTTTAGATAGGATAGTGTGCTAGCATTATAGACCGTAGTTGAGCTGCGATAGAAGGGAACCTGGCGTACGTGACTGTTACTGTGACACTGATCCTGCGTTCAAATGACGCAACGATCTGCTTTTTTGAGTTTTATAAGTATAGACACCTTTTGGTAAAAGAGTGAGATCTAACGAGGAAAAATGCAATACCGATTAGTCTTATCTGACCTAAACCTATTACCTTCCAAAATTACGCGCTTATTAGTATCTCTTTAATTGTGAGAAAATTTTATTTTTACGTTATCTAAAAGAAGATCAAGAACAGACGAACTCAAAACAAGTTGTGTAATATAGCTTTTATTTACAACTATTTTTATTAAAAATATCTTGCTTGGTCATGTATGACACAGTTTTATCTATAGTTTATTTATTGTAGGCAAATACTGTAATCTATTTATTAATTTTATTGCTGTATATACATAATTGTGTTAGTGTTTTTCATTATCATTCAGGAAGTGGATTATTACGTTAGCTCATAATTAATACGCGGAATAATAGTGTTTTGCGATACCGTTATAGCATTTCTTAGCATAGACTCTCGCGCGGTCGAACTATACGCAATACCAAAAAGAAGTATCTCATTTTGATTGTTAAATGTGAATCAAAACCAAAAGAAATGAATAATATGAACGGAGTTTTCAGAATGACGCATTCAGAGATGTATACAGAAAAACTATCATCCAACAGCCATACAGCAAACCGCCAAAATACAAGAATTCTTTAGAAAGACCGAAAAAGGGCACCGGACTTAAGTATCCGTTTCCTTTTAAGTGATTAGTAGTTTCTAAGTTAAATTTACAACAAGCGTTTACTTTGTGTCAGCTCTGTTATTTTAGAACGCATATTTTTTAGCTTTCTGTTGTCATAAGTCGGAATAAATGCCAACTAATAACTTTAGGCAGCCCCCTAATCTCAGACGCCAACAACGGTTAGTGTCCTTTCGCTACGTATTCGTAATACACTATAAAGTATCTTATTCGGCATTGCTATCACAAACAACTCAGCAGTCTTAGCTCTTGGAAGCTACTGCAAATCTCGCAAAAGTTTACAGGTATATGTGGTCATGTAAACAGCCCTGGACCGCCAACGTGCTTTGAGATTTTCCAGAGCTCGGTAATTTTGATACGGCAGCAGGCTCCGATGACGTTGTAGAAATGCCTGGCTCAGCAGGAGAGACCTCGACGACAACAGTTTCAACCAGGGATGGCTCCACTACGTGAGCTGAATTTCTGCTGCCCCCAGGAGTACGTGATCGCTTTGTCGCCGGCGTAATGACAAACTCATGTACTGTTTGCGTTTCGTCAATGCCAGCTTTACTAGCACGGCCCTTGCCGGCTAATGGTCTCGCTGGTGTTACACCGTCTTGATAAGGCAAAACGACGATCTGCGGCGTTTTCTCGATCGTGTCGGTTTCCACTTTAATTTCGATGGTGTCGTCTGCCAAATTTATGGTTCTACAACCGTTTTGTTTTAAAGTTACGGCGTCTTTTAGATTTTCGTTGGCGACACTTGAATCAACTGTTTTTCTCCGCTTCGAACTTAGCGGTATAGCATTTTTTAAAGCTAAAGCACGTTTTTCAGATATACGATTGCTACGTCGATTTGGTGCTGATACGATTTTTTCTGATGATTGTTCTGCAGGGAGATTCGTCTTTTTAGGCCGGCCTGGTCTTCTCTTAGTTATAGAATTAAGTGGAGCTTTTAAAGGTGATTTAGTTTGCGCTTTAGTGGGCTTTCGCTTTTTGTTCGTGTTCCTCTGTGCTTTAAACACAGCTTTAGGAGTGCGTTTAGTCTTTTTGTTTCTTTTGTTCACAGACAACATTAGCCGTTCGAAGTAGGTTTCTTCCTCTTCTAGATCTGCATACTCCTTCTCAATATCAGCAGGGTTCACTTGAACTTCCTTATTAATGAGGTCACCCTCAACGGCAATATCTGCTATACCATCGTGATCTTCGGCCGCTGATCTTATCTTACTTACAAAACCTCGGAACTCGTCAAGCGGTAGTGGTTTAGGAACATTTTCTTCAACATGAATATTAGGTACAGGACCAGTTGCTTCTAACACCTCAGTGGCATTCTCAATTAGCTGGGCCACTCTTTCTAGATCTACGAAGTGGTCGCCCTGAAAGGTGAGTCATCAGCATTTCATGCATGACCAAATTTTCTCAAACCAAAAACTTTGAAGCAATTCTCAAAACGAACTAGGTCCTTACCTGCAATGCTTGGATCATCCGAGGCACTAGGGTCAAAAGTATATCTTGTACGCGTTGATTGTAATTGATTCGCCCCAATGCGCGTATCTCACGCTCGGGGTTGAACTTTTCTTCAGAATCTATTGGTCGCTCGGAGACAAACATAACTCCGGGCGGGCCTTTACGAAGCGCAACCGCGTGAATATGCTGACACATCTGTCCGTCAATAACATGTGACACGCATGTGCAACCATATCTGTTTGTCGAAATGGAAAATAATAGCCAAAATTATGCAGTATTAGCATCCACTAGTACTATCTACAAAAGGCATTGTGGTGTTTACTAATACTCGGGTATACCAATTCACTCGCGTGGAGCCCACAACATAAAACAGAAGATGTTTTAGAGGACAATAGAATCGTAAGCAGCAAATACTATACCTATGAACACAAACGTCACAGGAAACACATGTCTCCTCGCAGCTCGAGTGATTAGACTTGCGTGGATAGACAACGTGAACCTCATCCCCTTCTCGAACATGACAAACTCCATTTAGCTCTAACACCTACCGAAAGTTGAGCAAAGCGGAAACATCAGAAAGCACTTTACATCTTAGCATTAATTAGAGTAGCACTGTATTAGCCTATCCGCAAAAGAAATTGCCAGAAGGTGGAGGTGTAGACGACCCGAATCATATTATATGAAATACTCACATAATGACGCAACGATTTGAATATCTGCAACCGGTGCCCCCTCTTTTCCCATGTTCGTTTGGTATTGACCTACCGAATATAAAAGCAGCAAGTATCTGGCTGTTCTTGTAAGGAAATTATGGTACCGTTCGAACACACGACGTTTGCCTTTGAGTAACGTCAAAACACCCACCGTTTGGCAAAAAAGCCGTTTTGAAGTAAATACTTGATGCTTTGTGTGATAAATAAACATTTTATGAGCAATAAAAGCCCACCCTTCATACACCTATATGAAACACAGTCAATTAATTTGCCTTCAATATTGGTCCAGTAAGTAATTTACCTGTTTGATACGCGATTCAGCCCATTGATGCTTTTCAGTTTTCTTTACTACAGGATGTTCCTCCCTATTAAGTTTGGCTCGGATTACCTCGACGAGCCTTCGCCGTGCCAAATTCAAATCGCGACTGAAATCCACTGTTCGCCACCACTCATAGGCGCGCCTGATTTCCGGGCTGCCAATAAAAACATACGAGACGATGTTAAATTGAGAATCAAAGCAACTGGATCAATATTGCCTTTCTTTAACAAAATTTGTTGGCTTTAATCATAAATAAAAAAATGCACAGGCATGTACTTGCGCAATCCGTAACGAAATGCTGTTCTAGCGATGTCTCCGAGGTCGAGAACATGCAGCCTTCTAAGCGGACCTCGTCCGTCAAAGTTGCGAGCAACCTCAGCCATAATGTCTTGAGGATCCTTTCCAGCTTCCAGTTGCTCTCGTAGCCACTGCGAATCTTCCTCGGTCATTCTAATAAAATACGATATCGGGTATGGGATATAAAGTAAGTAGTACAACAAAACAAATTAGCCCGATTAGAATTAACGACCCTAAACTTGCACAAACAGAGGTAATCGTTGAATGGTATGTACATTTAAAGACTCCCATTTTCAGGTGATACAAACTGAAAGATGTTTCAGTAGGTAGGTTTTTCTCGTCAATTTCACTTTGCGCGAAATGTTTAATTATTTTGTCATCCTAACTCTGATACGTCTTACTGCCACTATAATTCCTAGCATACACTATTATAGTTTTACCTAGCTCTGATTTACCAGAACAATTTTTTTAAAGACAGTGATATATACTATAAAGCTGTCATTATATTTCGCAGCAACTAGATTTAAAGAACTTCATTCTCCTTAAATCTATCAATGACCGAAACTGCTGCAACATACTTTACATCAAGAGGGGACGGCGTGTGTCCAATGTGTGTCCTATAGAATTTAACATGGATTCGACCGCTACCACCTCTGGTATTATCACGTCCATCAACAAGTTTCACATCCATTATCGCAGGGCAAAAATGATTCAATAAGCGAGCTTTTTTTCGAGGCTTTGCTTCACCTTCACACTAGAAAGATAAACAGAGGTATCCTTGTTAGCGGAAACCTTTTAGTTTATCATGGACTTCACCTTATATAACTAATATAATGCTTTTCGTACAATGTGAAACTCTGTTTGTATATTCGACATGAACGTGTAATAATAAGGAGTAGGCTAGACCAAAGACATTGGAAAGAAGCACGGGTCTAGCTAAATTAATTTCGTATAGTTCGTCAATTTTACGTGCAAGTAACTTCGTTTACCTTACGTTCAAAGGCAGCACGTCTCCCCAAAAAACACTGGTAGATTCCCTCGATTTCATGAAGTTTCGACTGTTTATGACGAGAAAACGTTGACATTTCTTCGGTTTCTGTACGGACTTTCCACTTCCAAAAGTCATCCGCAGATGCAAACTCATGTCTGTAGATAAAAAAAAATAATTATAGTGATGTTAGCTTGAAGTCCTCACCACCCTGTATGGCCAAGAACTGGCAATTATATTGCACGAAAACAAAACACTAAAGGTAAACCATCATTGTGACCGAAATGAAACGTCTGTAATTTTCTGAATTTGAGAAACTTAAAAAAATCTAACTTAAAAGAATGGAAAAAAACAACCTACTCGGAAACACTGAGGGGCACATGATGATGATCGATAATGTGCTGAAGGCACTTGCGACGCCACTTGAAGTTCTCTTTGCAGATGGGACAGACAATTGATAACCCGGATATTTTAGAAGTTGTTTTCACGTGTTTAGGTACGCTGCAAAGGCAAGACAAAATATATTTTTCCCTTGATAGTTAATTTAGCTTCTTATTAAGCTATTTCTATTATATAACTCTGGCGCTGTGAGCCTAGAAATATTTAGAGCAAGCCTTTTTGGAACCCAATTTGTATGACCGCAAAATATACTTTGACACCCGTTTAAGACACTTCTATGCAGACAAAAACTGTACGTTTAAGTACAGTTGTTGTCTGCATACGACAATCACTTACATGCGTTGACCTTCAGGTAGATGGTGAAGTTGCATATGACTGAATAGGTTCCATTTACCTAGCATTTGCGAGCCGCAGTCATCTACCGGACAGCAATAACCTACAAATAAGCAGTCACAAAAACATGTCCATGAAGAACAATTACGTTAATCAGCACCATGTGTGTTCAACCAAGGACTCTCCAAGATATGATAATAATTTAAGGCTAACTTCGGATGTACGGAAGCACATACTTACGGAGTTTACCATCTACCATAACCTGCTGGTGGGAATCAAAAACCTTGCGGATGTTTTCGGTTGTGATCGGCATTCTGCAAACACATTTTTGCTCATTATTCTTGATGGACTCTTAACCTACGTAAATAGCAACTACTGGTCATTAATGTTTTTCTAAAATTTCAATTAAGATTTCTGACTCAGATGAACTTTATACCAATGTGCGCAGTACTCACTGAACAAACTGGTTTGTATCTTCATCGAGCACAGTTACGTAAGTTTTAAACTCTCGTCTAAACTGCTTTTTGAAAGGTTGTATAGTGGCATAGACCTCTTCGAAAGTAGGCACGACTTCTGGCAGAGGTGGCATGCGCCCTGAAAGCGGACTCGGTGCTTCCGGTTCAGGCCCGTGATTATGGATACCTTGTCTAAACTCAAAAAAAGAAAAATAATCAATCTCAAATTTTTTTAGAACTACAACTGTTATAGTCGTCCAATTTGAAACGTATAATGTTTAGTTTAGGCTGTCTTAATGAGTAATTATGAACGGAAATGTGGATTTCCTAAACCAAGTTTTCAAAATATTTTCGGCGTAAACCAGTAACAAATCCATTAGAAAATCTCTCGTTTAAGCCTGATAAGAACTGTGCCATTTCAGCCAAATCTGCTAGCGATTTTGGCTATGATTAGAACTGTGAACGCTCTTGAGAAATATCTTCAAATTTTATAAAACTTCGCTAAAATTAAAATTTCGAATATATACTATTGAATAACAGTATATTAGCATGTTTGTGCGTTAATCTGAGATCTCCAATCTACAGCTGCTTAATGTCTAACATTCTAGGTTCTAGTAAATGAAATGTCGTGAAATATGAACTAATGATTAGAACCGTTCATTGCTCAACATGACGTTTATTGCATGACTAAATGTTGTTAAGTAGAAAGTCCCTTGAAGTTTGATTAAATGGGGATATTTTTCCGCATTGTTAACTAGTTTATGACAAAAAAAGTTTCTTTTGGGAAATTTCCAACACCGTTCAAATCAGCCATAAAAACCTGGTCTAAGTAAGTTAAATTTTTGGGGGCAATGGAATTTCTGAGTAAAGCCTGTGTATGAGAGACATTTCGTGTTTGGGGTTCTGAATATTATTAGTATTTGAGCGTCTACAACGTTATAAGTACACTTGCCGATCATGTTTAGCAAACACGAACCTGGTAATGACAGTTCCGTCTCGATGGTGTTCTAGTCGAACTGGACAGGGATGTGGGAGCTGTTTAATATAGGCCGCTCGAGCGCCCCACAAGCATTGTGACATGAAGCGACCGCCTCCGTGATCAAAAACCGAGACAAGCGTAAATGCACCGATTCCCCTGATGATAGTATCAGCGAAGGCCACCACGTCAGTCTCATGCCCGTTTCTATTAGTGGTGCTCCCTTTTTCTATTACCTCATAAGGTCCAAAAAGATCACACCACCAGGGAAAAGGCGGACGGCCATTTTTGGGTTTTGATCCCGGGCCCTGTTCGATTTCGTACACTACCGATGGCTGAACTACAGGTTCGCCGGAAACGGCTCCTTCGCGACTTGTGGAGGACATTTTTGCAATGTGCAGCCCACTGCAAGAACGCACTAGTAAATATGTAAAATTAACACAGAAAACTAATTCCAGCGAAATTTAGCGCTAAATTTCTCACACCCAGGACAATGATTCAGAATACGATCGAAAACTTATCTATGGGTTAACCGTATGTGAATACATATTTGTCAGAACGTACTTTAGTAAAATGTATAGTTGAACGCATTAAAATTTCCATGATGTGACAAATATGACTTTGTACAGTTGTTTTAATATTTATTATTACCATCTAATAGGATCACATAAAATATATATGGAGAGGTGAATGAAAAGTTTAGGCACCGACTTTTAATTTCTGCGAATGATGAAGTAAACGGGACGACATATTATTTATGATTTATTTTACGCCATTTAAAAATCTATTTTTTGGTCATCCAGACGTTTGTTATTGGAGAAGAACATTTACATAGGGCAACTGTTGCAGTTTCTCTGTATGTTGACATCGATTTAGCCACAGTACGATGGCGCTCTACGTGAGCCCCGTATTAGATTCTAATGGAGATGTTCTGTCGTTCGTCAATAGCACCTTGTACCCGTTTCCCATAATAATCGACTTACAAGTTCGCAATTACAAGTTCATTGTTTGGATAGGAGTACGTATGATGTCCATACCTGAATCTTTGTGTCGCGAGAACTATCGACGTTAGGCAAAACTGTACCACAATTTAAATTTGCAAATTATACCTGAGATTGTTGTGACCCTCTAGCCAAATACTTATCTAATACGTACATACCAGTAAGTTTAAATCGATAATTTTTCAATATTTGCAACCAGTGATAAGTGCATGACAACTAAAGTGCAGACGACAGACCCAGCCGGAAAACAAACATGTAGTTGGCGGCAGCTTTGAATATAATGGATACAACAAATGAACAGTACGGCGGGAATTAAATTAGAAAAGATCAAACACCTTATCGTATATTTGTATTTGCAGAGATTTCATTATGTTGAAAGACAAGAGATGCCTTTTTTTTCAATATTTCCCTTTTCTTTTAGCTCTTCGCTCCTTGTTCACTTCTATATACCATTAGAAACTAGTGTTGTAATTTCAGTGGGCAATGAGTGAAATTTACAGTTATTTCAAGCTCCAAAAATAGAAACTTAATATGAAACGAGAAGTGTATTTTCGACAACTGCTATTTTTAATATTTGCTGAAGCAGTTAGGGATATTTTTGCTGTATATAACGAGAATTTGCATCAAGTCTTGAACTTGGAGGATAAATTGCACCACGGGCGACCTCATTGACCTCGAATGGCAAATGGCTGGTTAATTAGCAGAGAAGATAGTTGCAAACGTTAAACTATTGTCAGGAATTTTACATGTATGTCATCTTACCTGAAATAAAAAGCCTGCTTGTGCCATTAAATGGGTAAAGCGTGCAAGCAAGCACGACTTTCGACATGACATTTAGCAACAGGCAACGCTCAGCCACAATGACGCTTCTTGTACAGCATTGTTAGAGATGTCGGGAAAAGGTATTTCTATTTCAATATAAAGCAGAGATAGGAATTTTTAACTTCAGGAAATGCAGTTAAATCTTAAACTAAGGCAAATTTTCATCCAAAAGGGTTACGATTCAATTTACACAGTGTGAAATGTTTGAGACGAACGAGACGGTCCGCAAGGATCATCTAGTGAAGTGCATCGAACTAAAGTGACTAACGGGCTATCTAAGAGAAAAGATCCGACGCACGAGAAAAAAGCGCACTTCGCCACAGCGGTGCTAGACTGCACATTGTAACGGGTGTAAAGGCCTATAAGAGCTTGAGCAGGACATTCTTCTACATCGATCATATTTCCCAGATCTCCCACATCTTACAGTGAAAACAGTCCCAAAACCCAGATAAAGGGAACCTTTTACAAAAAAATCTGAACACTTCTCATGGGAAGGAACAAATAATTTTTCTTAGACCTAGGATGATGAAGGCGAATACATACAAATGTAATTTACTGCTAGAATTCAAATGAAACACTGCCTTTTTTGTTCGGTGAAAAATTATTCATACTCATGTTTCAGTTTAACAATTTAATTTAATTTAAGGATCTCTACCTTAGGGAAAATATATAAAAAAATAAACAATTTTACATATCGCTAAGGCTGATGGTATAATGTGAAAATATTTAATTATCTACGTACGTGCTATAAAGTCAGTAGTACTCAACATGTCCGAAATCTTTACAGAATGATTAAGAATGATACTAACAGCTCTAAAAAACTAAAGGGCATTTAAAGTATTATCATGATTGCTAGCAACAAGCGACAGCGGATCGATAGTGGACGTTTAATTACTTTATGTAAGAGACGCTCGATGTGAGATAAATGTCGTAAACTACATCAGTAAAAGTTCTAGTGGCTTAGTGCAACTTCAAGCTGTTAGAGCCAATCAGTTGTCACTACCTAAAGTTTTAAAGCTTGGCCATTTCCGAAGTAGGAGTTCAATACCAGATACAAGCCACAAATAGTTACCTATTTCAAACTTTTGATTCCGCTGTTATACTGTATAGTCGCCAGTGTTGCCCCATTCTACATCAATTGGCAGCGCTGCGAAAAGTTGGAATGGTTTAATGATCTTTGCCACGTGCACTGTCTGCTACTGCAAAGGTCTCAATCATCTTACCCAATCGCTTTGAACACAGGATATTTTTTTACGTTCTCTTTTCGGAATGAAAGTCGTTTGTTTCTGGGATCCCATTTTGTTTCGCGAATTATATATAACTGTTTGGATATTACTTCTATAACCCTTTTCAGAAACAAAAATAGCAGTGTTATCCCACCTGGCTGGTTATATATTATGTCAAAAGTTTCAATCGACGTGGCGTACTTTCCATATAGCTTATTACCGTAAATCAATTTATCCTCATTCCAAATTAAGTAAATCCTAACTAAATATGTGTGTACAAGTCATATTATACAACCGCCAAATCTAGTTACTATGGTTTGTTCAAGATACATCTTTTAACTTAAAAATGGCACCGTGGTGTCTCAGGTAGTGGATGCTATTTCGAAAGTTCCTTAACGAGGATTAGCGTATCTGCAAAGAAGTAGACCATTCGGTTTCATATTTGGCCATTTAAGTGAAGCATATCGGACTTCGCAGATCGACCAACATGCCTAAAACATCTTCGCTTCAGTTTTCCGTGTGCCTTCAGGGATTAATATTTTCTGCTCGAAAGGCCAGTGTTATTAGCGTCGGCTACAGATGAAATCGGTGCCATCATATAGCACCAGGTCGCCCATGTATATAATAAACTTCGCTGACTTATGCCTGTTTTCTATTTGTTGTCTTAAATGGGCGAGTTATAAAACGATCAGGTGGCGAAGATTGCCCCGTTAGGCAAAACCGTTTGCTTGAATAACTGCTTGGTGTTCTGTTTCACTCTACTTTCTAATATGATACTATTGGACTGTAGTACAACTTAAAGAAGTTGCAGTATTTTCATCGGGATTTCATGGAATGTCAACTTTCTAGCTAACTGAAATCCGTGCTGGTCGTCTGACGAATGCTTCCTTAGAGTCGAAATATATTATGTCGCACCTGTTGTAGATGCAAATATCTTGAGAAGTAGTAGTAACACTGATCTGTCTTATGGATTAACGTCAGGTTATGGTCACGGATGGATATCTGTCTGGAAGTGTACGATCAATTCCACAAAAATGTTAATCATGTTTAGCCGAAAACGCTTTCACGTTGTCTCGGTAAAGGCGTAGCGTTTTTTTCACTTGTTAGTTGTTACAAAGTTCGATTACATAATTTGTAAAACCATTGCTCGTCGTTTTAACCCTTGCTGGGCCGACCCATCATTGCGCCAAGACATTTTCCATTTTTTGTCTCTTTCGCGATTGTTTTTTTTGTCCATCCCCGTCGTGTTAATCCCTGTTCTAGTACAGAAAATAACATACTTAGAGCCACGTGGTACTCGAAATCAGAATTTGAGCATAGCCACACATCGTTTCTGGCTGGGAGTCAGCCTTTTGAAGTAATGCGTAACATATCAGGTACCGGATGTAAAACAGAAAAAGCATGGTCCTCCTCTCACGAAACCTGTTTACTGGGCCCATATAGCCTATCTGTAGGTGTTAAATACCTTGCAAGTTACCTCGAGGATTGAACAGCGGAAAACGATCAAATAGTGTCATGCCGTCGATTACGCTTAAATTACACGTACAGGCTTCTTTATTATGTACATGGGCCTCTAGCAACTTGCATGTTCAATCGTGACTTGTGTACATTGTAATAGTAGTAGTAGTAATGATAACAAAAATAAAAAGTGATAATAACAAAAATAATAAATGTGTGAGGTGAGCGGATGCGCAATTTTATTACTGACTGTGTTAATGCGGAGTATGGCAAACATTCTGGCCCGTCTCATGGGATTACGCGGATCTGATTTAAATGGTTTCGGTATTTTAAATATGAGCGCATTTAGAGAATGGTACAAAAGTGATCGACAACCGAAACAACAGATTAACAGATGTTCTTAAATGCCGCGTTCTGATCTTCTGTTATTTTCTATTTTTGGTAATAGAAATCGGCTAGGCAATAAGCGTGGCTGAATCCTAAAAAACGCACTTTATTCAAATTTGAAGGTACAATGCGCTTCCGATTGATACTGAAATGTTTAAGATAGGAGTCTGAGAAAATATGAAAAGTCTTAGAATGAAAAATGAAAATCTGTTTAAAATTACTGATAAACCTCGTATGTTTTTTTCCTTTATTTACTTAATATGTTACATCGGTTAGGTGCGCTCAATCATTTCATTTACTTTTGCATTCGTTTGTACATACCTAACTATAAGGTTTGACAATCGATATAATAATCACAGTAACAATAATAATAGTCGTAACAAATGCTATAATTATTAATAGTAACTATAAAACGGCCAATTTATTCCGTTTCCACAAGAATTGAACCATGACAGAAACGTCTGCTAGCTTGAATTGCCACATGTAACAGCCCCGTCTGGTCGTAGACGGTAAAACAGAGAATTTATCATAGGCAATATATTACCGGTGCAATACATTTAGTGTTAAGGTCGAAAGTAAAGACAACTCGCTTGAGAGAACAACTTCTGAAACTGGCTATTTCAATAGGAATAAGGATTATTTCTGTCTCTATCTCATAAGAGAACGAATGCGGTTTCGTTCTGATGGTGCTTGTACAGAAGCTTCTAGTGTAATGATGATGCGAATGTAGCAGTATGATGGATGCGCAAGGAAATTTAGCCGCGGCAATTAAACACTCCGTGCAGCCCGTGCACGAGAGCAGCGACGAACGACAAAATCTGGAAATTATTACATACATATGCCATACATAAAACCACTTGGTATTAAGTTGTTATCCGTCTCAGTCGATGGAAGACATCCTATAAAAAAAAATCGACTGTGGTCGCATAAGAACCTACTCTCTACGGCAGTAGCTACACCCTGATAAGCAGGGTAATGGCATTTCATCGATAAGATAATTTAAATAGCCACGATTAGGAAGAAATGCAAGGACTGATGGTCGTTTATTAACAGCTTTGTCCAGTACTCCTGTTATCTATAATCGATAAAAAAAAAACTAAATGCCCTTTATCAATGAGCATGAACAAATCAAAGACGAAAAATTTACCATTGAGACCCAATAGTGGTTCTTGGCCCTCTCTTCCGAGGGGGCGCCGTCCTTGGAAATCGTCCAGATAGCAAGACCAGCATAGAGGACCATGCCGAAGAAGTGGTAGACGTTGTGCTATAGTTCAAAAATACTTCCTTATTAGTTGTTATAGAACACGTTACAAAGAAGGACGACAGTATATGTAACTTGTGGCATATATTGTGTTAGTTGGTTAGGGGACGTTTTCTTGTCCTACGATTCTTCACGGTGGTTTCAGGATCAGATTATTTTATATAGAGTTTATTATTACTATTATCAGAGTTTTTGGATTCCTCAAAATTGGAGTAAATTTCTTTTGCCGATGCAGGCGAACTCAGTGTATGTAGGAAATGCTGTCAATACGAGAACTTCATTTGTGATAAGGAACATGGACTTCGCGTAACGTTATTGCGCTCGCTGATCGAATGAAGACGTGAATTATAAACACGACGGGAATGGAAGAAGTAGTACAGTAAGTAGGTATTTTTCTCGTCATCTTTCATATAAGAAAAGTCGTTTCTTAACAAAAGCAGTTTTGCCGCATGATATGTATATAAAAAAGAGATTATTCGTATCTATTTAGTAATTAAATGCTCATGATTGAGCATTCAGTTAGAATCTCGCATTTTTTCTTATGTGATGTAAACATAACACTTACATAGAAGCTTCCAGATACTCCCTCGCCGGTGAGAGCTCCGGAAAGGATGAGGAAAAAGGAATTGAGAAAAAACATAAAGGAGGTATACTGTAGCCAGTAAATAGGCTCGGAATGAGTAAATGCGTTGTCCTTCAGAATAGAAAAGATTACAACTCCACAGATCTGCAACAATAAAAGTAGACAAGAGGATACAAGTTATAAACAGTTCTGCTTAGTTTCAGAATTGTACGACAAGTTATCGAATATAGGAGGCGATACTAATTATTACTCTCCAATCTATTCAGCCTATCAAAACGGCGGTACTAAACTCGACTGCCGTATATGAACTTCACTCCTGTTATATTGTCGGGGTTACATTATCGCCTAAATTGTTTTCTTTTTACTAGCCTTTCGCGGCGCCCCCACCTGTGCCCCTTTTCTTTGCCCATTATGCAGCCTATCGATTTAAAGGATTCAGTCAGATTTGCTAGTCATCGAAAGCAGAACCCATCTCCTTATGCCCATCTCTCAATAATATTTCAATAATGCAGATCCACATGACAATGTTCGCGTTCGCGCTCAGGATCATATCACAAGATCGCATTCAAACGAGTCTTTCGACCGCATTGCTGTCACCCACAAAGTTGGGGTTGAGCAATCTTCTCAGGCATAGCAAGTTGTTCTTTTCCGCTGTTTTCGTTGATGCCGATGAAGTGTACTATGAATGGGCCGTATCGAGTGTGAACGAAACGACGATCGTCCACCAGGCAGATGTCCTAATGCTTCGTAATATACGGCATGAAAATCATGACCGAGCGTGGATTACAGATCACGCACTGAGGCTGGATTGGACTTCTTCACAGAACTTTGTTGAAATCATATGCAATAATAATAATTAGCGATTCTTTGCAAGCATGCCGTCCGTGCGTGTTTACCAGTACTATAATTGATTGTATAAGAAATATGCTTATACATAGGCCATGTAGTACTCGCTAATAGACTCGTAACGAAAAAGTAGCTAGCACTCGCTTCGTCGTGCACTTGTCCAAACTCATAGGTATAGGACCAACACCAGCCGTTGAAACCGCCAGTTGGGTCACGCGCTAAAATTGTACGTGCGTTTTTATACGTAAGCCTTTAATGTACACGTCAATAAAAGCCGCAGCTGATAACGCTTGGAAAAGCTAGGCCCTACACCGGGGTCAATCAACTTAAAAAGCATGCGGACACCGGCTGCCCTATAACAGTTACTTTGAAAACTTTAGCACTAACCGTTGTGCACAGTTTCAATTTTTAAACACGGGACCTGTATTAACATAACCTTCTTACTACATAAAAGTTTGTCTGCTCGCAAGAGTTACGCGCCTTTTTTCTATTTGCCTGTTCATACATATCATCTTATCATACGTCAAGCTACGCTGCTGAGTTACGAAATATTTATACTCATTCTATTTTATGAATATTCCGTCTTTATGCGCAAATTCTGCAAATAGGAGTAACAAATTAGCCTTAAAAAAAATTAATGAAACTCAACATCGATAACTTTGCTTTGTTTACTTTGTTATTTTTATCGCCACCGTCAACAATATTACCCTGTATCAATCTTCAATATTTTTCAATTAGAAGATATGAGCTTTGTCGCAAAAACGAGTCTTTTTCTCTATCTGTCATGCGATAATAGCTCTTCGATTGTTCCTTTTATATACACTCAAACATACAGCAGTTCTTTATTATACGCTCTTTTCTTGACTCGTTGTTATAATCGTTAGGGGGCGTTTTTGCTTTTTGTTATTGAAAATGTTGTTCGTCGGGCGCTATTGTCAATTTTGTTGAGACGATAAATCTGCGAGTGACATCCATGCGCGACTATTCACAGACAGACATCACCGGTATCATCATTATCCTCATGATTGGTAAGTGAAGTCAATTGTTCTGGAAAAACCATTAGGTTCTTGTAACTGGTACCAACAATGCTCTGATTGTTATTGTTGCCAACGTTGCTGCATTCGCCTCTGCATTACATCACCTGGACTAAAGACGTACACCTGCTACAAAAGGCCACTTTTCGGACACAGAGAACGTCGAAAAGATGTTTCCGCTCCCGAAGTATTGCCAGTGCTCGGTCGGCAAGCCAAACTATTCGAAGGGTCCAAGAATGATGGTGGGCAGCACAGCTGCTACCGTTGATAATAACATGGCGCTATTCGGTTTAAATCTTTACCCATGACAAGCGGCGCAATTCCAATTTACAAAGCACTCTTCTACAGCGGACCCGAAAACTATTCGCTAGCTACTCAGCGTTCAGATCGGCGCTGGTATAGCTATTTGCCGTAACTGCAGTGCTTTTCTCTCAGTGTTCCTGTTTTTAGCAACATCAAGAAGTCTTGCCAAAAACATGATGCGCCATATACAGAGAGCACATGTATTTTTTCTTTGCTCTATTTGTAATAATATGTTTGTACTTTTTAATGCGCTGTTCGATAGTAGAAATCGGAGAATAGTGGGCGCAGGAGGAACTCCGCTGTTGTTTCTAGCAGCTAACTATAGCAAGCATGACTGAGGTACCTCTTTGAAACTGCTAACGTTTTTCGGACACATTTACCCCATTATGTTCTTAATGAATAATACACTCGCAATAAAACACGCTGACAGAACCCCACTTACATTGGCACCATCTGCAGCTATTCCAGTCTAGAGCCTCTAGAAGTAGCTTGTATGCACTCAAATTTCAGGCGAACAAAAAAAGTGATTTTTACAGAGGGTAACAACTGGAATGCGATCTCGCAACAGGAACTAGGATTGACTAACAACAATGAAATATATTACTGAAAGCTAACACAAGAGGCAAAATTTTCTGCTTCACCGCAACACGTAACGACGACAACTACTACGCGGTAATAGCCATAACAGCACAACAAAACGGCCCTTCAGGCGTTACCAGACAAATAATTCTCCGTCCATAAAAACAATAGATTTTCAGATCAATCAAGCGCGACGATTTCTTGGTGCGGCACAGGTCATCGCAACGAACGTGCAGAAATCATTTGCTGTTGCCTGTGACTAGAGTACGAGCAACTGAATCTATGTTGTATTAGTATAGACACTACTGCGACTTATTCGGATGGCACGTTGTTTTTATATATCAATAGCAAGGATCCAATATTTTGTTGGTAAGCGCCATAATACATGACTGCATTACGCGCACATGTGTCGTGACACGGTCCAGGCTACTTCCTTCTTAGCAGTCTTCCCATTATGCTCAAGCCGACATCTTCTCTGCGACCAATGATATCACACTCATTGACACTCGGGTGTACGCACTCCGCTGTTTTCTTCACCCGTTGCCCCTATAGAACTGTAGATTATACGTAGGACATACACGACGACCGGTACGGAAACGCTTCACTATCCGCTACATGTTCGTCCACCATCTTGGAGTGGCAGGCAATGATTGCAGTGATTCGTAACGCTGTGTTTTCTTTCGTTCCACAGGAGTTTTTGGACGAGTACTCTTATATTAGGTCTAACAATAACCTCGTTCAGATGAGAGCTCCGCCCGTTATATTTTTGAAACATGTACTACCAAAGGCCTTCTGACCCAACAACGGACACCGTAAGGCACTCGAAACGTGTCTTTTATTCCGTGCCACGCTAAATCACTGAGGCTGGCTGCTGTTAGCGATTCGGTGCTCAGCTTGGAAATAGCTCTACACACTATATCAGACAAGGACGAAACTTGCCTTGCTATACATGCTGGCTGGCTATGCTGATTTTTGCTACTCGTTGGTACATAGTTGCGCGCGAGTTTCTAGAGGCCTATGAAGTCACCTAATAACGTTGCAGTAAAATAGTTGACGAAGTAGTTGCGAATCGTTGACATTTTCTAGAAACGCTTTGAACCTAAACAAGAACCTGACGCGCTTTAGTAGAAACTGCTTTTTCAAGGTAAAAACGTACAGGTTTTCATAATCTCGTCGGGGCCACGCATAATATTCACTCGTATTGGATTGTGTTCGCCGTAAAAACCACTTCAATAGATGGATCCTGAATTTCTGTCACGCCTTTCTAATATCGACGGCGCTTAACGGGTTTATGATAACGGTGGATTCGAGCCAATATTGGGAAGGACGACGAATAAACGTTTGCTCGTTACAACAAACAGCCCGCTAAAGTTTGTTCCAATTCATACGCCATGCCCTATACCTACATATATACGTGTGTGTACCTTATTTCATAAAACGCCACGAACAAACAGACATGATAATTAAGCGCAAATATCAGCCTGTCCTATGCTCGACGATCTATATATATATATATATATATATATATATATATATATATATATACACAATACAAGCGATACCAAAACGTGCAAAAATAAATAAAGCTATATATATGGCGCGTTGTCGTTTTGCTTTGTCTTTCCAAGTTTGCTTTTTGCTTTGTTGCCTCTAAGTTGTGTGGCATTCGTGTTAAATGGCTGTTACGATTAAATACGACCAGTATATTACATTACCCACAGGTGTATGTATCGCGTGTTTAATGTCAATACATAGCTGGGGGCATACTGTTATAGTTATTTCACCGTCAATTACGTTTATCGTGCCAAGACTGCCATCAAGATTGCGACCCTGTCAGCCATTGCTATGGATGAATAATGACGCCGTGCTTTTGAATGTGTTTGTTTCGTTTGTATTAGATGTGTATACACAGGCCTATATGACATATATAACACTGCGTCGTACTACACAGACCGGTGGAGTCATCGTGATAAATAGTGGAAATATCTAACATGTTGCTTTTCTGCGGCAAAGCCAGATACTGCAGTCGTTGAGTATCACCGATAAGATGAGCCTTACCTTCTATAATGTTTTTCTTATATTTGATCCGATGCCAGTGGTGCTTTAGTTTTACATTGCTGGATTATACATGTATTTGAAAAGTGCCTAATAAAATCAGGCGCGACATACTTATGGCCTAAAAGCTCGTGTTATCCTCATCGGATTATAGCAGATATTCTATTGTGGTTCGCGTGTATTCCCCCGCACGTACCGTAACTATAGGGTTTAGCACGACCATGCAGGTACGATATTACCAACGAATTAAATTTTAAAAAAAAAAGCGCAAAGAAGTTATCGGTTGCGATTTCGTTTTTAACGTTGTCACAGCTATAGGGCATTACATTCGATATCAAACTTACGGGATGATGACGATCTGACTCATATAAACGCACACAGATAGATAGATGGAGTGCAACACATTTATGTACTAGTGCCCTTCTATGATCGATAACAGCACATTACTATCAAGTACGGTAGTCGTTATCCGTTACCGTCAGTGCTGGGCAATATTGTCAATGAGCTAATGTAATTGGTTCACTATTGAAGAGAAACAATACCGGCAAATCTGGTATCGTATCAACGAACAGGCATACGAAAAGCTATCAATTGAGAGCACTTCTCAAGGGATTGTTCACATTTCCGTTCATTAACAAAAAAAAAAAAAAAAAAACAAAAAAAACTAGACTGGTTTTAATGACCTACGTAATGATTGTGGGTGATGATAGAAGTGACATCAAGACGAATCGTAGGATGTATGTAGGAGTAATCTTCCAAATATAGGATAGAAGAATTACCGTAGCACCCGACAAACCAGAGTGACTACATCGCTTGATGTTGTCAGTAAATTAGATACGTGCGTGCGTAGCGTAGTTTACTATGACACGAGACTTTAACTTAAGGCAAACGGACAAGCAGTTTTAAGTTTGAAATATATTATAAGGCGTATACGTCTCTAATATTCCTTTACACATATGCTGATAACAAAGTTGAGAAAATAAAGTCGTAATTCCCAACTTATGCAGCAATGATCAATCTTCAACACAGATTTTCATCGCCTTCCTAAAAGCCACTAGGGGGCCCACAATTGGCGATCTAGCAATGCAGTTGACATAAATGTATTATGTATTTTACGTATCTAACAGAACCTGTAGTAATCAAACAGTAGCATGACCGCAGTAACTGCAGTGTGTGTTTTGCCGAATCTGGTACTGATCCTGCTTGTGTTGCTGGGCCTTTCAAAGGCGTTAACCGAATCCTACAGTTTCTATACAGAGAGGAGGCCTGGTTATCCGTGTCAGCTAGGAACTGCGAGAAACAAATGCGAAACACAAACGAGACGCAGGCGCCACTTCCGATACTAACAGCTTACAGCAATTTATGTCAGTCTGTCAGCGGAAGCGCTAACAGTCAGACCGTGCGGTACGATGAGAGGGTAAAAGCCATGATGCAGTGACCAAGATAGGTTAAGCTTCATTAGGTGTTACGTATAGCCGTCAATTCTTCCGAGAAATTCTATACACGAAAAAAAATTGCACGCTGGACAGCCGACTACCATTTTCTTATGCCTAGGGCAGTGTGAGAATATTGATGGGGACAAAAATCCCATTGGTTATCTCCTTGGCAAATTGTCACGAAGCAGCCCAAGGCTCATGGTATACATGGCTTCGGTCAGCCCTGGGGAACTCCTTTGGCCGTTGAGGGTTGTTAATGCTGCCATATGACTTAATCTTCCACTCCATACCAGAAGAGAATTGTATCGGGCCGATTTTTATCGTAATTTCAGACTACTTGAAGCAGGTAAAATCTCAACAGGTAATAAATTATGTATATATATATAATTTATTACCTGGTATAACTGTTGCATGAGAAGCTCAAGGAAAAGGCCTCAGGCAAAAAAGATATTAAGTTAATCGTGCAATTTCAATGATGTTCGGGTCGTGTTTGCCGCTGCTCTGTTTTGACGAAAGCCAATTTACTTGAGCTACTCTTATGACGTATGCTACTTTCAAATGGTGGTAATGGAAAGGTAAAATAAGAATTTTTGTACCGTAACTAATGGCCACCTAAAGGTACGAGTCACGTTAGAAAGAAAAAAAAAGCCGGAGGGGCTGCAAAACAGTGGCCTTTGATTCATCCAAAAAAAGATTGAGCCATCCTCTTCATTATTGCTTTCTAACCTGTTAAAAGGGGAGCAATCATTTAATAACAACATAACAATTCAATATCACGACAAATACGACCAACCTGCACCCCATCTTGAATTGATACGATGGAGGGACCGCGAGGTTTCTTCCACGCGTTAATATGTACACTGACAAGTGGTTTGAGCTCGGCTGGTTATCACACAGCGTCTGCTGTTTTTCTATGGACCAGCGAGAGGCGGCACTACTTCGTACGGTGTATTGTTGTTTGAAGAGTAAAAATATAGTTGAGTTTTTTTTATCAATCATCGTCCCTCGTGTTCACTTCAACGGCGTTCACAGCAACGGCAATGAACATATTATGATAGACTAGAAAGCTTTGAAATATTATAACACCAATTTTAGATCATAACATAGATGATGCGCCTGATTTTAGAATGTCACCAATATTAAGATATATTTATTATTAATAACGAATATTTGTTATGAATTAAAGCTTATCCTTTTAGTCGGTACTTGCATTTTTTAAGACTTGCTGTTTCTTAACCTCTGCTTTATTAATTATTTCTGTAAAATATCTCAGTGTGTGCTTGGTACGGCATGCTTTACTGCAATGATATGTGATCAGCTTGCTACGTTCTCCAACATGTGCTTATATAATGTGCACATGTGCTTATGAAACAACGTTACCTGAAGTAAAAAAAAAGGGGTTTCGTTTCAATAATTACAAGCACAAATGACAATTATGGATCAAAAGAGACATATCAGCAGGATTATGGCCTTCGCTGCCGCTCATCGCAGAGGGCTGAACTTTTATTTTGAATCCATAATTTTGGATCGAACGACGATTCGGTAATGTAACTATCACTCTGCTATATTTCGACTCGCTTCAAGAGATCTCCTATTTCTACCGCTGTTGCAGGGTCTATCGTTGAGAGGAGGCCCTTAGGTATGATGAGGGTGAATCCCTATGCTCACTAACCCGTAGCCAAAACCGAACAAACGGGTCTACAATAGACATTCGACGATGCGATGGGGCCCCTCATCGGTACTGTCTTTCCGGAGAAAGAAGGAGAAGGCATACAACTGAACGTACAAGCACTGCAATAACATATCCAGTGTGATCCCTGGCACCGGCCGTCCTGTTCATCGTCACTGTGTGACGATGAAGTCTAAGGGACGCTGAATGCCCGCAATAATAGTTCGTTTCATCGAGACCTGATCCTACTCTAGTCGGGGGATAGGCTGATCGACTTCCTGGCACGATTCCAGAAGAACCATCTCTGAAAAAACCAGAGCCGGCCATTCATATAGCTTCTATTACATTATATAGCGGCAATCAGAGTAAGGTTGTGATTTGAATATCCAGGGAAGGTCTATATGCATTAAAACTGATCGAAATCGAAAAGCTCATTTATTATATGAGTTCCCGTCTGCTGACTTTACTAGAGCACAGTAAACGAATGATGTCGTTTTCTGTGTTAGGATATTTGAGTCGCCCCGCAATAAAGTCATCTTAGAACTGCCTGCAAATATACGTATGTAAATAACAGAATTTAACAGCCGCTAATTTTGACAAGTGCGCATTTCGTGCAATAGCGTATTAGATAGTATTTTCTTTTTATGTTCCATTCGTTCGATGCATTATCGTTCCAGCTAAAATGCTAAAAAATACAAAGGCACTGTGCACGCCGTGTGTTTGTATGTATTTTAGCCTCAGAAGGTATGGAGACACTGTGCCCGTGGGATCGAAGGTCGTTCAGTGGTACGGCGGCATCATCAAATCCAAGTCGGCTCTAAAGATTCACGCTATAGAAAGATCCTTTCTCATTAGCACGGTTGTGCGTGGGAGGCTTCCATAACAGTTTTCATGAATAACATAAAGGTCTTCGTTAACTTTGGCGTTCCCGTAGCGGCGATGATTACGGCCGCTATAGGGGACCTTCATAGGCTAAATGTTATCTGAATCGTGACATTGGTGGCAGGTTTATGGCACATAAACGTACATACATAGCCATTGTTCTTCTTCTTTTTTTTTCTTCTACTGTTTGGTGTGCTACTAATAGTGGAGTGATAATCTATCGTAGTGAAATAGAAAACTAGAGCAATTTATACATAATATTTTTAGATACTTGAAGAAACATCAATGAGGTGTTTTCTGTATGTTGTGCTAAACGAAATCATTTTTATTCAACACTTAACCAGTACTTCTTCTATTCAGTAGCATTTAGCAAGGAAGCAACCGCAAAAACTAAGACTACCAGATAATAGATTGATTATGTAGGGTCTATAAATTCCCCATTAAAGATTTGGCACTACACCTACTACTAGGGTAAAAAAGTGAGTAGGTTTCTTTTGTGTTGCTTATGCATGAATTAGGTTCGCAGGGTTCTAACGAGCTACGTTTAGGGAATTAAGAGATACCAAATGACAATATTTTCAGAACAAATCGTAATCAGAGATATTCGCTATAGCTGATACAGGAACCGGACTAATTGATATGTAACGAAAAGAAAAAAACTAACCAAGCAAAACATATAAGCGCTTTTAAATAAAATTCTACGTAATAATTCACAGCATTAAACCACTGACCAGCTCGACGAGTAGGAATAAACCACTTTTGGAGCAGCACTCCTCCTTATGAAACGACACGGCCATCTTCGTTAATTTTAGAGTTAGGTTTCGAGAAAAGAAGTGTTAAGACACACAGACTTGTTGTTGCTGTTGTTATTGCTAACAGTGCGAGCGGTTAGCAGCTGCCAAACTCTAACGTGGAATACGCGCGATCCCAAAAATTCGCGCACTTTTCATTCATCCTTAACAACCCGCACCCATCCGCCTCTTGCGCGCCCTTTCTCTCCTCTCACTTATCTCTCGCCCATTAAAAACAAGAAAACAACATCATCCTCCGCATTACCATCACCGTGACCATGATCATCATCATCATCGGCGGCAGCAGCAGCGGCAGCAGCAGCGGCATCTAACGATTGTCGAATATAATGTCATGTTTTACCTCCTATAATATGGCGCCCGGCAGCATCATTTTGGCTCCATACTGGGCGAGCCATCGCAGTCCACAATTGAGAGAGTGCGAGACTACTGGGAATGGAGGATAACTCTAGGGCAATGCCAGCAGCGTTAGACGTGAACATCAGGATAGCTCCCAGTTCTACGGGCGACTGAGGAGTTTAATCGGCTGGGATACCATCGATGATGACACAACACTGACAGATCAGTGCAATCGGCATAGTAGACTGAACCTTGCCTGCTGGAGATGATCAGCTGGTAACTATTGCGCATTCGCATTAAATTCAGCATTGTTAAGTCGTTTATATTTGCAGTTTCTTAGTACGAGTTCCGTATATAGAATACGGGAAAGTATACGCTGATGTACGATCGCTATTGCTCCTATAAAATAAGCTGCATATCTTTTGCATAGTCTGAGTGCAGCAGATCCGTGCTTTACTATACATTGAATAGCATTACGTACGATCTATTTGTAATCGTAGGTAGAACAGTTTTTCACTGTATGCCCGCAAATATTCAATGTCTTTTCGGCATACGCATTTACATGTGATACATAGATACACTGTCTAGATAGATGTAAAGTATAGGCTGTGGTGTATTACTTATGCCAGCTTCCGTCACCCGATGGTGGCCGTGAACGAAGTTTTCTCAAACGCATCGGCCGTGAAGGTTTGTTTCTGTTCATAATTTCGCGGTGGCTCCGAAACAGCAGCTAGCATTATGTAACATCAACATGTTAAACAAAATCGAACACCTACAACTCCTGGATAGAGTAAACTAGCTAAGTCAAACTATATTGTTTCTACAAAAAGAAATGGTTGTCAAACCATTTTTTTTATGTAGAGTATGTTAGCTCGGTACAATTAAAAACAAAGCATAAGCGAAAATCAGCACAATTTATTCATCGTCTTATCGACTGCACGGATGCATGTTGGAGAATGAAGGAGCGTCTATGCGCACGTTCGTACTCAGACTATCTCTTATGTTTTTTCAGTTAATAGTAAAACGAGTTATTTTAGCATTATGGCGAGAACTCGAGATCTTCAGACAATTGCAGCAACCGTGCGGAAACTTACCACGAAATGCTTTGGCTGTATCACACGTGTCGGCCATTACCAAATAGATGTATCGTTTTGAGTTGTCGTTTGCAAATTATGTTTTCACACATTTCACTGTAATTTACTGTAAAGACATGATTGTTTAATGAGCATCCGTGGATTTTTATCGTTTACCATTGAGTTTCGTACGATACTCCGTTGCGAAGGTTCCTATAGACTGCACAGGACCAGGGGCGTCTATCTAGGGGGATGTCCACTGCAGGATCTGGGGTGTCTAAACCACACGATGAAACGTTCTTTTCTATCGAAATTTGACATACGTTCGATGTAAAGACCTCCACACCGGTTTTCTAAATTGGACTAGTATTTCGGTATGATTCTCACTTCCTCACCAAGAAATCACTAACTTTTGACCGGATGTCAGCAGTTAGAGGCGTCAACTTGAAACTTATTGCTCGCATCATTATCAGCTCATAACCTTTCCTATAGCTCAGTTTATTTGTTTCTAGCGAGCGACGTGTTGAACTTTACAATGTGGAATATGCTTATTATGAACATCTTTGTAGTTTGTTTATGAAGGCAGAAAGGATAGTAACGAGGCAAGAGGTCTAAGCATTAGATTTTTGAGACTAATTAGATTTTTGTATATGGTTTTTTTACTGGATTTCTTAAATAAGTATTTTTCCTTTTGTTTTGGATTCGCCCAGAAATGATCTTACCGGTACATTATTCAAGTAACGTTTCGATTTATATATATATTTAAATTGGATGCTTTGTCAGTAGAAGATCTATATATTGCATTAACTTCTAGGGTTGTATTCTTTGTTCTTATTATCGTCCCTATCCAGTCACAGTGTCCAAGTTCTTTCCTTATAATATAATTAACTTTGATGTTCTGTTTGATAAATGGTGCTATAGCACCTGCTCTGTATTTTGTTGAGTAACAGAGCAACAAACTATAGTGCAGTGTCCATTTTAATAAGCTAAGATATATCAAAAGAACATCAATAGCAAACGTCGCCATATTATGCTGGAATTTTACTAATGGCCACATTCATTGGACCTTGAACTGGAAACTCGAACACACATATGATGTAATCTTGGCCAAACGTTAGAAGGGCCATACATTACGTATTTGGGCAAAACAATAGTTACTGTATCACCATTCAGTAAACAAACCAAAAAGGCCTTCCGCTTTATGCGGAATCATAATGAATTCCAGATGTATTTAGACAAAATCGTCAATGAAGCTTTTTCATAACGGGAACACTCACGTACGTTTCACAAACCAACCGAAATTAATTTATCGGCAGTATCTATTTAAATAAAATGAGATAAAATACCTAACAACCGTACGGTGAAGGCACAGCGCCTTATTGCATCAAGAACCGTACATAGGACTGCAAACCAGCCGTGACATCTCACTTCAGACCTCCTGCCATTCAATACAATAACAGTCCAGAGTTTGTGGACTGAAGGAGCATATTAGGTAAAGGATTTTTATATCTGAAAGGAGTATAGCGGCATATCGGTATTGGACGTGATAATTAAAAACTGGCCATTGCCCGAAAATTTGGTTTAGCAAAAAATTGACTTTTCTTGATCGTTTGCGCAAGCTAGAAAGCGTCCCTGTGATTGATCTTTGTATTCGTAAAAAACATTTCCTTATCGCTAAAGAGTTCAATGTCAAATGGCCAGACCGATCAGATCCTTTGACATTGTTGTCCTTAGAAAAACTCTCACTGGCTTTGATGGTACAGGATTTGTACTTGAGGATTTTGCAAATAACTCGAACCGCTGCATTAACAGCCATCTAAGTTTCATCTACGTATATATATATATATACACAAATTCTAAAAAATGCATTTTAAGGGTCTTTTTTAATTAGTCGTGGATTTCGTACAGTGGGTCTCTTGCCGTGTCGTCCTTGTTTTGATTCATCGGAATCTGTTTGTTTTTTGGCAGCAAGGCAATGAGTTGATTGTGGTGAACCGTCAATTGATGCCAGGGAAATTTATAGTTTCGGTGGGAGCGCGGAGCCATTAAATGAAACTGTCATTAGCTTATATATATATTGGAAATATCAGTGGCGCTGTTAAATAAAGGAATAATTTATATATTTCTATGACCAGCTTCAGAGTAATGTAATACTATTACAGGCTTTTTTTTGTATATTAAGACTAGCAGATCAGCAATAGCTAGTACCAATTTATCTTAAACACTTCGTCGAGCCTATATTAATCTCTATAAGTACGTTATTATGCGAAAGCTGGACCAGGTTTATAACTTCTATTGCGGCGAACATAACATGATTAGTAGCTTGTTTGTATTTTGATTTTCGCAAGACGTCCAAAGCGGGTGCTAGATTGCTCGTTCAGTCTATCTAGGACCCCACGAGTCTTTTTCGCTGTATTTATCCTTATCCGCAAACGAAATTTGGGATTAAGGTAATCCGTTACGAATTATTTAACGGCTATAAGAACGCGAAGCATTGCCGCTCAAGTGTTCCAGGCACTTATTAGCTTGAAATTACCAAATCAATATGAAATCCTTTCTCCGACTTTACTATGCAGTTTTCATACAAAAACACGTAATCAAACATCCATACCGAATATTTAGCTGCTGTAAGAAGAGCTTTCGTTAGACATCGATTCATGGGAGGCCGAGCATAATTAGTGACAAATTTTTCCATGGCTCAATTCAATAGTGTAGAACAATCGATAACAAGCCCTTTTCGAACCCACTAGCCCAGCCAGGCTTTGATTACCTCGTCATAATACTCGCGTACACACACCTGTGAATCGGACATTATTACTATTAATAGATCTGTGTTCGTGTATTTTACTTTACTAGACTCGTTTACTTTTGTTTGCCGGCTCAGAGACTTGACTCACCAACTCAATAAGTAAAAAAAGTCCACCACGTGAACAGCACTCATCCTTATGAAATGATACCGCCATTTTCTTGAGGCACAACCAACACGCGATACGATAGCGGAGCTTTTCGAAAGCCATCTGAAACCAGTAACACTCATGTTCGTGGGGTTGCCCCTGACGGCTGGCTACGTTTCGAACAAACATTAAACAGCATCGGAAACGTTGGGAAGAGAATATCGCGAGGGTTGCTTTACATAAAGTGAGTGCTCCGTGTGCTGAAGGTAACAGATGACTCTCGTGAACAGCCAGAAGAACAATAACAACGAAAGGAAAAGTAGGATTTTTGTTTGCTCAGTATAGATTAGGGTACTGCGCAAGACTTGATGTATCCGAAAAATCCGATTTGTAATAACCCAAGAAGATACCATGTGTAAATGGGTAGTACGTGTCGTTGAATATTACGGATCTTATTATTTTCTCAACGAGCTCGTGAGTGCCAAGCGTTCTCTCTTAGCTAGCAGCAAAATTCTAGTTTAAATTGCTCCTTCTGCATCCATTTGCTTGTCCCGGTAGCGCACAATAGTATAGACAATGTAAAGACACGTTTATTTGAAGCAAAGGCAAACTGAGACATCTTTATCTGATGAGTCGGTGACACATGCGTACAACACGATTTGTCTTGACAGAAAAAAGAAGTTACTCTTGTGTTTTGAGAATCAAGTGGGGTTATAATTAATTATCATTCGAATAACTTCTGTTGTCGAATAAGATTTGTTATCACAATAGCAAAATTAAACCGATTCAGGCAACTTGAATCGAGGAGCTTGTTAGTTCTTCTTACCAGGGAAACAGATGTATTTCGCCGTAAGCGTGCAATTATTATACATGTAGTAATCTCTTTAAGATGAGGTAAAAAAACCGCCGGCAACAAAAAAAAAGCGATTTGGCAAACTGTTCGATCCGATCTTGCTGTGGTGTATGATACATTGGCATTATCGACGATCACTATACACAATGCTTCATACGCCGAAGTAAGATAATAAATAGGGTAAGATAAATATCGGCGCGTGCGCACGAAGCTCTTAGTGCACGATAAATGATTGCTTTAAAAAAAAAAGGCTTATTCTAGTCATGCCCGCGATCTTTCCTTGCACCCGTTTGCATTGTGAACTCCATAACGACGCTAACTGTCCACTAATTCAAGCAATTCTCTTTAATAATCGCAGTGGTACTACCGCAGCTTCGGCTACGTTTGGGATGGAAGATGCTGTATAAAAGACTGTGTTAAAACTACGTTGAAAAGTAGATGACTGCTTTTATTTCGAAGATATTCCGTCTCCAATATCGAGCCGTCCAGATCTTGGGAGACGGCAACCGTTTTCCGGATTTTTTTTGCCCTCTATAACAAGTCAACGAGACGGCCACTTAAATATCTCGATGGCAATACCTTCGGCGAATATTTTAATCATTGTCCGGTTCCAAGCCTTACGGACAGTAATGCAGAAAGGCATATCTCATAAATCGCCCAATCTAGGCGCGTATGATTAGTTCCTTATGGCTACGACAGTTATTGTCTGGCTTCGTGTTTTGTATGCAGCTGTTCGTACTATGACGACGACGGTAGCTTAGAAACACACGCTGGCTTTAGCAATATCGGTAAGGTCAAGAAGAAATAAATAGCATATAATCATCATGACTTGCAATGGTCGTTAATTAGCTCGTTAGTTAGTAGCGGCAATTTTACATTTCCTTCCGACGTTGCCATTCAGAAAGATCCTTGAAGAACCTTGTCCCCCTTGTATGGTGGATGGCAAAAGAGTAGCGGAATCAACGAGATGCCCGCTCAAGCTAATGACAGCTGATTTAAGTAAACTGGTTGGCTTTTCCACGCGATAGTCATGTACGTTATATACGTGTCCCAGCAACACAGCTTCTCCGCGATGTCTGAATATATTGTATATCCCTTGCGCTGGCTCGTTAACGAAAAGGCATCTTATAAATTTTATGTTACATCGTCTATAACGTTTTGTTAATTCGTAACTGTTCGGTTTTGATTTCTGCAATAATTCCGGTCTACGTAATCAAGGGCATTTCGTGTTAGAAGCTTTTTATTGAATAATTTCGTTCGACTTTTTTTTTTTATTATCGATTATTTACTTGAAACACAATTATACCGCTTGCTCAGACCAGTCGCTTCACAGTAACTACAGGCGCAGTAACAGAATTATTCAGCGCTGTTGTTACTGCCGCTAAATTCTTTACGCTTTGATGTTTCTTTCAGGAACAGAGCCGACCCCGCTTTATTCAGCCTAAAGTCATCGCATAACACTTCGATTAAATGCTTTAGCCCTTACACAGGCCAAAATGTAAGTAGTCAGCTTGCGAATATATTCAGGCAGACATAATATTGCTGCACAAACAAACGACCGCGTCGGTACAACAGCAGCAGCGACAGCAGCGCCGGCGGTGCAGGCGGGAATTGTCCGACGGAGGGCCGGGGGCCTACGCGGCATCGTTGGGGCAAGAACAAAGTCGTTAAGTTTTCATACTTTACTGTCCATGCAGATGTGATTTGTGATGGTCGGATACATTTTTTTCGTTCTTTCTTTAACTTGGTACGAAGGAAAAAAAATAACTTAATGTGTATATGTGTTTACTGTTGCCACTGTCCCAGAAAATTCGCATGCCATTGTATCTCCATTCAACTGATAAACATAGTGTATACACAATTGACTGATACGCATATAATTAAGGACAACATGCGTCCGTGAAGCCAATGTTGCGAAGCTCTTCGAAACATCATATGAGCGTGACTAGCCAAGCGGATAGCAAGTATTGCTAGCTATTCATGTGTCTGGACCCGATATCTCTGTTTCCGTGGGCCCCAGCGCCAACTTTGGCCCACCCGTTAAATACGCACCGGATGCACAGTAAGCAGTAAGCGTAACAGACTTCGTTGAATTGACTCATGTCTAAAATGTCATCGCGGCTAAGATCTAAGATTTCTGTGGACTATTTTGTAACTCGGCATGAATGTCACATATTCGGTCGCCATTTGTAGACCTATTTTCTAGACGCAGTAATCGGATAAGGTTGATCCGTATTAGGTTAGTTTAACTTCTAGAATGATACGAAATGTTCACTAAAGTTTCATAGCTCGTGTGTTAGAAATACTCACCTTAAGTACGTAGCGATCGAAGGTTTTCGTCTGCTTGTCGGATTTAACGGAGTTTGTGTTTGGCATTGATCTTATACCCGACATGTGTCTTTTCAATGACACTATATCATATGCACCCTCTCTGGGTTTGGTTGGGCATGAAACTCGACCGAAATTGTGGTCACGATTCGTAACTAATTTCAATATGTTCGTTATTTAATTACTAACGTTTAACAAATAACATTGTTTCAATGTCAGTTTGAGTCGAACATTTTTATTACCCTTAGCGGAAATATTTGATACCCTTGTAGATTGACGAAATCCTCTTACTTTTTTACTCTAGAGGTATCTAAGAAAGTGTAACTGCGCGAGCCGTGATTGAACCGCAGCAGCAATAAGAGATGACTTGAACTTACAAGCACTGTCCGCAAAAAAAGAGGCTGTCAAACGTTCAAGCCTTCGTTCCTGGGACTGAGATCGATGGGTTAAAGTAGGTACTCTTTGTCGCGATGCCGTAAAACAAACCCATGATCAAAAGTGGTGCCCGAAGTCGTCATTACGTCGTCAACTGTTTAGTCAGTCCAAGTAGAGAAAGGCAACACTATCTTGCACTTCATTCCGTTGGCGTTCAATATTCCAGGAAAGAGTTGCATTTACCTATCTACTGTATGAGGTCCACAGATCTCCTTTCAGAACGCCAGCTAGAACTGCTTCGCACATGTCCTACGTGTCCATTCGAAGATTTGTTTGTTGTAATTCTTTACAGGAACAGAAATCTTTACACCTTGCCCGTCCAAACGAAACATTAACCCATATAGTTATTATTAAGTCAATTATTTACGACGAATAGAAGTCGGAAGTATCTTACAGGGTGATGAAAGGTTACATAAACGCCACAAATTGACCTTATGCCAAGTTCACTGTCTGACGTGTTCAATACCCTTTTGCACTGTGTTCTTGACCAGCCCTCCCCTAGCTACGTTGGTGCACAGTCTTATGCACCAGAATCTTATGCATGCAAATCACAGTTTTGGAAGAACAAACAGTTTTTATTATAAATTGTATCCAGCTAAACGTTGTGTGTATTTGATCGGTAATTCAACGAACTTCTCCGCATGTGTCAGAAGTGTCACTCTTGGGGGTTCTGCTCGACAGTCGTCAACCATCATTGACAACTATCATAGCTGCAACATTTATTAGTTATTTTCTTTATTTAACCCGCAAAATAATAGTGACCACAAATCAAACGATACTGATAGATGTAAACGGGTCACAGTATCGCTTAAGTATGCTACAAAAAAATTTGAAGCAAAACTATAGTACAGCAGGCTCAAATGGCCAAAGTACAAGGGTCCAAAAAAATTAAAACATGCAGCGCGTGGTTAGAGGGTCCAACGTTGGAGTCTATTTAAACGATCGGATTGACAATTGGTATTCACCTGTTCGAAACAGCTGTTCATTTCTGTTTGTATCAAAAATCCGAGCGTACTAAAAATATTTTTTGACCCACTTTTTCGAACCATTTCTCTATTTAGACCCTATTGACGGCTCTCTAGTCTGTCTCATAAAAATGGTTCTCGTATTTTCTTTGGAGCTGTTTGAAAACTGACCATGACGTAGTTCACCGATTTTGCGCACAAAAGGAGGTCTTTTATTTTATTGAGGGTTCATTCCATGCAAAAAATTGGACAGTAGCTAATTCTCGCAAAAACGAAAGTTCATTGTCTTCCGCCATGGTGAATTTGTTGTCTTGTTCCAGGAATACCTGGCTTTCTTCTTGCGCTAAACGTAGCGGATGAACGCATGTTCAAACCTGACCCAGATTATGCCCCATCCTATATTATCTTTTCCAGTCAACGATGACGTTTCTATGTGTACTGTGCGCCTGCTGTTTTTCGAAGACATGAACGTACGTATGTTTTTACATACCGCTATATAGGTATAATGGATTAGTATCCAAACGTGAAAATCTTCGCGAAAATGAAATCGATAACTGTTAAAATGAAAAGTGTACGGCTTTCTGCAAACAACGTTGACATTTAAAGAAGCGTGATCAGGTTCACACGTATGTTGACAGATGCATGTGTCGGTCTACGCGTGAGTCACAAGAGTTGCCGACCTTCAAGTGACATTATGAACACGACCCGGGTGATGGTAAGTGTTTGGTCCGCGGTACTAAAACGCCGGGTCTAAAAAAAGCACTATTTGACATCAGCTGTTATGTTGCACCATAGTCATATACAAAACCCAACGAACAAATGGCCCAGTCCTACTCTATATATAAAATTTAGAGTTGTTTTTCTATCTATTCTTTTGCTATTACCATATCACGATACGTCTAAAATGAACAGAGCCCAATTTAAAACGTTCGCCTTGTCCTTAGTTTGCTAAGTGAAACACAATTCTACGATCGTTCTATTTGATTACTTTTATTCTCTGTTCCGTTGGCGCTTGTCGCCTCTGTTTCCCTTTCCTCCTCTAAAGGATTCGACAGAAAATTGAGTTGCAGCATTCTTCTGAAGTATACGCTGGGCTATATACGAGGAAAGGTAAAAAGGAGAGTAGGCCGTACGTCTTTCCTTTTTTCTCATTGATTCATTGTATTATACGATGCAGTGCGCGCTATCAAAGAGCACCAGCCGTTGCCACATCAGCACGCTGCCATTAACGGCAATGAAGCTAAAGAGCCAAAGATGAGATCATCTCGAACGGGCTGCAAAACGACCTGTGTATATCATTATGCATGAGGACAAGATCGGTCAGGGAGACAAAACATCGTATCTTGCGTAGCAGAACCCGATAGCTAGCTCTAATAGCAAACGTCTACGAATGCCATCAAGGCTTCTTCCCTCATATTTCCTTCTGACTCATGCGAACGCTCCGGATATTCGCGAGATATGATGACGAGTAGCAGTTATCGTACTATATCTTCTTCGAATTTATCTAAGCGTCAGTATTAGTATTATAGTTTTTGTTATTAGTATTTATCGTTGTTGTTCGTTTTCGATCTTCAGCTGCCTTCAAAACAAACCAACGTTCATCAAGGAATCACTCTTATAATTCGGGTAATATCCTCCAGGATTTAAAAACGAAACAGAACGTAGTATATAGAAAATGTGGTCATACATTGACATTGAGTTTCCAAAAAAGATTCCAACCAAATAGATGGGAATGAGGGCATCAAGCAGTGAAATATTTACTGCAATATTCAGGCAATTAATAAATTGATGTTAATTATCTTTAATAACCTTATTAGTGTAAAACAGACACATACATTTGTAGAATCATTCGAAGTTTATACAAATAAACATATTTGTTATTTTGTCGAACAGTTTCGATTCTGTAAATATCTGAGAGGTAAACTTGATTAACAGTAACTGGCGGCTGCCGATTATTTAATGTAGTCTCATTAAAAAGTAGGCGAACATCATAATTCTAATCAGCCAATCCCGTGCCGGTCATTTCTATTAAGAATCTATAGAATGGTTTGTTCTTGAGTTAAAAAAAAAGAACACTTGGAGGGCAGACGGCGGTCTAAATCGCTATATCGCATCTGAGTGGCGTGATACCGCTGCGGAGCACGCAGAACGTATATGCATGTTTTAGCCGCAGTAAATATATAGGTGTAAGCGACTCAACGCATGTGGTGAATGAACTTTTCCATTGAATATTTTATTATTAGTGTCAGAAAGTTTTTCAGAACGTGTGTCACGAACGTCGTCTAATGTTCACTTTAGTGCTAGGAATCCTGCTGTCAATATCGGCCAATATCAAGCCGACAATATCATACATAGGTTATAGGACGGAACTCTGAACTTCTCGATTCCTCCATCATACCGTTAGGTGCAACGGTGAGCTTGCGCCCCACAACGACTCTGTAGTGAAAAGACCTAAGGCTGTATCTGACTGCTCTGATCGTCAAGCAATGGTCGGAATACACCGGTCGTATAAACCTAACACTACACCGTACTTACAAACATAACCGCAAAAATTTCGTTTCTCCAAACGAAGCCTGGCTGCAGTCTCGTAAATAGTAGCGAGCTACTGTGATAAAGCTAAAGCGGGTCAATTACAAACAAAATACTTGTGATAATTTTATACATTAACCATATTATTAAGCAATGACAGAGTAACTAACAAACAATTTAAACTATCTATCCACGTGGTAAATTATTAACAACGACCTTATGTATAGCCTTCAGTTATGCTTGAATGTTTATAAACATAATTTCAGTTCACTGTTTCCAAGCAGGTTCAGGCAACGCGTCATTGGCTGTCAGGCCGCCGTCTATTTATAGGGAATAATTGGCGACAACCCGTCACGGAGCCAAGCAGGCAGTCACGTATATACATAGATGATTATGAGTATTTGAAGATTTTTTGCTCGCTAGGGTGTCATTAAATAGGCATCAGTGCAACTGACATCTCGATCGGAGGTGACGGGAGTAGGGAGCGAACTGTTGAAGCTACATAAATTAATCCAAGCACTACACCAAGATGATCGTGTAACAGTATAGTCTATTGAACATGACAAAAAGGCGCGTTACTTGTGCTAGTTTGCTTGTTTAGCTCGAATAACTTACATGATTGGAAGAAAAATCCATACGCCTTGGTAACGGAATCTTGCCCGATTTGCGGAGAAGTAGCTGGCTCGCTCTGCACGGGATTGATTGGAGCACCGTCAACCGATTACGATCCAATTAACAATGGCCGAATCAGTACTGGTAGAAAGCGCCTGTTTTTCATATGAGCTAATTGGAGACTCCGATTTCACTCTAGAGTAACAATGATGACACTTTAACTGCGTGATGTATATATATAACACAACTGAAATACAGATTATATTACATCGTACCCTCAATTTCGTGCCGTACGCTATTGCCAAGACAATACGATACAAAACAAGAATAGTTAAGGCACCGCATGGATGGGCCATAAACCGATATGTTGAATATGTCCTCACGACGCACATGGATCGGGCTTATTCTAAAACGCAAGAAGGCGTTAGCTTAGTTTCAAGCTTTTGAGGCCTCTTCAATCCGTTCACTTTGCTCCCGAGAAGTTGTAGATGGTGGCAGATCGCCAGCCAATATCTAATCAACATACGTCAAAAAAATTCTGTTCTGATGATGGGAGTCGCTCGATGAGGGGTGGGACGGGGGCTATTGTAATGAGTTCCTGTGGGAACGAGATCTGGAATCACACTGAGTGCGATTAGACTCTGATGCACGCAACACTGCATGTGGAGCGAATTTCGGTTGTGTAGTCCGTCTTGCGGATAAAGATACAACGTTCGGGTAATGCGTTGTTAATTCAGGTAGTACAGTCAATGGAGCATAACTTATAAGGTGGGAAGTTGTTGTTGAAGGCTTCCTTCGAGCTTCGTAGACACATAGGCCACACTCCAACAAGGCTCGTCAGGTTCTGGACGTAAATCTAAATAAATTATCAAATTCTTACATACGGCTAGCACTGAAATTGCTTGAATTAAACATATATAACTTGGTGTAGATGTACAATATACTGACCAGTCAAATCAAATTCCACGTAAATCTCTGTGATGACAACTTTCACACGATTCACTATAGAAGTAATTATGCATGCATGAAACGCTATGTAAAGATAGGGAATTCTACTAAAGGATAAACTCTATGCAAACAAACCCAAGCAAGGACGTATGTAGATGGCTATCGCACGGAAGTACACTGAGTCCCCTAGTAAGTATTAAAGTCAAGTGGGCAATTTAGCATCGCTCGCTTAACTTGCACGCGAGGTTTATAGGTTTGTATTACTTCTGCTTCTCTCTTTGATTGAATTTCTATTTGAGACTAATTTCTTTAAAGTAAAGCCACTACTACAATGTTTATAGTTAAGAATACGTCTTGCGTGTGTTATTAACACGGAAAGAATCTTTGCTCCTCGTTCGGGTTCAACACGGTGTTTTCCCCACAGAACATTTTTATGTGTCGCGACTTCTCCCTGCAAATAACAATGTAAGCATTAGTCTACTCTTATATATATGTATGTATATGTATTTAGTGTATTCGATGTGTAGAACTGTGTTTCAATTTCCTAGTGTTCCCAACATCTCAGCTGCCTTCATCGGATCAGAGGCATCTTTGTTATAAGTTTAATAATCTTCAAGCTTCGTCATCGACATAAAGTGTAAATAAATTAAGAAAGTTAGATAACTTTAGATTTACAAAAAGTTCTCCACTTTGTCGCAAGAAGCAAGAACCGTTGCTGTATTAGAGAAAGCCGTCACTGAACTAACTTGCGCTCATCAGCTTAGGTGTGACAACGGATAAATTTGGATTTTGCATTGCCCACCGTCTTTACCAAGGTTGTGAAAATTAATGTTTAGCGTGTGAAATCATATTTACCGGTAAATTCGATCATAACTGACACTACCACAATAAATGCGAACCTTCTCTGAAGCGTAAGAAAAAAAAGAAATCGATTTTGCGAGAGACAAGGCAGTGGCTGAGAGAATATTTGATACAGAAACAGCCTGAGATGTTATCGTCTTCCGAGTTTTTTTTTAATTGCGAGTAGTTCATTATAACCCTTACAAAAATTAACACGACCCGAACGCCAAGGTTCGCATTCTAATCCTCACATATGTTTGATACGAAACTAATAGAGGACATTTGGAGCTCATAGAACAAGTGAATTTTGAACCAATGTCCCGTCTCGAAGCTAATTTAAGAGGGCACTGATTTAGCGGAAGAAAGGGTGAATCGTATATCCTTCTTACCTTGTGGGAATGATGTTGTTCATATAAAAGAGAGATATGTGCGGTTTATGGCTACGATCAATAATTAAAGGAGATGATGAATCAAGCATCCATTTGAGACGAACTACACTAATATCGGCACATATTGATGAAGGTACAACCAATAGGAATACTTGACGTCTCTCGCTGTTGCTCAACCTAAATTGCAAAGTAAAACATGAGAGCAGCTTTACAGTTCTATACGACCGTTACTCATAATTAAGTAGAGCTTGTTTGATTTCAAATTCAAGACTAATTGGTATTAAGTAAACCTACTATTCAAGGTCACGTCGGGTTTAATAGAGCCGACGTATATTTCAAATATGTTATTAGGGCGCTTATGGCTTATGGAGCAATCCTGAAATTTTTGCGAACTTTTGCATACCTGCATCAATCTTGTAATAATCGATAAGTTCCAATGAACTATGTGACACACTTCATAATATATATATATATATATATATATTCAAGATGGAAGAAGATGAGGACAAGTTCTCTTTGAATGCTCTTTGGTCAACAAATGTTAGGGTGTGTATATATATACCATATTAAAACTTGTTGGTAGTGCCCACGTTTTGTCGTATATATACTGTAATACACTACTAGACGGTTATAAGCGAACTCGACGGACTTTAAGATTGGTTCACTTTTGAGCTACGAAAGGTAACTAGATACTCTAGTCTTCTAGAAATTTGTAGGTGAAAATAGGTTGAGTTTACTCCAGGAGGAATTTGTTTAGAGAGGGTACTATATTTTAGTCTCGAAAATCAACGCTCAGTGATCAAGATTTTTGTTCCACCGTACTTTTCCACACCGTAACTTCATCGAAGATTAGTACAGCCATTAAACAAGAAGGCTCTAAGCGACGGCACAGTAGATAGATGGTGCAAACATTTTAACAACGGAGATTGCAGTGTTGAACATTAGCTAAGAGGTGGCCCGATTAAAGGACTCGAGGGACAAGAACGTATTACTGCAATAAGGAGAGCTTTTCACGAAAGACGAGTTTCGAGTCTTGTCGGCTTCGGGGGGTTTGTCGGCCAAAACTGGAATTTTGCCTGTAGCATATTACAAACTCGTAGCTCAAATGCTGAATATGCGAAAGCTGAACAAAAATGGTTCCTCCGTAAATTAATTCCACGCCAGCGACATGTGGTGTGTTTCACGTGCAATTTGCGTAACTTATGCAACATATTGTCGTCATTGACGACAATGAACCTCTACTGCCAGCCGGAGAGGAACCAGGCAAGAGGATGGCGTGGCTCCAGAAAAGAATCAAGTTGGGTGGATGTGTCGAGTAGATTCGGTCGTAATGTAACGGTAGTATGGGCATCAGGGGCATCTGCTGTTATGAGATGTGCGCCGAAAGTGAAACCGTTGATGCCGTCCTCAAAGGGCTCATAGACGTTTAGCGGAGCAACCAAAAGCACGCGATCTGATTTTTTGATGTCAGTGCCGGATCTTACCTCCATGTCTCTATTTGTTCCTGGATTGAGCAAAGGAATATCCAACATTGGCTTCGATTTGCTCATTCTTCCAATCTGATTCCGTGTGATTACGGACCTTTTCATTCCCCAAAAAGGGCAACTGTTGGGCAAGCATAACCCACTATCGATCACTATCGATTTCAAAAAACCATAGATAAATAAATTACATACGGGAACGCGCATAGTAGGTATTTGACTATCCAGAGGCTACCAGGGCGTTAGAACAACTGTGTAAAAAAGAAAAAGTACCTCTAACATACACAAAAAATAATCATTATAGCTCACCAGGTGGTTCATCTTCAAAGTCCGCCGGATTCGGTGGTAAGAGCCTAATTTTATCAGAAACATAGAAAAGCTAATCGAAAATGCAATTTCTGCACAATTGTCATTAAAGTAAAACATTTTAACATACCCAAGCTTTATTTGCACAGATGAGCTAACGCCACCTTGTGTGTCTTCGACCGTCGCAAATAGGTTGCCGTTTTTTTGTAACAGCGAGACGCTTTCGGCTAAATTGATGATCATTTCGTAGTGATGCACTACCAACGAAAATCAGTTAGTAATCGGTGGTGGTCTTCGAATTGAGGTAAGATGCGAGTTTTAAGAGATAATTTTTAACTTTAAGAAATCGTTAAGGTTTTACAACAGGAGACAATGCATTCTCATTCGTTTAAATACATATTAACTAGATATTTTCTAGTTTTTTAATTATATTATATGCAATTTGACATAACGCTAAATTCAGGAGGAAGCAGCAATAGTTGTCGAATCCTGAGCCTGGTTTTTTCTTTAAAACATACTTTACATACTAAGAGCGAGAGAGATGCGCTTGATTCTGGTTGTGAAGCAGCATCTTATATAATTACCTAATTTTAATTTGTTTTACCATCTATGAGAATGTGGTATAGCAATTGCACGTGTTATTGTACGTACTGCAATACGGTTGCTCTGCATCCAGACGAAGGAAGAATCTCCGTGGCCAGGAATGGCTGTTCTTAAGACTGCGGTAACGTTCTCCTCCCTCGCCGAAGATGATGCACCGAGACGTATCGTCTCCACAATCCGTGCACTGTCCTGTTTCATAAAGGAAAAATTATATTTTATCATTGTTTGACACGAATAATATAGTCAATGACTAGTTAATTATCAAGTGTGCATGGCAATCTGAGCCTGCATCTGGTCGTACTCGTATATTTAGTCCATTTTTATGGCATGCGTCACTGCCTCGTTTAATCCCATCATGATTCAACTCCTAGTCGATGTCATGGTCTGTGCTATTCAATGGACTCGACTGTCTTGAACCTCGCCCGAATGATAAGTTAAAATATTGTGCCTCGCCGAAAGAGTGGCCTACGCGGAAAAGCCCATCTGTCGGATTCCCTGGTAAATTTTTCTGAAATACTTTCCTTCAAGGAAGCCGCTGTAGTTTGCACACTGGAACGCAACGGGAACACAGTTTTTTGTTGGGAAAAAACTAGCCGCAATAAGCCTAAATAAGAAAAGAGAAATGTTAATTTATAAAACTGATGATAACATTACACACACGCATACATAACGCAACCTGAGCTTACTATGAATAGAATGTTTTTGTTAAACTTTGCGTTCACCTGCAAGCAAAACGATACTGTATCCTTATGAAACATGTGTACAAAGGCTTATCAGTCACAATACGCTACCGGTAAGATAAATCAATGGTCGAAAGCACTGAACTATGAAAACTCGGACATGGCTGAGATTCACTTTATTCGGGGAACTGACCTGTCATATTTAACACACTAATCTTCTATTAACAATACAAAATGCGTGGTGCAAATCTGGAGTCTTCGTCATGAGTTGCTCCTAATACGGTATTTGAATGAAAATAAATATTCCAGCAAGATATTTGTCTGTGTGTTTAAAGTGTCATTCCTAACGTTCACGGTTATTTAATAAAACCATTAACTATAGCAAGCATGTACCCAACTGAGAAGCTAAACCACTAACTGCCAAAAAAATGCTTTACAAAAAGCGCGCAAAAATCTTTAAATAGTAATCATGCGTCAAGCGGTATGAATAGGTGAAAACTCCCAGCGGAATCAAGATCTAGACTGATAGAGGGCCAGAAGTTCCAAAAATACACGATTTTAAAACGGCCAATAAGTATAAAAGGAGCAGAACGTTTCAAAAAGACTAACTGTTTTCACCTAATGGGTATTCTGTTTTTCAAAACGGCTATTTGTTTCAATATAAAAGATCCAGGTGTATAGGGGACGGTCTTTGTAAACCACTTCGATGAGCCTTCGCGCCGTTTAAATATAAACTCCATCAGAAATTTTCTTTTCCTTTTATTTTTCAAATAGCGTATGAGACTTGGCAATAACGTAGACTGTCAATTTTGGGCACAGGAAGAATTTTTCATTCTCGGCGGAGGCTTATCTTCACTGAAATTTGGAAACGATACACTGTTTTTCGCCATTACAAGTTGGCTGTTTTGTTTTAAACAATAATAATGCTTTGACAATAATAACAAACGAATGTATGCCTGCTACGACAAACAGTCCGTCATCTGTCCAAATCTGAATCCTTTTGTATCTGCGTAGATCCATACACAGGCCTAGTGGAGTTTTTGTTGATTCTCATCAGTGTACTTAAGATTATTGAAAATGTATGCTACAACCTGGCCTTAATTAACCTGTACAAAGTATTTTACTCCACAGGAAGTGGGCTTGAGACAGCGTTATCTACCCTCACAGTTCAGTAGTTCTGTACCCGTGTTTACAAAAAGTGATACTGAGAGAATACTTGTCCGGCTTCCGGCAAGCCTACGACGCAGGCAGGCAGGCAGGCAGGCAGGCCTGAACATGGGCGGAAAACTTACTTAAGGACATACTGATGAGGGCAAACGATCACGTCCTTGCCGAGATTAAAAATATTTTTTTCGCCAAAAGTTTGAAACAGTATCAACGCAGGCTTCAGGCTCCCGCACGTTGGCTGCGAAAGTCCTCCATTGACGTAGATGTCCACATGTCCAGCAGGGTCCCACATGCCCAGACCTAAATTAAATCCAATTAGTAGTGGTTGAAAGGGAATCTCTGTCTCAGTTGTAGCTTACCTGATATCTTCTCTGAAAACTATGACTGCACATAGCAGGCCTTCCAAGATAATTCATTCTTCGTATAGTCATTAAACGGTAGGCATAGCATCGTGACACTTACCATTGATTATTTCTGGCAGAAATTTTCTGCCGTCCGTGTGCCATACCTCAACAAATTCGCCGTCAGTAGGATCTATACGGATTTCAGGTCGGCCCTTCTCAAAGTATGGACCCGCCGGATCAAGAGCTAAAATAATCAATTATTTTAACAAAATGTACAACTGCGTATATCGGATGGGGACGATCTATAAAATTCCTGTCAAGTGAGAATCTTACCTGCCTTAATCAATTAAAGCTGTGTTCCTTAACATTTCGTCTAGGTTTAATAGATAACTTTACTTGAGCGTTGAGTTAGATTCAAATTATCTGACAGATACAGATTTTCAATTAGGATAAATGGGGCTGGATCAGAAATAAGTTGCTTAATGTGACGTTCGTCCCGGCATGAGAAAAGCTCTTACTGATGTACCCTTAAGAGAATCCACTATTTTGTCATATTATAATTTACGGCATAAAACGATTGAATAATTTTGCATTTTCTGTTTTCGTGAGAAATCGTTTCTGAGTGGAAATAGACGAGTAGCAATCCCTTGCAGAAGACGATTTTTCTAAGATGCATGCAATACTACTACTTGCCTTTGAAACCCCACGATACTTGTTAGCAACAATTGTCTCAAGTATAAGTGAAACCTCCTCAAATGGTGTAATGCGTAAAGTTTACTGACCACCTGAACATGTACGCATTTAAGGATGATTAACTTTTACTTTAAAGACCCATACAAAACAAAAGCGTGTCCCAGTGGTATTTTACCAAAAAATATTTATGATTGCAATAGACATATGCTGTACAAGTGAAAATAAAAATTGTGTGTAAAACATACATTTTAGCTAGATTATCAAGTACTTTGATTCGTGTGGGACAATAATATTCGCAAAGGTATCATATCGTTCCCAACTATGGTCTCTATTCAGTCGAGCAAGTATAAAACCGATTCCTATACGGATTAAAGATTTGCCATTGTGTGTTGAGGGATAGCGTTACGAGATCGAATTCAGATTTTCACAAAAAACGGATAAAGTGTTGGACTTATGACGATTATAATAGAAATACGGATACACAGGCACCTCGAGTCAACAAGGAGAGAACTGATCATTTCAGAAACCTTTTGGTGTTCTCCATCCATCCTAAAATGACTAAAGCTTTCCAATGACAGTGAACGTCAGAATAAGCTTTTTCGTTGAGGAACACCCTGCCATTAGGAATATAATTAGTCTTAAAGTAACTTTGCATTATATAATTCATTGTTATATAACTAACCTAACAACTTTTGTAGACCTGGCACACGCTGTCCGGCGTAGCCGATGATGTGCGAGCCAAGGCTGTGTCCCATTAGATAAATTTTGGATTTTTCGATTCTGAAATACTCCTGTGGACATTAGAGAACTATGCTCGTTAGACCGCACATATAGTTAAAGGTTGTCATAACCAATAGTTGCTTTTCACGTTATTATCTTCATCGTTATAGATTAAGTTAAAAAATTGCTCTTTTCTTTGTTTTCAGTAAGATGTGTGATGATAGTATCTTGTAATACATATACACACTTATCTTCATTTCGAAATTGTGTCAAAACAGGAGATTCACGTTATTGACTTTTTTTTTTAAATGTTTGTGCGACAACTGGCATTTGGTGTGGTGACTAAGTTAAAATTGATTATCGAAAAATAGTAAGTCGTGTTCTATACCGATGAAACTACCTTATGTAGGAATGAATAAAATTAGTATAAGTCTATAAACTGTGGAAATATTTTTGAAAGGAACAAATACGACATCTACGTGTACCCGACCATATCACGGCAGCTAAACGAAATCAAAAATGCACGCAAACAAATAACGGGAATAAGCCAAGGTGTAACTTTTTTCGGCAGATTTTAGTTTGTTCGGAAGTACAGTGCAATAAATTAACGTTAAAAGGCTACTGCCTGAAATTTCATAATAATTATAATATTCGAATTTAATATTTGTACTTACGATCAGTTTCTCGAGTAACAGAGCGAGCTCTACGCCAACGATTCGTGAATTGGCAGTCGAAGTCCAATATGCGTTTACGCTGCCTTTGCTCCAGTCGACGAATATGAAATTACAGTTTATGTGTTTCAGGAAATTTTTTCTGATCGCCTTAAGTACAAATTGAGTTAGATTGTTAGCATATCATTTTGGTCAGGTTGGATGTACGGACTAAACAGTAGTAGGAGTGACGTTTCCTTCCGTTTTGATCTCTTCTACTCTACTCTGACACACCCTTTTAACTATCTTTTCCTAGTTGATATATTCGGTTGAATTGATAGCTGTTATATTTCGTCGCAGACAGGCTTGCTGAAAATATATGAGTACGATTATTTGACATTTCGGAGAACGCTAACAGATTTAGCTTCCGAATTGTAAACCTCAGCATCGTCCTGAATTTCATAGGCCACGACGAAAACCCCTTGATATCTTCACCATAAATAAAGGGCCCAGTAAAATAAAGTACGTTGGTGACAATCACCCCTTCAAGGAAAAAGCGCATATTAAGGCACACACACCGATTGTTGTACGCGCAATTTTTTGATACCTTCGATGAAGACGGGAACCGCTCCTACGGTGTCTCAGTCGAGAGTCTAGTTCGTATACGTGAAGTGATTCATGTGCCCAGCCGTGTGAAAATCGACATCAATGCGCAATGGTTTGTCCAAATCCTCAGTTCCTTTGCCCACTCGCCCTGCTCCAATTGCCACCTAAATGCTCCATTTGTCAACCATGGTTCAATAAATTTTCTGGCCAGAGGGACGTACGCAGCATATAGCCTTAGTTGATGCGTACTTGGCAATGAGGTTCCGCTCAGACCGTCTCGAAATCACTTGCTGGAAAATCTATGTTTCGAAGATACGGAATTACCTTGAGCGGTAAAAGAAGATAGAACGTCATTTCTACTAACGGCTCTTCGGTCAGGAATCGTCAGTTTGTCCGATTAACTCGTATTTTTTAACAGAGCATTCTGCGGGTATATTTGGTAGTAGTCCGAAAGATCCTTCGTTGATTATTGCAGCGTGTACAATTTACGAGCGAAAAAGGTCAGGAGAACGGGTTCTTTACACTACACATTGTGTAAATACTTCATGTACTGTACTCAGCCAAGGCAGCGGGACCTGACCTAATCAGAAACGCGCACTGAAAGACACGAGCTCCCTAGTGGGTGCCTTTGTGCAGGCTTGCTACTTCTAAAGTGGTTTGAGGCTGTCCTGTTCATCATTCTGAAAGACAAGGCTGGTCCAGCCGGCCTCTTAACCCGGCATAGTTTAGAAATGCGCCTACTACAAATTATCGCCCAAAAAGATTTAAAAAGAACACAAAAAGACTCCGTAGATCAGTTCGGTAAACATAAGAGAACAGCATGCCGTAAGACTGAGCCGTTCTATCATGAGAGCGTGCTCTACCCTGCTGGACGACACCAAGCGGACCCTAGCAAAATCGTTCCAGCTAGCTTTTAAGAATCTCAAAGCAGTTCCCGATTCAGCCCCCTGGAGCACTGTGCTAAAGATACTGGCAGAGATCTGGGCGCCATTAAATGTCTGTTAGCGACATCTGCTAGTAACCATTTTATAGTTTTTCTGTAAGAGAGATAATGATTCGAACTAACGACAGAGTGGCCAAACTGCATCACTCCCCTTAAACTAGCGAAATAATTCAAGGAGATAAACTCAGGTCGTTACTGTTGTCGACCTTGTTAAAAGATCTGCCTAACATAATTCGGGATCAATGCGACCTGGTCAACTTCATTGTACACTAGACAGCGGTCAGGCTGTACGCGGTCTCTGCTGAATTCAGGTGACCTGTTAATTAAGCAAAAACGACGGTAATAAGTTTCAGACGGGGAGGATGTATTCTATTCGAGGATCTTCTAAAATAGACCAGTTCCGAACTTCCCTGCGTATATAAATTATCCTAGCGTGGTCTGCTCCCAACCACCAAAAGCATTTGCTTCATACTTGATAACGCCAAAAGGCCCCCTCAGTCATGCTGATGACTAGGAAACTTCACCTTCTGCCAACATCTGCTGCCTCGCGGGTTTTCGATCTATAGGTTGTGCCGTTGGCGGTCTACGAAGTAAAGATGGTCTAGGAAATTTTAATTAGTGAGGCGTTAAGCTCCTCAATCGCCCTGTTCATCAAAGAGCTGAGGGCACGCTTCAACTTTCGCGCAAGGCAGCCCTTCAACGACGAGCCTCCAGTGCTCGAGATTGACGCCAGATGCTTAGATTCAGATATCATGAAGGACGATGTGTGGAAGTAAATGAAAAGATTAAACAGCGAGGTTATTATAAGATTAGCACACATTATCGATTAAGAGTGCTTCCTACTGCGTATGTGCACGCTGTGGACTCTCTTGTGAAAAATATTAATGTGTAGAAGAGTAAGTGTATGTAACCGTACTAGCTTAGAACTAGACACTAGGTCAGTCTAGCTTAGGACAAATTGATCAAATATGTGGCCAGATTCACTCGTTTTCTGAGGTTGTCTTTACCAGATTTCATTTCGAAATATTATGTATATATAGATAAGAAGATACACTACACCATTAAATCGAGTTGAAAATAAGAGGATTCAGATACGCCCGTGATCAGATTATTCGTCTATCGTGACGTCGGAAGTGCCTGATTCGGATGGCGATAATAGCCTGTAAGTACGAATGTGGAGTCCTAATATAATAGAAGACATAAGCGGAAAAATACTGTGCGGTTAAGTTCGGATAGTAATAGAAAGTCAAGTTACTATCACTACATTTTTCAATACTGGATTGTCGAAAAACATGGACCGTTTTTAAACTAGAATTGAAGCAAATATGTTTTTGTACTTTAGAATATGACTAAACTAACTATACGCCATTTTGGTCCACGACCTTCTTCCATTTTTGTAATAACACCATAATCCGATAATCGGAGAACTACGATTCCCAGGCAAAAAACTGTCACAAGTGCTTTTGGATCCCTGTATTAGAATTAAATTAGCACCATAAAGAAAATTCTGCAGAGACTCAAAAAAATGACAGCGCAGGATTTAGACTATATGGTAAATACCATTGAAATTTCTCATCCAAGGTCTCTCAACCTTTGTTAGATAATTAAAGATGTGGGTGGTCTAGCATTGTGTTAGAGAAAAATGACGCTTTTTTTAATATTAATTAGTTCTAATCGATTTTGTGTTAACAATAAAGGTCCGAATCAATTGTTTTGCCTGGTGCCAGCATCTAATAACGCACGATTCTTTTCTAAATATATAGTATCATCACGTTTTGACGTCACCCTGGGGTATTATCTTTTTTTGCACTTATCGTATTTTTATTATATATATATATATATATATATATATATATATATATATATATATATTATAAGCAATAGACATTTTCTTTGAGCTCAAGTAAGATAAAAGGTTTTACTTCATGAAATGAGGTAGTTGTTAATTCGCCTACTTGCTGCAACAAAATTAGGATTTCAAAATGTAGGATGCCTCAAATTTTTTTTAATATGTCAAAAATGTCAAAAAATATTTTTTGACATCAATGAGTACCTTTTATCAAAATGTTCGAGCAATTGTTTGAAGGATCTTAGGGAAAAGTGAATCATTTATTATGGTAATGTAACGTGGCTCGAATTCCAGCTGCTATTATGTGAGAGACCGATGTCAAACATAGCACAGGTCGAATTCCAATAATGCTCGAAGTTCAAAATTAATCTGATTTCTAGAATGAGCCAACTAAAGAAAATGGCTTATTAACATCAAAATTGAAAAGATTTCCACTACCATTTCAATATTACCTATTTGTCACTTCTAACGGAATCCAACGCAAGTAAACAACAGAAAAAAGGAATAAAGTTACTTTTAAGATTACGTTTATTTAAACGATTTATTATAATATTTTAAACTAAAGTATATTAAAGGGGATACGCATTCGTACCTGATAAATTTTCTCATTGGTATTAAAGGTGAAGTACCCATGGCAGAAGACGTAGACTGGCAGAGCTGGATCAAATTCAATTCTTTTGAGAGATTTTTCGGTGATTTCATTACCACGTAGGCGATAGGGTGAAGGATGTCTGCGTGTGGAAAATTCAAACTGAACATAGATTACACATTATTTACAAAGTAGCGTATTAGACAAGCTACATTGTATTTATTATAGTTCTTCAAAAATTATCCGATGGAAACACTTGTGAGAATTCAAACGAAGAATAGCAGCGGTTGATCAACTATAATTTTACTAAACTGTTGATTCTATATTTTTAACTTTTTTTAATCTCGAAACACTTAATATGTCGATCCGCTGCCTCGTATAAAACATTCGGCCAACATACTCATAATTAGTAATACTTTAGGCAAAAAAAATGCGGATTCCTGATAGATCTCGAACCACGCCTAACGAGAGCTACTTGAGTTACTTTTAGTGTACCTGTTTCCCTGAGGGGATGTCAGGTCTGCTCCAAAATTTTGTATCCGCGTTTTTGTAGTTGCCAGAAGAATCGTACGCATATATAGTAACTACTCTGCCTCGATATACGCGGAGAAGTTACGATCGTTATAACATCCTAATGGTAGCTTTAAAGGATATAGCTTTTAGTCTTTAAAACATACGAAACTATGATTCGAGACGTATCGGTTACTAAGATCTCAAAAAAGATTTGCTTATATCGTTGCAGTAAGTAACACACCTGGCCGCTTAATGAAGTAATCCAAATAGCCTACCGTGGTTTGGATGCGTTCCCTATCCCAGGGTAAGGAACTTACAAGCGAACGTCTTGCATTATAATCTGAAAAGGCGCCACCAGTGCTTAGGCAACCCAGCTCTCCATAGCATTTTGTACGATTTCCGAAAAGCTGAATAGCTTCACTGACGGCGAAGCTCGCACGCACTAATGTACAATAATACTTAATTAATCTGACGTTTACGACATACGTTTGCTTATATATTTCGAACGTTACTTCGATTTTATATGACCGATCTCATTACTTAATTGCTTGAATGGGCCAAACAAGATTAGATCAGTTTAGCAGTACAGTCATTGACATTTCATTAAAAGCGGTAGGCCAATTAATCAGATGTAACTATTCCTCTCCAGCTATTCAGGCCTAATAGTTCTGGTTTTTACATCTTCCAGAACTAAAGGACTGCAATATCGTAGTAGTATACGTTAACCTTAGTCTAGACACAAATAATACTTTTGGAGGAGTAAACTTCTATAGGAGGAAGGTTCCAGTTTTACTTTGGAGATTTGTAACTGCAACTAGAGCTCCATTAGCTGTATTGCCGAGCTATCATAAACTACCGGCCTGAGTCATTAATCATTCGGATAGAACCGAACATTTTCTGACAGAACGCGTCAACATTTTTACTACCGACTGTAGTAACACGTATTTTGAGAGAAACGGATTCTTACGCGTTTGGAAAATCACTCACCATACTGTGTATATTCTTTGATATAATAGTCCATGATACGACAGTTTAGGCAGTGTGAACTCGTTCTAGTATAACATATAATATTGCAAAGACTTTTTTTAAATTTATTCGGCATATAGGGCCGTTCCGTGGGTACGTTTTAGAAGTCTTGATACTTTTGTTAATAGATCAAGGCATTAGATTATGAATTGAATTTTTTTAACAAAAGCTATACTTACTGATTAGAACTTCGTTTTGCTAATTTTGAGTGGTTTGCATTGTTTTTGCATTTGCGGTTAAGCTTACAAAAAAAACCATCAGTTACACATTATACGCACATCTGTTCGCTAGAATATCTAAAAATGAGTAACATATCTCCTCTGCTCTCACATAGTCTATTTACCCAGCTTCTTTAAACTTTTCCAAGAGAAACCAGACATAATGCTAGCCTATGGAAATACATCCTAAATATCGTGAAATATGCTTGAGTAATAGCAAAATAGGCATAGCGGATCTCATTAGTCACTTTTGTTATGCTGGAACTAAAGCCCAATATTCCTTTCAAATTTCCTTCTGTGTTGCCTATTAAAGAGAGAATGGTTCAATTAATGAAACTGCAGTTCTGTACGAGGTTTTGTAATAATCACATCAAAATTCAGTATCAGAATTACTGTGATCGTTGAATAATTTCTTTATTATCGAGCTTATACGTCACTTAGTGAAGATCTTTGATGACCCTTCATAATATTAAATTATAGAATTATTCAACGAAACAAGAATCGTTTCTCGAATGTCGTTATTTTCAGTTCGTGATACTGTATATGGACAGGAATGTTTACCAAGTGTGTGCTGCATCGCCGGGTCTGCAGAAGTATTTATATACAACGCGCTCTGCTTTAGCGTAGAATTCGTGTACGGACGGAAGAAATGAAGCAGCCCCATTAACTTCCTATCGAAAAATACCCCACGATTAAAACACAACAAAACCACTTATTTGCATAGACTAGATCTCCAAACTAGAGCAAAATCACACATTTAGGGGTCAAAAAAGTTTTATGCAATGTTTTTTATTCACCTACCTTATGTACGCTAGCAGAACTTTTATATGGATTAATAATTATTAATTAGTATATAATTATTATTTAGATATATAATTATTAATTATAAATTAAGTTAGTCATTAATAATCTGACAATTAAAGAAATTGTCAGATTATTAATGACTAACGTTTTGAATACATAGACTTTTCATGAAACAATAAGTCGTAGCAGCTTTAAGACGTTTTCGTGAGGTAGGAGAAGTTACAGACGCACGAATTATTTTTCCTAAGACATACACAACCTATAAAGTAAGTCCACGAACCGGTCCATGAATTGTTTAACATTTATTATTTGTTATCAGAGAGAAGACCAATTACCTTGATATATGCTAAAGTGGAGAAATGCTATAGAATTTAAGCCAGGTTCTACGAATGAATCTACACCTACTTACATGATTCTATGATGGATAAAGTTATCACTAATTTATTTAAAAATGTACTGAATTTCTCGAGCATTTCACTGCTCTAATCATGGTAATATGGAACGAAAATATAAGTACTCTGTTCGATCTTATTTATAAACGATCAGGCAGGGGGTGACCACTAGAATTTGCTTCAGGTTGAAGCAAACATGATTTATTTCTCAGTATTACCCATTATATAGACAAGAGTGTACTGTTCTTTTCTGTAAGAAGGCAGATTTTTAAAACTTCAAAAATTAGAGAGTTTTAATTTGAATTTGCTAGAAGCTAAATCTAAAGTCTAGTGGACCATCGATTAAACATTAACAAAATATGATATATTATGTAAGATGTGAGAGGTAAAAACGTATTCTTGATTGGTTACATTTTAAATGATAAAAAAAACGATTTTACGATTCTCTTTAATCAAAATTAAACAAAGCTACAAGCAGGCACATCGTCATAATGGATATTAAAACAGTATCTGTAATCTAAAATCCGATGTTATTCTGTATAATAAAATTTCTATTGAAACTCAATCGTTTTATTAGTAAACTGTACTAAAAAAACGTACACTCAGTCCGTCGACAGCTATTTTTATTTATTCTTCGCTTTTGCCTTTGAAGGCTTTCCTTTTATTCGAGTAGCGTAGCAGATCTGAACTTACCAATAATAAATATGTTCCACACCGTGCTGTCTAAGCTTAAACACATTTCACCACCTACAGTTGACGCACAAAAGCTTACGCACAATCAACGGAGCCGTTGCGCAAGTGAAATAGTTCGCCAAACAACTCTAGGAATTTCATATAACGTCATTAATGAGCTCAGTTATCCTTTCCCACAAGTTTCTCTCGCCTACTTGCAAATCAAGGTCAACTTCTCCTATGAGAAACCTTGGTTATCGATTAGGTGAAATTGTTGTAAACTTGAGCTTAGGCAGATCACAGCTGCAACTAAACAGACAATTTGTTTTTCGAAAGTGATTCATGTAACAATTAGTCAAACCCGCCAAGCGATTAGTTCTTTTAGTGTATACGGGTTAATTCGCTCGGTTGTTTACAAGAATAGGTCCTGGTTTTTTAAGTTCACCCCTCTCGTTTCTATAAAAATATGGGAGCACTTTATAGCAGGCCTTGCCCCCCAGCTTAAACTTTTAATCTTCCGAAATGCTTTATAAACGTTTCCAACGATAACTTTGAGTTATGATACACATATTGAAAAAGCGCTATACAATGCTTACCACAACCAAAGAAGGTAATAATAGTTGAATATGGCATTGCAAAAAATGCGCACTTGAACAGTAATCCACAGTAAAATGGTTAACTTCTTGACACATCGTTAAATCATAGTCATCAATGGCTGCTTTTAAGTATGCTGAAATAATACTCTTTACTATTTTGAACGAATAGGTTTATTCACATTAACGTAATGTCCACCTATATTCCATATAAATTAAGCTGTAATATATTTGTAACAGTAAACATTGGTTGCTATAGGGAGCTTTTAAATATAGTTATATTTAGAGCGAGCCCGTTATATACAAATGTTACATTGTGAGTACTTCTTCAGGAATGTATAATAAATACATATCTATTAAAATTGTTTCGAAACGCAAGCGTATTCCTTTCCATCCATGTATAGGCCAATCATTAACCAGCTGCTCATTGTGACTAACTTTAAGCGATCCACCCCACTGCAGTCAATAATGTTTGTGGACATTGCAGTTCGCGTCAAAAATCTAGAGAGAGTAGCCACGTATAAAAATTACACCAGATAATAGTGTTTGTTATCGTGGTCGAAAAAAAAATTAGAAGATAATCCAATAAGGATATGAGCAAGAGAAGCTAGTTTGAGCATTATAGGTTTTTTCTTAGCTTATGTCTTGCGTCGCCGCTGAATAAATAAGAAAAAATGGGCGATCTTCCGGTGCGTTAATTTGCTGAGTGTTTTTATATATTAACAAAATTTCGCTTGCCCCCAGCAAATCGCTAAAGCAAACAATTTACAGCTGATTTTAATTAGCTCCACCCGCTCGGGCGGATGCCTCAAAATTGTCTAATCAATTCTCGCCTCCATACCTCCTTCCATAACCAAAATCACATCAGAAATCCTCAGGGATTCAATATTGAATCAGTTCACCTTCTAATTGTTTTTACCCTACGACATTTCATTGTGTACTGAGCTCATTTACGATACGTGCAAACATTATCAGTCTAGGTAATAAAATTGCCGACTGCTAATTACTCCATTAGGTATTGTGACAAATTACGGGGCGTAATTTTTGTTAGCCAAGCAGGCTTTTCGTTGATGTAACGATTGGCTCTTTTTGCTCGTTGGACCAATTCCTCGATTCTCTCGGCTGTTTTACCTGCAGCTGTCAGGTGTCCAACGATTATAAGGGATGTGTTAGGACGAGTCACGATGGAACACAGCAAAGGCGGATCGCGGCGAGAGAGTTCGTCGACAAAAGGCAGGTTAAATAAAGGAAGCACCACGACATTCGGGTCAGCGACATGCGTCAAAAGGTCGGGCCCAATAAACTGGGCCTCACAGCGTGAGGCTAAGTTTGGTGGAAGGAGGGATACCGGAATATGGTTACTGGCGAACGATAACACGATATGAATTCGGCTAGAATGGGGAGCTAGCGCTTCGACAACGTTGCAAATCATCTGAATCGGGGCGCGAGGAAGATCCCTAGAAGGTAGAAGCTCGGCAGTGCTTACGTTGATCATAGTAAGAGCGGCTAACTTAATTGCGCAGTCCAACCGATCCCGATTCGGCGCCACAGCAGTTTTGTCACGCATTGACCGTAGCCGACCTAGGAAAATATACATGACAAAAGTACTGCTGTTATAGCCTACATATGTGCATATCTTAATACATACGATGTTCCTTCTATGGCTACGTGTAGGATGGACGGCTTAAAAAGCTGACGTTGTTTCGGGCTAAGCGCATATGGCCTAGATTTGAATCGTTTGGATTGCTACGGATACGGCGAATCTTGACTTTGCGACGCATTGATGCCATCAAGAAGAAATAAGCGAAATTTAAAGAAAAAAATATTTGAGACAAGGACTATGAACGGTTTAAGCCTTAAATCGAAGAGAACTGAGGTTATGGCAAATCAACATAATAGTTAGAAATTACACTCTTGGCGTGTTCAGAAAATTACGTTCAAATATACACTTTTTGTTGAGATATGATTTTAGAAAACAAATCAGAAAAAAGCCTGTATATATATATAGCAAAATCGTACCATAACTTCCTGCGTTTCGCATTACAAATGGTGTAGATCAAAATGTAGGAGTTCTAAAGCGTTCATATCAACGTAATAGAATGACGATACTATCTCTACCTAGTTTGAACGTTACCAAACCTCCATAAAACATAACGTTGACGATCCCGTCTAGCGGGCTCGGTAGGCGCCACTGAGTTTTTAAATAGAAGGCTTTTTGAGGACACGCAGCGATCATCCTTTCAAAAGCAGATTGTCTGAAAAGATCCGTGTTTCGGACAATCGTATGCTTCGGCCTCCAAAACCTACTTTGATTTCGATCTCCGAAAAACACTAAGCGGTTAACAGGTAACTGCATTACAGGAACGAGGTCGCCTATAGAGATCTCTTGCGCTTGATCCACCAATATAAGAGAAATCCGTTTGCCGTGAGTGCGTTCTGCAATTAACAGTATGAACACTTGTAATAAAATCATATTTCGGAATAGTGATATTAGTAACAACTTTAATTTGTAAACAGAAAGTCACAGCGACAAATAGAGAAATATTTATTAGTATATTGACGGATATGCAAAGTAGCGTCGGAGTAGATATATTGTGCACGTAGGCTATTGTGTAATAAAGAATTCTTGAAAATTGTGCCATCATTTGATAGGTTATTTTCATGGACCTCTAGACCAAGTGCTTCTATAGGACTCCTTACCGAACGCGTATCCGATAATCGATGTTTCTACGTCAATGTAGCCGCACACTAGAATATTGGAAGACTCGAGAATACGACGACGCCGACCTGCAAATGACTCACGTATCAATTCATCCTGATAGAGTCGCTTTTCTTCCCGGGCAAGTTGCTCCTGTTCGCTAAGCAAAACCTCCTCAAACTGCGCGATTTCTTGCAATTTCCTATAAAAAGTTAAATTCTCATAAAACCGTCAAGAAGCAAAAACAAAAAAACTTGTTCCGCTCAATAGTTATCTGTCGCTTCGATTCGTTAATGGATATGTATATGGGGCGCTGAATTTATAAGGGCAAACAATGCATCCGTTGATTTGTTGTTAACTCGTATTGCGTTGAAGCAGTTAGCTTATTCTCACGTACTTTCTTTTAACGGCTAAAGGCAGCTCGGTTAACTGATCTTCAAGACTATGCCGAAGTCCTTGAATGACTTTTTTCGTTTCCCCAATAGAGAACTTTAGCTTATTCAAGGAGCCTTCATGCTCTATGGCATGTGCTTGCTTCGCGCGCTCGCTGAGTGTGATTGATGCAACAGCTGGATGACGGGATCGGCCAGTGCGTGTCACGCGAATGCGATCTCCGTAACCGCGAGATTCTATTAGGCCTGCAATGAGGTTACAATTATGAATACAACTAATCATCATATAGTTTAAAGCTTTTCTGTGTTCCAGTTTTCGAGCAGTGAAAAATTTAGAACCAACCATAAATTTTTTTTGCAAGACATTTTCTATTTTGAAAAAAAATCACATCAATAAACAAGAATGCATGATTTCTGCTGTTTAGCTGCAGCCGATTTGAGTTGCTGTATACTTTTGCAACTGCAGATTGTATGGGTATAAGTTCGTCAGAATTAATCGTTGTCTAAATATACCGTACATACCGTGTAACTTAAGCGCCACCTGGTCAGCGGCTTGAGGCCACTTGCAGAAGACCAGCACAGTCTCTTGCGGTTTTGCTAACACAGCCTGGAGTGCTACTTCGAGTAAGGTCGCTGTCTTGCCACTTCCCGCCGCACCGTGAACCAGCATTGTAGTAGGCGTAAGTATGCCTTCGCAGTCTTCCGTCGGATGATCAAGTATTTGAGCCAGAGCAGCACATACTACAATGCTCTCTTCTGAACTTAGCTTTGGAGTACGTGCGATTCGGGTCATAACGCGCTGCATCGTGTCTGACTGTGACGTCTGGGCCGCTGAAGCATCTTGGGGACTCCAAATCGGACATGCGGATGAGGAATACGGAGGACCGAGTAGAAACATACTGTGCGACGATGGCATCTGTCGCATTGAGACGACTTTCTTAAGCTCATTCACCTCGCACAAACGTTCTATTTGTAACAGTTGATCAATCTGTAATTGAAGTCTGAGCGGAAACCATAAATTATCATATTAAAAAGATTATTAAATGCATCCTTTTTTTTTGCCATACTCCTTAAAAAACTTCTTATATACTTCTTCTGATTTTTACTACATCCAATATATGTGTATATATATATAAAAATATATATATCAATCATTCCGCAAACGTTATCATGTATTAGAAAACGTATCCTGTAAGTTCATATTTCGCATATGTCTAAAAATTAGCATTATAGTGATGAACAAAAAAATGCTTTAGATACGCATAATTCAATAGGCCAGTAAGGCCAAAACCATTAAATGTTTTTATCTCAACGCAGTATCGCTTACCCGTCAAGTTCGTGGGCGTTCAAATCAATTAGGACGTCATCGACAACATCCAATTTTTGTTCACTTTTTGCTAACACATCAGGCACAGCAACGGTCCCACTCCTGTCCCGTCGGTCTTTACGTTCGCTGCTGTATACGAGGCCGAGCAAACTACGTGATCGTAACTGCTTCCCACCGCGCCGTACACACACCACGTGCAGCAATACCACTGATACACTCTCTAACGGCCGTCCAGCGCCGTTGTCACAAGCAGCAATCAATCTTACTCTGAGAACCCCGTCGGCCACCTGCTTTTGTGAGATAAGTGACGATATTACTGACAATTCATCTTTCATCTGTGGTTGCGGCTGACTCCTTCGACGGTCCCTTCGGCATAGCGCGATCTCTACCCTTGCAGAAGCCTCGAGGCAGAAACAGGAAAAGAGAAGTCGCGTCAATTCGGTGATATTTTTAGGAATTCCGCTATATTTTACGTAATTAGTAAATTTTACCAGACACGGCTGTGGTAAATCGCCGATACCGAGCCGCAAATCAAGCAGACATCGACGAAAGGCGTCAAAGCCTATACGAATCTGAGGTAATGACCGTGGGTGCCCAACTGAAGGACTCGACGCTCGACGCGAGCGTAGTTGGTTACTCTCGCGCTCTATGGGCCTCGTAGAGGAATCGCTGGGGGACGGTGTTCCACTGCAAATGGGCTGTAGTCGTTCCGATGTCGTCACATTCAATTTGAATAGATCACAAGCAGGTTTTCCTAAACTAGGATGGCTGAAGTGCGTAACAGTAGGATTAGGAACACTTAGAATAGGGACAATAGTTTCTTGAACTGTAGGTGACGCAACGGCTGGGCTACCTGTTCCTCCACTTGGACGATTTTCGCTGCTCTGCGCGTTGCTCACTTGATTTGATATAAGACCATGGGATACTTTAGCTGTAAGCGGTCTTTCGGTACAGACAATGACATTTGTATTGGCTGTGGCTTTATTAGCTGAAGGACTAAAAGGCAACTCCTCGTCGTCGATCGGTTCGTCCTTGAATTTCATTACCAATTGCTGCAAAGAACATTAACATTACAAAAACAGAAAATTACCATACGAATTACCTGGGAACACGTTTTATTTTGAAAAAATGTAACGCTTTCGTTTTTCTTCTAGTAGCTTAAATCGCAAAACCATAGGACGCGTCAAGTGGTGTTGTGGGACAATAATTTTACAAGAAATGTTCGAAACTAAGAGACAATTTTACGTAGCAGAAAAACCTTGCTTTTTTCTTTAATTGAATTACCTCCTGAACTATTTTGAAAGAATACTAAGTAATTGAACTGGTAATTTTCTTTAACTCAAAATATTGCACTAAGCTTTGTATACGATATACTACAAATCATGCACCCTTAACACCTACCTGAAATTGATTATTTTCCGAGATCTCGTCTGGGTTGTCGTCGTCATCCGATAAAACTATTATTTCATTAAACATATCGTCTGATCTACTGTGATTAGCCGCAGGGTTCCGAAGCATTAGAGACGGCTGAATATCGGATTTTACATCTTTCTCCTCTTCTGAGTCAGATATTGTGATGGCGTGGTCTTTTTGTAGTTCGAAATTCCTTTTACTTTCGATAAACATACTTCCAATAAATATTTCACAAAATTAATTATAAATATTTAGAACAAATGACTAAAAATAGCGCGCCCTATTTATTCAAATTGCTGCCACAGCTGAATGCTAGGAAATGCATTTTCAAAAACGTTTTCAATTAAACGTACATGCGGCTTGTTCTTCACCATTTTAAAGGTATTAGTCTAGGCAATCTCGAATATTAATCCTATTCTTAGTTAATTTCTCTAATTTTAAAATATATCCACTGTAAATATTTTAGTTGAACTTGCTAACCATTGCATAGTTGTATTCCGATGTACGGAACTGCTACAGTTTTCCTTGCTGGCGTCTTGGTCAGACGCTCGATGTAGGGTAAACCGAAGTTCTTGATTTGGAGCATCAGAACCTTTCAGGTAAGAGACGTCACCGAGGATAAATGAAGAACCCTCACGTATCTCAGCCCAGTCACCTTTCTTCACGTAAATTCCATCAACTACAGTACCATTAGCTGAGTGGCAATCGAGCCGCAATGAATTAGCAGACTCACCGAAAGCCTTATTTTCATGTAGTTCGACATGGAGACGACTCACATGCTGCAAGTTATATTCATAAAAATGAACAACTTTTGTTTTATAGCAGAAACTCTCAAGATACAACTTGACGCTTTTCAGTATTCATACACACTACTGTTTTGTATACAAAGTTTTATTCAGCCAAATTGTTCTAGACGTTACTGCACAACTGTAGACTACGTTTTGTACAGAGAAGTATCGGCGTACCTCAATCCAGTTATTACGTTTGTCGTGACAAGCGGCGTACGGTAGTGTAACTTTTCTTGAAACCGAGAAAAACCGATTTATATTTACCGATCGCATTACTTCACAAGTTGTTTCGGCAGTTTTAATGTATAAATATCTAGTTGGATATTTATAGCAATATTTGTGTCGGTATCTGCGAAAATACATTGGTAATGGCTTAAATTATTAGTATAATGAAAATTACTAGACACACATTATCAGTATATTTTAAGCACTCGGCATAGACTACACTTGCTCTATATGAACCCTTACATCAGGGACCTTAGACCTAGTGCCTTTTAAGTAACTGATTTATCTTTTTATCGATATTTACTATATTTGGTAGTCGATAGATACAGCTAACGGCTATTTTGGCAATCCAGATTCACGCTTGAAAAATTGCGTCTTCTAGATTTTTCGGAATCCGGAATTAGAAATTTTCCAGAGTTACACTGAAGCTGAAAAATAATCTTACGTAAAGGGAAGAATCGCATTACAGTAACTTGAACTGCATATGCATGTATCCTGCAAGTGTCCTGCAAGTGTTATGCAAGTGTCTGTTCTTCGATATGTCATTTGCATACATCAGATACGTTCTCTATAAGTAAGGAATAATTCTCACTCACGCTATTAGCAGGAACGACATTTACATGTTTCTTTCGAGTCTACCTAACTGATTCTTTCGACCGTTCGTAAATCGACCACCTGCGGATTAACCGTACTCTTGTAATTTAGAAAAAAGTCTAAAAATTATCTAAGAAAGGTCAGTTGTATACTAGAACTGCGACTTGCTGGAGTGATTCATTTGGCGCGCAGGGCCATTACGAACAGGTGTCATGGATCTGTACTAAGTACTAAGCATAAAGGAGTACCAGAATTTCATACAGTGAAGTACACTAAGACGTTTGGTCGTTGTTTAATAGATTAACCATACATGCCTTATGCAAAAAGGGTATTTTAATGGTCATTTACTTTACATGTAAAGCTAAGCGCTTCTATACCTCTGAAAAAAAATCGACACGTGCAAAAAAAATTTGGTGCAAATAATTGCTTAGTATCCAGCTGTTATTTAGCCTAGTGTAAGACATTAATCGAAACAGCATAACAGTTAGTTTCACTTTTAAAGAAACTAAAATGTTCTAAAGATGCAGAAGTGGGCACATCGGCAATATTATTACTACCTTGTACACGCCGCTAAAACTGCTTTCACAGAATAGCCTACGACGATCTTATAATTAGTCACTGCGCTTAAGTTCGGTGTCTCTAGGAAATAGCCAAAATGTTTAGGCAATAAGCTGCATAATGTTGGACATCGCTTAGAGGGCTTATTTATCTAATAGAATATCACAAAGAATACTGTGATAAGCATATGTTCAAGCGACTGACCTGCATACTAGGTCCTCCAACCTGAATTTTCGCCCGTACAGGATCGCGACCAATCGCAATAGGAAATCCGAGTGAGCAAAGATCAATACTCTCTTTAGATCGCTGTCCTCCGACGTATTTGTGAAGTTCCCAATGTTGTTGTCGTTGACTTCCACGTGAAGCTGGTACTTGCTGAGCTACATCCTGCATAAACGGCTGCCGGATTGGAGAGGGCGGTTTAATATCAGTCTTGATTCGCTTACAAGATGGAGGCGAATAAACTTTTCTTTTTAGTTCTTTCGTCAGTTTGACCTCCGATTCGTTGTTCCGTAAACCTCTGGGACAGTGTGCCCGAGCGGATGTTGTAATACTCGTGCTATCATGATTGGCTGAAGAGGACGTAGCCATAGGCGAGCGTGTCGAAACCCGGTCGTTTGTTGTTGTATGTGATATAGTCTCTTCTCTATGGTTTGCACGCGAAATCGATATCGAACGCTCGGTCTGAATGCTGAAACCACCTGCAGACGTAGCTCTGTCCGACAATGGTTTCGTCTCTTTGTCGTCACTAGCCGATACCAACGTGAGCCCTGCTGCTGAGAGGTTTGGTGGACCAACGCGAAGAAGATGCGACAATGCCGTTGTCGAAGGCCGGCAATCGTATACCAGTTTCGATGATGAACGCGGAGGTGCATCCGGTAAGGCGCTGATCGGTAGAGGAACGCCATTGTCACGCTGCGAAATGCATAATAGGATAAATACGTCTACCGAGTCGTAATCGTGAAACGTCACAATGTATGTGTTACTATCCGAGGCAACCGATACCACCTCTTTTACCCTGCCAACTTGATCAAGGGCAGCTGCCAGGCTTGCACAGATCCCCGCTTGTGGTAGTTCCGGCGGATCATGCAGTGTAATCCTTAGCATTTGAGTCAAACCATAGATTTGAGGGAGTATTCGCCGGATATTGACTCGTCGATCAGGTTGAAATGTAGATCGATCCGAGGCGCACTGAGGAGATACCCGCCGTACATTAAGCTCCTTAGGACATTCCGGTATAACGTGTGGCCGGTTTGCCATAAGAAAATCGGCTTCAACTAACGAGCAATGCATAAAGATTGTCCCGTTTCGCGCATAAGTTCTCATCCCACCTCGGCTTGATAATGTATGTGACAAGTGGTCCACAACTTTCGAGTACAACAATGTCGCAACGTCCCTGCCGGAAACGCATACCCCAGTCTGAAATGGAAAAGAACAACACGAATCAGCTATTTTGTTTCACCAAAGTCTAGCTTATCCAACAAAAGATATAATGTATCGAGTATTGAAATGGGTTAAATTCTAGAAAATGAACGCGTCACGTATGTATGTTCGAATCTATACGACACTTAAATGCACCACTGGACACCCGTGCGAACAGTACTGGGGGGCTAAACTTCACAGAGCTTCATGGCAGGCAAAACCGCCATTGCTCCAATAGTACAGAAGCCCTATTGTCTTTAGGAAGGCTACCGTAAAAGAGACTTAAATCAGATACACATATTCTCTAATCGGCTACCGTTTCATTAACTCTACTCACGCATTTCCCTGGTATTTAATACCTAGGCGCTTGGAAAACTGTGTTCATTTACATCCATCTAAACAATGTTACCAATATTCTAGCATTATTTGCATTTAATATATTACGGTACTAGTCAATATATCCCATTGGTTGTTATATTTTGAACGTCCGGTACTGCCGTTGATCATCGCTTCAGATGGCTGGCTCCCAGCGTAGAACAAAGTATTTGTGAGTCCGAATTTTTTTTTGAATCGGATTTGAATATTTTATGACACCTGGCCACAATGGCGAAAGGACAACAAATAAAACGACAAAACATTCCCAATTGTGCTCTTTCTTACTATAGTATTTGCGATTAGTAATTAAATAATGGCTGGCTTTCATGGCAAAAAGGTAAACGTTGAATTAGACATGAAATAAAAATTGTTGTGTCTTGACTACTTTGGTAGAGCTCAGTTTACCATGAAATGACTAAGGCGTTCATAAAAATGCATACATTTCTCAACCTTATTAAACCCCATAAGATTCTTAATGTAGTAACTATATGTGACAATTTTTTACTTATTAAGTCTGTTTATGAAGGTGTCAGTTTTGGTACCGACTATGCAGAACCAACGATTTTCGGAATGAAAAGTCTGCTCGGTAATCTTGGAACAATTATAGAAATCGTCTAGCCGTCAACACGCGGATGTAATAACTGTTTTATTTAAGTGGAATGTTTTAAGCTTACGATTCGGTGATCGGCAGTTGTAACGAATGGTAGTCTATAGCATTCTCACATACTGTATGCATATCGCGCACTGTCTCCGAGCACGTTTTTTAGAAGGTTGATATGTAAATCTTGCACATGGATACCAAGCTCACATCTCAATATTTGCCACGGTAGAGTTTTGGGATACTTTAGTAACCAGTTTCACCTAAAGCAGTTCACACTATATTCGCACATTCCTTTGCCATTAATCCTCGACCAGTAATTCTCTTTCGTACCCTGCGACTTCTGGAGAATCCTCTTTGGTATTCAATGCAGGTCTTGTAGCAGTTCTGCTTTCTGTCAACGTCTTGTTCACTCCTGTTGTTTTTTCTTTGAGTGTGTGCGTAACCTTCATCATGTCGTCGGATATTGCAGCCCGATGTCCTTTGCCCTGAAGCATCCAGTTTATCATGGCGTGGACTATAAATGTGTGCCCTATTTCTCTTGCAGTTTCTGCCCTTTTCCTCTGAGAAAATGTACAGTGTATAAATCATAATGAGTATACCGTTGCACAAGCCACTTTTGTATACGATGCACAAGTCACTTGTTCTTTTTTCCACTCTATGGATATACGTTCGAAAAAATCAGTAGCTAATGAGGACCTAAGTTAGGTCATAATTCACTTTTTAGAAGCTCCTTCTATGCCACTCTTGATTTTAATTTTAACCTCCTAATCTAGGCAGTGACCATCGTTTTGCTTTCCCACTTTAACTGCTAAAAATTTATATGTAATAACTTTCTCTCGGATACGTGTCCGAGCTTTAGGTACTTCTTACAACTTCTTAACGATGATGCTTCATAGTTCCGATAAACTCACGATTATGGCGGCAAGAATCAAGGTGGTTTGAAATACTCTATTTATTTGAAGAGCAAGCATCCGCTATGCTTTCCTTAGGCGTCCTTTGTTGCTTCTTGTCATTGTTGCAGTTGCTTAGACAGACGCTGTATAGTCCGTCATTGGAGTTAGTAGCTTTTTCCTTCTCTCACGCGGTTCTCTGAGTCTCGGAAACGGTGTGGTAAAAGTCATTGTCATCACCGCTTATTTTATGTGTGAGGTTAGATTATGGGTCCTTCCAAATTGATGTGATTCTTCTCGAAACCAAATATACGCAGGAGATCTGCACGATTACATCCTCTGAATACCTACGCAATACGTCGCTAAATATTTTACATTTCAGCCATTAGCCATGAATAACTACAAGTTGACATCAGTTTTCGGGTATCTACTCCTCAAAGGGTACGGTAGCTTATTCCTGCAGTTCTTGCTTTAGCATTTAAATTGCGCGTAATTCGCCAAAATGCTTTGCATTGCGCTACAAGGAGATTTCGACAAATTACAGAAATGTGTTTAGCACAGCATTTGGTATGTGGCTCCAGCACAAGCGGACTGATGTTATTCCATGTCTTCACTAAAGGTGCGATCACAGATTACAACAAATGGTTCTGGTACTCAACAATAGCCTTGAAAGAATCGCAAATGACCCAAGACTTGGATCCTTGGTAGTGTAACAATTGCCGATGAATGCACGATAAGGCAGCGCTGCTGTTATAGGCACAACGCTCAACCGTAAAACGGATTTGCTGTTCCAGAAACGGTTGTAAAGCTTCAGTCTACTATATATATATATATATATATATTATTAAATGGCTTGAAAAGCGGCTTTATCCAATCCAGAGAAAGATCTATGTGAAAGATGAAGTGGACTCGGTGCATACCTTTGTTCCTATAGGACAGAACTTGTTTTACGGTTCTTAACCGCTATTTTTCACCTCTTTCAAAAATACAATTAGCCTTTTACTTCTGAACACGAGACAAGAAAAAAATATAAAACTTGCGGGTTGCGCCCTGCCTTAGTGCTGAAACTTTGCACCTGTTTTGACGGCTAATTTCTGGGCAGATTTTCATTTTGGACAGTGCCTCACGTAAAGTTAAACCGACTGGATAAATATGATTTCAAATAATATATAGTTGGTAATAAGGATAATATTTAGATTTTGTCAACCATTGACCCAGTTGACATTATGCCCTTCTTACAGAAGGGCATTGTCTTCGTTGACGACATTGCCCCGTAGAAAAAAATATTGGCACACTTGAAGTAAATGAACTATTATGGTTGATATTTCATCAATTATAAACCATTCTACTACTATGAAGCAAAAATGCGAAGAATCGAAATTTTGCCGCATCATTCTGTAGAGCTTCAAAATATGCAGTTCCTTAATATGAACTTTCCACGAATCCTCAACCAAATATTGTCGAGTAAATTGCCAAAATTGGTAAGTCGGTCCAAGTTACGCTTTATAAAATGGAAAAATACATTCCCACAAAACCAATCGGCTTAATCTTACATGCGGCACTTCTCAAAATGAAACTCTAGCATCACAGAATCCATCCCGTCCCAGTCTTGCTATTAAACACGTTGTTATATAGAGGTAAAAGGTTAATTATATTTACAATAAAAGTAACAAATGGCGGCCAGCTGTTTCCTCCAGCTATAACCTAAGGCTCCTTCCACAACTTGGTTTAAACACAGTTTCTCATGCAACACATGTTAAACACATTTGTTTGCACAACGAACTGTTCACACATACAGTTGTATCTTTGATGATATATCAGTATGGACGATTCTAATGGCCGCAGTCGCGTTTCTACAGTATGACGTTGTTTCTACGCGTGGAAAAAAGATCGAAATTGTTGGCTTATGTTGACAATTGTAACCATCCAAATTAACATCATGTTCTATGAGGAAAGGCACACCCTGTCCTTTAAGAGCAAAGCGCGCATCCAATCGGCTTCATCCACCGCGCAAATTTTTACCGATGAGACCCTTAGCGACCCACAAAAAAAATCGGTTCTATCCGTTCTTCTTAAGAAGTTGTTTAAATTGATTAACTCGTGAATCTAGACTTTTAGTCGCATGGATAGATACACAGATTATTCTTGAATAATCTATGTATTTATCTGAGACCTAAGAGCTGCAAAAATTTGTTAATTTCCAATTGCTAGCTTGTTCGCTAGACAGACACTACCACCCGCATAATATAACCGAATAGACGGTATTTCCCAACACTAAAGATGATCCCCTTTAGGCTTTACAAAGCTCATTTGGATAAAAATACCTAATTCTTTGAAAATTATACCATGGCGTAAAACGTCGTTTAAAAATATGTGTTACACGTTTTGTGTACAGTGTGAGGTAGCACTATATTTTGATGATAGCAAACGTATTTTAATTACTTTCTCAACCTCTAACTCACTGGGATACTGCGGTGACCATCTGATGTCGAGGCCGAATTTCGTCCCATCATTTTCAATCACACAAAGTCAACAGCAGCTGCTCCTCGCTAACTTACATAGCTGTTGTACTATTTGCTCGGAATACATCAGAAAATTTAAACGCCCGAACCAAGAAACGAGCGAACTTCTTATATATCGATTGGCGCAGATGGACTTGCACACAGATACACGCACACGCACGCGCTCACATCGGTGATTACATGCTAAGGAGAAATCTAAGCGGGGAACGATACCGGGTTCGTCTTATAGTTAAACAAAACAGACGAATAACAGTGCGCGGGTAAGTCAAACACCCGCTAAAAGCTTTTCGCTGTATCCCGTAGTTTGGTAGGCTAATGTCAATCACATGTACACAGCCATATTCCGGGAACATATTGATGCATAGCTGTATTTGATTGTTTTTACTCTTATCAGAGAAAAACGTTTTACTTGACTGTGATAGGAAAAAAAAAACTTACAAACGTAGGCAAACATCATATTATTGAAAATATGTTGTACAATTAATTACAAATTGTACAAGTAAATAATACATATTGTATTAGTTATTAAAAACTGTGGAGACTCTTTTTCGCATTACCTACTCCGCTAGTGCTCGTATATTTAATCCTTCTATGTTTCGAACTCTACGTCCGGTATCGCCGTTATGCATTCCGCCAGATGGCTGGGTGACTCCTACCCATCACGAAACATACCGTGTGTCCATGCCCGGATTTGAACCTAGACCATATCTAATCTACTCCATGTGTACATTCCCATAAAACCATTTGGACATGTCAACCCGGTTAAACTATGGGCAAGTTTCTCTTTTTGGGGACTAAAGCTCCACTTTTGTTTACTTATCTCCACACAGAGATAAATTTTTAAATAATACTTGGTTGTATACTATCCTTGAGGGCGCAAATTAAATGCAAATCGCCATTACCCTATTTGCAATCGGCTGTTATTTATGAAACAAAGATTTGATCCTACAGATAAGAATACAAGATGCCAATCAAGGTTGCCCCCCTTCACGTTCTTTATCGAGCGGGTCCACGAAAAGGATTGGCAAAGAAGAAGCGCGCGAATGACCCACCCAAGTGGAACGATGTTTTTCAAGCATAGATCACAAACGCCACTATTATTGTGCTACAGGGTCAGCTGATGGCGCGCGCGTAGACGCGAGTGGTGCGCGGAAACAATGAACAAATGGATAGATAAAAAGAGATGAACCGCGCGAATTCATGTATGCAGCACTTATGAAGGTGATTGGAAACGTACACAGAACAAATCTGGAATACGAGTTGGCTGTAGTAAAGAATAGTATATGTAGGTATAATGTCTTGCGGTATGCGTTGAAATGTGGCACATACGTGCGACAGCTCTTGTGTGTAAGGCCAACTGTTAATTGACTGTTATGTTTGGCTACCTGTATCGTACTGTTGAACAAAGCTTAAGAAATAACGATCTTTTATAGAAGAGATTGCAGATATAATAATAAAGCTACCTAACCTATTAAAAAGGAAGCTAATTCTTTACGGCCTTAAAGTCGTATTATGGTGAATGTTTGCGTTTAAGTAACATACTCATATCTAATGGTGGACCTCGCTATTCCATCTTATGCCGAATGCCAACAGAGCAATTCCAACTGAGTAACCAAATAGAGCATTGCGTTTGATACATATATTTTTAATAAAATTATCTCTTGGTATCTTTTGGATAATGGGTTGTCGTTAGTCAAACGGCTGTTGTATGATCTCACGTTTCTACCGATAGATACCTTCGGCCTGTTAACACATTCAACACGTATTTGGTCAATTTACTCAATGCGATCGTTTCTTTCGTTTTGTTTGAAGGTACTACTCGACAAACTGAACAAAAAACAATATTTTCGGAATATATACTTAACGCCTCAGACCTGGGCATAATAAAAACGGGATGTGCCTTTCTGGACAATATATCCGGGAATCACATCGATTTCTCCTGCGTTTTTCATACCTGGGAACGCGATACTCGGGAATGCAGCGTCTGATACCGAAGGATAGCGCTACGCCTGAGCGTCCCACCATCCAAGCTGTACTCGAAACTGCGTTGAATAGTTCTTTGAGGCTCCAGCATCCGGCTGTGCTGAAAATATCGTCCCGGACGGACTCTGGCGTGCACGCGACGATAAATACCGCGCACGTCGATCTACTTTGCAAGTCTGGCCAGAATCAGCTTACCGAGGAAATTATTGTCGAACGCGTAAACAAATTTTTGTTCAAATATAAACAGGACGTTATACTGAGAGAAGTGCGCAGGGTGCCCTACTGGTTCCACTCCAGGTTCTGTGTTCAAAGAAGGACGTACATTTATCGGATAGCTATACCAAGACAATGTGAAGGTTCTGGATGCGCATTTCGCGTACCACTTGAAGAGAAGAATCACTGTTTTGCAGTTCCTTTACCATTGAATATCGAACTCATGCAAACTACGTGCAAACTCTTCGAGGGCTTCCACGATTTCGTTGCATTCACAAATACTACTAAAGATCCAAAGCCAACAATCAGGTGTATAAACGAATTCTCATTTATTCCAGAAGATGTTTCCGAACGAGAGTACCTTGAGTGTGGCTTAGTTAACTTCTTTTCTTGGTGGAAATTCACTGTGACAGCAAGGTCGTTCCTTTACCACCAAGTTCGTCGCATGGTTGGAGCCGTTATCGCAGTTGGAAGTGGCAGGGTTCCCATGGAAGAGGTATAGTACAAGATTCTTAGATTTCTTCGTTATCATTGACATAATCATTGTCGTTGTCGTCACCATCGTGCAAGGGGTTGTCCCTTTACCCGAAATGTCACCACTTAATGTAAATCAGTTGATAGTCTAAACTTATAATCATGGTCATATTAAAGAAGTATAAATAATGGTAGCCAAGGTCGTCGTTTGTAGAGGAGAATTAGGTCTTCATGTTACAAAAATTATTTGAATAGGTTTTGCTTATGTTCCTCTGCATATCAGCATCACAGCTGCAGCTGGTTCGAGCCTCATGATCACCGGTGGACGAAAAGTTGAGCTTTATTAACAAAAACACCAACAGTAAAAATAAGCGGCTGTATGCATAAATACGAGAGTTGTGATTTTGCCATACTATGACATCATATATTAGTTCCTTGTCAGTACATGATATATTAACTGTTGCACATATATATACATATAATATTTGGCGGACGCGAAAGAGTTCCAAACGAATCAGTAACGACTTATGATTTCAATTTGCATTGTGTTTTTGTAGGTATCTAAAATGTTGTCAACAAAGGACACACTGACCTGGAATCCCCGAATAGTACCTGCGCCAGCCCAGGGACTTCACTTGCTGAAAGTTGATTACGAACCGCGAATGTTGGACTTGAACGCTGTTCCCCCCCTTTGGAGGATAACGGAAAAGACGCTACAAACATCTCGGAGCACAAATGTATCGGCGACAGAAGGGGCTAAGAAGATCGAGGACATAGCAACTATCAGTGAAGGAAGGCTGGCCAGTTAGGTACTGCAATGCCAATGATAATGGGAAGAAATAATGCACATTATGTCCTATAGAAAAAACAATAGAGATCTGTGATATGGTTGCAATATGACTATACTAAAATTTTAAACGATAGAAGTCCTCTGACACTAACGACTTAATACTTATTTCAATTTTATTCGATTCACATATAAAGTAGTTCAAGACTACAAGAAGGATTGGCATTTGAATAATCAAAAAATTGCCTGTACAACCATACGTCACAATATGATATGCGTTAGATGGTTCCAGTCGCTTTATTGTAGGTCGTCTTTGTTTTTCTTTAGTTCAGTTGAAATTTCGAGGTGTTACGAATATTCACTTGATGTTTAATGGTATAATTATTTTTCAACTTCTATAATTGGGATAGTTATTAATCAAGCGTATTAATCGTTACTGTTAATCGAGCTTCACCTAGTCCAACTAGTGTGGTAATGGGTGCCTTGAATACTAAGCTCTGAAATGATCTTCAAGCATGTATGTAATTTTATAGACTCCAAATACTTAAGGATCCGCAACAAGTGAGATTAGGTATCTTATGTTCTAATATCCAAAATAGCCCTAAGATGTTTGAGGTTTTTTATTCGCTTACTTTTCTTGCTGCGAATTCCCATTTACGTCTAAAATTAATTACGTCTCTTTATCCAAAAATAGCCGCTTCTGCTCTAGAACATTTGTGTGAATGTCATATCTTCAAGGATGTCTTAAAATTAAACACGTTCGGACAGCACAATCATCTCGAATTCTATCTTGAAAAGAGTTAGTTTTTTATTTCAAACTTTACAGATATTCATGACATGCTCAATTTCGACTACGATCCGTGGCTATTTTCCGTAAAGTATCCTCTTGTGTACGTAAGGAGGTAAAGCGGTTTCAGCACGCTTTCAGCATAAATTCTTCACTCAATAGATTAGAATGAGTTATTCTTATAGTCTGTATATTGACCGGGTCTAGCATCCCAAAAAGCTCAAGTGACTTGTAACTTTCTCAGTATATATTATCTATTCCCATTTTCTAGATGACTGCGGTTGGTCTCGAGTGGTGAACAGTGAATTACGTACGACAACAATGTGTAAAAGAAATAAATGTGCTTTATAATTTGCGGCAAAGCTTAGACTGACATTCAAAGATAGTGAAGATATGTGTTTGGTAGATTGAATGAAACCCATTATGAGCTATGAGTTTCTTTTTTCGGATTATGAGTTTCTGCCGCCTGACAAAATGATTGATTCCAAGCTTTACTGTTAATAAAACTACAACAAGACATTGAAAAAGATTAACTGAAACTAGTAGCAAGAAAGGGGTTGACAATGGTAGCACACATGCATCCGTCCGCCCTATAGCCCGTCAGATCTTATGCCGTCGGACTATCAATCCCTTTCAATCCTTGTGGAGCTCCCTTAATGATTGAAATTTAGCTTTAATTAGGGGATGTAAAACACTCATTAGATTTTTTCGCCCAGAAATCACAAATTTCTACAATGATATAATACTGTGGTGTTACCAGAGAAATGGTAGAAGGGTGTCGATCAAAGTACCATTAATCTTATTTAATCAATTTAGTATTATTTTAATCATCATCGAATACAGTCGTTAATAAATTTACTCCCGTTCTACCCCTGAAGCCAAAAGATGCTGCTGTGTAACACTGAAACGTGTTCGCACTTCTTGGTATCCATTTCTCTCGTATGCATACTCGAACCCGACTTGAGAAGGTGCTAGAGTCGCGTCAGAGTACAATTACAATGCTTTCTCTCAGAAATCTTTGTGGAATCCACTAACGGATGATGAATGTCAAACCTTGTTCATTTGAATGCTTTATACTCGCTCAAACAGCACAAACGTGCCCATTTTTATGAATAGATATTAAAAAGAAGTTCTAGAACGATATTGTCTGTAAGTTTTGAGATAACCAACTATAAAATTATCTATATATCCAACTTCAATTAAAAACGTGAATGTGTTAACTTTTTTCCTTTTTGACTACTCTTGAATATTTTGATCCGCTGTTTTTTTTACACCAGTTTATGACTTGAATGCCATAGATCATCAGCAATAATGTATTCCGTCGAGTTTGAATTTTGCCGCCACTCTTAGGTATGTTCGACACAAAACCGCGGGCTATTCGGCAATTGTTTACGTTCGTGCTTTGAATTCCAAAAATCGAACATATATAGAAAAAACCGTCGGGGCTGAATGTTCGGAATCCGGACAGATTCCTCTTCGGCATGATTTCAAGTGATGCTTTTATTGTGGATGGGAGTGTGACTGGTGTTGTGCATTTTTGTTAATGTTTTTTTATTGGTTGCCTTCAAGCGGTAAAGCGTTTTTTCTGCTCACGCATAATATACAGTTACCCCCAATCGCTGGATCGTCATGCCGGGTCCAGGGGTAAGATCGCCTTGGATCGCTGTCGCCAGAACAGCAACAAGTGCTCTTTTGTTAAAGCATCTCTCGAATGAATGGCCATAATATATAAGCAATAGTAGTGTTCATTAATTTTTACTTTATTCATTATAAACAGTTTCAAATGTTCCATCGATGATGCATGTCGCTTGCGATGAGGACAGTTTAATGGAAACACTTCAGTTCTACAATACGAGCCACAGGACTATGTACTCTATACAGACGTGAGCTGGTAAAAAGAGTTATTTTGATATACTAGCGAATTAAGTATTAACAAGAAGTTCAATATGCCGAGTTTGGCCAAAAATATTAACTTGATCAACAAACTAAGTAGTCTAGTGAAACGTTAAGGAGTAAATAAAAAAAAAAAGTGAACAGAACAGGGAAATATATGAGGTAATTAAGGTACCCATGAATAGTAACATTCGCGATCATGTATATGATCTACGGCGATTACTAATTAGTATATTAAGAATTAGGGCGTGCTAGACTCTGTTCTATTCTGAATCAGCCTTTAGAGTTATTTCGGCTACAATAGTCGCGTTTTTTGGTTTGTATAGATATGCATTGTCTATTATTCATATCTTCTATCGTTGTTTTTTCTTGCTCTTCGGGTTTCATTGCTATTCTACGATGTATTATGATACAATCCTAGCGGCATAAGAAGTAATTCGTTCTTCTTTTTCTAAAATTTGCATATTTTCCGCATACTAGGTAATAAAATTGTAAGGTAATGACGTTTTTCTTAGACAAGCTCAGCATATAAAAGGCTCTATCGACTGCTTATCAATACGCGCTCCATAATTCTGTGACATAATCCTGCAACTTGAAAATGCTGCTCGGGCAGCCGCAACGTAATAATAATATTCGTCAAAATCGGATCAAATTATATTGTACAAACATTTAAAACACAGCAATGTCTAAAATAATATATTTCCTGTATGACCATCAAGTTTGGAATTCCAACACAGAGGTCTTCAAGGGTTTTTACTAATAGTGCGTTAAGTATCATCAAGTTGCAAACGTTGCGTAAGTGTGTATGTAGCACCTGTTTCTCACACATAGCGGTCTGGAAGCACAGCGCTTCCAATTTGTGCAGAAAGTTCGTAGGCTCAATCGTTGGAATACAGCAGAGACATAGCAAAATAACGAAGCTCCTGTAAAAAATACTTCCTTGTCTTTTTGCACAGATCTGGGAGTGGACTGTGTCCTACCTATTAATAAGCAAAGTCTTTAGTTAGCGGGAGCTGCTGTTGCGCTTCGAACGAACGTGTTTTTAATCGTCGTTAACCCGATGATTATCGATTATTTACTTATTTAACTTATTTATTTATTAAACAAAGCCGTAAAATAAGCGAACGCGAATAAAACTGTGAGGTTTCACCTGGTATTTCACTTTCGTCAGCTGAAACTGCCGCCCGATTTGTTTGTAAATTAAACTTACAGCCTACTACAACACTCGAGCTAAATTGTTTTACATACTTATACAGCGCTCGTTGGATACCACATATGAACGAATACGTTACTAAACAAATATTTAAGATCTCTGCCGATCAGGGGCCTTACTCATCCTACTGAATAACAGAAAAAGAACGTATCTTTTGTTACCAGTTTCAAAGGTGTGAACATCCTATTCAAAATATAACAAGTGAAATGTACAAAGAAAAGCTTAGTTTACTTTTCGTTTACGAATGTCCTAAAAAAAGGTTCAGAGGCAACAAGAATTAATAAAATAAATTTAAGCAGCTTTCATGAAGTTGACTTTTATTAATCGTTTTTTTTGACAAAGTCCACAGATTGTCTTCGAAGTCAGATTAAATGTTGTTATATACTGTTTGCTATAATAATATTGAAAAATCTATCAAGTTATCGTTTCATTTGATCGAGGCTTAACGCTAAATTAAGGTAGATGATTGAAAAAAAGGTGTAATTTGAAAAGTACTTCTGTAGAGTTTCATGCATTGACACTCCATTGTCTATTTAAAAGGACGAGAAAGGTCAATAGGGTAGAATACGAATAATCAATAGCTGTCAAAAAAAAGGCTTTAAATATTTATTTACTTGTATTTTTTTTATCTTCTTTTTAAGCAGGTGAGTCCACCGAAACGAGCACTCCAACTGAAACTGGACAGTTTTTTTTTGCGAGATTCAACTGAAAGAGAGGGGGCTACTCTTGGTAGACAGTCATTCAATGGAAGTTCAAAGGAAAACAGTGGAGTTGGCGTGAACCTAGGTGCGAAAAAGGGTCTCATTACCACAACTGGGGAAACAACCCAAGATAATGAAATCTCGAAGTCGCCTAGCGTTTTGGCAGTCCCATATTCAGCCCAGGCGCACAACAATCAACACTGTATTGTCGAGGATTACTTGGTAAGAAGAAATTTTTTTTAAACAGTTTTTTTTAATCTCATTCATACAATAACCTGTTAGCATCGATGAAATTGAATTATCTTAACATTAAAAGCATTCTTACAGCATTTCCCACCAGATGGCAAAAGACTCGTATTGGCTTGTAAAGTAACTAAGGACCAGCTGAGAGAATTGTGTTGGAAGAACGGTGTTGACTGCGAGGAGTTGGGAGTATGTTGTGTTAAGCGGCTGAAGATTGCAGATGGTACGGCTGCTACAGTGAAGTACGAATCACCGAACTGGAGTCAAGGCAAGAGCAAGAGAAAGGCCTCCAGGACACAAACAAGTCCTTTGGAGGGTCAGTAATTACTACAGTTATGAACTAGTAAATTGTTTCGATTTTTTTGCTTGATGAACTTTAAACAACGGAAATCAATAACCATTGATTGCAGCTGGCAGTTACCCAAAGTAACACGTATATACTCAAAGCCACACCTAAAGGATGATGCTGAGATTGCATATAACAATTGTTATATCCTATACTCGTTAAAAAGAAACTTTCGATATAATACTCTATAGCTATTGCTCTATATTATAGATACAAAGGTCTATTACTTTTATCAAACGGTTGTTTTGTTTACAAATTTATTATATCGAGGCCTCAAATATATTTATTTAATACTTTCCTTCAATAACATTCGTCACTGTCACATTGTTGTTAACAACAAGTGGTGTTTGAAACGTGCTTTAGGAGCGAAGTATTATCATACCTGAGGTCATGCATCCTGGCTCAGCGCTTTTGTTATGAGTGAGAACTTAGAAGCCGGATCTTGAAAAGCATGGAGCCTTAAATTGCGCAATATGTGCCCTAAGCTCTACCTTGATGTAAAATTCGTTACCATTCGCAAGATTTGGTTGACTCAGTTACTCGGCATATTGATAAACAAGCTTGTTAATAAGATACTTTTTAATTTTCTTTGATAAATATGAAGAATATGAGGTTGATCAGGTAGTCAAGGTACGCATTCGAGAATCGAAATTGGAGTGCTTAATTAAATGGAAAGGCTGGGACGAAAAGTACAACCAGTGGGAACCTCTACACAACTTAGATTGTCATGTAATGCTTATCGACTACCTTGTTGAAAACAAGTACCCGTAAGTATATCATTCACCTACTTCTGGCATTTTTGTAAATATAATTTTAGAGCTTTGCTAAGCTCTCACACAAATGCTACTTCAGAGCATGTCCGAAACTTTCTTGGCTCTTCATTAACACGTCCTTTTTGACCTTTTAGGTGGTTATTGTCAATGAAGTTATTTTTGCTTAATCTGCATCCATTCTGATACTTTCTTTTACTCTCTGGTCTGCGGCAGGGATCGAATATTGGCCGGTGTGCTAAGACATATAATGGAGGTAACGCTTCTAGATAACCCAGTACTCGATCTCAAGATTGCCTATCCCCTTTTGGAAAGGAAGTTCGTGCTCTCAGAGGCAAGCCAGTACACGCAAAAAAGCCTAAAAGCCATGCGGACAGACATTACAAACTTGCGATCCAGCCAACTTTTATCCAGGATTCACGAAGAGTGAGTTTCGATACCAATATGGAGTGAATTTATAACATGTAATCTCCGTTTACTGTTTTTAACAAAGCAACGACCAGTGTCATTACCGTATTGCATCTCCCTGCAACCAAAGAGTGCAGCCTTGCAAGGTAATTGTAAACCTCTCCTCGAACTCCATTGTTTCACATTGCCGTTAGAGGCATCCTGCTGCTCTCACAGCATAATATATTTCAACAAAAACGTAGTATAAGAAGCTACTTGTAAAAAAGCTTCTAGAATAGTGGTATGGTACTTCGAATGCTAGCCTCTATCAGTATAAGATTTTCGAACGAAATTCGCAATGCCAAATGAATCTCAGTTCCACCCGATCTAAAAAAGCCATGACAATTTCCGTAAGAAAATACTTCTGTAAGTACTACAGATTGATTCATGTTGGAAATTTCACAGGTGTTTGCTTTACTATTCGAAGACAAATAAAATATAAATCAACTAAATTGCACAGCTAAAACTTATTCATATTATATCAATATAGGCTTTGCTTTATCTATGATGGAAGCAATTATTTTTTATTAATAAAGTACATTAGAAAAACCTGTCTAGCGATGCAGATTTAAAGGCCTAACCGAATACGGACACCAGGTTTTAATATATCGAACGAAAGGCGCATTCCACGAGGAGAATCTATATGAATATCTTCTGCAAAAAATTAGGCTAAGTGGGTCATTTCTAATATTCCGATTATTTCTACTTTTAGGTTTGGAGGCCCATGTAAATTCATCCGAACGATGCTTGAGCGTCAGGATTATCTTGATGAGCTAGAGAATTGGCGTGAGTCGATCAAAAAAACCGTCCGGGAGCCTGCAGCGCTGTTTGTTGAGAACTTCGTTGATAACGACCCGCCCCCAACCAACTTCCAATTTATGTCTGTGAGTGCGGGATCATGTCTGATAGAAGATGCCACCGAAAAAATGATTCTGTTTATTTACTGCCAGCACACGTAAGAAGTCTAGAAATAAGATGGTGGCATAACAGAAACAAATCAGAGTCCACCAAGCAATATCATAAGTGGCTTTCTTTATATAAATTACGAAAATCAGGTAGCCATCGCTACTAAATATGGTATTATTCATAAACGTTTTAACATGCCACATATGTGAACGAGTATATTTTCAGGACGCACTAATATCTTGCAAGCTATTAGCGGATGTTCTACTAGATGGGCAAGTGTATCAGTGGGGCGATGCACCGATGCCTTTCAATTCAAACGTTAGTACGTAACCTTCCACATCAACGAGGACGTTAGAGATCCTGTTACGTCCGTGACAGTATCAATAGAACTCACTTTCATAAACTTGCCTTTTTCGCCTAGACAAACTTGTAAATGCCTCACACCTGGCAACAGCTTGATGCATTATACCCCTTCTTATTGCGCAACTTCAAAACGTAAATCTTAGTCCCTTTTGGATATATATCAATTGAGTCGTAAGTATTTTTTAAATTTTCGAACATGGGTTTCCCGAAACATAAATTTTTCGTCGTAAACTTTTTCTTTGATGAAATTTAACCTACACCGTTCCGGAATTACCCACATGGATATATATATATCCGGGTAAACAAGCATTTTAACATGGTTGGTTAGGTAATACACTTCATAGCGTCATGTTTTGTTTTTCAGTGTGATTTTTCGTGAATGCTGGCAAGTTCAGCTCTTTTCTGGAAAAGTAAAAACGAGTCAAAGCTTTCGCTTTTACTCATTTTTACTTTCCGCAGATCTGCTTCCTTACAGCTATCGTGAAAAGCTCTAGGTGGTTTGTCCGGATTCACAATTCTTTTCATATTTTGCAGTATTCATATCTTGTTTTCAGTGACCTATCGCTCATAGTAGTTTGCCCCAAGAATTTATTCTATGATTTTTCTTATTATTAAAATAGTACTTTTTTGAACAGGTTGAATGCACAATCCCCAACCAATGGTCCAGGGCCATTTGTGTTGAATTCGTGCTTGTTCATCGATTTGTTGGTATGTTAGCTAGTCTCTGGAATCTGTTCAGTGAAGGGTTTGTTAAGGATAAACAACAACAGTATGGGCCATGGAAGTAGCAATGTTTTTAGGGGGCACATTGGTATGTTGGCTACACGTGAGTGTTCTCAGGCGTAAATTTGAAATGCAGAGTTTTTTCATCACTCTTGTCCTACTTTAAAGAACACTTAACTCTATTTTGCCTTGTTAGGGATTCTTCGGATACCTATATATATATATAAATAGATTTTACTCGCTTTAGACGATAGAGGGTGTAGCTAATTATTAATCTGCCTGTAAATCCAGAACTAGCCAATGAATTCCTGAGAGTTCAATAGATGAGAACAAATGCATGGACATCAATAGTGTTATACTGAATCGCACTATTAATTCACATACATGCCGTATACAATTCGATTATAGACGTTTAATTATCTTAATATGTTTTTGAATACAGATAGTCAACTCTCACAGTAACTTGTAAACTCGTAGGTAAATTCTTGTACAGAGGTTATACATCAATTGTGCCTTAGACTAGCGCGTAGTAAATTAAACTTAAGTAATGAGCCGGTTAAGACCAATTTCGGTGTATGACTTTAAGATCAACTGAAGTGAGCCTTAGGGATATATACACAGAAGTTTCTGAAGAGATTGCAATTTATTTGGGTTTAATAATATTCACATAATTTGCAACATTTGGTAGTCATAAACTGCGGTGTTTATTTGCAGTTTTGGAGGAATCGTGCAGTTTAAGATAATCAGTATATAGTTTATATTTAGATTTATACCTTCCATGTCTAAAATATAAATGCAAGGTGAAAAGGAACGCAGATAATTAATTCCCCGAGGCGCCGTGTAAACCCTATAAATAAGTTTATGTATCATTCTAATTTCCGAATTCTCAGTATATTATTTTAATATTTTGCTCTTCGTTTTGTTAGAAACCACAGAAAGACACCATAAATGCTATCTACGGCACTATAGCGTGAATGATTGTCACCACTGTTGACGAGTCTGGTATAATTGACTGCTCCAAAATGATGACTAAGTTCTCTGTTGCGTTAGTAAAAGCTGTATCAAGCGTTCTAGCGTAACCATTGTCTCATCCACAGGGTATGTTTAATATAATCAATAGTTGATGGACCATTTTCAATATATGAGTAAATAAAGGCTGCTTCTATGGTGTTTGGTTTTAGAAGTGCCTAACTGTCGAATATAAAAATTACATAATATAACTAAAAGCCTGGACGTTTTGCAAAAAATCCGCTAACTGGCAAGAACATTACGAATAAGATCTCTTCACAGAGAGGCATTTGCTGCGTTGGTATATTTATATGTGTATATATATATATATATATATATATATATATATATATATATATATACAGACTGTGTCCAAGAAGATGTATACATTGTAATCTGATTGACAATGACTGGTGCCAATTATCTAAATTTACTGCAAGAATCAGTGTTATTACATATTCGAGAGGACTTTAGTAGAGACAGTGAGTTTGGTTCGAACAGCACCTGCACACAGTGGTTGTGACGTGAGAGCATATTTTGATAAGAACCTTATAAACAAATGGGTAAGACAAAAACCGCCATAAAATGGCCTTCCCCTTCCCCAGACCTAACTCCAATGCCTTTTCTTCGTGGGTTGCCTAAAAGAAATTTACACGGGAAAACCGACGACTCTGAAAGCCTGTTGAAGCTTTTAAAGTAATAGCCTGCTTTTAATAGCTATGTAGATCACAGTGATAGTAATTTCAAACATCTGTGATTGGAGATAAATTACACATTTTATATAGAATCTTTTGTAGTCAATAATCTTTATATGTAAATAAAAATTAAAGTTACGATCATTCAAACAATGTATACATTTTTTGGGACACTATATATCCGCTAGCATCACTTAGAAAATATTAAGATGTATCAAGTACACCTGTGGCAACAGCAAACAGAACGAGCATTTTTATTATAATATAAACACTTCAGAGAACTTGCTGGCGACAGTTTCGGTATGTCTTGCTGTTGCAAGACGCTGGGGTATTTGTACTACTGGTAGTAACCAAAGAAATATAGAAAAGGAGCAAAAAAATAAAGATGAATCGAATCCAAGGCATGGAAGGTCAAAGGTTTAATGCGTAGAGAGGAGCTGCGGACTGATGGGAGCTAAAAGAAGCGGGTACAAGAGAACTAGTAGGCCAAGTTTGCTAAGCTGATAAGAGCCACTTATCCGTAACGTAATAACTTGGAAAAAAAATTATCTCAATCCGCCGTCTCTGCAGTTCGCTTGCCTTTTGTAGCTTTTTACCTATGTAGATGGCCGGATATTCTTGTGTGCAATAGGATCGGAAATGAGTGGCGCATAGCGAATGTGATAGTGCAAGTTATTGGTATGCATGTCTCAACTGTTCGTACATATATAGCTAAGATTCTCGAATTTAATTGAAGTGCAGTTAGCCCACAATTTGCCATTAACAAGCATGCCGTAAGCAGACGGACAGAAGAGCCTATCCAGGGCAATCTGTCGTGGTAGATGGATCTGACTCGACCGTTCAGTGAGTTGTCCTTCTGCCTTTATCGATGGAATGACTTGTATGTGTCCGTTACTTGTATGTGGCCGCCGTTTTACAGTGTGATTAGTTCCGGCGTAGAAAGTAACTAGCGTATGATAGGGACGCGCTTGGTTTAGGATGCGGCCTATAAAATTGTTTACTATTGTAGGCACGGTAGCTCCCATAACAAACCGTTTTTGTTTACCATATCCGAAACTTACATGTTCCTTGAAACGGTTTTAGCAACTGAAACAGGTTTAGACGTTGTTATATTACGATCTTACCATTATTCTCCTTTTCTGTCTTCAAATCTTCTTTTTTATGTCCATATTTGTCTGTCAAATGGAGTGCATTGAAAGGACCAGGAATAGATGAACTGATTTTATACTTTCTTTACTTTTCGAAGAAAAACAAAAGACAAACATGCCTGAGATTTCATGATGGTGTATAACTCAAAAGGATTACCTTCATTACACTTTAAACGACTGTTTAGCAACGCACTTTTGTAGCAACTGTATTGAAGTAATACGTTTCCACTTTCCTTCCGATGTGTTCCATCCCCCTCGCAACATATTTTGAGTCGAGAATTAACAGTAGAACAACTTTCATTGCTTGAAGAGTACACATATTTTGTTTTCTGCTTCTTTTAATCGTTACTCGTGGCCTTTTGTGCGTGTATGCGTTTTATTGTGAAAATCTACATCCATCCGATAATTACTATGCTTTTAGGACTACACGTACGCCGAAGGCATCATGATTGAGCGAGCCGAATTGGGGTGTCGCTGTAGAGACTGTTACAAGGACGGCTGCGGAGGCCTCCATAATGAGCGTCAGAAAGCCTACAATGAGAGGGGAGTTCTGACTGTTGCCTGCCGGCGGAGTAACAGTGGGATCATCGAATGCAATGCGTCCTGTACATGTCCGGCATCCTGTTTCAACCGTGTCACACAGGTATGAAGTTAAGCTGCTATTCAAAAGGAATACATAAAGTTGTTAAGTAGTTCTTTAACCTCAAAGGTGAATGTTTTCTATCTCTGTTCGCACGATTCGTAACTAGGTTACTTACGTTATCGAGGTAAAAAGCATTCTGAGTAATAATAATTCAACTTTGCTCATGTCACAGATTAGGGTGAGAAACTTTTTTCAAAGAGCTGATGTCTCCTTCTCTCAGGTGGTCTGCAGGACGTGTGTCGATATTTCCTGACGATTCGTGTAGCGATCGTAGCGACTTACGTGACGTGCGTCGACTCTGACTTTCTTTTACCTTGGAAGATGTCCTGGTTGAACCTTTTTCTGATTACGTTTGGAGCAAATATTGGTCGCTTATTTTCGTTGAAAATGGCTAAAGAATTGCTGATTCCGTTCAGTTTATTTAGTTAAGCACTTCGATGAATAAACCTACTTCCTTCCGCTTTAGAGTTTACACTGTAACACGTGCGCCTCTAGCATGCCGTCGAAGTTTGGTTACTTCTGTTGAGTGGTTTCGCATCCAGAAATGAACGCCGTTTTTAAACTTTCGTTATACATTGTTCAGTTGTATGTGGCTTGGATATCATCCACCTCGTATCTTCGTCGGGTTGTTAGAGTAGAACAACCTTATCTACGAAGCTTGTAAACTTATGTGGTATTCCTATAGAATTGTAGGTCATTTGCAACTGCTCCTCTTTAATCGGTTTCGTGTTTTTCGCGTGGGTTTACCGGGAAAGCATCACTTACAGAATGCATGTCACATGATGAAAACACGACTCCTAATTTTACAATATCATCACTCTCTTTATACCTAACTATAGGCGCTCACGCACTGGCGCAAAACAGCAAAAAGCGTTTATCCTTGGAACAAATGCATTTAATAGTACAGTGCCACCGTAGAGGGTTGCTATTTCCACCGACCGAATTGATCAATACCGTTTAAATCTAGCTTCTAATTGAAATATATAAAGTAGAAATTGATAAATGTGTTTTCGCAGCGAGGCCGGCAGGTGCCAGTGACAATCTTCAAGACAGATAATGGCCGAGGCTGGGGGCTGAGAGCAAACGCTCCGATACGCGCTTGGAGCTTTGTTATGGAGTATTTAGGCGAAGTGATTACTTCTGAAATGGCAGGTCAACGTACTGATGACACCTATCTCTTTGACATTGACTTCAACACGGAGCGCGAAGCTAAATACACCGTTGATGCTCTCCAATGCGGCAATTGCTCACATTTTATAAATCATTCGGTAAGGTAGACTTCTGTACTTATCCAACTAGAGGGCGATACACTTAGATACAGATGATCCTCGTTCTTTGATCCTTTGAGGTTTAGTTAGGTCCAGTTTGGCTTACGTAACAATATCGTAATTATAAAACACGTAATAGTAATATAAGTAAATAAATATCTTAAAAAAATGGAAAAGTATTAATGCGATTCTTCGTCCACACCATTTTAAATAATAACATACGGAATGTTATTCATCATCTTAAACTAGTCGAATTATTATCGAGCTAGATGATCAAGCGAAAGCGGCTATGGAGATAAATATAAATATATCAGCCTATCACGCAACGATAAATTAGCAGCTGATTAATGTTGTTGTAATAATTAATGTACGCTCCATTATTGATTTCATTACAGTGCAATCCAAACTTGGTTGTCATTCCGGTTTGGGTGGATAATCTCGACTTGCTGATGCCACGCTTAGCATTTTTCTCCAGTCGGGATATTCGTAAGCATGAGGAACTCACGTTTGACTATCGCGTCAATGGTAGGGTTTGCCACACATCTATGCTTTCTAGTGTTTAAATAAATTGCTGCAGAAATAAGAGGAATCTGATTGTACAAGAAGTTATTAACTTACTTTTTAAAAATATTGAAAGTAAGTTGACTTCTATTCCGAGAAAGAATAATATAAATTACAACTTCCGCGTATTACAATTGTTCGCAAAGATTCAGATGAATGCTAAACATTAAATGCATTATTTACATCGATTTATTGTAAGCACTCTCTACCCAACTCTTTTTCAGTAACGGAGGCGGAGTCCTTGGATTTATCCCGTGCTTCCATGGACGATAACCCTGCTGCTCCAGGCCGACTATTGTTCCAGTGCCGTTGCGGAGCAGAGAACTGTAGAGGGCAATTTAACTAACAGGAAAAAAAACTGTTCTTTCCATAAAAAATATGAACATTTTAGTTTTTCAAATTGGAACCGCAACAAGTATATATAAAACTCAGCAAATGAACTAACGATAATGGAGTGAAAACACTATCTAATCCAGTATTGTCCCAAATGGAGACAAAATTTCTTCTTAAATGATCTTCACATAATAGGCGAGTAATTATACTTAGACAGTTTGTACCATACAGCCACTGCGGGGCATTTTCAATACATTGCGAAAAATAGGAAAAGGCAGCAAAAACCAGCTTGTGTTGAAAGGACTGAAGCCAATTATTTATGATCCTTTTGTTTGATGTATGCCCATTGAACCATTCCCGGGCTCGCACATATGTTGTAGAAATAATGCGCGACCAGAAAGAAATCGTGTCAGAGGAACAAATCTGACAAAAAAGGACTCTTATCAAAAAGAATGAGGAAGTTGTTATGTTTAATAGTAACGCCTCGTTGCGTTTACGCACAGAATGAAAAACGTCTAATGGGAAAATAGACGTGTGCCACTTTCGATTTATCTATTAGATATTTGATTGTAGACACTATGGGCGTGTATCTGTGTGTGCTTGTGACTTAGCCTTGCCACTGATGCTAATCGTAGCTTGGTCGAATTCATGTTGTGTTGATATTTTATGTCAGACTTTACAGTTCTATTCTACGTGAAATTATAAGGCTACCGAACTCACTGAGAAAGTGGGATCGGATGTTATATTATATTCGAGAAACTAATATTGGGTGTTACAGTTGAACAGAAAACAACTGCCCGAATCAAACATGGGTACGCAGCAATTGTCAGAATCGCTGGTCTCTAGAAATCCAGTGCACTTTGATAAAGATTTCAGAACAAAATTATCGGAGGTAGGTATTGAAACTTTGTAACAAACGAAATAAGGAACGTTTCAAAATGTCTAAAGAACTGATATTCTGTGCGTGCTCCAAGTAGCGTTCAAATAGTTCGTAAGACTAATATGAGATGCTTTGTAACAATCTGCATAGAAACAATTTGTATTTCAAGACGAATTTGTACACATATTTACGTTTAAGTTTTTGACTAATTGCGTCATTTGTGATGGACCAAATATATATATATATATACAGTGTAGGTTCAGCATAACAGCCGTTCGCAGTTAATAATCAGTCGTAAGACAAGCCTAGTTAAAAATAGCAATTAATAAAAAATCTGTAGCATTTATAAACAGTTTATATTAATAAGGTTTTATTATTGATCCATGCCTAAAGATGTTTGCTCAAAATAAGTGTAAAACCAGAATAGGAGGAGCATGCGAAAAAGAAATTTGTTTGTAGCTACACTAGCTCAAACCGCTCTCTTCGAGCCTGACCTGTGTCACTACAAAGAACCTTTTATACCAGTTTGCTGGCCCGGCGTTCAGCCATTGACGATGTTTGCGCATGTTGCAATTTCATTGATTTTTCATTTATATCACATATGTAAGGTGGTGTATATCAATAGTGGAACCAGCGTCCAGCATTTCTGGCTTTTTCAGTTAAAAGTTGAAAACCCCAAACGATCGTAAATATCACACTTTTACCTTTGTACAACATTTGGGTGAGCTGTCTATCGATTCTGTAGTACTAGTACGATCCTAATAATTTTTAGTGCGGTTTTTTTATTACCAAAAGTGTAGATTGACAAAAATGGTTGATCTTCACGAAAGTAAAATCAGTCTTGTTATATACTTGTTGTACATACATTTAAATGTACCTCAGTGATCGCTTGCTATAGAGAAAAGAATAAAGTAAAATAACTCAAGAACCCTTATATATTTCTTTCGTACCATAATACATCGTCTTTCAAACAGGTCATAATCCTAGGAACAGTCGATTGAATACTGCCAACAAGACATACTGACCTCATTGGTAGTCCAAACGATTTTTATTGGGCATGAGCGAAAAAAGCTATAAAAGAACGCTAGTAAGACCAATTATAATAAATAAGCGTAGCTTTTTATTATACTTCAATGCCTTAAAATAAAAATATTAAAGTCATTTAGTCCGAATGTACATTCAGGCACTACTTATTTATCTTTAAATGTTTACAGTTTTACGTCCGATGCCGTCGTTAAGCTTTCTGTCAGGCGGGTGGCTTTCAGCACGAAAGGAAGTGAGTTCACGCTCGAGTTTTAACCCAGACCACCAGGTACCTGTCAATTTTAGCAGACAAATACGCTACCCATAATGCCATCAACGTTCATCACGTGATACTTCCCGATGGCAGATTAGTAAGTGGCGTAATTGCCTGCTAATATATAAGAACACCTGGTGGGATAGATTCGAATACCGGCATAGGCACACTTTGTTTCGAGCTGGTAAGCAGCCGTCTGATGAAATGCCAAACGGTGGCCGTTTGTAAAACTCAAAACATTGGGTTATTCTTAACTAACAGTTCCAACAATCCCAAATAAGCCAATAGCCTAATTATTTATCAGCAAGTATTTCAATCGGATTTAACAGCTTCAAAATTGGATAAAAAATAGTTGATGGGAAATGGCATTTAATGCACAAGTAGCAGCTTTAATTCATTGTCACTATATTCCAAGATGCTCAAAACAGCACTTTCAGCTTCTTCAAAATGTTCCGAACGACAGGATGCATTTAGGATATGCTATATACCGTACTGTATTTCTGATCTTAACAAAAAATAGCAAACCTAAGGATAATTGTTTGTACTTTTCCGTGCGGAACTGCCATAGAGCATTGTTTTAGGCGGCGGGCTTTCATCATGGAATGTAGTGTATTCACGCTCAGTTTCAGTCTAAATAACTACGTGTCCGCAAATTTTATAGACAAACATCACAATTATGGAGATAAAAGACGCGCAAATTTTTAAACAACTGCTACCATGCCAGACTGCTGTTGCTCATTGTTACTGTATTTCGCAGAGGTACGGTCGTGTTGATTTTCTTTTCCTTCGCTCTCGAAAATTTGAATGATTGCGCGCTGAAGCGTGTTTGTTTTGGTCCTCTAGCCGGCAGGTAGTTTCGGTTGGCGTCAACATCCGGCAGTATAACCGAAAGTTGGGTTCTGTGTAGTTTTGAAGGTTATTTCGCTGGGAAACCTTTCAGGGTGAGCATTGGGCAAGATAATGTTTATTAGCGGGAGATATTTTAACTGTTTTTCGTGTGTGTTTTATCGATATTGTTGACGACGGCGACCGTGTACTTGGCAAATGCTAAATTCTCCTTCCTGTGTCCTTCCAGTGTTCCGTCGAGCAGTTCTGGTAGGTTGGTGTTTTACTACCCGAACGGACGGTGTGAAATGGCTCTCGTCACGCGACTGGGCAGCCGGAGGAGCATTCTATCTCAGGCTCCAATCCGTCAGCTGTCGACGAACCGCACTCAGGGTATCACTGGCCGAGGCCAAAAGGCAGCTTATGCCGTCCTTGGGCTGGCCGGTGCGGGAGCCGCCGGTGTTCTGATTGCCCTCGAAAGCTCGCCGTTACATGCGGTTGATCTTATCGTTCATCCTTCGAAGTACGATTGGCCTCACTCGAAAACGATAGCTAGTTTGGATCACGCATCTATTCGACGAGGATATGAGGTTCGTTGACTTCTCTGTTATATTCCTATTACATATTGTCCTTGGAAACTTAAGTCTCCTCCCAACTCGTAGGGGAGTCCGCTCGGCATCTACTCTAAAATCAGTTTCTCCAAATGCGTTCTGATAAAAGTGATGTAAGTACTATAGGTGTAAGAGACATACTCCCACAAACACCTGAAGCCTGTTCAGTAATTTAAATACAATATAAAGATGTGTTTTTATGCGCAAAAACATTAACAGTAGTAGGATTGTTTGTTCGCGTAAGCGCATAGAAGATACGAATTTGCATCGGTTTACTTTGAAGTGTTTAAAAAATATTAGAGCTCACAAATATATTTTGTGTTATTGTAGCTTTTTGGCAAAAGACACCTCCTTAGAAGTACTTAATTCCTGCAGATCAAACACTAGAGCATACTATTAAATGAATGATTTTATAGAATCTTTAATAAAGAGCAATAAAGCTTCTGCTAAGCAATTGGGTTTGGCAGTAGTTTATGCGAAAATACTTGACCGGCTAGTAGGTCATGCTCAAACGTTGCTTACTAAGAAAATCTGATAGCCAAAAGAAATTTTAACAAAACTCTGTTCTAAAAATATGTTAACCTGCTCACTTTTTTCCGAAATGAAATTGGTTTGTGCAAGTATCCCCAATAATTGTTACCTTGATATCATAATCCTATAATATCGACATGGAACTTGATTTCAGTAGCAATTCATATTTTGACTGTCATTTTCCATCCGCCGATTATAAAAGTGGCTCATAAACTTTATATATATATACATTTGTATATAATAATATATAAATATATAAAAATAAAAATATAATAAAAATAAAAAGGTTTAAAACAAGCAAAATAATTATTGTCCCATCTTTGTCTGATGGAAACACTTTCTGCTGTTACCTTAAACATAATAATAACTGAAAATAAAAGTATTTTGTGTTTATAATTTTAAAAAGAATTTACAATTAGGATCTGTTAAGATGTAAATAAGAGAAGATATCCTTTTTACATAACTAACTCTTTCATATTTTCACAGTTTATGTAACTATATACTAGGACAAGCACCTGTAGTATGTAAGACTGATCGTATACGATAGTACAAACCTACTTTATGTATTGAATCTGTTAAACTGATAGCGCAACAAGTACATCGATCCTTAGATTAAAGATAAGAATTTCTTATTTCTAACTGTAATAAATAATTACGTGAAGTGAGTTACTTTGTTGACTTCTGTTGTTACAAGCGCAAACCATGCAAATACATGGTTTTACTTTTTCGATGTTGCCTATTAATTCCGTGTACTGTCCTCTTCGAATTTTATACAATTTGTTTTTTTAAGCGCAGGTTTACAAGCAAGTCTGTGCTGCATGTCACAGCTTGAAGTATATTGCTTATCGAAATTTGGTCGGTGTCTGTTTTACGGAGGAAGAGGCGAAGAGTGAGGCAGCAGAAATCATGGTTACCGATGGCCCTAACGACGCTGGCGAGATGTACCAAAGACCAGGCAAACTTTCTGACTACTTCCAGGTAAATCAATCCTTATAAAAGTGGTAATATGTTTACTTCTTCTAAAATATATAACTCTACAGACATATTGATTTTGAAACATGAAGTTCAGAACCGTCTTTGTTTTTTGAAATAACATGTAGAAAGAGCACTTCGCTTTTGCTACTTATGTCACAAAATTCTGTCAAATAGCACCCTTTACGCTGTTAATAGATGAATCCTAGTACCTTAGTTCTAAATTAGATTACTGAATGACACGAATAAAATCAATCGACTAAAATGTGTGCGCTCCATATTCATTTTTGCAGGATCCCTATCCGAACGAGCAAGCTGCGCGTGCTGCAAATAACGGCGCATACCCACCCGATCTTTCATTTATAACTTCGGCTCGCCACGGAGGCGAAGACTACATCTTCTCTCTACTGACGGGCTACACAGACCCACCGGCTGGTGTTGAATTGCAAGAAGGCCAACACTATAATCCTTACTTCCTAGGAAATGCCATTGCTATGGGTCAAATGCTGTTTGACGAGGCGATCGAATACCAGGACGGTACGCCCGCAACGGCTTCCCAGTTAGCCAAGGATGTCACCTGTTTCTTGAAATGGTGTGCTGAATTTGAGCACGATGTTCGCAAAACACTGTTTATCAAAGTAATGTTGATTTTGCCTTTACTGACATATGCTTCGTGGTACATGAAGCGAGTGAAGTGGTCGTCGCTCAAGACTAGGAAAATTGTCTACAAGCCGAAAAAATACGATTAAAAGGCAGGTCCAGGCAAGTAGCTCACCGCCCCCAACAAGAATGTGAGGGAAAAAATGCAGAAAAAAATTACTACAACTACCAAATCAACAACTACAAAATACAGAAGAAATAGAACCCTTCTGTATACGATGCATGACCCACCCATAGCTTTTCATCTTCTTTGAAAACGAATTTCGATATTAAAAGGGACGGTAATATAGAGTAAAGTAATGGTAAGTGGTATATGGAACAACAAAGGAAACCTTAAGGCAGAACATAAGTGCATAGGAAAGTTTTATATACATGAACTACAAATATAATCAAATCCCAGAAGACTAAGCCAATTACAATACAACCAACAACAATTACAAATACATATTATCAAAACAGAGCAAAACCCCACGAACCTTAACAAATATAGTAAAATGTATACGAAGTGGACATAAGAAATCCTTTAGAAAACACAAGTGAGGGTGGAAGGAACACCGGAGCACTTATGTATCATCGAGTGAATAGAATATATGATTATAACTTACCACTTCCTTCTGATTACTGGAACGTGGTAGCGGTAAGGGTCAACTTACGACGCGTTAGTACACAGAAAAAGAATATCTTTTCCTATGTACCAACTGAACAGAGCGAAAGCGTAAAAGAGAAAAAGAGAGAAAGGAAGGAGCGCAAACACGAAGACAAATGGAAGAAACATGCATGAAACAAAGGAATGAGATTTTTAATTCTTTCCGCCAATAAATTTTAGGTTTGGCGGAGCACGTTTTACCATTAGTGCCCTGGACGGCCTTGGTGAAGCTTATGTAGATAAGAAAAAATAAATAAAAATAAAACACGATACAATAAAAAATATATATTTATTCTGAGTGTTTACTTGAAAAGAGAAATATTGGCTTTATCCGTAATTTGATTTCGACGCAGAGCAAATATTTAACCAATTCATTAAAATCTGGATACAAAACGAGTTTTATTCTTCACTTTCATGCTATGATTCCCATATATATAATAATATCGCCGTCTTATAAACAAAATACTTTGATCGACAACAGCTAAGTATGTGTAAAATATCTCGGCGAAAAAATTGTTTGGTTTTCCAAGGTCTTCAAAACTGTCTGACAACGAATACCTTATCTTTATATATACGACGGCGGATTGACATAAACGGTAAGTAGATTTTTAGAAGAAAATATTTTTATCAAATACCAGTATTGATTTCAAGGAAACAATTGGCTTAAAGAAAGGTACTTCTGATACACATTTTATGAAAGTTTCTCGCGAACTTGGGTGATGTGGAACGATCTTGGATGGAGTTTTATTTTTTATACGACGCTTCATCTCTCCATGAATTCTAAAATAATTTTGCGAATAATTATTAGCATTCTTCGAAGAATCAGTCAACCTTTGCGGAGTCAAAAAACCTTACTAAGAACAGTGTTGGACTCTCTTTCCGATCTCACTTCTGTATTTAACTACACGTTTTGGTGTTTATTAGATGTTTCTTTAGCGCGAAAATTCCTACCTACCCAGTGGATGTCTTAGAAAACGTCGTTTCTCGGCGCACTTTCCAACCGTTATTTCAAACTATCTCTGTCGCAGGTCTACTTAAGTACTAAACTAACTATGAAGGATGATTAGTGTCGTTTGATGTGGGTCTCTTCCAGCTGTGTTAATTGTAGTTGAAACTGTGCACAAGGATTTCGACGTAAATTTTAACATCGATTACAGCCTAGTTCAAGTCACTGACAGAAAGCCCGTATTTATTCTTTCCTTCTTTATAGGTAGTAATTACACTAACTGATGTACGAGCTGATTACAATAATTTGAAATTTTGACACACAAGATCATAAACTAACAAAATATTTAATTTTAAAATCTTAGTAAATACTTTGCAGGACTCTTCGTATCAAATTCCATTTGCAGAATACCTTTAGTAGAATTAAGAGTTTCTTGCTCGTTATTAAAGATTACCAAGCAAAGAAAAACAAGAGATACGAAGATATTATTTATTCTGCCATTTAGGTAATTATTCATTAATTTGTTTGTAAGGGGTACTTAAATATCAAGCGCAGTACCACTTGTACATTTAGTATCAAAAATCATTGAACTAATCTACTTATATTTTCGTTTATTCAAGCTGATCTTTGCCTAAGGCGGAAACCTAATACACTAATGCACTATTGCACTAGTGCACTATTGCACCAAAGTGCACTAGTGCACTATTGCACCAAAGTGCACTAGTGCACTATTGCACCAAAGTGCACTAGTGCACTATTGCACCAAAGTGCACTAGTGCACTATTGCACCAAAGTGCACTAGTGCACTTTGGTTTATGACAGATGACAAAGGCATTGGCAGCTTTATCAAAACTTCATTTTAATCTGATCCCTGATAGGTGAACACTGATGATAACGATATAGACGTTTTAATATCTAAATATTATATGTATATTATTATATATTTTTTCTTGCAAACTGCAGCTCTAAACTAATTTTAAATTATCAAGTCGAAAGCCACCTGTCAATAATACACCATATGTGTCTGTGTTAGATTTCGTACAATGGCTAATTGACGCAAGCCCAGCGTAAATACGTTCACCTTATAACATAACTATAATTATTAATATACACTGTTGATATTTTTTTTTTATAAAGAAGCAAAATTTGTAAGCAAATAATGTTGTCTATTTCCCATGTGCATGGCTTATGAGCACGGCATTACTTCTGTCATCACTCGCTGCAAAAGGCCATGACTTAGTATCCTAGCACTTTTAATATGAGAGCTCTTTATTTTCAATGACTGAAGGTTCTGCAGTCGTCCACTGATCACGATTTGAAGAATTTTGTTAGGAAAATAGCTTGCTTATTGCACTTCAAAGATGGTGACAAAGCTACTGCTTCTCCTTGGGTGGGTAGAGGACCTTACTGCGCTGGCTAAGCATGTGGCTATACAGTTTAGGTAGGCCAGGCAAATAAATGAGCATCGTAATAACCAGCACAAGGTGATAGTCAAACGAGAAATTATATGGGTTGGGCAGATTAATGGAGAACAAACCCCGTTCCTTGACGTACGGCAAAGCTGAGTAGATTGAAAGGAGTTCACCCTACGGTGTCGAGCAGAACGTTCAGACGAAACGCGTCGAAGTAAGCAGCAATAGATGCCAGCGAACAGAAAGAGGAGTAAACCAGTTAATTCGGTAAATTGCCGCGAATTTATCGGTAATCAACTCTAACTATATTAAATGAACAAAATTCAAGTTGCCATAATCTCTACGTAAGTTACATGCCTTCCAGTATATATATCCCTTCTAACTCATAGATCCGCACGAAATAAGTAATACAAACGAACAACATGCTTCTCAAAGTAGACAGCCAGTTTTTTTAATGAAGTATACATTTGCAATAGCTGTCTTTTCCTATTATGAAAGTGACAAAGACCAATCGGTGAAGGATAATAAATTTAAATGGGGAGTCTTTTTCGATTTATTTTAAAGACTGCATCTAAACACCAAAAGATGTTTCCACGGTCCTTTAAGTACGATTGACTAAAAACTCCGATGGAGCTGTATCATGGGCTAATAACAGGCCAAAGGTCTCCAAGATACAAGGGTTTAAAATCACCCAAAGCTCTCGAAAAATCTAACGGTTGGAGCTCATCTGGGCAACCGAATTGGAGATTAATATGCTTCTATTCAAAACAGACGTTATTTCCGCGTTAAAAATTAATGAACTTAAGAATCGCTTTTTGCGACATTTTAGTGTATTTTCTACTCTCTTCAATCCGATCCCTATTAAGACTTTTCTGCCTTGCTAGTTTCGGATGAATGCATTCGTGAGGCTGCAGGCGACCAGTAGAAAAGTCTAAGTTTAATAAACTTAACATTTATATACAAATATATGACAGAAAGACGTTCCCAAGAGACTTACGCTCACTCCAATTGGGTAAAGGATGATGAAAAACGAATATCTGCACCACGTGAGAATCGGGGGACACGCATTGTACAAACTCAACCCGTAAAAGAGATAACGCGTTATCTCTGCAATACTCCACGCCACTAATAACATTGGGAGACCTAAAATAACATACAAAAATGTCATTGTTCTTAACGTGCCTTGTTATTAGTAACAAGTCATTTAGCTAAAATAAAAAAATATTTTCCAAATATTGTTATTATAGATAAATGGTTAAATAACATATATATTTGTTACGTGCATAATATTTAATTCATTATTAATAATAATTCTTATTAATCAATCTAATTATTTAATAATTCATTAAATGAATTCCTTTTCAATTAATTCATTACATTGACCCTTACCAGTGAAACCATTTTTAGCTGACAGTTACTCTTTTTTAGCAAACACTATTTGGATATACATTGCGTCATGCACACACATACTAACCGATCTGTAAGCGGGACTCCGGCACGGCAACGAGGATTCCCCAGTACACCACAATTCTCGACAGCATTTGTATAAATGTCAGCAACGGATTTGCTCTAAAAACGAACATGCCCAATAGTAGTAACTCTTACTAGTTCCCTTTTACAGCAGTTCCCAACTAATTGTAAAGACTTGCGACGATTTTTTGTCATTTAACATATAAAGAGAAGACTATAGTTGCGGCTACATTAAGGTCAGATACAATAGTACCGAATGAGCGGTGTGTAATAATTCGCACATTTGGTTTTGGCAGAGTTTTGGTTATAAATGAAAAGAATAGTCACGACAAAGTCTTTTGCAGAACTTTTTGTGAGACAAAACTAGCTTTCTTTCTGTTGGCAGGATCTTAGAAAACTCGAAAGTGTTTACGGATACTTAAGTATGCGCACATGTACTTTCGTACATAAAATAATAGCATATAAAATAGCATGATACTTCTGTAGCAGAACTCAACAAATGAACTCTAGTATTGTTTCTTACAACAAAAAATTTGAATATACAATGCTGGTCAATTACCTCATACTTGTTATCAATACCTATAACGCGAAGCCACTTGTCGCTACAAAATTCCACGTCAACATAGTAAAATGTACATTTATTTGATTACTGCAGATAAAAGAAAACCCGGCTTCGTCTGTTACATATACTTACAAGAGTGATAAAAAGTGTTCAAAATATAATTAAATTAGGCTTATAGGTGTATTCATGTGAAATAGATATTGTCTTTACCTGACGAGCCCTGTAACACCGTGAACGACTTCCATAACACCAGCCGTTTGAGCTACACCCAACTCCAGTTCAATATTCCCGAAAGCTCCTTTATAACATTGTTTCTCAAACATAAACGATAATGATTTAATCAAAACGTAGCTCCAGCTGGAAATGCGAAATGAGATGATCTGTTAGAAGGTAGTCTAAAGTTGCGGTGTTAGATAATTGAATCTTTCCTTATGGCTTACAAAATGTACCTGAAATATATTGATTTGATTAGTTTACTTATTTCACTATCAATGTAATTAGATATCTAGCTTCAGAAGTGTTATTGTCATAACTTTACACCTCAGATTACTTTCTAAATACATATAGCTGTTTCCGTTTTGTGAAAAATATACATGTTTCTCATAGAAGTATTCCTAGTTTCCCGAAGCAAATCGTAGGAGCATCTCAACTACCTTTGACTGCCACCAGAGTACGAATACTAATTCTAAGCGTCAGCCACGTTGATTCATATAACGGGGTAAATTATCAGAAGGAAATTAGAAATAAAAAAAGCATTTGCGTCTTGATTAACGGCTCACGTCCGAAAGAATACCAAATAAGAGCAGTCAATTACTTGTTACGTGTCTCATATGGTATGTTTTTAGACAAATGTTACCTAGATAACACTGTATTATGAAAAATATTATATATATATTAATATATATAACATGTATAAAGTAATTTTCGATTTCCACATTTCGGAACTACATATTTTATTGCACCTGAACCGCTATGCACACACTGGCCGTCGAAACGTTTGTCATTATTTCTTATGCCAATGGTTAATCCGATAATGGCAGACTCGGTCAGGATAACTAACATCATTTACATGGTTGAATTATCAAAAAACTGGCCTAACGTGCTTCGAACATGCAGCTTCAGACATCGTTCAGTTTTATTTTGATTATTGAGGTGCTGTTTGATTTGTGAATTCATCGCGCTATGGGTTCCAAAGTCCCAAAAGAGGCCACCTGTTACCACAGTATTTGCCAACATATTTTACTTGTATAAGGTCAGGTGATGGATGTTTCTCTTCACGGGAGCTTACACCATCTGGTGGCACAAACCGACCGGGCGCAACAGGATGTGTTCAAGGAAAATTCTACGAGTAAAGGAAAATTTAAAGCGCTAGTCCTTTATTTTTTGATAACGCGACAATGGAGCCAAGAGAAGTTAAATATTGCATTCTTCACGTAATTTTACTCTAATATTTTTTTAATTATTCAAAAACGTCAATTGTAATTTATGAAGAACAAAAACATATATAGATGGTTTGGTAAAGTATTACGCTAGCCCAAATGACCTTTTGGTCTGCAGTAGGGTGAGTTTGAAGCGTTATTATTTTAATTAACATAGACATTACCTATATAGAACAGAATTAACTTACATTGCATTATGTCACTCATTGTACTGTAGTTGTGCTCAAGTAGCTGGTTTTTGTAAACTCCACTTGAACATTTAAATAATTTGGATCACTTGAATTGTGTCAGAAACATGGATTCGATTGACGCTATTAGGTCTATTCTGACAACCATCATTCTCCATTCCATCACCTTTCACTTGCTGTTTCATTGGACCTGCTCTTGCTTCTTCATTATATTGCTTCTTCGTTATATTGCTGTAATACCTTTTTAACCTTCAAGAAAATTCATTCCGTTTTATTTCCTGACTTTTTCGACAGACAAAAGAGCACTGGAACTATAACACTCATAATAGTCAAAGGTAGTTAAGTAGCTACGTGTAGTGAACGTCCTGGTGTCTATAGTGTATTTATTCCTACATGTGCCTATTGCTGTTCGTTACAATTAAACATAAGCTTGTAGCTCGTGATACCACAATCTCGCGTTCCTGAGGAGTTGTAGATCAAATGCAATTCGGTTAGCTAATTTATTAATTGCTTTCATCGATGCTGTTTGACACATTTTATTAAAATTCTGCAAATGCAGATCCCTTCATCCGGTTTTTCTGCGCTTTAAGCTTAGATGAGTCGTAAGCTTGCTTTCACTTCGTTATTATAATAATACATTGCCTTATGCTTGCATTTACATGGTATATGCTACAGTGAGGTGAGTTTGGAGTGTTATTATATCAATTAACACAGACATTCCGTTCCTTGACACAATCGCAGTCTGATAATTCGAACTCGAGGTACTAGTATAATGAATTCTATTTTTTCCCGATACAGTGAATAGGATGAAACGGCTACACGAAATAGATAAGGATTCGATCATTGAGTAACGCTTCTACTCTATCCAACACAGACGCGCCAACATACGATGTTTTACTATGCGAAGAGTAATATGTGCGCCAACAAGACGAAAAAATGACTTATGAAAAACCTGGCATTTTTTTTTATCGGTAACCACTTCTATATTACGCGAAGGGGCAGCTTTCGTGCACCCGTCCAGGTCGGTAATCGGTATTCAGGCAAACCTAAGTTATACCAGTAATTATTGTTTGCATCGCGGTGTGTCCTGCTTGTCGGCAAAGACATTAGGTCACTTGTATACAGTGCATGGTTGACACACGTGTGCCGACAAAAGAAATAGACAAACCTGGCAGCCTGCAGCCCATTGTACGCAGTCAGGTATAATTTGGCAAAAGTGCTCTGTTCCTTCTTGCACATTGTTGCGTGCGTGTCTAGTACCTTCTAACCGAAGGTGTTGGAACGCGACGTAAATAATGTCCACTTCACACGCACACAAATACGCTACTGTCACTATTTCCACTTATTTTGGCTAGATCCCTAACTTAGAAGCGAAGACAACGACTCGCGAGTCTTTCTTCATCAGCTGTGGCTGTCTTCCTATACAAGCAGAGAGGGTAACCATAAGACGTGAGAGAGGGCAGTGGGTAGCAGAAAGGGATTGTCTACGAGGAAAGCCCAATAACGTGTTTAGGGCACTCACTGGATGCACACGGAGCCCCCCAAAACAATAGACGGATGTGCCGGCAGACGACCTGCGCCAACCTTTAAATAGACTACGAACCCATTAATAATTCCGGTAGAATTTCTTATTCGCCGTGATATCGAAACCGAATTTATTAATGATGGTAGGGTAACAAGGTGATCGTATTGATGTACAGTAAACCGCGTTGTTGTAATTAAAATCAGCGCATGAAACATCCAGCGGCCATGTTATTGAGCGGTTAGTTCTTTATTGTGTGTGTTGAACCTACGAGCTTTTGACGGTCTGTCATCTGATCGTGTCTTCTTTTTTGATATTGTCGTCTCTAGCCGCGAAATGGTAAGCCACCCTCAGAGAACTTAGACGTTTCGTGGGGTACGATGAAAATAAGCACATAGCGATAGATCCTGTTAGGGCAGTCATTTCACGTAGAGCTTACAATCACACGGCATTCCAAGAGACAAGAGTCGGGATCCCCCTGTTCAATAGCATTATCAACTGACCAACCAGTCAGTCCCAGCCAGGCCAGCGCCGTTGTTGTCATCGCAATCGTACCTGCGAAAAATTCCATTGTCTCGGCAGAACGCCCCCGAAGCTGTCTTGTCAATGTGAATTAATAGCAGTATAAGTCGTGGTAGGAGTGTGGAGTGAACAGCGGTCAGGTGGTGTTCTTTGTAAGAAAAGTTTGTCGGGCTGCACAAAAATTGGTCGAAATTATTACGATTGCTAGAACTCATCGTATTAAGTGTGCTATTCACCTGTCGTTGTTCGACTACGACAAGATACCAATTACCTTTATAGCCAACTACAACTATGTAGATAATACTGCTGGAGACGAATACCAAATACTAATCCGATCTGCATACGTCTGACACGAATCAAAAATGGTACTTTGGGAGCAAGGCAACAGTTGTGCTAGTAATTGTACGGATCATGCCAAAAGGCTATGTTGTGCCTCAGTTGATGAAGATGTGAACTGGTGAATTAACGGATATACTCGTGGTCTGAATAGGAGTACAATAGTGTGGTGAAAATGTTATTTTATGATTGTTTTACCATGAGACCTAACACTTCTTTATAATTCAATGAAAGGTGTACACAATCATTTTTTGACGAGAAAAAAAATGACGCTGTTTTGTATAATCATTTAAATCTTAGAGAGCTCAATTATACGTTGTCTCTGTAGACGCTCCTTCTGCACTGTGGATAAAAGGAATAATGAATTATCGTGAATAATTTTACGTTTTTTCTGTGCACCCTCTGTTTAGCTCTGAATACTTCGCCACATTTTTTTACATGGTACGCATTTGGACCATCTCATTTGAGCGTTTTAAGAGAACGCCCTGAATCATGCTATAAAAGTCTGTTTGAGTAAAGAAGGAACTTCGTAGGCTTGCAATTAAGAATATTTACGCATGCATCGCAATCGGTACGAATTAGAAATCATTCATTGGTTGTGAAGCTGAAGTCTTTACTTACAGTGGTTTGACTGTGTCTGACCTGGGCTTTTTTATGGTGGATGATACGTAACGAGTACAATAACCTTTGAATTTTTTTATGACTGGGTGAATTTAGTTGAAGTTTTGCATAACGACATACGTTCAATTGCTCTGCCTTACAAATGGAATAAGTGAATCCCTAATTTTACATTGTCAACTTAATTGTTGAGTCAATTTAATCCCTAGGGTGGAGATGTTGTCTTAGTGCTTCCCAGGAAAACATGTTTTACTTACCCAGAAAGGCGAGATAGAGCTGACAGAGACCGTTTAACAGTTAGAATGTGTTTTCATCGATGGACTTCGTAGTGGCGTCGGCAGGGTTATGAAAGGACGCTGAGATTTTAACATTTCCTCTATAAAAGCAGTACGTTTTTTTATCATGGTGTACGTACATAATATAGTCCCCTCAAATACGGAAAGCCTATCGTATGTATTGCACAACCATTTACAGAGTGGCTCAGGTTTTGATTTTTTGCGGATAAAATAATCTTGATTAGTGACACTTCGCGCTAGCGTAGCCGATGTTTAGGGGTCGTCCTTTTTTGAGATGATCCTCAACATGGAATTAAATATAAAAATCGCTCAAAGCTCAGTATTGCAAGCTTCTTTGCTGGCCTGCATGCTTCAACAGCGCGATGCAGTTTTGTGGAGTGGATATTGGGCATTAAAGTACTGCTTTAAACAGTTTTTATATAATCCTTGATTAAATTGATATTGCTCTAATTTACCTCCAGATAATATGGATTTTGGTTTGTTAGTTTGTTCTCGCATTATTGTGGTGGTACTAACGATCCCGCTGCGATCATTTTATTTATTTTGCAAACCCGTGTTATCTGTGGTTTATCGGCTCTGCAATCCAATCAACTACCGTAACGTGTGTTCGAAATGGTACCGGCCGGACTTTACTACTCGATGTTGATAGGCGTTTTTGGGATTTGGCCAGAGCGCGGACATCGACATCGTGCTCGATGGCACGCAGACTCGTCAACTCGCAGAGATCAAAACCGAAGACGGAAAAAAAGAAAAACACTTTCTCTACTACGATGGAGAGTCTGTTTCCGGTATGTACAACATCGTGCACATCTTTTTATGGTTTATTATACACATACGTTCTGTTAGAGACGTATGTTACGAATTACTCGCATGCACATGTAAATAGTTGTGAAATGTCAACGGCGTTGCACAAAACCAATCAGCGTACATCTTTATCAAATGCGTCTTCTTCGCACAGTTGGAATAAATCTTCGGTAATTATTCAAGTAGAGCTGAATATGTGACGCGGTTATGTACGTTTGGTTTGTTGGATGTCTAAGCTGTAGTGAATGAACAACTCTAAGCATTTGTCTCGTTTTCCTCTTGTGAACACAATGCCTCGAACGAGTTTATTTTCGTAATAGCTTCCTTTAATTCTAAAGAAACAGAAAAGAAGGTCCTGTGGCTTCAAATGTGTAGTCGTTTACGTACGTCACGAAATACAGGACAAACAAAGAGAAGCTTCCGATTGACGACTTGTTCAATAGACAGTGTACGTAACCATGGTTCCATAACCTATTTCAGTGTAAAAACAAACTTGCGTTAATTCCTTTTTATTTTACTGCGACATTTCTTTAGGTAAAGTGAACGTATCCTTGCGCAAAGCAGGTTCTCGCCTCGAACATCAAGGCATTAAAATCGAGCTTATTGGACTCATCGAATTATACTACGATCGGGGAAATCATCACGAATTTACATCGATCTCGAAGGAGCTCGCTCGGCCAGGGGACCTTATTCAAAACACGAGCTTCCCATTCGAATTCCATAATGTTGAAAAGCCCTATGAAAGCTATACTGGCGCCAACGTACGTCTCAGGTAAGAGTCGAATTCAAGAAATTTTCACTTATAGTCGCTTAGCCATTCAGTTCAATTGCTCACAAACATCAGTTGCTTTTTTTGACAGCTTCTCCGGATGAGTACCTTACCAGCGTGTACATTCAATGATCAATTCCGAGAAATTTACGTGAACAAAGCTACTTTCGCGTTTTTGCTAGCGATTTCTTAATAACTGTTCACATGCATGGAAAGACGCAGAACTGGCACTCTAGGGAGTTATTTTTTGTGTTTCTACCGTTTGTATATATTAAACTCAAAATTATATGTAGTTGTGCTATGTTTACCGTTGCGATAGCATCTACGCCTCACGTTGCCACTAACTGTTATAAAAGCTTGACTAGAACTTGCTTTATTTTAACGCCGCTTTCCGTTCCTACTTTGTGAACCTGAAATCAGCTCTTCCGAAACTCTCTCTCTTTCCGAAAAACTTGCCCTACTAGAACATCTCCCTGAAATGGGAGATGTGACCTTATGTAAGATTGTTCCAACACATTTATAAAACGGCATGATAATCGTATACCATAGTGATCGATTCTGCTACCAGTGCTGGCTGCATGATATATTTAAACCCTGTCTAGTTGACTTCAACTGCTATGATTTTGTTTGTGTGTGTAGACACTGACCAAAATTCGGGTCAAAATCACACGAAAAATCTTCTTCGCGGGTTGGATACTAACATATCCTCCCTGTTAAGCCATTCTCTGCTAAGCGTTTGTGTTTTTTTTTATTGTAAATCAGAAACATATCTATAATATGGTGCGATGATATGCTGTATATTTGTTTGTTGTTTTTTCTGTACATGAACTACGGCACTAAAAGTCATTGAACGCCCAACAAAACAATGTTACCACTATAACGGCCCAAATAATACTTAAAGCGTTCTCCACATGTGTAGCAACAAGCCTTGAGGTGAGGGGGCAAGAACTGCGTTACAGTGTACACCTAGAAAAAAACTATTAGATCTTTGATTTTTCACTAACTGTTTTTAAGTCGAGTGTTGTATCCATTACGAGGCTACCTTTCTATGACGATTTTGTTCTTTTTGCAGAGTATAGCACAGATTTACAATTTACTGTGTATTGTTTGTGTAATGATAGATGTGTAAGGAACAACGGTAAACTGTTCTAGACAAAGTCTGCTGCACTAAAAGATGGTCAGGGAAACTTCTACTTGACGTATTCGTTCTTATGTAACAATGAATGATCAGCTTATAGTGTACACATGGCTGCTTTCTTTGAGTCACTCAGCGCCAAGAACAGATATATTGGGGTAAATAAATAATGAAAACGTCACGGATAAAACGTGATATTTTTTGGCAATATTACTTACCGCAGCCTGCAATGCGATCTGTTTGGCTGCATTTTTGCGCAATACAGGTATTTTCTTCGGGTGACTATTGTGCGACGTCTTACGGACACAATTAAAGAACTTGAACTCGCAGTGCATACCTTGTCATCGTATCCAGACATTAATTCGTCGATTAAGATGGAAGTTGGAATCGAAGATTGCCTTCATATCGAGTTTGAGTACAACAAAAGCAAATACCATCTGAAAGACGTCATCGTTGGCAAAATCTACTTCTTACTCGTAAGATTAAACACATCTCAGGCAACTAAAATTTCTGTGCCTAAGCTTACTAGCGTCATTATCAATGCTATCGGTGCTAAAGTGATCGCTGTAGTATGTGTTTAGTTTCCCCACGATGTAACTGGCTAACTAATTGGCTTTTACTGTGCCACGGATAACGATCACATTGCCTGTTTCCTTTTTTCTTGACTATTCCTAATAAATTGCGTTATGATTTAAAATTTACTAAGCATCCCCGACTTCTTCGTTTAGGTTCGGATTAAGATTAAGCACATGGAAATAGCAATTATCAAACGCGAAACAACAGGGGCCGGACCGAACACATTCACCGAGAACGAAACGATCGCGAAGTATGAGATCATGGATGGAGCGCCCGTCCGCGGAGAAAGCATACCCATCAGGTATGTATTGATACTTGTACTTTAATACACATTCTATATATCTATCCTATTATAATATATATCCATCGATTGCTGATTGAGATTGACTACAGGGTGAGTCGATGGGCTCAGGTCGCCGACTCGTCATATACAGGATTTCGGATTGTTATTGAGTTCTACCCTTGTTCGGGAAATTGTTTATCATGGCTTTTGCGGAATGATGAATTAAAAATATCTAAACATGTATTCAGTATCTCTGTCCTAAATACTCAATCCCTTGACGTACCATGTTGTTGCTTTCTCCACAGGCTATTCCTTTCGGGTTATGAATTGACACCAACTATGAAAGATATTAACAAGAAATTTTCCGTAAGGTACTATCTTAATCTTGTGCTCGTCGATGAAGAAGAGCGACGATATTTCAAGCAGCAGGTTTGTACGTCATAGCAGGAACAGCATTAAATTCGAACTCATATTTATAGATAGACCCAGTAGAGTCATGAAAAATGTATATTATTTCACCTTTGCAGATTGATATTTGTGAAAAAAGTAACATGCCAGATATCAATTAAGGAAACATGTAACTATGTGAAAATTACTTTCTTACCAGAGAAACTAAGCATTATGTTTATAAGAACTTACTATCTTACTAATACCTATTCCTAGTCAGTTAATTGAAAATAGTAAATAATAGTACATCATTACGGTTAGCCATTTTTTATAGCCTATAATGGTCAATACCAACAGTAGGCATAGTTACCTGTCACTTGTATTTGGGAAGAATCTTCATTGTGGTCAACAGGTCATATAATTTATTATTATGCGTAGTGTCTCAATCAAGAACAGTCTCCGAAATACCCAACCAATGATGTCCTTCTATCGCCGCCGTCAAGGGCATACTTAACGATCCCTGTTTCGACATTGTTGTAAGGTCACCCTAGCTATCACTAGATAGCTTAACTTCGAGTTACTAACTACTCAGCAAAGATACTCGATTGTGTTTAGAAAATAATATGTTATAGTTCACCACAGCTTATTTGAACATTTCGCTAACTTTATTGATGAGGAAGCAGCAGAATCTTACCTACAGAAACGATGGAAAGTGTTTAAGTAATAGTCACTTTGGATCAACTGGCTGTTCCTAAAAATATGTACTATGTCGCTTTCTGATAAATTTTATTTTCAGCGGTAACATGTTAAATTGGCGCTCTATTGTCCCTCTGGAAAAAGTACTTTATGCATTGAGCTTTATCATTCTTTAAAAGATTTACCTCCAATTTTGCGACACCCTTACATAATATCTTTACATAGCTATAATTCCATTTATTGTATAACGAGTGTTAAACTAAACTTTGCTGTGGCATATTTAAGGAAATAATTCTGTGGCGCAAGGGTGAAAAGACTCGAAAGCCTGTTATGGCCGTACGGCAATCTCCCACAGTCGACAGACCATCACTACCTGCGTCCACGCCAGCGTCGCCGCAAAGTCCGCCGGTATACGAGGAGGGCGGCCCAGAAGGCGATGCTGGTGACAATGGACAAATATCTTTTAATCCTGACCAGGACGTTAACCCTCTGCCTCTGCCCAACTCCGTACAACCTAAAGAGATCAAGGAGACGGCCAGCAATGGAAGTAAGGAGGACCAGTAGTGAGTTGGGGGCTGAGTCCTAGCGGGAAAATCGCGTAGCTAAATATCGCACGTAAGCCACCGCGATAGCAGCAACAACAACAACAGAAACAACACTACAACAATATCAGGATCAATGGTTTAAGAGAGAAAGTAGAAAAAGAAAGAAGCACAACAGATAAAAGTATGCATATTTAGCTTTGCGTTCTTGAAAAAAATGTAGCCACATTGGCAGCGCAACAGACACAATGTCAAGCAACAGCAGCCCTTACCCGGGCTGCCGATACTTTTATAGATAAGTGATGATAGTGATGAGGGACTGATTATATGATGCCTTACATATTTAGGCAGAGAGAGAGAGAGAGAAAAAGACTAATTTCAAGATTGCGAATAATTGGTTACGTGTATGTGGTAACAGCAAAAAAGATGGAAGCACAAGCACACATTAAAGACTTCACTTAGAAATGGTTGATTTCAGAACAAATCTGATTGAACATTGAAAAGGCCTGTTTTTGGAACGTGTAGGAAAATGCGTGATGGCCAGTGAGGTTTTACAACTTGTTGCGGTAAATTGGAGTTAACTGTCGTAACTAAGCGTTAGCAATAGAAGATGAGTGAAGATGAGCAACGTGACATACAAAAATTAATGGTAGTCCGGAAAATAGTTAAAAAAAAAATGTCGGTGTGATCAGAGCTGACACTCATGATCTATTCTACGCTACCGATAACATGCTATTTATGGGCCTGAACATTCGCTATAGGGTGGTCACATGCGGCAGGCTACTGCACTCAGATATATGACACAGCAAATATTCTTAGTGCTATGGCTATATTATTACAATCACACTTAGATATGAAACAACTTTCTTTATTTACACTCTATAGTTTTATATATGAAGATATTCTTATTTCGTCGATCACTTCTGATCTTATATGTTTCTACTGATAGATTGCTTATGAAAGATAGTCGTCTATTTTCGATACTTTACTTATTATGATAACGAAGATGAGCCCAACAAATCTCAAAAAGCACAATACACGCTACTACATAATAATTATAGTAACGAAGAATGATCAGGCACTGAACGTTGAAGCCACATGCTACTTAAAGAAATGGCACACACAAATGAAATTTACGAAGATAGTATATTATCAATGATTATGCGAGATCTATAGTCAATTTCAGAAAGTACGAACGCTCAGCAATCCAGGCACACATATATTTACAGACAACCAAATAAATGTGAGAAATCTTGATCAGTTGATATAGTCAGCGTGGGACAAAGAACAGGCTAGACCCGTCGCACGATGTTGTGTTGTTACTGCGGCGTCTTTCGCATTCGAGTAGGTGCAAGTGGTAAATGTTATTAGGTTTTTTCTTATATAAACGAAAAAACATGTCTATGTAAGAAGAAAAACACGAACAGTGAGGCAACGAAACGTAGAGATTCGTCTGTGAACGATGGTGAAGGTGCACACAGCAGGATAAAGAGGTAAAATTTTCAAATATGCGATATATATGTTAAGTTGATTGTAACAGTATACCAACAATAATAATAAAGACGAATAACAAAAGAAATGATAACGTGTTAACGAGTTAACGAGTGCAAGCCGTGGAAATGGCAATGGCCAACCGTTATTCAATACAGCAAAATTATAAAGGGGTAGAGTGAAATAAGTATAAGAATCCATCAACAGGATTACCTGAGGTCGTCGACTGAAACAAAGGAATATAAAAAACATAGGTACTACATTTGCTCGCCGACGAGCAGAATTGTATCATTTTTGCTATTAGGATGACAGGAAAGAACCAAAAGCATGACTCGGGAAGACAGTAGGAATACTGATCAGCTTGAAAAAAGAAATTGATAATTTTTCTGCTTTAATGAAAACAAGTTTATAAATCACCGTCAGTGACGAAGAGCTAACTACTGTAACTGACGACGATACCGTTAGATTCTTTGCACAGCAAACGTTCGTAAAAAGTGTGAAGACGAGACTCAATTATAAGAGGCAAAAAAGCAAAAAGCTTTGCCAAAGTGGCAAAGGGCATTTGAAGAAAAAGCGAAGTCGGGAAGGAGGATGACTAAACGACATATAACGGAAACGACGTACAGGATAGCTGAAGTAGAAAAGGATTGCTGTATATACTGCCCTGTGATCCGTTCGGGGGTACACGGGAGCAGAGCATTGTTGTAAATATTTTCAAATACTAATCTTAGATATTGAAAGGTTAAAGGTAATGACGGGTACACAGAAAGACAAATTATGTCGGTGAAAGCGAACCACAGATGACGATTATGATGATGATTAGGACTAGGGGGAAAACGATGCTTAGAAAGAAATCAAGCGACGACGATAACAGATCGTACGATAATAGATGAGAGTAAGGATAATAAAATATGAACATTTTAAATAAAATACAACTATTTCTTCTCAAGTATGATAAGACAAGAACGAGTGCATAAATATGTATATATTTTAAACATTTCATTTAAAAACTAATTAGAAGTAAAGACAAAAGCCACATAATGTTTGTAAAAGTAGGATGTTTAACTCATCATATAATTTTTTCTTCCACTTTAATATTGGCTTTTCACGCCTTTCCCAAAATTTCTGTGTGTCCTACTGTACTTTATATATTTAATTATATATAGCTCTATACAACAGCACGCCGTTTGATCTATCGTTCGGTAGTCCTAAAACGAGTAAACAGTCGCAGACAGTATAGTAACATAGATGTTACGAAGACTCTGGAGCGTCTGCGATGACGTCGCCATGTGGCTGTGACTCGGCCAACCCTCATGTAGCGAGAAAGGCTCAGATCTTCGTCCGCTCTCGGCCGAATAGTGATAAATCGGGGACAATCCTTACTGAACTTGCTTCTTCTATATTCATCTAATGCACTAGGTGTTACCTGTCAGCGCTTAAACTCGCCCTGTTCGAGAAGAACTTTTACTTCCTTCGCATCGAGGGTCTCGTACTTCATTAACGCTTCAGCTAATAATCTGCAATTTAACAAAACGATATATCGATGTATTCCTGATTCTATTATTGTACTTAAATGCGACCTATAGGTACGTGGAAACAGTATCTAGCGAGAGTTAGCTGTTCGCGAGTAAAAGGACCGACTATCACATAGAGTTAAATAAGATTAGCCTATACACAGACCGACAGGTAAGCAACCTAAGTGTCAGGAACGCTATAATTATACAGTTGGAAGAAGATATAGCTTAAATATCATCATGGACTTTTTGATATTTGTGTTACACTAACGAAGACATTGCTGAGACGAAAATGCCAACGTTATCAATAACGAAAGTTTTATATCACAAAAAGTTCAGTTTATATCTACAAAGAGACGCAAAAACATGAGCTTAAGGCTTTACCGATAAATATAATGAGCTAGAAGCTATTCGTAGCTAAAAGGACTAACTTAAGTTCTCGCTGGTGCGTCTTGAGAATGTGCTTAGCCCTCTCCATAGACTCGTTAAGGATACGTTTGATTTCTTGATCAATAAGCTCTGCCGTTGTGTTTGCCAAGTCATTAACGACGACGAGAGAGTCCTGCTCTTCAGGGAATGTACGAACTCCGACAGATTCAGACATGCCCCACATCTTCACCATCTTTTTAGCTATTATAGTGGCGCGCAACAGGTCCGATGAAGCGCCCGAGGTAATCTTCTCAGGCCCAAAAATTAATTCCTCAGCAGCCCGGCCTCCCATCAAGGTGTCCAAGGTGGCCATTAATTGTGCTTTTGTTTCATGGTACTTCTCCTTCTCAGGGATGTAGGCTGTATGACCGAGAGAGGGCCCACGGGGGATTATTGTAACCTTGTGCAATGGGCTATGATTTTTGGTATAAAATGAAACGAGAGCATGCCCTCCTTCATGGTAGGCGGTAATAAGGTTAGCCTCTTCGTCCGGTATACGGCTTTTGCGTTCTGGCCCCATAAGCACCTTATCCCGCGCGTTTTCGAAATACTGCATTGTTACTGCGTCCTTACCATCCATGGCGGCTCGTAATGCCGCTTGATTAACCATGTTCTCAATATCTGCTCCAGTGAACCCTGTTGTACCTCGTGCCAGATAGTCGACGCTTATATCTTTACCGAGTGTCACTTTCGCTAAATAATGTTCTAAGATATCTTTACGCCCCTCTAGATCAGGAGTTTGCACTTGAACCTCGACATCGAAGCGACCTGGACGTAGAAGGGCCTTGTCGAGATCGTCGCGACGATTGGTGGCTCCCAGAACTATTACGCCTTCATTCTGCCGGAAACCATCCATTTCTGTGAGTAGTTGATTAATAGTTTGATTTGCGTACGGATGCAGCACCGAATTGGTTCTCTTGGCGCCAACCGAGTCGATCTCGTCAATAAAGATTACACATGGAGCACGAGCCTTCGCAGTTTGAAAAAGATCACGCACTCGGCGAGCGCCCTGTCCAACAAGAAGCTCGTCGAATTCTGGGCCAGCAGCATGGAAAAACGGTACTCCGGCTTCCCCTGCAACGGCTCGCGCCAAAAGTGTCTTGCCGGTGCCCGGTGGACCCACGAGAAGAACGCCTTTTGGCAATTTGCCACCAAGTGCCGAGAACTTCTCTGGATTACGGAGGAACTCAACAATTTCTTGCAATTCTTGTTTGGCCTCGTCCGCGCCTCTCACATCCTGAAACGATACCTCGATCTCTTCGGGAAGGACTTCATTTGAAGAGCCTATTATGACACGTCGGATGGGTCCACCAAGAAATACGAACAATGCAGCGAGGATTAGCGTTATACCCAGTATGTCCCGGATGGTGGTGAAGAGTTTCAATTTCGGTGCGGCCTTACCATTTCCAGACGCGTAGCCTTCGGCAAAAGCTATTCGAAGGCGTGCCTGTTCCTCAGCGGATAGAGACGAATCTTGTATGTAGGAACGAAAATGTTTGAGTTTGTCTGTCTTGTCAATTTTCTTTGAGCTATCATCCTTCCTTATGCTACGGAAGATATCCGATGGCGACGTGAAGCCCGATCCGTAGCCCTCCCTGGCCATTGACGCTTTTGTTTTAAACCCGCGCGTAGTGCTGCTTCCGCCAATATTGACTTTCTCAAGCGGACTCCGTAGCAAAGCTGACCGGTACAAGCCTAACCGGCCGAGGCTATACGATTCGTAATTAGCTGGCCATGAACAAGAGTTTTGCACAGTAACCTCTTCCCTGACGGCGGGAGTATAGAACAGCGCCCGTTGTAACTCATCCTTGCTCCTTAGCAGGGACGCGCAAAGCCTACTCTGGCTGAACCACTGAAAAGTGTTATGAAAACTGATGACCTGCAGGTCAGAAGCGGCCGTTTGGGTGGTCTCACGGCCTGTCCGGACCGGGGTCCGTCCACCGGTGCACAGCTGAACCAACGATGGAACCGCAGGTGGCTGAAGTATAGAGAACATGGCAACAGGGCGACCGGCGCCAACGAATTTCTAAACCAGCGCCAGATGGGACGCGAAAATATAAAATGTGCACAACAGAGAACTTAGTACACAAACGTTGCTCATTTACTTTTTCACTGCAAACATATCACACGATGCAGACGACACACGATTACCCAACTTTCATTCCTTTCAAAAACTAAACAAACTGCCACCGAGAGGCCTTTACGCCAATCATACAATGCAAGGTCCTTATCAAGGGCGTAAAGTCGCGGCTATTACAGTGCATATTCGAAAATTAATACCTGCTACTTCTTTTCCTTGATGGCCGAATTATTGATTCTCTCGAATCAATCATACTAGTGTATTGGCAAACATCAGCCGAGACGAAATCCGCCTGAATTAGCAACTTCCTATAGAAGACTCACAATGAAGAATAATTTATATATACAGAACAGTTGTTGCTTGACACGAACCTGAGCAATAGCTAGTATGCACTACGTGAGTCTCCTACGAATGAAAATAGTCAACTGTTTCGCCGGGCGGGAATTTTTAGTGTAGTTTCAATATAACTTCCGGCTGCACTATCACTCGCTCCAGTTGCAGACGGAATGAAAAACAATAGCGCAGCACCGCCACACCGCCATCTTTGTTCGAAGCCGCATTCGTGCAACGTGCTTCAGTGCTTGACAAGTATTTAATGGTTTACGTGTTAGTGTGATCCCACGAACGCATACAAAGGCCGCTCTTTAAAATGGTAGGTGTAACATTTTAACGAGCCTCCACTGCGTATCAGCAGCGCGCCAAAAAAACGAAGACTACCGGATACAGAGCAAGCGTGTCACCAGAGATCACCAACCCAGTCATTGTTGATACATATGTGTTGGCATTTTTTTCGCTTCTGACAGATTTTATGAAGAAATATATAGAATTCGTTTCAATAACTATTGAAACAAAGGTTGCTGCGTGTCCGTTTTGATTGGTCTCCAAGTTCGAATCGTAAGAACAAGTAAATCAAAACAAAAAATACGAGTTTGTATTAGTAGCTCATCGTGGAGTCATTATTGATCTTTGTAGTGCCCATCTGATCAATATCTGAAGTAAACAGGTTTTTAAATGTGTTCTCTATAAACTGTACTAGGCTATTGATTGTATAGTTGCGGCATTTAGATGACGGTGAAGTGAGACAAAGCGTCGCTACTATTTACAGGAGCTATTACGATATTAACAGGGTCGTTATGCTTCGCGGTAATGTAACAAACAGGTTAACAAATATTCAAACGGGATAGTGCGGTCACCTGCAAAGGATTCCTCACACATATGTCCAGAAATGCTTCCGTATTCTTAAGATATACCCACCCGCATATGGTGTTATTTTGTGAGTATTTTTCATGCTCGTTTTCCAAATGTAGGTTCTGAACATATGAATCGTTACATTCTCCTACCGTCTAAATATTTGTTGAGTCAAAATTCGCCGCTGTCATCGAATTATTGGTTTTATCATTTGCAACATGAGACTGTCTAGTCGCGCGCGAATTTATTGTTCGCCGTCTAGCAATATTGATTGGCGTTCCTAGACTTTTATCCAATCTATAATACTTGGTGTATCGTAGTGCACCTTTGCGTACAACAATACAGGCTAATAGTACGAAGCTAAGGATTCCTTATTGCAACTATTCGACTCTTTATGATTCTGTTAATGTCAAGTAGAAACTTGTTAAACAAGCGCTATTTTATGCTGTAGTCAGTTGTTTGGTAATGCGAAGCAACAGAACCTTGCTAAATTGTTTACCAATTAGCATTTTCTTTTACTGTAGGTAAACAATGACCTGCCGATAAAAGTGTCCACTTGATGCATAGAACGCTTTAAAGTCATTAAGAAGCTGCCCTTGAGGTTGTTGCACAGCCACACATCCGGTGTGGCATATAAGTTTATTATCATTATTTTAGATAGCCCAAAAAAAAAAAAGAGTAACAAATGAATCTTGAAAATCTCCATTAATTTGTCCAATCCTTCTATTGCTTCTATGAATATATATATATATATAAAGCCCGAATGCTGAACTTTATATATATATATATATATATAAAGTTCAGCATTCGGGCTTTCGCTTTTTTGTCATGCATTGATAATGTGGGTATTGCTTATCTCCAGAGTGACGTAGTGTTGAAGCGGAGGTCAGAAATTAAATGTTTTTTGTTTGACATTGCCTCATTTACTGAAGCCTGAATCCATAGCTAAGTAAAGCTTTCTACTAGTCGAGTACGAGCAATACAACTAACAAAAAATGTTTTTTCTTATACAATACCCCAATTCTGTGTTTCAGCGTCCGTTGATGCTTCAGGGCCATGAAAGGGCCGTCACCCAGATTAAATACAACCGAGAAGGCGATTTGCTTTTCACAGCTGCAAAGGATTCTAAGCCAAACATTTTCTATTCACTGAACGGCGAGCGACTCGGCAATTTAATAGGGCATAATGGTGCGGTTTGGTGCATCGACGTCAATTGGGATTCGACTCGTGTCATCACAGCAGGCGCCGAAGGTACCGTCAGGCTCTGGGACCTTGAAACTGGTGAGTTCGTGAGGTCTGTGTGCATACAACGTCTCATCGAATGAAGCGGAGAAAATGGATAGATTTTATTAACCTAACCGGATGTGTAAGAAAATATTTTTTGATATAATATAAAAGTTTGACATAAATATCCGGTTACAGTATCATCGTCTTCAAAAGCAATTAGAGAATTCCGTTGCTGGCTAGCGGATTGTTTACCTTTATGACACTACATTCAGAATATCTAAGTTACTATGATAATTTATTTATCATATATTTATTGTAAATTGCTAGCGGGTTAGAAAGGCTTAATGTTGCTCGACATATAAGATTTTACATTTATATGGCGTATTCACAGGCAAATGTACAAGCACGCACCAAACAACAACAGCGGCCCGTACGTGCGCGTTTTCGTACTCTGGCCGCTATGCCATGTACTCAACAGACAACACAATGGGCAAAGACTGTGAGATGACCATTATTGACTTCAACGATCCCGCACAAGTAGAGGGTCAGGGTGATATGCTCAGGGTATCCGTATGTCCTGCATCGGTTCACGCAAAGGTGACTGCAGCTTTGTGGTGGAATCTCGACGATGGTATACTCACAGGCCACGAAGACGGCTCAGTCTGTATTTGGGACTTCCGACAGGGATTAAAACGCATGCAACGTGAACGTACCCATTCTGGTATTATCAACGATATGCAGTATAATAAAGACTGTACGATGGTGATCACCGCCTCAAAGGATCACTCGGCCAAAGTTCTCGATTCAGATTCGCTCACAGAGTTGAAAAAGTTCCAGACCGAGCGGCCGGTCAATTCGGCTGCGATTTCGCCAATCCGTTATCATGTCCTGTTAGGTGGCGGACAGGAAGCCCGCGACGTAACAACAACCTCAGCAAAACAAGGCAAATTCGATGCTCGGTTTTATCATCTCATTTTCGAGGAGGAGTTCGGACGTGTAAAGGATCATTTCGGTCCTATTAACTCAGTTGCATTCCACCCCGATGGCAAAAGCTACTCATCTGGAGGAGAAGACGGTTACGTTCGAGTCCACCATTTTGATCCCAGCTATTTCGAATTACAATTCGAGGGTGAATAAACGAAAGATGTCGTCTTAAGACGATTTGAACTAAATAGTTTACCATAAAAACTTGTATTAAAATAAAAATTATGTAATTGCTATAACACATGGGCATCGAGTGTTCTTTCTCGATAGTATTTGTACTGTAGCGTAGGCAGTCTATTACAGTTCAGAGATCATATTTAGATATAAAAATGTTTGCACACTTGGGCTAGAAGAACATGTAATATTTATACGACACTTAATGCTTTTACATGAGTTAGCTTCTCTTTGTCAGACTAATTGTTTTCGATGTTTAACGCTTTTCGGGAAGCAATGAACAACTCTAAGAGGGTAGTAACATCTCGTCCTGCGTAAGGATATTATTGATTCAAGTGCATTTGGTTAGATATTTGCTTTTTATAATGATAGTATCAAGGTCAAGTGAAACGAATGGTTGTCGCAATAGCTTTTAGAAAAATAGCCAGCTTTCCATTTTTCGATTCAGGAGACCTTCAGTGCATCTTCCTTAAAATGAAGCACGGAACTTACGGAAAATACGCAAGCCTGTTGACGTGGAAGCGGTGTCCCTTGGTAGGCGAATAATCAATTTGGATAGGCAAAAATATTAACGGCTTTCCTAATGACAGGCAGGAAATTTGCCATTCATCCAGATTTGTTTATATATCTATATATAGAACATTCATAAAGATGTGTGTGATCGATTCCACCAACTTGGCTAATCAATCTATGTATCATGTATATTATCCATTGATTCAGATTTGTTGCGAATTCATTGACTTACCCATAACAAACCCAATCGGAACAGCTTTATAGTGTTCTTTAACATTTACCTACCATAGTGTAACATTTACCTGTTACTGTTATGTCAGGTTTTTAGCTTATTAATGCGTGTAAAAAAGACTTTACTAATCCAAAATATTGTATCCACACGAGCTTCCTTTGGCCGGCTTACTTTTTTAGGATGTAATTCCTAAACTGAGGCCCTGGAAGGGCCCTCAATATGCATATGCACAATTGACATCATTGGAAAGTGTGCGTGAGGGATGATTGTATAAGTTTCACCCCAGATTTTTATTTACATCGACTTCTTTGTTAAAAATATATCAAATTATTTAAAAGCAATCTATGATAAATAGAAATAACATACATTACCGTTGTAATCTTCTAGTGATTCTTAAAAATTTAACCAGAATTCAATTGCTGCTGATGGCGGTTTTAGTTATCGCGACATCACACATAACTTAAACCTTTTGCGACTTATTTTTTCATATGATGTAAACTTGAATACATCTTATTCCTCTAGTTTTAGTTTCCTGACGTTTCGGCATTCAACTAAATTTTTATCCGTAATTACATGCCATTGCAGCTGTGTGAATTTAGAATCTAACTATGCAATCGTGTATATTTAATAGACGTGTTTTACTTATAGATCGAAAATGGGTTTCTTTTGATCCGTCACTTTGCTTGAATATACTCAGAATAACGTCTGCCTTCGTTCATAGTTATAAGAGCTCGAAGAAGAAATACAATTACATATGGAAATATAAAAAAAACACTTCTTAAAAAAAATTATAATAATTGATATATACCTATTGGCAAATTACAATCTGAAGTAGAATTTGGCTTCGTATACTACTTTTCTACAAATTTTAACCATCCGTACAAATTTTCAGAACCTCAAAAGACTCCTAATCTATCTAGCATTTCGTCTCTGCTGATCTTTAATTTTGTTTAAGAGAACAACTTATTAGTGATCCACCATTGCTCAGAATTCTTTCTAGAGAATACAAATATCGTTGTAGATACTTTTACTTTGTTGAGCTTGCGCGACTCGTTTCGTAAAATATGCATTTTTCAAATACATTTTTTTCTTTTGTCTGTATATTTGCTCTAAAAATAACGTATTTAAATGTTACCACTGCATCCACTTTTTGAGGAAACGAAAGCAACGAAAGTGCTTCTACCGACGGACTAGATTTTCTGCTAAATATAAAATTGCCCCGATTAAGGTTTCATACGGAACGGCGCTGTTGAATACCATTACACATATACGATGCTTTGAAAAAACCGAGAGACACAGCTCTTCTTCTCTGCTAAGATGCTCAAGAGCTTTCTCATTACCGACCATTTTAATCTAAGACACCTCAACTTTGTTCACATTTTGCAGCTATCCGTGTTTTACGTCCGGGACTTAGCTCGTTGGTATTCGGCAGCTATAATCATGAACGTAGCTTCGACCTTTGTTTCTGGCGTCAGTGAACACCGGTCTGCAATACTGGAGATTTGCTCAAAGCTCGTTGCTTGCTGACACAGTTTATTTCCATAGGTTGTGAAGGGTGGAGAGGAATAGTGTGACGATCAAGCCGCTGCTGCGGCTGCTGCATTCACGGGAAAGGGGAAAGGAGAAGGTACCACCAGCACTAGCGCCGCCGGCCGCGGTCCTTGAAGGAGGGAAACAATCCAGGAGGCGTAGCGGCTGCAGTAACAGGACAGCAGGCCTCAAGTGAACAGACAGACAAGAAACATCCGCGCTGAGAGGCGGGCAACTGATGATGACGCCAACGTTGCTCCCGCCGCTGCTAATGTTGCCGTAAAGGATAGAAAATATTGCACTAAGCCAGATAAGCAAGACAGTCAGTCATTCCGTTGCTGTAACGTATGTAGAGGAAGTATATAATACTGCAAAGTTGCTACAAGGTACTGTTACAAGTACTAGGATTGTTGGCCGTTATGCAATACTGCTATGACCACCATCCACAGTTTGAGTAGCCCATTCTGTAGTAGTTCGAATAAGCTAAACAAACAAATTGGTACGCCCTCGTCTTATTTCTACAACAGGATTTGGTCTTCCGTCGTCTGCCGACGGAAGATACAATACCAGCCGCACAGGTGTATATATATATTGAATAAAATGTTGAAGGGAGAGAGAGAGAGATTGAATCTAACGATCGTTGGCTTAACGAAACGTACAATTTACGTTTACTTACGACCTAAGTATGTCGTGCGCATACAGATCGAAACTACGACTTAAGTACCGTACTGCAGAAATAAGGACAGAGTAACGGAGAAGAACCTTTACCGGGGCCGGCGAGAACAATTCCAACGGAACAAGAAGGACCAGTTACTGAACACTGAAAATTAGCTAGAGTGCGCTGGAATCGAACCTACGATGAATACTACCACAAACGCTCCAGATAGATGAGAAGATGGAAAAAATGAGCAGATTCAAAATAGAAAAATTGATTTTTGATGGTTGCTGAAGCATAAGAAGATAGAAGCCTTTGAAGAGCTACGGGCTGCGGCAAGAATAACACAAAATGACATCACAGACTGGCGAAATTGGTGCATGATAAATAATCGACAATCAAGAAAGTGGAAACATAATGGATGACATAGTTGGAGTGATAGTTTTATTTATTTGATTATTTCGACGATTCGGACTATCTGTGCACTAGAATTCAAGGAAGAAGGTCTACGCGTTGGCTTACCTTTGTACAATGAAAGCCGTCGGTAGCAGTAGAACGAAACCACTCTGTCATCGACGCGACATTTAACAATGTAATAAACCAGCGTGAGTCTACGCGCAATTTGGGGTCCATTTAAACTCACAACAGCAGGTGAGTGAACAGATGTGAAGTTGGCTGAAGACCGAAAAAGCGGCTACCAATGACGCGTCTTCTTGGTGTCAAACTAGCTCCATATGTCACGATAGGTGATCTTTCTGTTCCTGCCTTGAAGAGAACTGTCTGATAAATAAAAGCAGCTAATTTGTCTCAACATCTATCCTTTTCACCCGTAGAAAGCTAACCGCGCGAACGGCTGCCTGTAACAGACCTATAGGTTGTATGTTCATTGCCTATTATGCATCTATGCTATATACATTATTTGTTAATCGTTTCTATTAGGGTTCTTCCAGGTCACGTATTTGGACTAAGACAGAAAGCAAACGGCTATTAAAGCTGTTGATATATTTTCATCTAGCACAAACCCTCAGGCATCTAACGCGCCTACGTCATAACTCTTTATTTAAAATGTCTACCTTATGATACTTCGTTAAGTCTAAAAAAATTATTTACAACAAATGTCGTTTCACTGCTTTCTTGAACTTGTTTCAAATGCCCAAGTACGAGGTAGTTGTTGAAACTTATTGAATGTTCATTTTCTTAGTTTGGTCTCATCGAAGATGAAGGTGCACTCGTGTTCATTAGCGCGTTCGAACGGAACGTTTGTCTTCATAGTTGCAAGCTTCTTTTAGATAGCGCAGCTGTCATTCAGAAGGGCGAGGTACTGTAACACGGATAATATATACCTATAAATCTTCTACCTATAGGAAAGTTAATGATTCACTGAGCTCCTTTTTATTGTAGTGGGTCAATTTTCGTAGCTTGTAGTTCAAAACGGAGTCATGTTTTTGGACCGGATATGAAGTGCCGAATTGGATTGCCAGCAGTCACAAGCATATGTCAAAAAGTTTTTATATAACTAATTAAGTCTCAGCCTGAATCAAGAGACAGAATCAGCGTTCACATCAAAGAACAAAATTGGGGCACCCGTCTAAAAGTTTCGCTTTTAACTACGCAAAAGATGGTTACGGAAAATTATCTTTTTGGCGGTAAATTAAGGATTAAGTGATTTTACAGTTGTCAACTTAAGTGAAAACTCTTTGTAACAATTTGATCCATTTTCTAAAGTGATACTGATTTATTGTCGTTCTGGAAATATTGCACCTTTAGCTCTAACAACAGCTTTCTTAAACGTGTTCATATAGCTGAAGATATTGGTAATGGTAACGAAAAGGCTTGTTTGACTTGGTTACAGAGCGAGTATACAGGACCTTTTCAAATGCAGATGTGTAATTGTACGTTGACAAAAAAGTCTGGCCTTGCCGAGAATCAGAGATTTCACTTTGTTTGATTCAGATATCAACCCTAAAAAAAAAGGATTACCTAACGTTTGCACATTGCATATTACCGTATTTCTAACAGTTGAAATGAACCATATGATCGAAAACAGGAAGCCATCCAACATAAGACCAGCACGCGGTCGTAATTTTGTAGCGCAGGCTGCGCCGAAACGGCACTTGTAGGAAATTTTATGAAGTCATTGGTGCCGAATGGAAGTGACAGAAAGCGTCCAGCCATGAAACGATGGTATTACATTTGATAGAAATGTTTTGTCCAAATTGCTCTGTACCTAAATGTAGCTTGTACTGTGAACCTTTAGCAGCTAAAAAGCCGTAATGTAAGGATCTCGGATCTATTAAATCAATTAGACCTTCAGACAATGTAGTCCATTAGAAAGAAATATGCATCTGTTGTATGATTATCGTGGTGTTTTGCGGGATGGAGTAACAGGCAAATGTCAGAATGTCAGAATTCATGTACATTTATATATTTTTTTATGTCAACAAGGTAAAAAATATGGATGTTCATGTTTTAACGTGAAGGCAACCTATTTCTTCTCATACTTGCTCAGTCTTAAGAGAATTCTCAATAAGGTATTTCCTTTTCCCTCAACCTCTCTTTGGATACAATGGAAGCAAGTCAGGTATCTAAAGGATACTACTAGAGGCGTCTCATGCTTTCCTTCATGCCGGGAACCCTTTTGTCGAGTTTTGACGAGATGCAGCTATCTACCCATATAGGTTGCTACGGATCTGACGGCCATCAGTTTAGACGTTTAACGATTGCAGATGGCAATCGCACTATTCTGCTGCTGATGGTGATTCATTAATTGATTTCGATGGCTCTTCGACTGGCCATACCTATTTAATCATTACGACAGCAGGCCAATGACGGCAAAAACGTCTTCCCTGCGAATCAATGACTCGGTCACCTCTTTGGCTGCACAGTGCATCGGTTCTGTAAGATTACTGCGTACAAATAAATTATTTGTCGATTGATGATATTCGATTGGGAAGTGTTTCTTTGTGACTAGCTCTGTGCCAGTTTAGCTCTCAAAACAAAGATCCAAGCAGTCTTTTGCACAGCAACTGAAAATAACGTAGCTTCCCATATTAACTTTTTTATGGAGTACATGAACTATTTTGACAAAAAATTTGCAGTAGAAATTGACGTCTGTAAGGGTGAGCCCAATCAAGACCTTCTGTTAGTACTGTTGTAAGCTACAATTGCTTTAATTCAAATCGCATAGGATAACATTATAAAGCTTTTATATTCATAGAACGTCGGAGCGCGCTCTACGTGAAATAACTTTAGTAAATGGAGATTCACGGGATATGTCCCCAAAAAGTTCCTCAATTACGGCCGAAGTATAAGGAACGAAGTTTTATATTCAGAAATCAAATGCTGTAGGTTTGTCAACAAAAAAATACATGTGGAGTTGTAACATATAATTTTATTTGGGAATATTTTCCTGCTTAGACCAATGACCAGGTGAGCGATTGAAAATAGTCAATATCTCCATGGACCTTTCAAATTCTAATAGCCATTACCATTCATTATACAAATATGGTGCTACGAATGCGGAAGAGCAACGTTCCTTTCAAATGAATATGTCACAGAGAACTATTATCACTGAAATAATATAAATTCACAAATTATACATAGCGTAATGTATTGCTGTCGAAAAGAAATCTGTTATAATACTGCGAAAAATATACGATACCAATAGGTCGCTTTTCGTCTGAGTCGAGATTCTTAGAAGGCCCTTTAAAAGTATAAGCTATGTCTATTTGTGGCATCTTGGTACTTCTGAAAAAAAAGAGCCCAAGCGATCAATCCCCAAAATACCCCAAAAGCTACCTACAGCCTGGAAAACCTCGAACTGGACAGTCAGCTTATTAAGTAACGATGAAAATGAAACGGGAAAATATAATCAGAGATTTTTAACCGACAGATGTGTAGAAACTGAGATGACGAGATGGCAGGTAGCATTGGTGATTTTTATCAAGCTACATTATGTTATCATGAAATAGACGTCATTCCGTGAAAAATATTATTTTCAAGTAATTATGTTGAGTTAGGTGGGTTACAAGATTTATTTTGTATAACCTTGAACTATAGAACCCAGTAATTAATAAACTTGACTATAATAAGTTGAGTTACTGCGAAATGCGTATCTTGATGTCATTCATGTCGATTAAATTTTCACTTCATGTTTCACTTGGTGGTATAAATAAAACTAACATACGGCCTTTGGCGAAGAATAGCCAACTGATATTTTTTTCGATATTAAAGTAAAACTTTTTTGCACCTTGTTTATCTGAGGGGCAATGTATCGATACAGATTAAAATAATAGACTAAAAATAATTACCACGGAATAAGTTGATGCTATGTTGATTGCTATTTACAATGGATAACTAGGGGACAAATAAGCCAGAGGACACGTGTGCACGATCTGTACAATACGCGGCTAAACAAGGAGTAACTGTACTGGGAGAGCACAGGTTATTATTCCATTCTCTAAATGGCCGGACTCGAACCATGTTTTTAACAATGTATACCACTTGTCGAAAAACATCTCTGTGACAAGGTAGTTTCCTTTAAAACAATAAGAGAACACCAACAATGATATAGAGATGAACACCAATTGCCCAGATGATTCAGCCAACGTTAATTGGGCAGATGTTAGTTGCTTCAGGCTTTTTCTGTTTCAAACTGGCTTTATGACCATGCGCTTACAGCCAGCCACACGGTGAGCGCTTTGCCACGCCCGCTAACGCCACTGTAATTTTTTCCATAAAGCATGAATAAATTCGTCAAGAAACTCAAATGATGGGACATAGGGTAAATTTTTTCTCTTTAAAAATATATAATCTAGTGTTAAATAATCCCACGCGTTATAATAGCTGCAGAGAGAAATAATCTGTTTTCGAAGTCAGATCTGTTCCTCTCGACGCCACCAGTATTTTAGAGGATCTGCTTCTTTTTTAGATTTTTCATTGCGTCATTACATGAACAAAGCAGATAGAGCGGTAATAGGACATGAAGTGGGCTCAGTCATCCGGACGAATAACCCGTTTCTAGTTAGATACTGTGTCAGTGATCCCGGACAGATCTGACATCGAAAACGGGCTAAAAACGAAAAAAAGGTAACATACCTGTTTGTGTGTGCATGAATCTTTAGTTAAGGTGAAAAAAATAATCTTATCGGAGCCCATTTATGTGTTATTCCCATGGGCTCCTGTAGTTATCGTATTGTACAGCACGTGGAGTTGACAAGTTATGGTGTGCATATGCCATGGATGATGGCCATGCCGGATGCTGTATAGACAACGTCGCACCAAGCGGTATAATTTATTTTTTTTTCATCGAAGAGTAATAAATTACATTTGTTATAAGAATTTCACAGACATTTTTTTATATGGGATCCCTTTTTGTTATAAATGGTCGCCGCGTTAGTGCAGTTTTTTTTAATGGATTGTTCACATGACAATCTGATACCTCCGGCGATCTCAAGCCACATCGTGGGTTCACCGTTAGCGCTTTTTTTTCTCAGCAGTTTTTCTATTACCTGGTTCCTATTAACGAATTTCAAGTAGATCGACTAGACAAGCATGCGGCTCGACTGTGTAAACGTAGCCGACAGTTTCTTGTAAAAATATTTCGAAATTAATTGAGCAAAATTCAGCTCATTCGATTGAGTATTAGGTGTTCAATATTCGCCTACTAATTTTTAGAAGAAATGCTGGCAGCCTTGATGATCCGGTACTAGTGGGCCAGTGAATCATTTAGATGGCGTCTGCAAATCGATGAAAAATTTATTGTAATTTTACAGTACAGCGCCGAATGGGTTTACATTTCGACGTAGGTAAAAGAAAGGTTTGCAGCGTCATTAAAGGCGTCTATTTGAAAGATTTAAAAATTCAGTGGGTAGCAATGGACTTGACTTAATTCGGGGACCCTTCTTCGTTTACCTCAGTAGTGTCTTCTGGGTTTTTTTAATTTAAATTGGTCGAACGAGCTTGTGCGGTGACCTAAGAGTGTTTCAAAAGAAATAACGGTTAAAGCTCATCGAATCTATTGACAGGCAGCCAAACGAGGCTGCTGCGCAGAATGGCAGGCACGTGTAGACGCACTCTAATTTCGAAATCTTAAATAGTAGTTTGTTTGATGGATACGCTTTTGTGAAAGGGCTGCCACGTTTGTTCTCAACGGACCCAAACCAAAAAAATTCTATTCTACACAGAATTAATACGAGCATTGCAAAAGGATCCGGGGTCACTATGCAAATGCGGATCCACCATTACAGTTGGAAAACAACCTACGTCCGCAAAGTGGCGGAAGATGGTCGACTACAATCCGACTGATAAGAGTTCCATTGGCTAAAATGTCACAGTATCAGACTTTTGAATGGATCTAAAACAACCCTTACATTATGCAGCGATCTACAGTTATCACGTAGATATCACTGTAAATAAGTTACTTGCAGAGTAAGTCATTTAGGCGCTGCTTCATTTGGTCATTTTATTTTGTTACTTGAAGCGACCTATTAATCACAGCCAAAAGTGCTTCGTAACATTTATTTGTCGCACTCCGTAGATCCGTCTTCTAGACACGCTGAAAATGAATTAACCAACCCGATTTTAAAAAGCATTGGGTCCTACTAAACTTTTACAGACTTCTTTTTTAAGCTTTCATCTTACTTGATAGTGGGGTTATGTTTGGAGTTAAATTTAGGAAGAATGGAATTGTAGTGGGTGCAAATACCTCGAATCTTCAGACAAGCAGTGGCGCCTATCTGCTCGGTTTGTAGTCACTGACAGCAATACATACCGCTCTAGTGGACGGACGACGCAATTGTAAAGAAACCTAGGCATGCTTCACTGCCACGCCAACTTCAGTAATTTACAACGAACCCTCTACATCTCGAGGTTGATGTCGACAACTTATGCTAACCTCACTCTCCTATTGCCGTTGCCCGTCGACGCACCATCGGTTTCCAACGAGCTGTTTCCTGTTTCAATTGTTACTGTAAATGACCCAGTTGGGTGTTCAGTGTTGTATCGGGCGACGGTGGTAGTGCTCAAACACCTTCATATTCGACGCCAATTTTGGATTTGTTATAGCCTGAATTGGGTTGATTTCTTCTTCTTATTTCTGGGAGCTACCACAGAATCGACATAAGGCATCTCATTTGAAACCTATTTACTTAGGTAGCTTGTGTAATATATATCTGTCTATCGGGTCAGGTAGTTGTTTCTAGTGTTAGAGTTAGGTGTTAGAGTTGTTTCTAAGACTGTATCTAACCAAAAGCAGACATTCAGCGAAATCTGTCTTGATTTTTGATCACGAATTTTTGAGTCATATATCAAAAAAAAAAAAATTTTGAATGTTCATACTTTAAACCCTGTTGAATAATTTTCAGTTTCTGTGAAGTGTCGATCTTCGAGAACATATAAATTTTACTCTCAAAGAAGACTACTAGGCTTTCCTCAGGTATCAGGAGTAACCGATGAACGCATGTTTGTTACGAAAAACAGCCTGTTAAAGTCTCGATTCACATGCCGCACCCTATATATTCATATACATGTCTGGCTCCGTGGCGAATTGGCCTATTTCGAACTCATTCGGCAAACTGCTATAAGAAAGGTAATAACCTATAGATGGATCACAGAACTACTTTCAACCGTATGCGCTCCGTGCATCAACTGCCAAGGCATATATATATTACAAACATCACCTTGGCAACAGATGCACGAAGCGAAGCCGGTTGAAAGTTGCGCTGTAATTTACCTATAATTTATTACCTTTCTCAGACTACTGTTGGACAAGTTCGAGTTGCTTCAACTTACCACACAGCTCGAGATGGAAGACAAGTTAAATTTGTCTTTATTCATTCCTAAATGGTCGCTAATTTTCTAATCCAAGAAGTCTCAATTTGCTTTTCCATTTATCAAGCGATTCAATACGACGGTCAGTCTCTCTCTTTCGAAAAAAAAAAGATAACTGAATAGCAATAAACCCAAGCCGTGTATTTGCCGCTGGGTGTACATTGAGAGGAAACGCGATGCTTAAAAATGGGCTCCTTGTATACAGATTTTTTAATGTGTTGCATTAATAACATATTAGAAAAAGTTTGGTTCAAACTCATTGGAGATTGGATATTAATAACATTCCGTGCAATTTATCTAGCTTCTTTATACTATGAATACATTTCCAAACGCTTTTCTTTTTAAGCAAAAAAAAGAACGTAAGAAATTTAAAAAAAAATACTTCAAAGAACGCTAGACTTCAGTTATGAATAAGTTATTATGGGTGGGCTATGGTAATCTCTTGTCTGCAGTATTTCGATTAAAGTTCGACACTTGTTACGATAAGCATTTCTGCATTGTTTGCTCGTATCCGAGTACGCGTTATATCATTAAATTTTGGCTAAGCTCTTACAGAGTAGGTTATTTAGGTACATATAGGTACGTACGCGTTAAAAATGCCTTCTGAAAAATGTCCTCATTGAAATTCTACTATACATGAGCATTCCAGATACCATCTGAAGTTCGTTTGTAGGACGTGTTTATAGGAAGCAGTGTCTGGACATAGCTATATTGATTGTGTGTAAGAGGTCGCTACGCATTGAGGCAGATGCTCGCTTAGCAGCGTATTCGATAGTTCTAAGTACCATTGAAATTGGAACAGATAATCCAGGAGTAGCTAAAAAGATAATTGGCTTCTTAGAGGAATTAGAAATCTCAACTGCGCCTTTAGAAAACGTAAAAAATGAGTAGCTCTACAGATAACATCTTAATTAGGCCAAGGACATTGTTAGATAATTTCGAGGTTAAAATTACGAAGATTGCTCAAAAAATCTTGTCAACCTCTAGGCATCCTTTAGATGTAAATCCTAACCAAAAAGCACGCTCCCTTGAAATTAATAATCTAAAAGAGAATTCCTTATCTACTTCTAATAAATAAGAACTGTTGTTTCCTCAGAAATTTAATAAATTACAGCAAGAAAAAAAGACTTCATTTGCCGACCGTATAAAGGTATAAAGAAAAAATACGCCAAGCTTATACTGAACGCAACGCATTCCCCAAGAATAAGCCAAGGTAGTAAAACCCAAAATAATGCTGGGCAGTCTTGTAGGTTTTTATACTATGCTATTTATCCGAGAAGTCAAATGAAAATGTAGGGACAGGAAGCACCTATACTATTGACGAGCCTTCCACGATGACAGGTCCTGCTCAGTTATAAAGGCCAAGCGAAAAATATCGTCTATTCTCTGAATAGGCTGTTGTACAAGCATTTGTATCAATAAAAAAAATATTGTATATTGTGAAGCATCAATGTTAACTACAGAGCGAGGTTTAAAATAGAATGTATCTTGTGTCGTTAGATAACCATTCTCCGCCCTTACGCAGGACATGTACGGTCCGTAAAAACGTGTAACGTGTGAATAAGAATGCGAACAGTTACACTAGTTTCGATGATTCTCGATTGCGTACATTGAACCTTCCTCATTTAGGATGTACTTATCAACTTAACGAGGCATAAAGCTATTTTGTTTTATGCTAGCCGATTGCCTACACTCAGCTTTTGCCTCCGATTGCGGCAAGAATAGTTAACAGAAGGAACGATAACGTTAGTCAGATAGCGTATCAACCAACGCTAGTTGATTAGTTTCTTTATAGAGCTTCTTCAACACCAGTTCTTCCCTTTTCTTCCACAAACGATTGAGCAGCGCAACAAAGAGGTGTGAGTTTACCTCCGCTGCTGGGTTTGATACGTGGAGTAGTGGCTACATGAACGCACTTTGCTGTCTGGCCAGCATAGATCCGTGGTGGGGCGAAAGCGAGCAGCGAGACGATCGCATAGATAACACCGACAGTAGAGTCGACTTGAACTTGGTGAACCACACGAGACAGGCGGCTCAACTCTATTTAGTTCCCTTTCTCCATTTCCCAATGATCCCTGACAAAATCCCTGAGACAGTGGCCCAAAACCAATCTTGTCCTATCACCGATCCGCCAAAACGTCTAGGGATATTCATCGTTGATGGCATCTGCTGTCTACTCATCTGTTTCCTTTCGGGGCCCAGGTTTCTCGTATCTTCATGCGCTGCTTCCGTTGCAGTTCCATTGTGGCTCCCAGAGCGACTTGCCTTAGTCACCACCTGACAAAGATAGCGCAAGCTAAGCACGGATGCGAAAGACGTGTTATGGACAAAGTTGGAGAGAGCTGGGTGGTCCGAGGGTCGTCTGTGGGGAAAGTAAGAATCGTTGTAGAGGCGCAAATAAGTTGAGTCAGAGAAGGTTAACCCACCTAATTTATGGAGTCGTGGTGACGGTAGTAACTGTCCGGTTGACTCAACCGTCCGACGATTTATCCCTTCTTCTTTTCACAGCCTTCTTTTCGTTCACTTTCTTTCATTTTTTTTTGTCTCTTAGAGGTATCCCGCTCCCACAACCGTTACGAAACCACACCGATCCACGGGTCTAGAGCTATTGTCGCAGGTTTTGCACGCAGCACGCCACCAAAAGTGGATATTGTCCGATTCACCAGTGAGGCTGTAAGGCACCAAACGCCACAGTCTGTCCCCTTGCTCACACGTACCCACACACTTCTCAACTTATTCACTTTCAGGTCTATAGTAGAGGAAGCCGAGAAAACAATACGCTGTTCAAACCCCAGATGGCGCTCATGGGCCTGATTTGTTGAAGCCTATCTCGCGGCGGTACCGCCCTTATGAATCGACTCATTAGTGTTAGCTCGCTAGTTGCTGGGTCGAATCAACACGGTAACTTTGTGGGCAAATTCGAAATGTTGTCCATACTTTTGCGATTGTCGCTGCTGAAGCTGTGGCTAGTAAGCAATAACAAACGAGCAATTTCGAGTTTAGTTTGATATGGAACCACAAATGAAGATAGAATCTTAAAATCCATTTCCTTCAGCTCCCCCGAGGAAATGGATTTAACAGTTTGCCTCCACCAGCCCAAAAGCAGCGTTAAATGATTCGTAGTTCTGTTCTCGTTTTGCTGGTCACAGTTTACTATTCAACTGAATTACTCCACACACGACTCCATGTACGACACATTCTGCCTCTATCCATCGCTTGACAATAACTATAAAATAGGATGGCTTTGTAGAAGAGATACAGGAGAGAGCTCACATTTAGACGAGAACCTCTGCATCAAGTCAACGTCACTCCATAAGAAAAAAGACAAGCTTAAACTCAGATCATCTTGGTCAGACGTACTCGGCCAGGTTATACTATGTAGCTTGCATAACTTTCGTGAAGATAGTCTGTGAAATGGAAGTAGCGCGATATAACTATCTTGATTCAGAATTTTTCTGCGGTGGCTTTTTTTTTTTTACTTGCAACAATTCACTACGTACTATTTATTGTATAAGTCTCAGGGAGTTGTGTAACAAGAAAAGATCTGGAGAAAGTATCCAAGAGATTAAATTTACTAAAAGAGACAGGATGGGCGCTAGCCTAAAGTCTTGTTGAATGTTGAAAATATCGCTCAAACTCTAGGATGAGACTGTTATTGTAGCTAAATATACTGCGCGCGGTTTATACGATATTAAGATGATTACCCGTCGACTAGGGCAAATTAATCGGGTCGGGTTAGTATCGTTACGGATATTCATAAACTGGTAAAATCGGTTTACTCAAAAAACTAGAAAGTTTTTGTCAATATGGGTAACCTTGAGCTATACCGATAGCGCCTCGCAGCGTTCTTGCAAACAGCAAACGCGTAATCCGCACCATAACCAACTTAACGTAAAAGCAAGTCGAATACGTTGATCCACTGAGGCTGTCAGATATGGCCGACGTCGGCGACGGTGGTGGCGTCGAACGATCGAGTTGTCGGCGGCATTGACGAGTTTCGTCTTTGATTTGACCTCTACCACCCGGCATTTACGGCGGCGAGGAACAAGCCAGCGAAGCCCCACAGTACAGTGTTCTGCTTCCTGTTGACCTGAATTCCTTGGCGATTTACTTCCACCCACATTCTTACGAGCAGTTCATAGAAAGACTGCACTCAACTGTTCGTCAAGCGCCGGGCCCGCTGGGTAAAATGCAACCCGCACCAGTCGATAGTGAGTACAGCCCATACATCTTTCAATGGTATAAACAGCAAGAACATTGCTAGCCGTTTGCTTGTTCCAGCCGCTAAGTTGAATACTACCCCTAGGGCCCCGCTGGGCAGCCGTTTCTCCATGTTCGAAGCTGAGCTGCTTCTAGTTGATGTCGTTACACGCATAATTAGAACTGTGAGGTTTCACATTTGCGTCACCGGTTTCACGTCCAAATGTCATCTCACAAAATAATAAGGTTTATGTGTATTTATTTAAACAGGCTGTTTAATAATAGTTTTCTTGATTAATGGTCACACTAATTATTATTATTGTTTTATCAATGTTGATATAATATTAACTTTTTATGAACTATGTAAAGAGAGAAATCGTTCCGATTTAATCAATATATCTGGGCCCTTTAGGTACGTCGAGTGCCCCATCTTGAATGAGATAAAATTGCCTGCGTTTAACCTTTATGTTTTACGGCTGTGAGGAGTATACATAGCAATATCAGTAGTAAGCAGCTTTACAATCATTCTCTAACAATTGTTCCCAACAATTTGAACAAAAATATAAGTTGTACGCAATGTATGCTTGCCGCTAAGACCATATTCGCAATGACCCTATATCGCTTACCAAATACTTCGTGGCCCTACTTCTTACCAAATACTACAAAATACTTCGTGGCCGGAAGATTTTCAGTTACTAAGGGCTAGGTGCCTAAGATACTGCTGGTGTTTAAGTACGAACAAACAGTGACCCCGCGTTACTGAAGTGGAACCAGTTTGCTATTTGGCACGTGACAGGTCAAGGCACACTTATTATAAAAGGCCGCCATGTCTCTAAAAACATGCCTCATAAAGTAGGTGGCCTTTGAGGCGGAAAAGAGGCTCTTGCAGCTCACCTGCCCTCTAAGGACCGCGCACTTAGTACGTTACTTTTGAGATCTACTATATACTATTTATCAGAAAACAGGGCCCACGTACCACCTATAAGGTCGCGAAGACGATTTCCTGTTAAGCCTATTAATTCTCCAAGGAAGATACCCTTTGCCCGTGCTTAATAACAATGTTTGCTAGAATCTAACCAGCAGACGCATAATTAGAGCTTGACAGGAAAGGGGACTCGAACAAACATCTGCAATACAAAATACGAAACATATCTTACAAACGCAAGACCCTGAAGAGCGACTATTTTATATGCAACTCATTACACCCGGTTCGCACGCAGCTTTTCTGTCTGAAGTTGTCTGAATTAAACTGACCGTGCCCGCCTGATTTCCGACTGCGTATCCAATGCTAAACTATTTGGAGCTCTCTGTAGCAGAGCAAAATTCTATTTACTCTAACTTAGAATTTAAATATAACGTTGATTTTATTATTCTGCTTATTTATTTAAAGAGCAATTAAAATATATGTATATATATATATATATATGATGGTATGGACCGCGATACATGTGGGGTTTGCGTATCCAGATTGTTTACAAAGTAACACAACCAGTTGGGAAAACAATTCATCTCTAAGATGATTGCTTGTGATTTTATATGTACATATACTAAAGATTTAAAGATAAGTGTTGTTTGAGGAAAAATAGAACGACAAATTCGGATTCAAATAAGCACGGCAATAATTGCGGAACCGTTTTCTTCTAAAAAATGCAGGCTTTAGCTGGCGATTTCTGGAGCTGACTAACATGGGGCGTGTGAGAACATCATTGTCACTTGTCGCAATTTCTAATAGCTACTGGGATCTCTGTGCGTTGCTCTGTTTTTCTTTCAGGAGATGTTGCGGTTAATGCTCTTTGCATGATGGTTGGACGTTTGATTGACGGCGTCGCGCCATCCGTTCGGGGGCGTCGGTCACAACCAACTTGCTGTTATCTTTCCGGAAGTACTGGCCTGCTTCCTAGATGGCTACATTCGGGTGGCGTCATTTTGTGGTGGCTTCTAGCGTTACAACCGTTATTGGAAACTCCTTCATCGTGTATGGCCCGCACTGTTAATTGGCCTTTACAAAGGACTGCCAATATCTCCGGGGATATTATGCTTGGTGCATTTTTCCCCATACACGAAGCCAATTCCTCTTATGAGTGTGGTCGAATTCAAATAGAGGTTTGTAAGTTACTGGTGAAAATGTGAAAATCATCCGAGTTCTCGAGAACATTTGGAAAAAAAATAGCTCAACAGGGGGAAGCTGATTTAATTAGGGTTACATGTGTACCCTATGTGCATCGTTTGGTCAAGAATGATTTTCAATATATTCATATTCAAGTTTGCATGCTGAACTCGCCGACACGAACGAAATTTACCTGAACAATCCTGTCTAGAAAAGGAAGGCAATAAATCTGCCAGCAAAGCTACCTGTAACACATATTTTTTTGTCTGCTGCCACAGGACGAAGGTGTTCTGCAGTTGGAAGCGCTATTGTATACAATAAAAAAAATCAACGAGGATGAAACTATTTTACCGGGCGTCCGTCTCGGGGTGATCGCTCTTGATTCCTGTGATAATAGTGCTTATGCATTAGAGCAGTCGCTTGATTTCATAAAAGGCAGGTGTACCCTGTCTCATATACACAAACCACATATATGTAATTTAACTACCTATTTTGTGCACCTAAGTTACTTTTGTTCATACATGTTTGTCTGTTTATTGTGTTGTCGTTATTTAGTGACAGTTTCCACTAGTGACATCCTTTGATGTTTGCTCCATGAAATAAGCCGCCTTGATCGCAAATCAGCTTGAAACTCACCGCAATTTTGATCAAGTGCCGTAGATCTAGCAGCGTTGTAAAGATATACGCACACGTTGAAAAATATATGGAACGAATTTCAGGTATAAATTATACTGATAACATAACACGTGCAAGAACGGTATAACGATGAAAAAGTTCCAGCTTATAAATTTTATAGACTTTAAGTAGATACAGAACAATGTGGGCCAGGTCTCGCAAGATATCTGGTATTCTTCTTAGTACAGGTTTCATTGCACGAAACAACGTTTTCAAATCTGAGCGACAATTCATATGCTCCGATGGCTCGATTCCCACGTACCGTAATGGATCATTTAACAATGTTATTGGAATCATTGGAGGACAATCTAGTTCGGTCTCCATTCAGCTCGCCAACCTCCTGCGACTCTTCAAAGTCCCTCAGGTAGATTGCATCTTACAGAATGAACGCTTAAGACCATAGATATATCATCTGCCTTATTGTATTATATGTCTCATATACACAAAAACATAAAATCAACATTTAATCGAATTAAGTGTTCTAGCTAGAAATATGGCATTTTACAAATGAGTCGTTCTCAAGCTTTGCACTTGGTTCATATGCAGCATCTTTACGAGTAATATGCTCGTTCAATAGATGCTACGGAGCGTATGGAGAGGAAAATAGAGTAACCCAGTTAAAATGACCTTTTATTTAGAGCCGGCTTGGGCAAGATCTAGTAGCATCGTGGACTTCGACAAATGTAGAGTAATTACTGTTACATCTAATCATCGTCCTCTATAAATACTCACTAAATAGGGAATTGTTATGGAATATCCAAAAACAGAGTATCTACTATTTGTTCCTTCTGTCAGTTTATGATCCGATCGCTTCCCTGTGAGTGATAAAGTGAGAGGATGCACACCCTCGGCTTCACTTTCGAGGTGATTGCCACGAACGTGATAATAAATGCAGTTTTAGAAAGTACATATATCCGTCACTAAATCGAATCCAGTGATCTATAACGGACAGAAGTTTGTGACAGATTTTACGAGTCGCCACTAGGCAATGAAGAGTTTTATTTGATATTATAGAAATGGATACATGAAGCTTCCGCTTCAAAATCCACCTCAAACATTTTAGGGCTAGAAGGAAGACGGGATCGTTTCTTTCGCATGAAATTTCGTAAAAAAAAAATAAAAGGTTTTCTGATGCCTCTTACGACCTTCTACACATGGTCCGCACGCTACGGGTCAATTGCGTGCTTTCGTTCACGTTCATCCAAACACTAATTCAATTAGTATATAGCGGATATATATAAATTAGCGGCGCATTCATTTCGTCACAATCAATATAGCATACGTCATGCAACATTACCTTTACGACCCATATGTTTTTATCCGAGAATACATGCTTCCGAAGGCTGCAGATAATAAAACAAATATGTACTCTTCGTAATTCGTATTGCTATCAAAGTATGTGTAGTGGTACACAGAGCAAGTTCTGATATGGCGTCATTGCCTATCGTGTACTACATCAGCGCAAAGCTGTTTGAGGCAATGCAGCGGCCTAAAAGGGACTGAAACGTCAGAACTTTTTACGACTACGGACTCATGTAGGAGCCTAGCGCTAACTAATGCAATGTTAGTACTCTAATTGTCGCAGATCAGCTACCAGTCTACGAGCCCGACGCTGTCGAATAAAGGAAAATTCGAGTACTTCTTCCGGACGGTACCATCCGATGCCAACCAAGCAAAAGCAATCATGGAAATACTCATGTGAGAATAATGAATATCTTTTTAGCATACAACGGTTTACGTTACTTTGGCTAGAATAATATAATCTCTGCTTGTAATACAACGCGTGAAAGGTACGTTTTGGTTCATGTTTAATGGCAGGAGTCTGTATGAAATTCGTTACGGATAACAACACTATGTTTCCAATGTTCGATTGAATTTTTTTCATGCCGGCCGCGGAAAGAGTCACCGTGCCGTCTAAAAAACGTTTCGAGTTTTGTGGCTAGTCCTGCCGTTAAGCATTGCTTCGGGCAACTAGGTCCTTGTACAAGACGAAGTGTCGTCGCCCTACTTCCACGACGCTCATGTGCCCCCCCAGATAGCTTAGTACACAAACACGTGTTACATATGTTATCACTTTGCTACTTCACTTTTATTTATATGTTGCATACATCGTTTACCTGGGCTATAAGTAGGCCACCTTCGAATATATTTGGTTGATGTGATTGTTCATATATAAATGACTTCACATTCTTAATAAACAAGATATCTCTATAAATCGTTTGACCATATGAAGCTTAACACCAAAGTATCGTTATACATAGATTATTTTTTTCCGTTAAGTCGAAAATTTGCTACATTCCTCGCTTCACACGGGGTCGAACTACACAAAGTAAACATTTGGCAAATTAACTAGTGCAGAGGTAACCCACACAAGTTGAACATAGCCGTAACGTAAACTAGTCCTGAGGCCTTCAGTAATATGGGAGAAGTCACTATATAAATTCTGGCAGGCTAAATAGGTTAAATTGACAACGATTAGGGAAGTAACAGAAACATTTCTTTTTGTTGATAGAGAGTTTCGGTGGACATACGTATCGATTGTGTATTCGGACACAGACTACGGAAATAGAGGGTATGAAAAACTTCAGGAGCTGTCAGCTCAATACAACATTTGCTTCTCCAATCCACAATCGATAAACGCCGATTTCAACGAGACGAAGTATGACATGGTTATCCAAAACTTAATGAACAAAAGCAATGCCAGAGGTAAGTACAGTCGACCTCGTTCCTATTAGCATCGTTGTAATGCCTTATGATGCCGCGCTCATTATATCGTTAAAATTATAATAATGGTCCTGTATGTTTCCAATTGAATCGTGTTATTTACATAGTGTAAGGTTGGGGCCTTACGTCACATAGGGTAAGTGGGGCCATGATACCGCAAGACGCTGACAGCATAATACGAAAAAAGTAATCTCACAAACGATCTCTGCGTCGATGTGTTTCGTGCAGAAAACAGCAATCACACTAGACAAATATTAAAGTAACGCAAATGTACGAATGATTCTACCGGACCTACTGCGATCCTCCATTGGTTGGGAGCAAGAACTGAACCATTTAGATGAAATGTGAATTCGTGCATTATGTTGTTAGAAATCTAGGCCTAAGAGAAAGTGCCTGTGAACTATTGCAGTGGTCGTCGTGTTCTCCGATAAACAGGTGGCGAAGAAACTGATGAAAGCGGCCTTCCGTAAGGGGGCTTCGCGTCGCTTCGTTTGGATTGGCAGTGACGCCTGGGGTGGGCTGAAGACCCTCTTTGAGACGGATGGCGAGAAAGCTGTCGTGGAAGGAGCCATCAACGTACTTCCTAAGCAAAGGGCTTTAGCGGGCTTTAAGGAGTATTTTAGGTTTGTACGAACCTCATTTAAGCATACATTTTTAACATTATTACGCTATGTATTCGTACAAGATCACACTTGCAAAATAGTAATAATTACTATTATCCCATATATAAAATTATATATCGGAGATTCCGCCGAGCGTTTCAAATTCCCAGCATATTGTGTGACCTGTTCGATTGGAGCAAGCGTTGATCTATGTTGTTTGGCGTCCTCGCTTTGTGTGTTAGCCAGCTCAATCCAACCACGCACAAAGATAACCCCTGGTTTGCTGAGTACTGGGAAGAATTCTGGAAGTGTAGGATGGTCGAGTTCCCCGAAACACCCTTCAACAACAATTTTACGTCCTGGTGTAACACCAACAAATCCATACCGACGCAGGAATTTAAAGGACTGCATTTCGTCCGCGATGCTGCATACGCCTTTGCGTATGCGTTGCACGACATTCACCGCATGCGGTAGGTAAAGTTTTCCATCTATCCTTTCTACGGTTTTGCTAATTTTTTTAATGAGATGTATTAGGATGGTGTACGTCTATTGTAAACATCCACTGGAATACATGCATAGAAATTTCTTCTGTTTTTGTTGCCACCTTGACGTTTTCTGCGACGACAGGTGTGGTAATCAAACAGGCATGTGTGACAAGATGAGCGAGACTGGAATCGACGGCACCTATCTCAAGTCATCCCTGGAGAAGGTTTCCTTCAAGGATGAGTCCGGCAAGCCATTTCGCTTCCTGCCATCCGGTGACGCCCCGCCCAGGTATTATTAAAGCGCGCCTAGCATGAGCTACGGAATATGTACTTGAAAACCAGCAATACCAACGTTAGCACCGAGCACGACCTGTATCGTGTTGCTGATGAGACACTTATAGTACTAGCAATTAACTGTAGCTACGACATAGCTTCAGTCTAGTTTGTGAAGGAAATAATTAAATGATTTTAAATACCAGTGTCGGTCATAGAAGAGTAACATTTTGTCGACACAAATAATGGTCGCGAGCCAGCAGGAATCTGGCGCCTGACGGGTACTTTTACGTCTTCAAAATTCTAGGTGTTTGTTTACTGCACTCTAGGGAAATTAGGAAAACGATAGGAAAAAACTATTTGCATTTTCTGTTTAAACCTACAAATATATATATATATATATATGAATGCATAGGACGCTAATGATTACGTATGCACTACTGGAGAGTCGATCCTTCAAAGAACAATATAAATGGTTACAACAAGGGCATCTACTTTGATAGATATCATATTAAATGCTTTAAGAGTGACTTCAAGCCAAGAGTCAATGTCTGCTCAGAGAGAGTTTCCTCGAATGTCAGCGAGAAAATAATAAATGACGATATAATGAAATGAATAATTTATTAAAGAAAACCCAGTGGTAAACGTGGCTGCATGTTAGAAACTAGGATAGGCTTTGGAACATAAGTTACCGAATACGAGAATGTGATTTAAAAGATATAGCACATTTCGTCTAAATTAAGTAGTCATTGGTGCCTGACGAAATTACCTGATGGGTGTGCTTTATTTACGGTTGAGTGTCATTTTTGAAGGTACACGATAATCAACTTCCAGCGAAGTGAGCGACCCGACGGTAAGCACGAGTTCATCTGGAAACCCGTTGGATCCTTTGATCGTACGTAGCCTTTAATGGTCTATCAAACGTGATTAAATCAAGTGGGTTTTCGTTCGCTTTCATTTGTCAACAGTGTTTGTTTTGACCGCATCACGAAACAATTTTGACCTCACGGCAAATTTATTGTTTGTTTTTTCTTCAAAATAACTAAAAAAAAATAACTGTATAGCTCAATTTTACAGTAAATGTACCACATATATTGCCCACACATCATCAATATTATTACTGCACACCATATACACCGACACTCATAAGATCTAGCATATTTCACTAAGTTCAGCACCCATTGGACCCTTAGTGACTTGTTCGTTGAGGGCCAACATTAATAACTTCCCGCAGTTATTGTACGATGAGCACTCACCACTAGAGCTGAATATGTTGATGATGCCGCATACGCTCTCTGGCTCATTGTCACCGGCCTCTTAGTCCTGACTTTTTCGTTCGTTGCCATCGCAGCATCTGCCTCGTCCACTAGTTTCCTAATACTAGCTATATCCGTAGGTCTAGCAGCTTGACCCGACCTGATAGTAAGGCTACGTAGCTGGGTAACCTGGCCGAAGGGAGGCGTTCAGGTTATAACTGCAGAGGCAAACGTTCTGACGCTGTCGCAGCCTGGATCGTTCGCGCTAATGACCTCGAGGCATGCCACACACGGAAACATACAAATTGTGCTTAGTGGTCTTTACTGCTGCAATTGCTGTGTCCCGTTTCGAAACAGGACCAATATTTACGAGCGTATCAAACAATGTTGCCACCACTCTATGGGGGCAAGATCTTCTCAGATTGACTACATGAAATAGCTATTTGTATATGGGGTGCCATACTGATACCTCTCTAATCTACTAAAGTGTGCAAGCGTAGCAGAATCGACACGATTATCGTAAAAGTCCGTTCTGTTTTACCAGTACGAATAAACAGAGCGAAATTAAAATAATAGTTTAGTGAATTTGTTTGTCTGTTTGTTTCAATGATGGACATGGTGCATAGCAAGTGACGATGGTGAAGACCACCTTGAAGTGCGACGTGAAGAGATGGTCTTCAAGTGGGATCAGAAATCTTACCCACGGTCGTATTGCTCAGAGGAGTGCCGCAAAGATCAGGTATAAAGTTGAACATAATCGACAAGTCATGGCACGGTCAAGCGTAGGTCATGGTACGGAATTAGCTCTTATAGAGCCGATTTCGGTATTCAATTCAGAGAAAACACAAACAAACACGTGTTAGGATTTTATGTCGAGATTAAAATCGTCACAAATAGCTTTCGTTTTTCCGAAAAACAGTGCCAAATTCGACCGTAAAGCTACGTACGATACGTTTTTCCCACTCCTAGTGAGTACGAACTAAATATCCGTCAAGTTACGACATAATTTTAAATGCGACACATACAGACAAAGCAAACATGAAGAGAAGCAATTAATCCGTCCCATTAACTGAACAAATACGAACACAAAAATCTTTTGTTCTTGTCGTGCTTAAAAACCATTCAAAGTAAATTAGACCAAAGCTTGAATTATACGAAACCAATGATTCGGTATAGTCCTCTATGCTGACAATCTAATTTTAACAACAATAGATAACTATCTGTTATACAGCGTTGCCTTTCGAAGTATAGAAACGAGTTAAAACCTCACCGCGGTTCATGTTAAAGGACGTAAGTTACGTCCTTCTGTTTTCTTATGTATATATATATATATATATATATATATATAGTTTAACTTAAAACGTACAAGCGGTGGAAACAGCTGAACTTATAGGATTAACTTCCGCTTTTTCATGACCAAATTAATTTTTATGCTTGAAGCGGCTTTCGTAGTTCAACACGAATTTTACAAATTAAATTGACGTGTACCGAACGAGACTGTAGAGCATCAGTCCTTGACGTTTTTAACACCATTTTCGCGAAAATATTATTTAATGATACAAGAACTAAAAGTCAAAGGTCGCTGGGGTTCAAGCCCCGCCGACAACGTACACTTTTCATTCAAAGTGTGATCAAGTAAAAAGAAAAGCATAATTGAAAATTGTAGAAAAACAATATTGGATTTCTTTGTGTGATGAGAACTTTTCACCTAGCTGTGATCTGTTTACACTCTACTGATCCGCGAGAAAGTTGGGCAAAATTTAAATTCTCAGATTTTTTCATATTGAATTTGCGGGAAAAACAGCGACAAATATTTTCTACTTAGTAACGGTTCGTTGATATATAATTCTCCTTGTTTATGTTCGTTGACACTCATCCAGGATTGCTTTTTTCAATGTTATCCATTTGAACGTATCGTACGATTTTCGGGAACGAATTCGGTGTTGCTCGGAAAGGCTGAATTAATAAACGTAAAGCTTGGAGGTAGCGTATGCACAATTCAATAACAGTAAGAAACTGTATGAGATTCGAAATTAACCAAAAAAAAAAAGTATTTTTAGGTTATGCTAAAACTGGAGGGTGACACGTGCTGTTGGATCTGCAGCAATTGTACCCAGTACCAGTTTCTCCGGGACCAGAATCATTGCGAGGACTGTGAACTTGGCCATTTGCCTAACCCAGACAAGACAAAATGTGTTAAAATACCCGAAGTTTACCTTGACTACAATAATCCATGGGCAATCGGATCAATTTCGTTTTCGTTGTTCGGTACGTTCAAAGTAAATAGAAGAGTAAATCATACAAACAATTTTAAAAATCTACTCCATAAAACTCTAAAGCATACATAGAATGGAATAAATGAAGAATTGTTATTAATTAGTGATAAGGCCATAAAGAAGAATAACCTGACGATATTTAGCTTGCTCACTAAAAACGTTAAGTAAATCGCCAACGCAGCCCATGATCCTCACACGCTGCTAAGTGTCCTGTTTTTCTTCGGAAAACGATATACCTTACGGAGCCCGTGTCGGCCTTAAATATAATGTTTTTGATTTGATGTTTTCTCAACCTGGTCATTTCACCACTCGGTAAAACAAATCCAGTTGTTGTCGCAACGTTAAGGACGTTAACATGAAACCAAAAACGTTTCGGTGCAGGTATGTTGGTCGTAGTATTTATTGCGCTTGTCTTCCGACGCTTCTCGGCTACCCCAATCATCAAAGCGTCAGGCCGCGAGCTTTCTCATCTCCTATTGCTTGGCATCTTTCTATCGTTTTTGCTGACTTTCGTCATTGTTGCCAAGCCAACGGCGATCACGTGCGGACTGACGCGTTTCTTCCTCGGTATGAGTTCGACTCGTGTTATTCCAAATGACGTATTACTTGTTCGGTCATTCCAGGGTAGTTCAGGCAAGAGAAATCCGAGAGTTAAATAAGGCCACAACGTTTAACTAGATATGACTATGTGTTTATAATTGTAGTATTTCATTTGCTCGGACACGAAATTATAGCTGTGACAAAAGCAAAGTATTACATTATTTAATGTATATATTTTTTTTTTTTTACAACAAACTACTCAAGTTGAGAAGCCACTAATACCTGAAATCTTGATTCGCAATTTGTCGCTATAAACGCTTCAGCACGTAAATGTAGAGCTCCTTCCCTATATATAAGATATAAATCAGTCGATATAAACCGATACACTTGATATCTCAGCATAGACCTATCCTCAACCCCCACATGGAGCCTATAACGGACAAAAAAAATTAAGCTCATTTTTGTTTTTTCAGGATTCTGTTATACGATGTGCTATGCAGCTATCGTAACAAAAACGTCCAGAATAGCACGAATCTTCGCCCAGGGTAGCAAGGGACCTCAGGCCAAAGTCCGATATACTTCTCCTACATCACAACTCTTCATTACCGCTCTACTGGTTAGTAATTCGTCACATTTCCAATATGGCAAATAGTACAACTTTTAGTCTCGAAATAGTTATCTAGACGATTTTGTTGCATTTACTACTACGTACTGCAAGCATTGAGGAACACTGATTGCAATAACAATACATAGGACGATCCATGAACCTGTCGATATTGGTCATTGGTAAATCTACGGTGTGCATTTCGACTGGGCATAACAATCCTTGCTCCGATTTACGTGCAGGTAAGCGTGGAAGTAGTCGTCAACGCTTTGTGGCTTATATATGACCCTCCGATGCCAACGAATATTTATCCAACTCGTGAGGAAAGCGTACTTATCTGTGCCAGGTCTGATGACCACAAGTACCTCATTGGCCTTGTTTATCCCTTTGTGCTTATGTGTGAGTAGTTGACGCCATCTTTAATAGTCAACTGTTACTATGTGCTGATTGTAAACTGTAGAAATTATGTCGTACGGTACGCAGTGTTGTCCTATCAATCTTCATTGCTCGATTTGACCTATTCGTATTAATCTAAACGTTTCAACATCTTTTCTAAATATTTTTTGTTTGTCTATATAGTGTTAACATTACGTAGAATATGTATTGCGAGTGCGGCTAAATATGCTGCGGCTGGGTAGTAAAGCAGTGTAGCATTGGGATGTTTACAATGGTTACATAGTAGTCGATTCCAATAATATATATATATATATATATCATTTTTTCATCACTACACAACGGTACCTAAATAAATACTCTCTTTGTTGCCGTTCGACTAATACGTGAATACTGTTACGGTACAACTATTCAGTAATGCACAGTTATGGTTCTCTATATACAGTAACGTAATAGCTTTCCGTACATGTGTAAACAGACAATTCCAATCCATCTTACTAACATTTTTTTTTTTCGTTGATATCGTTGTCGGCCAGGTTTTTGTACTATCTATGCTTTCAAGACGCGCAAGTGTCCAGATGGTTTCAACGAAGCTCGGTATCTCACATTTACCAATTACACGACATGTGTCATCTGGCTGGCCTTCTTGCCGCTGTTTGTACTATCAACGAACAACGCCATCCGAGCAGTGACCCTCTCGTTTTTGCTCAATCTATCAGGAACGGTTCAGATCTTCTGTCTGTTTGTGCCCAAAGTATACATTGCACTATTTAAGCCCAGCAAAAATACGAAGGAGAGCATTATGTGCCATCATAACCGCATAGGACAACAGCAATTCTGTCAGAGCTCAACGCTCAGTCGGTCTACGGGGACGATTTGTTGCAATGGTAGGTAGAGTAAGAAAGGCCGTTCGCATACGCTACAGCACAACAATTAGGGCGAGGCATCGTCTTCCTGATGGCCTCCGTAAACTGGCACCATTATTAGGCCAAAACAAGTGATAGGAAGGTCGATTAGTCGGTTATCTCAAGCCGTACGATTTGTTTCAGCGCAACTAAGTGGATCCGAAGGACATATCAATCGGTTTTGTCAACGGGATGTTCAGTCCGGCGCACCCCTAACCGGAGTATCGCTTGACAACTCCACGTCGAACATATTTCTCGTCGTTCCGCATGGCAACGATGGCGGCGGCGTCCAGAGTCTTACAGGTGGTGAACTGCCATCGGCCGTGGAGCCGGCTCGCGAGGTCAAAGCTCTCGTTCACTTGCGGACAGCATCTGCCTCAACTTCGGCGACAGGCAGTAGGATGCCGTGTGCAACTGAGAGGGACAACGATCCAATGTAGCACGAGATGGCCACCATCCTCGAGCTGCTCCTACAGTTGAGGTACCTGTCTGCGAGTATACAGACAGGCCAGGGTGGCAATGGACCTTCACATGGACAAGCAGAACGTCAGTTCGCACTTCGTACCGAATCTCCGACGACCAGCTACTCAACGTTTGACCAAAAGGGCAAGGGAAGCACGGAGTAACTTTACTGACCCATTAACTTACTGCACGGTACATGCGAATATCAATATAATATATCCCATACTCGAAAACGAAGACTGCTAAGCTGGTAGAATTGTACGTATATAGAATCACTTCTACCAGAAGTATTTGATGAGCACAAGTATTAAATATCGACCTGACGGGCCGTGATTTTTGCAAAGCCGCGCTTTTTAACACACTAATAATCGCCTGCGGAGTGTAGGGCCCTCTACGGACGATGAGCAAAAAACTCGACGATGCCTCGTCTGCGTACGTCATTATATATATATATATATATATATGTATGCATGCCAAGCAGCGCTACTCAGTATCCGTTACCATACAATGTAAGCCCCTACAAGCAGCACTAGCTTTGTGCTAGGAATTGGCAAATCCTATATAACGTGTGCATATCTGCAGTGAAGATTATATACAGGTCGTCATATACCGTTGTTCGGCAGTTGTTTCAAGGAAAGACACAACGTCATCTTGTCAACTATCATAATAAGATTTAATTAATATTTGTGTGTTTACAACAAATAGAACCGTCTAATAGAAGAAGCGTAGAAAAACATTTGTGGAGCGCCCTGGAGATTCATCGCAGATTTGTTGGCGAGACCGAAGCTGACGAGACATTTATTGAATCAATTAAGTTATATTGAAGTTTATTGTAATATATTGATATGAAGATAATGTTGAACGTTTGTAAATTGTTATAGCAGATTTACGATACGAATAGGTAATTATTCCTGCAATTTTATATTAAATGGCTATTGTTTCCGCTCAGATTCCACAAAAGAAACACTACTAGTCATATGAAAATCAGATGCAACGGTACCTCTCCATGAGTTTATCTAATGTGCGAATAGGATGAGTCGTTTTGATGATTCGAGAGTATGTATAACTTTACGGCGAAAATGCAGAGAGATGCGTGATTTTTTCCAGCGCAAGCATCACTAAGTTGTCTGTAGGAACTTTTGCAATTCGTAGCCTACCGTCTTAAATCAGTACTAGCTTTATTTGTCATATTATTTAGCACACATAACGACTCTAAACCTCAAGCAAGCAAAGTTGTGTTGTTGAAACTAAAATGGCAAAACTTACATGCAGTAAGTGATAGCAGCAAACGACATTAGTATGTCAATCTAGTAGTAAGTAGTAAATACTTATTGACTTCTAGAAGCAATGAAATCTTCGATAGCTTTCATATTAGAAATAAACATATAATTCAATACGAACAACAAACAACCAGGTGCCAATGTAACGAAATGGAGGCTGAAATCAGAGAGACAAACGCTAATCATACGTAAAAGATATGTCATATAATAAAATATATTTTTATTATACCCTGTCTAATGGAGCAGGGGTGCTACTGCGTGAGCGTGTGATAAAGTTTTGTCCTAGAGCTTCTTGTAGGGTGTAAAGCCCAGCTGAATTTGCTGTAACCCAATTGGGTACACTTAACCCAATTCGTATGGTGTACTATTTGTGCAACACACAAATGTCGTTCGCTGTCGTTAGTGTTACTATTACTATCATTACTATCTGCCGCGTAATACGTGTCTTACACGATACAAATCCATTCATAGCGGCGCCAGATTTCAATAAACAAGAATACGAAGCAGTGTTTTACTGTACATACTATTGACCAGTGTGCCTTTTTTTTTTTTTTTTTCGTTCCTTTTCTTTGAGCTCTTCTTCAATTAGGATCCGTTAGACTGATCCATTTAAGCTGCAAAGTTCCGGCGCGAAAGTTTTATCACGATTAGTAATAATTACCGTTGAGGTTACATTGATTTCAGCTTTAAACTTATTCGGTACATTTAGCAATTACGACACACCTCATCTAACGGTCACGTATAATAAGGACATCACATTATGGTCGTTAATTTTCTATATTATTTACATAGCATGTGGCAAAATATTAGTAATGTATATATATATATATATATATATATATATATATATATATATATATATGTATATATATATATATATGTATATAAATAAATTTTTCTAATTTTTTCTAAAGCATAAAATTTATGAGAGAATTTCACTAGCTTATCTTAGGCACCACAGCGGAGTAAAATGGGTTTCATTTAAACACTCTTCACAAAAGGAATCCATTGTTGTGACGGCTGTGGGGCATCATTATAATCATATTATTCTACCCACGAAACAAATAGTTCAACAAGATCGCCAATATCAAGCCTGTCATGAATACCGGACATTTAGGTGCCTGGCTTTCATGTCCAGCTAATTGGATCACCTAAATGAACGCTTGTAGAAACCGTATTCGAAATTTACGTAGTCATTACTATTTAGCTTATGTGTGACCGTAATTACTTCTACTTGTTAAGCGGTACCTGAAAAATTACCCTTTTTGGAAGTCGAGGACACGTCACATTTACTCAATTGAAGTATTTCGAAGTATCCATCAATGTCTCCGACAAATCAATGCAGGCACAGAATTTCCTACATGTAGAATTACGAAAAGGCCTTCTTGCTAGCTTTTATGAAGCGAGCATTTTATTTAATCTATAGCAGATACTTCTATGCTAAATCGATATATCTCTAGTTCTCTTTTTTTCAACCTATTCGTTATGCCACAAAAGGACTTCGTGTTGATTTTTGCGACTTTACCAACGAATAATGATAATAATAGGAACGAACGCCTTTGAGCCAACTATTCTAGTAACCAGAACAACTGTTCGAGTGATTCGAAGTGTTTCTCATTGAGAACCTAAGACGAGTTTAAAATACAAACAAAAAAATAAAGAATAACAATTATGGCTGAAAATAAAAACAAACCGATATCTTTTCGTGCGACGAACTAAGAATGTATGGGGTACATCGAGGCGTCTAACTGTAACAAGATGGTAACAGTAGTGCTATATAAATATGTTAATAGACATAACAGGCGTCTCGACAAGACTTTGGGGATCTAGTCAGTGTGTCTTTTGTTTGTCCGTTCGTCGTGGCTGCGACCATTGGATGCAAAGCTTCTATTGCCCTATGAATTTGGCCACATTAACCGTTCTGAACGCTGTCTCTTTGAGAAGAGCCCTCTCGTTATCTGTAAGTTATTGAGTCAGTTGTCCTGGAAACCGTCGAGTAACGTTCGATCGGGTCCCTTGAAACGCTACGGACGCTGAACAGCTCGTACTTGCGTTCTTACGATCCCTAAACCTGTACGAAGGCATTTGTTAGGCTACGGTTTTGCCGTAACAGGAACATCAATAGACTGAACACAGGAAGCCAGTAAGAATTGTGCTGTTACTTTATATTTTGCGTGTGTGGAAATCACCCCGTGTTTGTATCGTTAAGAGAACCATGTATAGGCAACGAGACGGGCAGTGCACAACCTGTTGCTTACGGCTGTTGCGAAAGCATTCGAGCCACATTTCTATATATATTTCTTTCTTTCTTTCTTTCTTTCTTTCCCCATGAAGTTTTTACCCCTCTCACCGATTCTGACAAAATCAGATACTTTTTGAACCATAAGGGTAAGAGTTTCCGAAAATGTTTCTTCAGATGACAGCTAAAATCATTGTTAATATAAGACTTTGTTCAGGCTTCATGATTTCATATGTCTACTCTTTTTAGCCGTCTGGCTTCTCCAGTAAACGTACGCATTCTAACTTGGTTTCATTATGTGCAACTTCACAAATTATCGAGAACCATTGGATACTATGCATCTGAGCCACAGCTTGATCTACTTCCCGTACCAACGTCATTAGTAGAGCATACTTTAACTTCTATTCTAAGTTTAATTCATCTACTTGAAAGGCTTACTAATAAGGCTTAGCATAACAAGAGACTCACCAGACGGACTTATTTCGTCACCAGACGAAAGCTATTAAAATGAGCCTATACTCATCGAATGGCGAAAGTTCCGATTCAGAGGAAGAGGACATTTTCGAGCTGCCGGCTATCGCTGATCCGTTTGTGTGGACTAGAGGGAACATCGAAGAGTTCAAACACGAGATCGAAACAAGCAATACTGGAATGCTCAAGGTGAGTTTGTTAGAAACTTTGACCGATTTTTTTTATTGCAGCTTTATATATAGAAAAAGTACTTTAAACTGGAATGTAAGCTTACTGAAGTCACGAGCAAGGTGATTCGTGTCCACCTAGTTATCGTGTCAAATGATGGATTGGAAGTCTTTTCGTACGAATATTAGACGGTCGCTATTGAATAAAAGGTGCACTGCTAAGAAAAATACGAGCATCGATTGATAAGTGTTTGCAGAAAAAGGTCGAGGAAGAGACCCAACCCATAAATAAATAAACTGTGGTTTAATTAAGAATAATGTCAGTTAACAGCATAAAGGAGTATTATATACATTTATATTATTTTCTGAACTTTCACAGGAAAATCAAAGTGTCTGTATGTCAAAATTCGAACGAAATTAAAACCTGTATACCTTCTACTGTTAAGCGATCACGTTGCCATTGCTCCATTATGCTTAACGTTTTTTGCTCAATTCCAATTCACTATGCCTCTGTTCTCGACGGTTTTTACAAAAGGTGTCCAGGAGGACCATTCAGTCAGAGATTGTACAGTTAGTTGTAGGATATATATAGTCGTCTTCTTTTTAAGTCAAAATTAAAATGTCTGGCGGCTGTAAAAAGTAATTTTTATGTCTTTCTTTTTCCTGTATCTGTGAACTTTTTAGTGACTGAAAGATTGCTCATCACGAAGAGGACTGCTTACGTTTATGTGGACAGAGACATGCATAATAGGTGGATTTTAAATTCTCCCAGACATTTACATATTCTATTTCGTCATAAAGCCTTGGTATCAATTCGGGACTGACCTGAACCCATTCAATAGCGCATCTTCAAAATACTTGTTGTCAAAATCTGAGGGATTACATCAAACGGTGTATTTGGCTAAGTGCTATTGTCACACCTAGCAACAATAAGGCAATTTCTGAAAAATAAGAGTCTTGCAAAGTTAGATGCAAATTTTAAGAAATTGTGACGTTTCTCCTGGCATTTACAATTATCAAAGCATAACAAGTAACTAAGTAACCTAAGGCTTCGCATTTAGGAGTAACAGGTTGTATCATATCCTTGGAGTCGTTTTTGGTCCTATTACGGATCGATTAACCGCTTTGGCTGCTCACACTAGAAGTGCAAACAATTTATAGGTATATTGAAGGCAGTACTTGAGTTTAGAGGTCGTTTTTATTATCGAGTATGGGTAACAAGAAAGGCATCGACGCTGGATTTTTTAGGTTCTTGTTGGCAGGGAAGCTACTTCTTTAGGCTGTACCTTGAATCCTGTCTAGCTGCTTCTCAATGAGAGACAAAAACTCACAGCGAATACGATATTTGCGCTTATAATTTGCCTCTTTCCGATTACATATTTTATCTCCCTTAACTAAGACATCACACGTAGACATATCTGTGATACAGTTCAGAAGGCAAATATATTGTGGCCTATCCATTGGCGCCACTTAAAAAGCAATAGTATCACAGAATATATGCTAAGATGTATGTATAAATATATATATATTCTTTATTGGTATGTCGCTGTGGCAGCGTATTAATCATATATACGGTAAAATTAGGGTGTCGCATAAGTAAGGATGATTTCTTCTCCTAACAAAAAATGCAGCGCTTTACTTGGATTCTACAAACAACATAATTTATTATATATTTGTCGTCGTTCTCTGCAACCTTTTAATTTGTTTATTCACTTAATCTAGGCTCGGTGTTGAAGGGTTCGCCCAGTTTCTCCCAGTTTTTCTAAGGCCCCTTTCCCCGTCAATTGTACAGCAATCCGTACAACTATAAGTGGTAATTCGTGGGCGCAGGGCCTATTGAGCATGATCGGTTCAAAAAAACCTTCCACTCAGGTTCTTGCAGGCGACTTTGACAACTTTTGATGTATGCGGTCAGGCATAGGCTTGGAGAAAGGTGACATTACCTTGTCGTCTATCCAGTCCTTTCTGCTGAGCAGTTTCATTCAGTCGATGTTTTTTGGTTATATTCGCGTTAATAGCCCTGGCCCTCTCAAACACATTTCGGTTTATAGAATTTTGCCAGCCCAGAGCTACGTATTTCTTCTTTTACTCCATATAGAAACACTGCCTTTCGTCACCGGTAAAATACCTGTCATTGTGGTTGCATGTTGCTTGCTGCCGGGCGAGATTAAAAGGCAATAATAAGCCGTCTTGGTTTGTGTTCTTTGCTCAGTTCATGGGTACCCAAGCTCCTAATTTTTTAATAAAAACCACAGCTTGAAGATGTCTGGTGATATTTATGCGACTGCAACGCATCGAGTCGATTGCCGGCCGTCTTGCTTTAAAAATGCATTCAAGTAGTCCTCGCGATCCTCTCAATTAATCACAATGGAGAACAAATAGTTAAGAGGAAAAAGAAAGCGGCAATGTTATAGAAGCAGTTCCGATTTATACTATAGCCTAATACATGACAGATATATATATATATATATGCAGATACATATCAATTTGACTTAAAATAATTAAATAGATACCGTAATATGAAACATGCGCCCCCTCCGAGAAACACCAATTATTTCCGTTATTAAGAACTCTATCGTAAATCAAGAATGGATCGGTAGTACGCTACTGGTCTATATCAGACTTTTGATCACAAAAAGCAATGCGGGATTTTCTCGCTCTTTTTAGCGCCTTGTGCTAGGCTACTACGTCTTCCGCATTCGGGCCAGAACTAATAATACTCAGAATTTTAATTTTATGTCCTTACGGTTCAGGTCTGTAATAAACCTCTTTAAAAATGCTGGGTGCTAGGCTGTTCGAACAGGATAAAGACGGCCAACTTACAGGCCTTTGATATATTTTCTCAGGTATGCAATGGGGAGATTTTGACAGTTCGAATCCCAACGGCCGATGATGGCCGCTACATCTATTGGGAGTTTGCTACGGACGATTACGATCTGGCTTTTGGTGTCTCCTTCGAATGGAACAAGTGTCCTGATCCCGAAGTAACACTTGATGTTAACGATTCGGAAAGTGAGGACGATGACGATTTCTGGGATGATGACGAATACCTCACAGATGTGGTAAATTTATCTGGGCAAAAATGTCCTTTTCGATTCGGTCAAACCAACTAGAAATTAAACTAAGCGCGACTAGTGATTTTTATTTACATAGTGTCAATGACTTGAATTAGTACGCAGTCTCATTAACTTACTTATCTGTCGTATTCAGATCTAGAAATGCTTCCGAGAATGCAAGAAACTTTATTTTTATCTTATTTAGTTTAAGCTACTGTAGAGAAAAAGGGGTCACTCAACATATTCAGAGCGGTTTGAACAATTTTACTGCGTGAGCCTCATTCTTTACTTGCGATGAATCCTGCATAAATAGCCTTAGCTTTCAACATAAAAAACCTGCATTAATCAGTATCTCAAACTGACGAACCATAAACTGTCTAGCCTAGGTCAGCTTTTCATACAAGTTGTAGAAATAAATATGTGTGAGCATACAGTATTTAAAAGTAATAAACTCTCATAAGCAAAATTATGACGCAGCATTTATTACTGATCTTTCAGAATGATATAGAAGCTCCAAAAAAAGAACAGAGAACCGAGGATCATCCGACAAGTGTCGTCCTACCTACCTACCGAAGGAACAGCCACCAAGAGGTGATCATGGGATCCCACAAGTATCCCGGCCGAGGTGTTTACTTACTTAAGTTTGATAATTCTTATTCACTATTCCGGACGAAGATTGTCTACTATCGTGCATACTATGGAAAGTAACTGGACGTGTATCGAATCCTGCAATGTTTATGCACCACCGTTCACAGGCTGATTATGCTTACATAAGTCCAGATTTATATATCTATAAGGAATTTTTAGTTTATAAATTCATCGCATGATGCTTCTGTAATAATAAGAACAGAACCCGATGACAGCCCGCCACCTTCCGTCGAAAAAAGGTTAGGCAGCAATTGAATGCGACCACTGGCATTCAAAGTTACTGTTGTAGTTACTGCTGTTACGGTTACTGGATTTCCGTTTGTTACTAATTAAAAATGAGTATCATAGGCTTACCGGCTATTAAACTCAGACTGCTTGGTAAAAATACGGGAAACTTGCTTAAGCCTGATGATAATTACTAGCGCTGATCGTATCCAATGTTAAATGAGCTGAATCACAAGCTGGCTCGTATCTCGTTCATGTCTATTGAAATGTAGAGACAATTGTTGTCATTGAGATAGATCGGTTTGAAAGTATTGACCAAGTTCCCAGTCTATGTAGACAGGGCCACGAGAAAATTGTGCCATCGGGAGTAAGGGGACATAGGCTAACAAAGAGGTTCAGGCGTGTCCTTCAAATAATGTTTGTCGCGTTTTCCGTTCGATCATTGAACATTTGAGTATGCATTTTGTATTAGCAACCAACATGATCTTCTTAGTAAATCAATAGCCCAAAGCTGTAAGACAACAAGGCGCAATGAACAATGCCACCAGACGGTTCACTAAATAAAGAATAAAAAAAAAAAAGAAAAAAAAGATACGGTACGAAAACGTGTAGCAATTTGCATTAACTGCTAATATAATCAAAATCACTGATTGAATGAACAGATAGAAGCTTTTCATACGTTGGTGCGACGACGATGTTCATTATCGTAGCTAGCCTGCAGGCAATGTACCATCAAGTAGGAACACAAATAGCTTTACCTTTTTTTTTTTTATCGTTCCTATATTATGTATGTTTGTTCACTGTTACATAGAGTTAAACCGCTAGTGAAGCAGGACGAGACATTTATGCCCTGTTCAGGGTCGACCCTATGTAACGAACCGTATACATTTCCTTTGCGGGTTAGAAGAATGGCGTTTTGAATAGGAGAATACACCCGTCGTGATCGTTCATTGATTTCAAGCAATTCATGAATTAGCTAAGATTATAAATTGCATTTACGCGGCCATCGACTGATACCTCAGTATCATGAGATTTGAATAATTTGCTGAAAACTAAAAGCCTGAGTGTCCCATAAGCTGACTAAACATCCTGAAAAGAAACGAGATTTTTCATGGCTTGTCAACATGTCGTTCGGCATGACAGACTTCTAAGCAGAATTGCCACAGGTGTAATGTTTTTTTTTTGTGTATAGGTAAGACGAAAGCAATGTCCCTGTGTCAATATTTGACTAGCTCCAGGAGGTACGCTTCCGCTTAGACGTATCGTAACACATGGCAGTTTGCCCACGGTAGGATTGGAAGCGTCTATTACATTGGAGAATGCTTAAAAAAGACAAGATGATTGACAAAGATCTGTATCTATATGGGCCATTCACATAAATGCGAAGAAGTTATCTAACAGGGAAAGCCTAGCAGACGAAGGAAAGTCGTCTCTATATGCGACTTAGCCAGGCTGCATATGGCGACAATGAGCCGTCGTAAGTGGCCCGTGTCTTCTCCCATATATATACTTTTCCCATATATACTATTATACACTTTTCCCATATATACTATTATATACTTTTCCCATATATGTGTTTTTTTTTTGTTTAAATCGCTTAATAACTAATTCCGTAATCAAAATAATCGTGCACTAATTTATGTTCATCATACGTCGGCAGAACCGGCTCCCCGAAACGATCGTTCCTTTCTTTGCCTTTCCTTTTCAGTTTTGAACGGTGTATTCCTTTCGAAACAAATCGAATCATATAAATATCACAACGAGCTGTGTATATTTATGTGACATTTTTTTCATCCTTTCTATAAACGCGTTTTAGGCGAACGATAAAATCGGCAAGCGACTTTCGGCTAAATTATATCATTCAGTTTAAATAATTATGACGTGCCGTCGTCGCTCATTCCAACTGTTTTTTTTTTTTTTGAAATAACGGTGTGGACAAGTTCTTCTAGAAGCCACCATGTCCGCGAAGAATCTCGAAAACTGCTTTAATAATTTTTATAGTTCTTGGCTTGTAAGCTTGGCTGCGTGAAGAACCACTGAAGTGAAAGCGATAAGGCTGCGAAAATTGAGCTCATACAACAAAATACAAAGAAAACTTCCATCGACTCTAAGCTGAACACTCGGTATCACAGACGTTGAGTTACGACTCTCATATGATCCCAGTTCTAGCTGTTAGCGGAATTAAGGTCTGCAATATCACATTCACAGATCCGTATTTGAAGCCTCGAAGCGCTCAGCTCAGGACTCCTTACGAAGCTACGCTAAGGCATGCGCGTTCCATTGCACGTGCCGTATTTCTAGAGAGCTTCTCCTAAACAACCAGATGAACTGTGGTTAGGAGAATAACTACGAATCAGTCTTACTCCGAATCCGAGTCGCTTACGACGATGCGCTAAGGGCTATACGAGGTCAGTGTCTATCAATCGAAGTGGGTCAAGCACATCTGCGCTACGCGGGGAATCATCCACTTTGGAAAATAACTTCTAATCTGTTAGATCGATCGATGATCTAGGATATATAGCACCGCACTGACCTTTTATCCATGTTCCGAAATGATGCGAAACACGCTGTGATGAAGAAACAAAATGTACTATGAAAGTAAAATTCCCCGCAACAGCGCGCCATAGTCTTTTCTCAACGCTTCGAGCAGAACAAACCTTGAAGGGTTATTATTTACAAACAAGAAAATGTTATACAAAGAAATGTTCGGTAACATCTGTAATAATACTTAGATGGCAATGATTGTGAAGCATCTTTCCAAGAGGCCCTATGAAGTACAATGCATATTTAAATTCATATATATTCTAGTCTCAAGCGTGAATCCGAAACCTCAAAAACTGCTGCAAACGGCCACCACCACCTCGTACGGTCTTAGAAGGGAATATTTTCAGAGGCAGCTGCATATATGGTCAACGTGTGATCTTATACTGAAGAACGTCTGTAATAAAATACAGAAAGCACAGTAGGAAATTTTTTATGTACATCTCATAAATATACACGCATTTCTGTGTCGAAACAGATGCGTAGCTCACTTTTATCTGTGGACAGCTAACAAGTTTATATTTTTTAAAATAGGTACCATTCTAAAGATTGTGTCAAATATTATGTCTGAGGATCCTGGTTGTTGAATAATCTTACTGCTGATATCTATCAAAGAAAATGTTTTTCTCTGTAAGAGAAAAACTGTTAAAGGCCCGCATGTATACTACTATCATCGCCCAAACCTATAAAAGAGAAGATTTAATTTTTTCACTAGATCTTCGTATCTGTAGGATTCATTAACATCATTCAACCATGAGATCCATAGTAGAATAATAATAATCGCATGTAGATTTCTACCCTCTTCAGAGTAGGCGGGCAATAGAAATTGATGACAAAGACGGAATTTCTAAACTTATGTAAATACAGAATACCGACTTATGAACCTGCAGATGACGACAATTCTCACAATGCCCCCATGACCAATCAGTCGCTTACATGGTACCGAATGAATGAAAAACTCACCTCAAATCTATTGGTTGAAGGACCTCAGGAAAGCCGGAAGAATGTAGACGTTCAATGGTCATGCTCGGCAGTTTCACGTAAGCTAGTAGCCGGATTTTTAGCCCAGTCTAATATATGTGATCTTTAATAGTACCTAAGTGCTCCTTTTACTTTTTCTTTAATGTGCCTTACAATTTCATTTTTTACCGCTGAACATGTTTAATACAAGCGCGAAGCTTAGGCTTCATTTGCCACAGAGTAATCACACCCTGAAGAGGACTAATTCGTTGGTGATGTTATCGAAGTAGTCAGTTACTCAACTTAGTCCTTAATTAATATAGATCTTTTTGTAATATCGGTGACAAATACAAAGAATAAGCTAATCGGCCCTAACAATGTATCAACTATCCGGCCCCCATCAAACCATTCACAACCGTAGGCGAACACTATGTAACTGTACATGCTTGGTTTTGTAGATTTGTCTCACCTTCATAGCTTCAGTGCTCCTGCCGTTTACTAGGAACGTCAACCAAAAATGACTCCCGATATAACAGTTCAACCTCTATAATACATCAAAATGCTTGCTCTAAAGAAAAATGTAGGTAGTACCACTTATTCAAAGTATCTATATGAATAAACATCACAGTTAACCCTAGTCTGAACAGGATAACAGAGGTACACAGAGTTCTTAATCGGCTGCAAGGATTTGGAAAGGACACGGCAAGGAAAGGCAATTACTTTTCAGGAGTTTAAATCTATGATGAATCCGTCTACGAGTGTCAAGATTCAACTAGCACAAGCAAACACCACTCATACAATTTTCGATAAAGATAGGGAGACGTAGAATTACATATATATCCCAAGCTCCAATACACGGTAGAGCATCACGCTGACCTATTTATAGCACATTTAGGTCCAAACAGCTAGCGTAAATTACAGTTACATGTATATTAAAGAACCACCACTTATCTTCATTCAACTTCTCCTTGATAACACCCACAGAACTGTGCTTCCAATTAAATTACTCGACAGAATTAAACACAAAACAGTCTTCCAGAAAGAGCACATGGTAATCAAAGGTTCGTCACTGCTCTTGAGGGAAAAGCTCACCACTATAACTGGATCACACAGACACTAGAAGACAATTCCGAATGATCTCAACAAGGACCCCGTGGTTCTTTAACTGGGTACTCAACAAACCGGTGCTGAATTTTTTGCTCATGCGTTCACTGCTCCATTGTCTCCCTCAACTGTGGTTGAAAGCTAAAATATGAAAATAGAAGTTGATATACGAACAAAAGTATCAACAATGTCCCTCTACAGTTTTCTAAAAAAGTTCCCTATATTCACAGCCTTTCAAGCCACTGATATTACACTCATACGTTAGCGTGAAAGTCAAACATAGAAAGAATATAGATAGAGACGTTCAACATTAATATCCAGAATTGCCATTGAAAAATTTAGGAAAATTGCAATGCTCAGGATCGACAACGTATTAGATACCTCAGCTATTGATATACTTTCGCGGCGAACTTCCGCAAACCGTATTTCGACTAAGTCAACACAACACGAACTGCGAGAAAAAGTTAATCAAGGAATACTATAACTTATAATATATAACGACTGGACACATCCGGGGGGAAGATCAAATGGCGCTGTCGGTCTCTACGTTGGTTGCGGCGCAGAAACTAATACACGCACTTCGTTGAATTATAGAAGTAGTTGACAATCGAAGTGGATCAATGCTTGGAGCGTCATATACGTTATCCCATAAAGTAAGCAAGCCGCTAGTATCCTGTACTAAACACCCATAAAACTGTTTTCTTGTTTTACAAGGACACCTATGAGACTCTTTAAATAAGTTTCTATTTGGCAGAAAACCATACATACTATCGAGAACTCTAGGAGTTATCGGCTATTAGGACGAGCTGACTACCGTTGACAACAGTGAGGAGAGACACCTCAGCTGGTCAGAAGAAGCGGTACACCGTTTAGAATGGTTTAACGAAAATAATGGTGTAAACCAATGCAATATGAAGTAAAACTATGTGTAGTTTCAAATAATCAGCAAACGGAATCACAAAATGCTCGAGAAGAACTGCCTCATCTGTGAAAGCCCCAAATTCAGAGAAAGCTAATAGACCACGTTTGTTCTTAAACCTTCTGCAGTCCTACTCCCCCTTCGTTCGACGGATAACTGATGTATCAGAATCGCGTTATGAGTTACTCTAACCAAAGACATGATGTGACTGGACCGAGGAAAGAATTAAATCTTTCGAAAAAATTAAAAGCAAGCGGATCAAGCACTCGGTATCTTACGGCCCAAATAAAATGGTAACAGTAGTTCAGATGCTTCACCTTATGATACGTTTGGCATCCTGTCCCGCCGTTATCCGGATCGAACAGAAGGACCTAAGGCTATCTACTTACTAAGAATATTAAATGAAGCAAAAGACGCTCTAACAATGCGTGTAGTATGATCGTGAAGCTTTGGTTACTAAAGAGGGCATTCGTCGATGTATAATCTACCTGCACAGAAAAAATTTACATAAGTTACGAATAACAAGCCACCATTATTTATTTTTGCCTCCGGTAGAACAGTTCTAGGCTTGACCCCCCGTCTCACTCACAACGTTAAATATTGTCGCCCTCACGATTCACATATAGTATCGAATATGGACGTATTTAATATCGTGCATCACCAGGGAACAAAAATCGTTTTCATAGATCGATGGGAACCAACACCAATCGCTTGAGAAAACGTGGGACCAGAAATTCAAGAGGATGAATATGCGCAAGTTCTATTCAACTTTTACCGAAATATGGCAAACTACAAATGTACTTCAAAGCACCACCCACGGAATGCTTTAGCATTTATGAAGTTACTTTTAAAGGCCATGAAATCTACATAGCCAAAAAATTTGGACACAAGGGCCACATAAAGGATAATTGAATACAGCTAAAATGATAGCTCGTCAGACGAGGTCTCAAAAAAGCAACTCAGAGTCGTTCAACCTGTGTGAAGCACAGCGACACCTCACCAAAAGCAATAGCTCATTCATGGAAGGTTTTGCATCGCCATAAGATCGTCTACGTATTGAGCATACCGCGCTACTTCAAAGCTACTACCTACTAATTTTAATATACGTTTTAAAAATGATTTAAGTCAAAAAAATAATAACTGAAGGCAGACAGCTGCACGAATCGAATATCTTAAAATGCTCGTCTTGGACAATGGCGGGTAACTCGCTTCTGGAAGAAAAAAAACTATAATTTATAAATCTTCCTTCTGACCGCGCCAAGTTTAATGGAGCTGCCGAACGAAGTGGAAGGACAATAGTGGACCATTTTGAGAAAAATAATGGAAAAATTTGGAATTATGGAATGATATTTGAGGCACACGCAGAACTACTATTTAGACCCTGAAATCTACCATTAAACCAGTAAGTTTAGAAGTGGTGACTCCATTGCCACATGGATATTGGAAGACATATCACCCCAGAAAAAATAAAGTACTGCCTATATTCATAAAATCGTAAGACTCTGAAACTTCTCATAAAATCAAATAAATCTCCGACAAAAAGTCCAATTCAACCTGACCACTTCAAAACAATGAACCCCCAATAATATCTCATGAACAACAACAAACTCCACCTACGACAGCCGTAATCCCAACAACTACTATATACTAGTCGACGATCGAACCGAATTAACGGAGGAACTGGCTGGAAAGACATTATTCTAAAAAGTAATGATCGGAAACTTTATGTACGTTCAAGTTTTTCGATGAAGATTTTAGGAGAAAACTTTACGTGGATCATTGGTTCACTCATTGAATTAGGATCTATGGAAAACGACGCTTATTTACCCCAATGTATGTAGTTAACATTAGGTGAGAACTTCAAAGACATGCATTAAAGGGCACCAGTAGAACCCAATGTAATTAAAAACCGTTACTTAGGTAGAATTGGCTGTTAGGGTGGAAATTCATCAAGGACGGCTTCCTATCGGTTCCGACATTTCGAGTTGATATCCAGTTTACTAGATCCCTTGTCGAAATGTGGTAAGCAAGCATCAGCAATGACAAGCGCGGAGTAATAGCGATTCAAGTATTAAGGCTAGAAGGTTTTGCATTCACTCAAGAGAAAGTATTTGCGCATAAATCCAAATACGAGATAGACAGGACATGTAACCTAACAATACAAAAAAGTCAGAGTTCCTCCGTAAGCCCAGCTACCTCTTCAACAAAAGCCAATGTTTCTTCAGTTGTATACCATATGCTTTTTTCCCTGTATACGCTGTTCAAAAGACGTAAGTGAAGCTCACTAGCTAGACAAACAACAGGACAGCGATTCATTCGGGTAGGTTTAAAGGTCATATATAGCTAAAAGTGTTTACAAAACATCTATGAATTCCATTAGACAGAAAGCCCTTTTCTGAAGCCTCTTTAATATCATTGTTCGTAACTCGATTTAAACGCTGTACAAAAATTCAGCTCAACGTGAATAGCCCTGTCGCTCTGATTCGCTCGCTTACTGTTTGTTGTCTTGCTCATTGTCTTTCGCCAACTGCTATCGATTCTTTAACAGCAAGAAACCCCCTGATTGCGCAGCCTCGCGTCATCTTCGCTCTCAATCTGCTAAGCAACATGTTCGTTCTTTTCAGGGGCTGAGTCGGCCCTAGCGTAGGGTTAGGTCCAGGGCCTTGTCTGCCTGTCTGTAGGTGTATGTGTACAAGTAGGTTTGTGTCTGCCATCATCGTTCCCCGCCCCATTGCCGCCACATGATGCGGGCAAATAGGCCTAGCTGCCTGCGCAGCTTCCTTTCTACGTGGTGCCGTGGGAAGCATCGCCCGTGCACGCCATCTGTCAAAGTTCTCACCGTGCGTTCAGCAGTCCAGTGATCATCGGAGCAGCAGCCTCCTCTTGAGTTCGTAACGAACGCAACAAAGCCTGCAATTCTGCAGCCTCCACTTTCCAACGTGGCGGTTTGCCATCCTTACGCTTCCCTACGTTCAAGGCACGGACGGGGGGATGCTGGGAAGGCGTCGTGCCTGCGGTGTTATCCTTCTATGCCAAGCAGCAGTGCAGGGATGCTAGTGGTGATAGGACCACCGGTAGCAGCGCCAGTTGCCCGGCCGACTCGAGAGCCAAGCAGCGCTCGGCGAATCGAAGTGGGAGGAGCTAGAGCAAAGCACCGCCCAACTGAAGCGGATGCAGGACACCTAGCATGGAATAGAAACAAGAGGACATCTGCCTAGAGGGAAGCCGCCTATTGCACTATACTTAAAATACCCGTCCGTTCTAGAGTATCGGCATACGTGCTAGTCTAGCCTTACCTTGGAAGACCACTTTTTTTCAAAGTCTACTCTAAACAGTTTATGATACACGCTGTACAAAGTATTTACTGCAAAGTGCGCCTTCAATATCTTCGTCCTGCGGGATATTCCGAGAAGCCGCCGCGGAGGACCTTTTACACCGATCTGGAAGCTGCTTTGTTCTTACGCCCGATCCTTCACTGGTACACAGTGTGGCAGACTCGATACGCAACGTAGAGGTGTCATGGACGACGGTGATTTGTCCAAGGGCTTCCTCCAGCACATCGAAAGTTTAGGAGGTATCCGCATCTTGAGTGGCAACCGAGATCAGAAAGTAAACGGCTGCGGACTGGAAGTTACAGACGGTGGCCAAGACGGCAATGATATTAAGGACGATCAGCTTATGAGCTGCTCGTCCTTCTCAGACTGTGAATCAAGCGGTGAGGACACTCAGGATTTTAAGGATCGACAGAAGAGAAAGTTCAAACTACGCTCCTCTCCTAGCAACGGTTCAGGAGACGGACATTGCGGCCAAGTCAGCGAGGTGAGCAATAGGATATCAGATCTGGAATATTTGATATTATTTGTATATCATGTTTGAAGGATTGCATACATTGTTTATCAAATAATGGTGAGATGTATCGTCCATACTGTGAACAGAATGATTATACGTTATATCTTTTACACTAGACCTGCACAGAAAACGTTGTAAGACAGGACCCAGTACATCAAGCCTTCTCATGGCACTGCAATTAGCCAGTCACAGAGATTAAAATATAACAACGCATTAGATTATTTATAATAGTATTGAAAGCATGTACGTTAACTGCTAACTTCAAAATAAGCGCGTTAATAAGGTCAGAATCAGAGTTAGGTCACTCGTTCTTACTCACGTATGCGCATTCTGAAACACTTGGACTCCTGAAGGATAACAGGCGGAATTTACAAGGAACAGTATTTCAAATTAGTGAATGCAAGCAGAAACAAAACAGCTTGAAAAAAACAGAAAAAGTCTCGCACGAAATGTGTTTTAGAGCAATGTGTCAGCAGCGCTATTCCTAACAGCTGCTTGGCCCAGACGTGGCCTGCCAGCTAGCTAGTCTAGTGCAGCCACAGCCGTAGGCCTTTGTTAGCGTCAAATAGCTATATTGATCGATGAAGAAGAATAAATATTAAAAGAATAATGGTTATAATAAAACTAATTCTATGAGCAAATATCGAAGGGTCTTGAATGACTGCGTGTCTAAGCTACGCTTCGATTAGGAGAGAAATAAATTACATTGGGCTTTAACTTGAGATATGGTCAAAACTGAAGCCGACATAATACAATTAGGATCTCAAAGTAGTTCGCATCACAGAGGTAGGGATGAGCCACACCCAATACTAAAGTAGCCAATTAACCATTCCATGATTTTCGTTCCAAAATGATTTGACTATCTAGATAGTGGATAGGAAGGCGATGTATCATATTCTGGGTTTCATCCGTTTATCATAATGCCCCTTGTGGCTTAAAACGGTGCTTTCTAAAAATATATATACGGGGTTTAATGAAAAGTTTACTAGTGGCAGTGCGCTTCACGCAGTATGATTTTTTTTTTTTGTTTTATGTAAAAGTATTATTTAATAAATTTGACTAAATACCCGTTCAAGGAAAAAGGTACCTGTGACTAATATACGAGATGTTCTGCATCAAGCTTATAATAAGCTTAACCCTCGCCAAAATTAAATCTTTGAATATAATTAGGTCACATATATCTGGCACGCCAAATACAAGCGTCTTTAACGAAATAATGCTCAAAACGTTTGTCCGTGATTAAACGTGTTAGCTTAATCTGAAATTATCAATTGAACTTTTGAGCTTATTTTCAGCATGTAAAACTTTATAGGAGAATCAGAACGATAGACAATAGCCACAATCAAAAGCGGTATGTCTTCAAATGTACAATCAAACTTACTATCCACAAAAACTGCAACAGAGCTTCAACCTAGATCGAAACCCTACATCGAGAGCGCTACAAGATGACGTTTCTGTCACCTTGTAGTTCTCTCGTTTTATCTGGCAAATGTGCAAGACGCATCTTTTCCGAACCTCAAACCCCTATTGGTGCTAAGTAGAACTTACACAATTACGCAAGTATTCCGCGTACGTTTTATTAAAGCATAAATTGAAGCGTGAAGTATCGGTTAGCTAAAGTCTGTATTCGTCAAAGCAGATTTTTACAAGTATCATCAAATATAAAACTTCGATATTTTTTTTCAACTTTCACTTGATTTTCAACCGCCGAACCAGATCAAAATATATGTATTCATATCCACGTTCAACTGGCAATAGTATTAGGCTGTTGCAAGCGAGTCTGTCGAGCTTCGAAATGTATTTTCCCTGTCTATAGCTTCTCGAAGTAAATCGATGAAGGCATATGCTCGCTGACGAGTCACCTTGTTGAGGAATGGAAAGCCTCGTAATTACACGAACTTAAATCGGACGTAAGCGAATTAAAGCCAATGTTGGATATTTTTTTTACACAATCCAGGGAGTGTTACCGTAGTAATCCAGCCATGACGATGAAATCTGACATTGTTATCGAGTGACAGAGACAGCGTGCTTTCAATTGCCATGGTAACGACCCATGAGTCCTTTGTGTACCAGATGCGTCTAATGATTATTACAAATGCTACAATCACCTTAAGTCCAAACCTACTCAACACTTGCATTGAACTCAATTTTTGTTCCAGGACGACGCTATTTTTCGCATGGTCATTCTACGATAGCCGTATGCTCCAGGCGGGTTTTTTGTCAAATTTAGTTCCCCAAATACACCACACGCATTTCCAACTGGCCTTCTCTTAATTCATGGGGGACCCATTTTCACTCAGTTTCCGCTTGTTCTGTGTCTGGATTGTTTTTCCACAATAGGTTACATGCGAATTGCCAATTTTGACCGAAAACAGCCCTTCCAATTCAATTTCTGTTTTTGTGAAAAGCCGTTTCGGTTTAGACAATGCGTGCTTGTCCTCCAGCTTTCGAAATCTGGTTATCTTCTTTCTGGTTTTCAAAACTCCAATCTTTGTTGTTGAAACGTTTGCAGCATGCCCATACAGTGTTCTCGCTTAAGGCCTCCTTGCTTAATGGTTTTACCGATTTCCTATGAAGAATTTGACCACTAAGCGTTGATTTTCGAAGTTCGAAACTGTCCTTCTGAGCTCATCTCTTTTGAAGTAAACTTAACCGGTCATCATTTACAAGCTTTTAGAAAACTAAAGTTTTACTCAGGAACATGCAACATAGTGATCAACCATGTGACTTACAAATAATAATAATCTTTGGTTCTGGTGTTAGGCGGCAGCTAGCACATTGCAATGTAGCTCATGTACCTCTATTATTTTGTTCTACGGACAGTCGGTATATCACGCTTCTCGAAAAAGGCCCTAGTTTAGAATAGTGTTCGAGCATCATTGCACATATGCACAGTAAAGAACGAGTACCTGCTGAAATAGATATAGTAGAGGAAATGCAGAACAGCAAGCAAAGCAGGCAAGATTATTAGGACTACCTGAGAATAAGTTTTTTTTTAATGCTTATGATTACACAAAGGTTTCCCGGAACCGACTCTCGGCCGGGAATACCTTATAGCTTCTAGTTCTTGAGCCACTTAGGACGCTGCAGCGGAAGGCACCAGAAAATGCGCGCGTTTAGCCTTCTCGTAGTTTTCACGCGTTGTGCATGCATGTCCCTCCGGCTTGGCATAGGTTGAATTTCTCCCTTTCTAAGGGTCAACTCTCGCATGGTCATCAGGCTTTTACCGATATCATGCTTCAAATCGTGCGCATAATTTTTCGCGCACAACTTCATATCTTCTAAGTTATCCGTACTTGCACCGTTAGTTACCTTTAAGTTACTCTATCGTTTTGACGTTCTTTTCCCTTTTCCCAGTTTTAGAGGTTCACACGTCGGTAAAACTCTAACTCGCATACGAATCCCACCCTTGCCCATCAGTTGATGTATCGCCTTAGAATTGTTTGATGCCCTTGTGTGACCTGTATGCTACCATAATCATGCACCTTTAGCGACCTTCAGAATATTTTATCGCTTTTAGCGTCTTTCACATTTTCTCCGTTTTAGGAAGTTCGCACATGAACGAATTTATGGCTTGCGCGCGAATTCCCCGTTGTGGAGATTTTTCCTTAGATAAGAAAGATAGCTGTAAACATCGTTTGTGCAGACGCCTAAATTCAAGCTCGCCACTCATGAAAAACTGCTTTATTATACCAGCCCTGCTCTTGCTTTAGCCATGATCTGGATCCTCCTCGTAACACAGGGAAAGAGTTTATTAAAGACACTGTAGAATACGATATGAAGGATTCCCCGTTCTTAACAGTTTTTTTTCAATAAAATTACAGCCAGGACATAGCAAAGTTCCTATCGATGCGCCGCTCTGCCGTTTACATTGTTATAAGCGCAAGTTACCAATATGGGCTTTCTTCTAAATGAAGTTACTAAAAGGCACTGTATTTATTTTATATGGATAAACTGTTTACAATTTACATATACATGGGTTTACACAATAACATTGCAAGCATTCCGTATTGATATCACGGCTCAGTATTCACACGGAGATGTTAATGAGTTTAAGAGGGTGAATAGAGTCGAACGTACATCTATCACCCTGGAAGAGCCAAACAATCCTATCTTAAAATTGAAACGAGCAAGCCCCGTGAGGGCTATCAATTCAAATTCATACGCTTGGAAGCTTATTCAGTGGGGGAAAAGGGCGATAAAAATAGCTTTTATTGAAAAGACAGGGCCAGAGACCCACGATATATACGTATCAATCAAATAGGATCTCAACAAGATGCAACACCCAAATACCAGTAAATCCAGCAAAATATATGTGTCTTTAACGTGTAACGCAAGGAGAGTACACCACGGATTATCACCTCGATAATTAGGCTTACTGTCATGAAAGGATTATTCAAAGAAAATATATATGCATTTCAAATTTCTCTTTCTCATTCGGTCTCGTTCAAAGTCGGGCTACAAAAAAGATCTTGCAACTTTTGCTAACTGAACTTTATAGCTACGTAAATTTTCAAATACTGCGAGCATTTCGCGGATGCAAAGCGCTCGTGGCTGAAACTCATCCCCATAAAGTCGTATAGAAACGAAACACTTGATTTGATGTAAGAAAATGAAACGTCGAACAAGGCTTTTCTAAGGACTGTTAAATTGTTATCCAAGTCTTTTAATGTTAAGAACTTCCGCTGACGTTACCAATGACAGAAAAAAGGCTCCGTCAAAAAGCCTGTGGTACAAAAAATATGGTATGTCCTAAAAGCCGTTATTGATCCTTGTGCACACACCAGAACAAATTATACCGTAGAAACGCAGCAGTAAAAATCTTTCATAAAGTTCACTATTCAGGACACATTTATCCGTACGGTGTAAATTCACGTGAGGAAATTAGTCGAAGGAAATAACCCGAAAAGTTTCTCTCCATCACCTGAAAAAGTTCACGATTAATTGTGTTTTATATGAATAAATTAATTAGTTGAACAATATTCGTTTCGAGATTTTGTTTCCCACGTTCCAATCTGTCATGATTCTTTATATAGACGTATATGCAGGCCTAATAACTTGTGAAGACTAGAGGATTAATAGATGCAGTCGACGAGGCATAGCCGAAACAATTATACATTCAACGAGAGTGGTCATATTATGGTTTCTACGTGATTCGTACTTGTCAGCCGGCAGCACTGCAACCTTTATTTCGCGTCGATCTCGTTGCTGTTCTGCCAGTCCAGCTGACTCTCACTGTTCGTTCAAAGGAGGACTGCTCAGTCCCATGGCGGAGACGATGTTCAAGCTTGCACCGGTCTTCACGCGCAATACACAATTACAAGTACTACTACTGTTGTTGCTGCTGCTGCTGTTACGGCCATTATTATCGTCGCCCGATTTCACCTTCATCACCTCTTCTTTGCTACCGTCTCATTCCATTCTAATCGCCGCAGCTTTAGCCCTCACCGTTCGCTAGGAATTACTCTGCGAGTACTTAACTCCTATGTGATCGGCGTTCTTAATTCACAACATGATCATCATCATCATCGCGTGGACCTGCAGTCGTACGATCGCCACGACCATCATGGCTGCCGTCGGTCACTCAATTAATAGCATACATACAGCAGATAAATCAACATACAAACACCACTCGGAGAGAATCCATGTATAGTTGAACCCCTCTACCTGAGCAATGTTTTCCCTATATATTTATATATACATACATGCGCAGTTTTTCTTTCACCTATGTATATGGTTGCGTGCACACTTACGATTGTCTATTTTAGTCGGCGGTTCTAGCCCGTTATTTAGCTCTTTCTTTAGCTCTGCGTGTATTGTGTGCTTTTTGTGGGGTAGTCACCTCTCGATACCACGAGCTCTTTCCTCTTTGTTCTATAGCGGCTTAGTGTCTATGGATGTATCTATATTTTCATCCGCCTTCTTTCCGACCTGAAACGGATTCTCTGCTACGAATAAATTCCTCAGTTCAGTTGTACTACCGCGAGTTCGAACTGCCGGGTACGAAGCGGAGCTGTTGATGTTGCCGTTGTTGTCGTTGTCGTCGTCGTCATCGTGATGGTCGAAGTCCGCTAGCGCATCATCATCGAGCCTTCAAGATGGTCAGAGACGGGAGCCGAAGTGGGAGCGTATCCTACTCCCCAGTGCCGCTCTCCGCTAGCAGAATCGACTATTATCCTAGTACCGACATTAGTCTCGACACCGCTCAGAATGCATCCCTTCCCGCGCTCTAGTCCACCGTTTATATAACTACTGAAGGTATAGCTCGAGCCCAGATCTTCGTAGTTGCTACTTCTAAGGTGGGATGCTGTCACTCTTGTATCCCGATCGCTACTTCAGTTCTGCGAGTGATGCTTTCCTATCGTTGGCACAGTCCATCGACAGACGGATGGCGAGAAGCAGCTACTGACGAAGGGAAATTGGACAGCACTTTGCCATCTACACGATGGATATACAGGACAATAGACATCCACTCATGAGAAACAAGGGCCGAATTGGGAGGACCAGTAGGGGGTGATATAGCGGTGCATCGCTTGCTTCTAACAATTAACTCGAGACTTGGATTCAAGATTCGTATTATCGTTCTTAAGAGCCTACCGCACAACGGAGCGAGAAACCGCTGGAGAACGCCACTGATTAAATACGAATGTGGATACTAGAAGCTGGCACGAAATTTTTCAAGCGTTACGTTGCCAGTTACACTGATGCTCCCTGGGAAATCTGGCCATAATATAATGATAGCTACCATATTTATCGACTAATCATTCATCGTGATTAAACAAGCCTTGGAGGCAATACGGTCTTTGCATAGATAAGCTGTAAAGAAAATTTTCTCAGGGAATAGGTGAACTACGTAATAGTCAACAAGCAGCTCGTACCGTTACTAAATACAAAGCATGTTTTCTCGTGCATTCCGTATCCGTTGGTCTTTATACATCAGTGAAAGTGGAAGACATATGACCAGGGTTCTCAAAAATTCTGTCTGTCAAATGCGTTTACAGAACCCTAATCATATTCAGTGTACATCAAACGTATGTACACATATTTAATTGATACCCATCAAGCGAATCCGATACACATCACAATTGCTCGCGAAGAACAGTAAGAACTAGCTCTAATGATAAGCTTGTAGCATACACAGATAAATGAATAGATAATTCTTCATCAATAGACAAGTGGTAATTGCTTAATGGAAGTTTGCAAAGTTATTATCATTATGATTCGATTTTCACATACATGAGCCCATAAGTAAGTCCAGAAAGATGCATAGGAGTAAAGCTGGGTTTCACTGTTACAGAAATTTCGGCCCTCTGGCGATGAACTGAAAGGCTTGGTAAATGACGGAAGACTAACTAGAAAACTAATCAGAGTACAATAGCTGTTGCTATACGGAAATCAAGCAGGATGTATGAGACCGATGTGGTTACAAGCCTATGACTGTTCAAATCCGGTCAATCTTCACGAACAATCTAAAAGCGATAATTTCAACTACTCTAGAAAGGAAATAAGTTCCTGAAAAGGCGTAAGAAGCCGCTATTCGAGTATTATTTCTTGGAAGAAATAATCGCAATTGAAAATAGGTCCTAGTTGAAACTATTTATAACTCATACAAAATGAGTTGTTGGAAAATAGCATAGTTTAGAAGTTTTAATTTCTTAAGCGATACATGTCTTCATTCAAAACTCGATTTGTATTCAATTAATCGATGAAGGTAACGATACATGTCGTTTGCAAGTAACGTTATAGATCGATCATTTTTCTTCCGGGTGGAAGATAAGCTTGACACACATATTTTCGTGCCGGCCATCTGAAGCAATACTTAACAGCGCTACCTTAAGATTAAAACATTTGCTTAAATTATGTTTGTATATCGATGGCATAGCATTAGCTCTTTACTTATGATTCATTTAAGCATCAGCGCATAAATATACTTTGCAAATTGATAAATAATCATATTCTATCGCAGAGGTTTTGAACCGTTGCAGGCGAGGTTATAGGATACAAAGGAGCGGCACACAGTGCTCACAGCATGGCCATTATTTCAACGTCTATTTGCCAACTATCTTCAACTAAACAAGCTGATAACTAATCTTTCCCAGCGATATGATAAGAGCCACCTATTTACTGCTAATGTATTTAGGACTTCATAACCAAACTTATCATTTAATTTTATTTAATTTAAAGAGAAAGATTTAAAAGAAAATTAGGACTACGAATATCATTTTTAAGTAAAAAATGAGTTAATGCTTTTTGTGTGCAATGCAAGCTAGCTTATATCTTCTGGGTATCTTTCGGTAAATGGGACGAACGAAAAAAAATTTGGTTTAAGGTCTGTTTTTGACTAATCAGTTGTTCTTACATCCTAAATGTTCAATTGGCCATGTCCTTTATTAATAAGGTATGTTTTGTAAACTACTTCTATCTAGCAATTATTATTTTCGCGAATATGCTATTACATTTTGTTAATCATTATAGAAAGGCCACTGATGGTATCAATCGATGCAAAATTGACCTATTTTAATGTTCTGTCCATTGACGGGAGCACTTGCGGGGACACTGTCGGGTACCCCCTTTTGAGATTTTCAAGAGCCATTCACAGTTTGGGGTGCACTTCTTAGCCGATTGGTGGGATACAGGTGCACCTGCATCCAAATTAGCTTTTTCTTCCACTTCTGCTATAGCTAAATCGTAAGTGGTTTCATTGATAGCCATATCGCACATTGGTACAATTGTTACGGTGTTGAATTTCCTAGCATACATAGATGTCTAATAGTTGTGCTATCTCTGAAAAGTCCTTATTAAAGCTTGTTACTGTTATATATGTTCGCCAGCAGCTGATATAGGCGAGTCTATAACGTTCCCATAGCTGTAAGTGAAGTGGTAGAATCGCGGAAAAATTCTTTGTGGCTGGCCGCGGAACCGCTGATGGTGATACTCACGAAGATGATTGTGATACAGCGTAGAGGTTCTAAGGCGTGATAAGCTTATTAAGTATTTACTACTGCACCGGCTATTCTATCGAAGCCGTTAACTTCTACGCAGTTAGGGTTTCGAAGCGTTAGCCTATACATCGTCAGTTCCCAACCATTGGCCTAGTCCTTCATAAACACGCGCGCTCTACCGACTTGTAAGAATAACCGCAAAATCTGGAAACTGGCCATCTGTCCGGCGACGAAAGCCGTCGGTCGAATCGGCGCACAAGGCAAGCCTTTAAGAGAGTCGTTAGTACCAGTAACGGCGTTAAAGCTTTAGCAGCGTAGCTTTAGCAAAGTGTAAAAGCTTCCGCAGGAGACGTACTTCGACAATGGATCGAAGTGCGGAGGTGCCAGGGGGAACGTTGTAGCGGCGCACAAATGTCCAGTCGAGAGACGTTGCAAGACGGAATATTTTTGGCCGCTGTAAATTGTGCAGCCCCACGGCGTACATGCTAATGCTACGCGGGGCTGGTAATAGCCACTGAGCACTACAGTCGAAAATGTAAACAATAAACAGCTGCTAGCTTCTATAAAAGCCTTAACCGCCAACCGATGTTTTGACAGTCTCGTGTAACGAATCCATGCTCACCTTTGTTGTCGCTACAGAAAGAGCTGTATCGTGACTTGTCTTCGCAAGCTAGCACACTCCGCAGTTGCGCACGTACATAAATGCTTCACTCCCAACATCTCTGTCCAGAAAAAAAAAGGAAACGATGAACAGTTTTCTGTGCCCTTGGACACTGAAAAAGGTACCAAGGCCTCGGTTACCTGCAGAAGTGTAGGTCATAATTACTTTGTCCACCGGGCCGCCACGAGCTAGAAGTCGCAGAGGTTTGTAGTGATTGCGTCAAACGTTGCGTCAAAGTGGTTCAATCTGTTAGTACAAACCACTCGGGATGCTTCCTCCAGCAAGCGCAGATCTTTCCGGCATATAATCGCACTAACGCCTTGCCTTGGCCTTCTTCGAGACAAGGCGTTCGTAAGCTTCTCGTTAGAGCTTGCCCACGTGTCCCTCGCACCCATATTGAAATCGAACGAGCAAGTCTTTGCAAATGTCTATGCGCCTGCCCTACGACCTCTGTCCATTGCTCTGGCCTCTTTGCCGTTAGCTTAATCGAGAACGACTCCAATCACCCAACCGTTCGCGAGCCCCTGTTTCGCAACTTCAACCATATCACTGCCAGCAAATGAAGCGCTTAGGTCAGGTTTGTCATTTGTCGGCGGTACCGAAGGCTTCCTAGCCATTTAGTCTGCGTAGGCAAATAAATGGTTGTCTTATGCAAACGTAGACGTGTATTTATTTATAAATTCATATGACAGTATTTGATCTATTGCAATCTGTTGCATATAGTATGTAGCCAACAATAGTGATTGTCGTAACACCTGATAAAATTCCAAAAGAAGGACAGTTTGCGAAACAAAGAAGTGCAGGCACAGTTAAGTTTCCAGCTTAAGGACCGAACACATTTCAAGGTAACGTGACAAATACAGTCGCATATTCGTGAGAACAGAAACCATAAAAAGCCCATAGAAGAATGCGACTGAACAGAAAAACCGTTTTCATACCATCTTGACCTCTGTACAACTGCAGCTTGACTATCTTTAATATGACTCGATTCAGTTTGAGATCTAACGTGCCACAAGCCCTTGCCGCCACCGATCTCTAGAACTACCTGACACAACAACAGTTATTCAGCCAGCAATGTAGAAAGCCCAGTACAGAACATGCAAAGTTAAGCCTATGGTGGAATTTGTGATTCCATACTCTATGAGGCTATGCTTCCTAGACGATCGAGACAACGACATAGTAAACAGCCCAGACAGTTCATGCTCGCCGCGGTAGACGAACAAATGTCGTGGAGCTAAGGGTAAGTAGAATTCTATGGACCGCTGTATGATGGTATAGATACTAGGTAGCTGGCACAACCCGCAGATGTGGCAAGTAGTGGGTGGCCAGGTGCAGGGGCTCCCAGAGTACACTGCACCTGTGTAGGAAATTTGAAGCAAGATGGAGAGGAGGGCAGGCAGGATTATCGTTTGGGAGAACCGATGGGGAAGTACCTAGGAGTTGGCTCTGCATGAAATCGCGCCTGCCTCTTGGCGTGCCCTCGTATTCTACAACTTCGTAACGAGAAAGGGAACTTCGCCCAACCGCTTCTCGCTTAGCATTCCGCAACGTGAAGGGATGCAACATGAGGGTATTGTGTCCTAGGGGCAATGAACAATCAACGGGCGCCACCTGGATAGGCGCTGCCTCACACAAAAGCGAAGTACTACATGTGTACTTTCTCTACAACATGACAGATAAATCCACAAATCTGCTTGCTTGTTTAACGCTTAATGGCAGAGCATAGTAGTAGAAGACAAGTGGCTACGAAGCGGATCTATAACACGAATAATCTGGAAAGGAAAGAGAGTGTATGAGGGCAACTGAACATGGCGGCTGAAGTGGGCAGCTAGGAGGAGCATATTGTAAACAATTGGATAAATAGCTTCCGGTGAATTATTACATGTCCAGACGGCCCCTGAAATGTATACTGTTGCAGACCATATATATGCACATCACTCACCATTTTATGGTATGGAATTAATTTGCAAAGATGCGTAAACCTCGTGAGAAGAATTTTCTATATTTATCGGCCTTAATGGCTCGAAGTATAAGTGACCTATCTGATAAAAATCTCTCTGGTGTGTTTTAGCAAAATCTAATTTGTTGTTCATAAATAACTGATAAATATAAAAAATCCTTATGCAAAGCTTACACGTTTTTGCACGATAGTTCCACGCCATAAAATGGCGAATGATGTGGATATATATGGTCTGCAACAGTATACATTTAAGGGCTATCTGGGTATGTAATAATTCATCAGAAACTATTTAGCCAATTATTTACAATACTTAACTTTCTTTTGACGTACATATATCAATACGGTAACAATGGTGATTACTTTTGCACGACCCCACCTGATATCGATAATGTCATGTTTAAGTTCTTTTTTTATTTATGAAAGACAATTGCAGTTAAGATTATTAAAAGCTCACTAAACGTTGCTTTGATTTTTACAACAACAAAAAATTTACTTAGCTAAACAAAGTCATACTATAATTTATAAGAATATTGGTACAACTACCATTATGTACAATTGCAGTTTTTTATACGGTCTTTGTTCTCACGGATCAAATTAAAAATAATGACACCTAAAAATTAGTCACTGTTAATGATCATGATAGCTTCTTTCAAGTTTTTTAGTATAAAGCGAAGCGTTCTTATGTAAATTCAAGGAAATCAATAATTCCTAGATAACGTAAAACTGGAATCGCCTTCGCGAATTTATACATTACTGATAGTCATCGGCCGAACATTTTTGTAATGGGTTCTAAAACCTCTCTCATGTAATATTTGCAAGCCATAATGTGCATCGGTGCAATAAGGAATTGTTATTTCAGAATTCGTGGATACTGAGGAGATCTGAAGATCTAAACAGATGACATAAGGACTAAGGTTTATCTGACGTCCATCTTCGTACGTTTTTTTTTTGCATGTTGCAGGCCCACCAACGGGTAGCAGCAAACATGCGCGAACGCCGGCGGATGCAGTCGATCAACGACGCCTTCGAAGGACTCCGAGGACATATACCTACGTTACCTTATGAAAAAAAGCTATCCAAGGTTAGCATGCCTCGAATATAATTTTCCGCCTTATAAATGTGAACGATTTTATGAATGAATTGAATCCGAAGCCTTCTGTGCCACCTAATTTGACCTCCCGTTGATCACGATGCTCGCATTGTGAAGTCGCGCTTGCCTTAGTGCAGACTATGTGTCTTAAGAATGACAAGAGAAATATTCCTTTTCCACGTTCAGTACCTACTGCACCTAGTACGTCATTAGTATTTAATAGTGAATTTTGTTAGGCATTACTTTCTACATCTATCTGAACTCTTTTCCAACAAACTAATTTTGCAACAATATGCTATGATAATCACGACAAATAACCTATGGTTTTACCATAACTCAGGTGTCTTCTGCTCTTTTATTTCTTTTCAGTTTTACTTTTTCCCCAATCAATAACATATATTTTAGTTTCCCCCTACGGCCGAGTTACTTTTGCCGTCCAGTTTACAAATTTAAAAATATAGGTTCTCAGTGCGCTTAAATTTGAACGCAGGTGGACACTCTCCGACTTGCGATCGGATACATCTCATTCCTGACGGAACTTCTGACCACGGGTCGTAATCCCAGCGAAAGTCGTGCCCATCAGCAAAGGGCTTTGACCCAAAAGAAAGTCATTGTACACAGCAAAAAATGTAAGATTTCCTCAATCAATAAAAAAATAAGTGCAAGTTATTAAACGTATTTACCAATGGACTACGCCTGCCCTCTTCGTTGTACTTTATATAATAATGTGCGGCAGAAGAAATTGGAATGAGTATTGACTATGATATCGATCATAGGGCATAATACAAATAATAATTATTATTATTTCTAAATAACTAAATAGAATGTAGATGCTTTAACATAAGTTAAATAAGGAAAAACACGCATAAAAAGGTTACGTTGCGCTGAAAGTAAGAATATTTACAGAAATAAATTTGCTGAATAGGTAGGTCATTTTCTAAAACGATTGCCGACGAACCTCATTCTAATTACCTCCAGTAGACTAGATTGTTTGCACTTGATAACCAAGTTATTTTCGTAAAGAATTTACATGTTTTAGGGCTGAAAGCGAAGATATAGCTACCCTAAACGTAAATCACTAACCGTGCAGGTCACAGAGCCTATGTTTAAGTTTCAATGGTCCTGATCTTGACTGCTATTATGTGTGATATCCTGAAATGAATTCCAAAATGTGTTGCTATCCCGCTAGCTTAAAAATGGTAATATAAATTCAGTAATATGAAATGCTTTAACATAACAAATATATCAGTTAATTAAGCACTCCGTCACCGCGAAGATGTGTGTTAACACTTTGTAGAGCGGATGGTCTCGGTTTGAAACCAGGTGTAAAAATACTTTATGCTGGAAGGCTAGCTGTCTAAAGCAATACTTCACGGCAGTAATTGACGTAAAAATCGAAGTACTTATTTGATTAGTTCACGTAAAACAGCGTGGATTTAGCATTAGAGGAAAGTCGAATAGGGTATCTTTTGCCTTTGAATTTTTCTGTGATTTGTCGTTTTAATAGGGTTACAGAGCGGAGAATGCGTGGGAGTGGTTGTATCGCATTCGTTATCATGGCACTCGACAAAGCGGCGCTTTGGACCCAATTCAAATAACGTTATGTATGCTCGGACCTGGCGGCCCTCAAAGCTGCCTCTGAGTCAATGCGATGAACATCAAACACCGAACAACAACCAACATGAACCGTGAATCACAAATTGGTAGGAAAAATTAAGTAAATATATGCTATGTCATCACGCGATCTTGTGACCCAACTTTAGCGGTTTCTGAGAGTGCGTACTAGAGGAACGCCTTGTTCCCCCAGCGGTCTAAGCAGCGTACAGTGAAGACAGTTGGCGTTCTACATAAAATGCAATAGCAAGTGCTAACAATTGATTGAGGCTTCCGCTCCAAACAGACGGCACGACATCGAGTATCTATTAACGACACATCATTGCTGAACTCATGCATTGCAGGCGCGTTTGTATATGGGTTTTTCAAAAATGTTTTCCATACTGTTTGTGAAGTGACTGCAGAATATACTAGAAGGTCACTGAAGAGGATCCTGAAAGTCACTGTGCAGTGTTTGAATAGGACCTGTGCGCTATCTGAAACTGTCAACTAATCATACTTTCGCTGTACAGTTGTTTCTTACTATGCTCAGTTGCTTCTCGGATATCTCAGTGTCTATTATAAATATTGTGCAATTATTTCTTAGCAGTATACAATAATACATCGGACACACTTTATTGCATATAATCATAGAATATGCTAACCACGCTTCAATTTGTGCAATAATAAAGTAAGGAAAAAAAAGTGAGATTTATTAGGAGTTCTTCTTTATGTAAAATATTCCATACTGATTACTGCTGAGTTTTCCTTCAGACGCAACGGTAGAAGGGTCTGTAATTTGGAAATATTACAATAAAATCATAATATATCTGATACACTTACGATGCCTGGGGCATTTTGATGAAGCATTCCACGTCCATGTGATAGCATACGATAGCAATATGATAGACGGAATGGTGTCCGAACTTAACCATGACAGATAGTAGTATACAGAAATAGCGTGAACACATACATACTATTTCTATGAATAGCTTTATGATACGCACCAATGCATGGGAGTTATTAGTGCTCTTGATGAGTTTCGTTTCAAATTTGCGACGGAAAAACAGCAGAGCATTTACCTGTATGCGTTGTTTAGCTAGTTATATTTTTCTTGTTATTACTGGTTATTATTAATAATCAACTCTTCAATTAAGGCGCGTAAACAAGCAGAATCAACTAGAAAAAAATAGAGTAAACTTTTATTGAATCATTAAAAATAATTATAGATGCCATTTCACTATTTATGAAAGAAAAGCGTTCTACTAGTATACAAATCTCCCTGAAAATGTGCGGCAGTACGTACTTTTTCAGATGCCATAGTTGCCAAAGCATGTTTCAATGAAGTTCAGTATATTTTGTAGTTCGTATCTGTATGAACGAAAACCCATTTGTGAACCTAGTGGCCTCTATGAAGCGATACAAAATTATGAAACATGAATATCCTGTAATTGATATCATTATTTCTAGTGGTTATCTGCTTACTGTATGTTTATTTATTAGACTTTTTAGCATATGATAGCTGCTCTTGGGGTTCCTACAGTTTTATAATCAATTCTATTATAAAACCTTTCAATTGTAAACGAAGCTACCTTTTTATTAAAATATACTGACTCCAAGAAAAAAACGGAATTTTTAGTGAGAACAGTAATGTTTCCTTAAAGCTTTTTTACATCACTATATTGATTCAACGTGCAAGCTCTACTTCAAAAATAAATGTGATTTACAATCAATAACACTCATTCCGTCAGTCGTATTCATCTGTCGCGTTCGCGTATTTGTCGCTTTGCCAGTAAGCGTTTTCCGTTTCCTCATAATACATCACGTATCGCAGCTGTGTGTCGTAGCAAATGCACACCTTTGGTGGGCGATAGCGGTTAAATTTAAATACTTAGAATTCTCTTCTCTTCCTCTCCGATTGCACTGCACGATTGCCTCCTTTATGTTTTTCCTTAAGCTGTCGGTTTCGCAATACTTCTCTGCTTTGGCCTTGGCCTTTAGCTACTCCAACAACGTCTCGTTTCGGTGGAGGCGCTTTACCCCTTCTTGCAAGGTTTGCCTGATATCTTTGTTCCCGCCTAGCTCGTACGTCTTCCGGATTTTCACAGAATGCTATCTGACGCTTCCTCGTAGCATCGTCATCCTCATTATCATCACTATCGTCGTTCTCTTCTTGGTTTTTCCCAATTTCCCATTCGGCTTTTCTGCGCTCGTCGCCCTTCCGCAAAATACGAGGCACTTCAAAGGGTCGATCACTTTCTCTAAAGTCTTTCTCAGGGATTCCGACATCGACTGAGTCGTATGTATCATCATATTCGTCATCGTACATTTTCGTGTTGACTTCAACGTCCACATCACTGTATTGCATTATTATGTTCTGGACATTACGTTTCGCTAAAAAGTCCTCTGTAAAGAGGCAAGCTAATTGATTTTTTTTGCCAATGTGTACCTCTGCTCCATCCTCGGCTTTAGGCGATTCCTCGACGGATTTAGCGGGTGCATGACGATACTTTTCGAGCTCTGGATGAACGTTGTTGTCGATCAAAGCACTAATTACCTCATTAACATTCCAATCATAGAACTCAAGGCACTTTTCGACAAACTCATGCCGCAGATCAGGTATGACAGCTAGAATTTTTTTAACTTCAGACATCATGCTTCCACCAACCGCTCCCTCCAGCATCACACTTTCACCAAAAACGTCCTGCTCTAGCCCTATTTCTGTTACAGCCATATGGAGAGCATTGAGCAAATATTTAAACTGGGATTCATCCACTAAGCCTGCCGTTAACGAACTCTTTCGAAATGTATCGATGTCTTCTTGCAAAGGATACATCGAGTTATAGGAAATAATAAAACTAGCCTGCTCCACGGCTTGCATTAATAAAGTGTAATATTTTTCCACTGCTTTGAGGGCTGCTTCTGTATTTGGTAGGCTATTTGTCGCAGTAGGATCAATACATTTGACTTTAACGAAATGCCGGAACACGTCAAGTGCGCAAGATTGTCCTGCGCGGAACATTTCCATGGCTTGATCGGCTAGGCCAGTAGGCAATGTTCCTTTTCGCCGCTCTAATTCTCTATCAATCGACGTATATACCACATCAAAGAACTGAGGAATTGCAATCACCACGTCCTCCAAAGAATCAAGGATTTCATCAGGCGTATGTCTCATGAAATGTAAAACAGTTGCAGATGGTTCCAGCGTACGCTGACACATATCGAAAATCTCCTTGTCGTCCAAAAATTCAAAAGGTGTTGAATTTAGCGAGGTTCCCCCCATATGCAGCAATAGTTCACCACGCGAAACATCGGGATCCTCATTTTCACATATGCCTCGCAAATCTGACAAGATTTTTTGCATGGCACCAACGAAAATATCGACTTCAAGTGTCAGCTTAGGCTGCCTCTTGAATACGTTGGTTAGCATCTTCTTAATAAGGGGGTTAACTGAACTTTTTTCTGTATAGCCATATAGGACACAAATATCGACAACACGAGCAATGTCGTACACTGAGTCATATAGATAATCGGCGAATGTGGCTGGGGTTAAGTGTTCCGTCTTCGACTCCCTCCATATTGACATCCGCATGATGATTTTTATAACGACCTCATGCAGCTCGTTTTGAAGTGACTGCATAAGTGGCGTAACGAGATAATTAGCATCAAACCACCTGGGAGATTGTCGTAGAACGCTCTCAAGTGCTATACTGAAATTATCGTCGAACAGGACCGTCGACCAGAATTTGTGATACTCCATACCAAGTACAAAATGAAAGTCGTTTATAAGGTACTGTGCGCAAGTGCACCACCTCATTATACTGCTTTCGTACAACGCCACACATGATGTGTCGCCTCCGGTTATAGCGAGAATATGCTCCGGTGAAAAAATCAATACCGGCGGCGTATACAGCCAGAACAACGTATCCGATTTCAAGTTGTACCTATTGAGCAATGGTGTTAGTACACCATCGTGTGCCGGTACTTTTATTAAAATTGTGTCTGTTGGTGGTCCCTCAACATCCTGATTACGAGTTCCATTGCCCGGCATCTCTGCGCTACACATTCACCTTAGGTTTTAGTTCGTTTGACACTAAACCATACGTTCGAGCTCTGCTACTCTCGTTACTCACGACTCCTACAATTGTGTCATTCACACATCATCTTGTTTATTTCACGCCAATGATATGCTGTCAGCTAATTCGACACAAGCGAATAAACATAGGAGTTCTAGGTTTTGCTTTATGAATGGAAGCATTGACATGGACTCGAAATATTGAAACTGGTGCCACTATGCAGGCAATTGAACTGTGGTTGTGCGTGAAATATGCTTTTCAATGACAATTAAGCGTAAGAGTGCACCGTCGCGGTGCAGTGATAACTTGTCTGTCTACTAAACTCAAAAACACAAGCGATGCTGTAGATATTCGTTTTGTTTGTTTGCATGCTTCGTTTTGTGGTGGGAACCAGCTGTCTAAAACAACTCTTATCGGCATTATTATACATAAAATTCAAAACATTTTTTAAAAGCCTCGAAAAGCGGCAAAACTCGTTAAACAGAAATGAAAGGATATGGCAATTTTACGACCAATAGTTATTGAGAATTCATTGCCAACAAAATGCTATTTCACAAGCTACAGTTGTACATGTCTGGCCACATTGGCTTTTTTATCGTTTAATTAACGCACGTTAAAAATTAAGTTAGTATTAAAAAACTTCATAGGGAAGCACATAGAAATTAACACTGAATTAAGTGAAGGCATTTTGAGTCATTCGCTGTTCGAACAATTTGCACTTAAGAATTCTGTCAGCTTGCAGGATGGGTTAAGTTCAATATTCTCACATTGCCACTTTAATAGTTGATTTATTTTATTAGACCAACTTGTTCGGCAGTTAAAATGACAGGCCCTTGACGCCTTGACGCGTTTAGGTGACCGGAAATTGAGTGTTCCAAGATTTCAACATAGTGGTCCTGGCGTGTGGAATTATCTGTACCGTTGTATGTTATTTGCCTTTAACCATGCATGCCTAAACCTCAAAACCCTGTTTTACCTCACAGTAGTAAACCGACTATTGTTTTCATTTTTAGTCAAAAATAGGATAGGAAGTGCACTCAGGCATGTCCGATATTATGCATTATTATCCGCTATATGGCATTATAAGCGGCCCGACTAGTGATTTTCTAATGATTTATTAACTGAGAATTATAAATTTGATATATTAATATTTGCGAAGTTATTCAACAGCGTTGATTCCAGGAAAAAATTGTTGGAAAATCCGGTAGGACAACTTTGAGTTAAGTTAATGTATGATACCAGTTGTTCATGGGATAATTACCATTATCATTATCATTATTATAATATTTATTGTAAATTGTTACAAATACTGCAAGAATATCCCTCTTTCGATACATCTATGTACATTATTCACTGTGCGTATAGCACAGCTTTACACAATCAACAAAACAAGACAAAAAGTTTTTTTTTATACAAAACAAGGCTAACTGCAAGTACAGTCTCTCACTCCAGTGGACTCTCTGCATACGGATGTACAATACAATACAATCTACAACATGCAAAACTCTGTCTGATTCAATAAATCCGGAGTCTGTCCGAAGCTTTCTGTTCGCTAATGTGGAATCATTTTCCGCTATTTTTCGCTTCATCTACACGTAAAAAACCAAGCGTATTCACATATCAATACTTATCATCGACTTTGAGGTAGCGAAAATTTAACGGTGTTTCACTACGCTACGAATAAAACCGACACACATTTTATATATACATGCTATATTATCTTGGTTTTCCGTACGACATGCGTATTTATGATCTTTCTCGCAATTACGAGTTATCACCCCTTGAGCCTAAATTTCTACTAATGATAGAAGCCAATAATTACAAGCGGCAAAAAAATGAAACAAATTTTGAAAGCACTTCAAGATAACGGGATGCTCATTACATTAGTGTAAATACTATGATGCACTACAGCAGGAAAAATCAATGCTGAATGTATAGTTTGTTATTTTACAGAACGATCACATTTAGATAATCGCTGCACAGTAATGTGGTATTAGAAAAAAAATGGCAGTATGCCGTAGTCGTAAACATCGAGTCGTATGCAATAGCATTCGTACTCGCATGTTGATGCCCTTGGATAGAGGGCTTCGTGGCGGCAGTTATTGATCACTCCCGAAAAACTGGCGAAGTGATTGCAATGTCTTTTTCAAAAAACAACCGCACAGTGTCGCGCGCGATGCATTCGTCTATACGTATAAAGGCCCACACAAAGTTTGCAATTGCGTAGTATGCCTATCGCCGAAATGTATATATACAATGGCAGACACCGGTGTGGAAAAGCGATGAGCATTTTTATAAGGCAGGCATCTTCATAAGGAGGCTGTAAGTCTATCCCGAGTTGTTTTTCACCTTATTTGATCTTCTGCTGGAGCTTTGCAGATAGCGACTTCAACTCTTCCTGTAATTGACAACCAAAGAACAAACAAAGCTAATGATACGGGTTGGTGGTATTTTGCAATGAGTTTACTTACGTTCGCCTATAAAGACAAATGCGATTGGCTTTCAGCGTACCCGGTCGTTTCTATGGTTCACGAGTATAAGTTTACCATTGAATAGCAGAACACAATTTTGAATTTCGTCGAAGGTTGTCGTTGCTGCTGTAATCCATTTTGAGCAGGTGTACGGATAATTCCTGTTTGCGATTGTTGAGCTCTGGTGCTTTTGACTGGTTTACCAGTAGTCGCACCTGTGGAGGGGGTGGCTGGTGGACTAAGCGGAGCATCGAGTCGTACTTGGGCATCGACAAGGCACACCACTTCTTCTCCAAGAGATTTCTGACATACAGCCTAAACCGTTGAAGGAAAAATAGATTTACACTTAAATAGTGAACTGCCCAGTATTTTTAATATCCTAATTTTTTTTTAGCAATCCTCACTCATAATACGACAGTTTCGTTGTTTTTCAGCTTTCATTCGGTTTTTTAATAAAAAGACAAAGCATTAGAATGAAAACGACTTGTCGCAGGCTTCATCAATTGTTCCCAACTTTAATTTTGCAGAGCATTTATAAGTCGGTGAGGGCTGCAAAATTGCTAATAACTAAAAATTTGTTTAAAACTGTGTTATTACTAGTAATTATAAAACCTACCGCTGCCAATCCGCACAACATTCGACAGTCTGCGCATTCAACTGGGAACGCACTCTGCTCTCTTCGTTCGTTAACTACCCCAGCTTCCTCGAGGACATTCCAGCTTGTTGACAACTCTTCCACCATGCGGCTAAGAACGGTCCACACGTCCGATAACACCTCTTCGCTAAGCGAATTTTCACGGCCAGAACCTCCACTGCCTGATCCAGCGCCGGCTCCCTCCATGGCCATGTTTACTATTAACTGTTCCAGACAAAATGTCGGGGGTTCACTGTTCTCGCGTAATGTCTGGAACCTACAGATAAAAACCAGACAAATTAGTTACCGTTAATCATTAACTATTGTGACTTAGATATTTACATAAGAACCACGCAATGGACGGATTTTAAATCTATGCAGTTAAATGAAGAGGTTTGTAGATCTGTAAGTTTACGAAGGTAGGGCAGAAAGGTTCATGATTAGCTCTACTGATTACTGGAAATGCTTCATACAAAATAAGTGTGGTATACCAAATTTTCAAAAGATGAAATCCGCTTTTTGCATTTGTATTTACATACAACCTGTAGCTAAGCAGGCGTAATATCTAAATTTAGTGAAGAGGTTAAAAAACAAACCTCTTCCAGCTTTGTTTTATCCAGTCGTCCCAGGTGAAATAAACGCTTTCGGAAAGGCTGAATCCACATGAAACGTTCGAGCTGTAGCACCCCTGAAGGATAACCACCATTTCACCGGGTTTTTGCTCGGTCTTCTGCAGTGGCACTCCTCGATCTAGCAACATTCGTGGAGGTATCAAGCATGCGTCTGACGGTATTCCAACATCGCTTTGATGTACATGCGGAGCAAGACGAGACACCACTCGATGAAATCGATCGGCCTGGCTCGATGGTACAGAGTACCAAATCTTCGGTGCTCCGCTGTGCAGATAATCCAACCAGTTAACATTGTGAGGATCTCTATACCACGGCAGTGCGGTGAAAAGCATGCTGACATGCAGTGTTGGTATGGTAACGCCCGACACGCCACCAAGCCATCGTAGAACATTCTCAGAGTGGCGAGCCAATAGCTTTGTATTCCATGGTACAGCCCGACCATCTCCACCATTGTTAGATTTTTCAGCAGCTGGCGCTGTCGACGACGCTTTCTTCCCTCGCCCGGCCTGTTCTGAGACCTTATCTATAAAACCAGTTAGAGGAGGCGGAAATCCACAGCCGTAAGCCAGCGTGTCAATGTTGCCGCAATTAACAACAATATGCCGCTTTCGTGACTCGACAATAGCCCAGAAGTCGTGCTCAACGTCCTCTGGGGCGGCGCCAATGTCTGCACTAGCGCCACCTAGACCCCCGCATATGCCAGAACCAGATCGAGGATACCACATTGTATGTGTGTTACGTGCGATCCTCTCGAAGACGGCTAACGTCATATTTCTGCCGGGCCAGACACATTCACGGGTCTCATTTTCGTCCCAAAAATCTTGCGCACGACGACGTTCCCTCTCCTCCTTAACCTACCGAATCACGAAAAATGAACGCAAACAATGTAAACCTACATTGGAAACTCACTTCTCGCTTAGGAAGTACACCAAGAAACAACTCCGTCTTCGCTCTTTTTCAATAAGAAGTAAACAAAGACAAAAATGATCTTTTTTATGCAGCAGTATTTTAATAGGATTTTTGACAGCGTACCACGCGTATTAAAGGTATTTGTGGGCTGGTTTTTTTCAAGACTTAATAAAGCGATAGCAAGGTTGCAAGCATTGTGTATTTGCTAAAAACTATCAAATACATGACGAATGTGGTTATTGTGTTTACATAAAAACGTTTACCTTATTAAGAACGTCTTCCTTTTCCAAATCGCTCATAACCTCAAGCGGAAGACAATAGCGCATATAGGCATCGTCAAGTCTGGCAACTCGGTCGTGTGCCATGCGAGGTATTCTCATTGCATCGGCGACGCGGACCCATTTTTTTTTCTCCATAACAGCTTGAATGCCTCCAAAGTTTTGTACAGTCTCGTAGAGGTGGCCAACGTCAATTTCGACACCGCCGATTAATGGATTCCCGCTCTTATACAAAATTTTGTCCTCAGTTGCTTCTTCTGAGCCTAATTACAGACATTGTCATCTTTATGTTATCTCAAGTGTTTTTGAAAAGTTTTTTTTGATAAGCATGCTTTTATGATATCACTGCACTCAAGTAATAGTTGCAGCTCATTGAAGAGATCGTTTTCGAAATAGACTGTGACGTTGATACAAGAGTCTAAATATTGAAAAAAAAAACACGTCGTCGTTGTATCATTGATTTAAGCAATAAAAGTCATTACGAACAATCAAAATAAACTTACCGTTATCCCTTCCTTCAGAAATCTTGAGCGCTTTCCGTAAACAAGCATACTGCAACGTTGATGGACCCCACCGTCTCCACATTTTATGTAGAAATTGGTTGTACGCTAAAAAACGCATCTCTGAAGATACGCGGCATTCTGATAGGCGTGCAGGAATTTTTGCTTCCTTTGCACCAACTGTTTCAGTGCTGTTCTTGAGTGGTGTGACAATCTTAAACATAGAGTGCGTAGTAACATCGATTTGTGCAATCGTTTCTCTGATGTATTTCAGTGGATCTTGGAACTCCTCAACCGTTGGCTCGAACACAAGTGTAGGACCCACTTCACACTTACCAACAGGCCCTCCAGTAGAGGCGGAGGGCGTGTTAGATGTGGATGGTGAAGGCTCACTTAAAGAAGACCACCGAATTGCCTGGGTCTTTCGACCCTTGCTCGCTTTGCACACAGGCGTAGGCTCGGTGGGGGTAGATTGCTAGGCAAAAAACAATAGCGTTTACTCGATACTTCGTGCTACATTGTAATGTTTTTAGCTGGGTTAATATTACCAAACATCCAAAATATGTTTCTATACAGTGACAAATTATCAGACAAATACCGCCAGTGTTGTAGATATACTAATCGATCCTGTTTATATCGGTTTTTATCTTACCTTTCTGAAACTTGTGTCACTGGCCCGAGAAATGACGCTCCCACACGGGCTTCCACAGTCACTCATAAAATTAAGAGACGCCTTAACGGGTGTTTCATGATTCGTAGAGGTTGAAGTATTTAAAATGTCCCGTGTCGATAATACGCCAAAATCGCCCTCGAACTTTGAAGAAATCAGGCCATTAATTGCCAACGTTGTCTCATCCGTGGAAGTGTTGATTAAATCTGAGCTGATCGGTACCAGGTTGTCTATTCGGTCTAAAGAATTATGCAGAAAATGTATCTTGTTAGTAAAAAGTAAAAAGCCTTTTAAAAATCAAAGGAACCTTACATAGCGCCACTTTGCAAACTGCGAAAAATCAATTATTTATTATTATATTAAAATAAAAAGGTATTTACAGGCATCGATATCGGCTGTAAACCAGACTAAAGAACTGTAGCGGTTGATCGTCTACACGTAAATTTAGAGGCAACCGTGTAAGAAATCTATATATGGCTACGGGTATGCAAAAAAAAAATATGTACCATTAACATCGATACTGGTTATGGCTTCAGAAATGGTTTTAGGCTCCTCCATAGGAGCTCTCCGATGTCGCATCGTCTTTCTAGGTGAGGCAATGGCGATTCCGTCGTTTGTAAGTCTTTCGGAACGACGTTTGTCTATTCGCTTTGCCATCTTGATTGGTTGAGTTGGTGTCGGTTGTGCAGCAACTGAAGGTCCTATTGTTTTCTTGCCTTTCTTTGAGAGCGACAGTTCGTACTGCTTGAGCTTATACTGAGGCCATATGGGGAGTGCAACCTCAGCAATAGGCCCGAGACTCCGCGTCGCTCTCCGACCCTCTTCTCTACTATTATCTCGTGTCATACCAACTCCTGATCCTGAAACCGCTTTCCCAGTTTTCGCCCTTTTGACAAGGCTCCGTGCGATGAGGTTACCCCGACGTGAATGTTGCTGTGTTCTCCTGCTCTGAGATCGAATAAGCGCCGAACGCCTCTGCGCAACTGTTCCTGTTGTCTGTGGTGCATTTCGGACCTCATTGAGAGGCTGTTCTTGAACTTGGTCACCATTTTCGGGAATGCTATCGCCTGTAATTTCGGGTTTCACTAATCTATTGGTTCGCCTTTTATTTTCTTTCTCAAGTAGAGCCACTTTTCGTTGACGAATTTTCAACCGTTCAGCACGTGACGGTGTAGATGTCACCGAACTTCTGCTATCACTGCTTGACTGTCTGGTCGACAAGCGTCGGGGCCCAACAGCACCATTCAAGCTTTTTTTGTATTTGGCAGCAATCAGCTTAGCCACTTTTGCAACGAGGTCCTTGCGTGGTTTCTGCGAGTCCAAGCTATCGGTTGAATCTCGCGTACGTCTGGAGCGGGACTCCTCCAGTTCGGCCAATTTGCCCTGCAGATTACGTTTAGTTTTGCCTAACATTGTCATTAGTTTGTCATCGTTTCCACGTGACGCTTCAAAACTGCTGGGATGCTCTAAAAACTTGAGATCCTCAGGACAAAGGGACGTGCCACGCAGACAGAGAAATGTAAGAAAATCCTCCGTCTTACAAGTTGGCTTTAAAGGGGACGTGGCCTGTGTGGCAGCCGCAGGCAGGATCAGGGGAGGCGGAGGTGGCGGGGGTGGATGCGAAGGTCCTGGTGAGAGGAAGGCTTTTACTGGGGTGGACATCGGTGAAGAAGAATAACCGCCACCGTTACAATTCTGAGCAAATTTCCTTTGTGCGCAATACTTTTTCCGAGGACTTCGAGTCGTTTCGCGCATGGTGTCCTCAAGGAAGTCTCGGCGAAACTTCATACGCTTATCTCGTCTACTCGCGGTTTCGCACTCATCAGAAACGGTACCTGCAGCAGGTCTTTTAGAGTTTGTACTTCGACATCCACCGCCTGGATCAATCCGCAGTTCGACATGCTCGTCCGTGAGCGTCACCTTTCTCGGCAAAGTTGTTTTTGTCTTAATGTTATCATTGTCTTTACTGTCTTTGGCTTCGTGAACAGCAGATAATCGGTCTCGCCTCGAAGCGGACACATCCTTCCTATGGTTAATATCATTGGCAGTGGATAAGTCAGCTGAACTGGCAGCGCTTCGCGGAGTGTCCGTCGGCTTAGTAATGTCGTCCTCGCGTTGAGTAGCATTTTCAGCTTTTCGGCGTTCAGAGATGCGTCTCCGATCCGCACCGCTCTTTACCTTCTGTGAGTCAAGAAGAGAGGCTTTCAATGCCCGTTTTAGGGCAGCACTCTCTGACAATACGTGACCGTTCGCCAATACCTATGAACGCATTAATATATTGGAATGACAACGTTAGAGGATGAATAGTACAGATTAGTTCGTTTTCAACCCCACACGCATTAAACATCTTACTGTGACCAATGCAGAGCCTTTCAAGTGCAATTTCTTAGGCGTAACCCAGGCATACGTTGGATCTCATTCACGTCTTCTTCAAATAATATATACCGTCTTAAACACCAATAAGCCACAGACTAACATCATCAAAATGCTCCTAAAAAACACGTGATGTTTGAGAGGAGCGAGTAATCGAGTGCCGATTGCGCTAATATTGCGTAAAAGATCAAGTAGTTTGTAAAAATATTGCAATTATCGTCGAATATCGTTCAGTTTGTATAGGGCCTATATTTAAATGATGTCTCCCGCTTATCTAAACTTCTGGTCACATATAGGTATAAAACTACAATACTATACTTTCATAAATTTTTCTGACCAGAGGGAATAGTTTTCTTTATTTTTCGATAGCGCAGCTCTGTCACACTGCTGTTGCCGGATGTGCTCACGGATGTTACCAATATGCCTGACTGACCCGCTGTTAAGTTTGTTCAGCTAGAACAGTATTAGCGGACCACTTAGTTCACTTCGGTCAATTTCGAGCCAATTTCGACGATTTCAAATAGTCTAACAGAAAGCAACAGATTTAAACCTGACTTTTAATCTCCTTGTAATTATTTCTTGCTTATTCTGGTCTATGACAATACACCTACTGATGAGGAGTAAAGTCTGCGAATGCGAATACGGTAACAAGAGTCAGAGGAAGAAGAAAACAACTATAAATAGAACTCACCCAACTTGGTTGTGCGCGGACTCTTCGTGGTCGTTTGTCATCGTCCCCCATCTGAAATAGTTGAAAAACAAGCATTTTGAGTTAGATTCCGATGTACCATAATAAAATCAAATAGAACTTTAACCTATGGTCATTACTAATAACTTTATATCCACGGGAAAAACTTACACTTGAACAGATGTTCTTCGATAAAAAAAAGAGCAACCTTCTGCAATGAAATCACAACGTAAAATGCTGCACTTAAAATTTAGTATATAGCTATCAACTTAATAATTAATAACAATCATTAACGATGCTCAACTTTGTAAGACCCTTTTAACCTACCGATGAAGCAAAAATTTAGTTCTTACTGAATGTACGATCTTCGATTCAAAACGGTATAAAGCGAACTCCACTTCGGTCTAATTGAGGAATCCATCTTTAGAAACGATAATTTTTACTGAGGGCCAAATGTTAGTGTTCGTTAAAGATTATTCACGGAACGAATTCCGCTGCAATGAAATGTTTACGAGTTGCTTAACAAAAAAGACGAATGTCTTCAAATACGACAGCTTACGTCGTTAGCGCTTTTTGGTGAATACACGTTAACTCCGTGTGAAAAGCGCAGGCATTCAGGTAGGATGGCATTCCTTGAAAAGTACTGAGGTTTGTTACATTGATGATATGAAAAACTCAGCAGGACTTAGCCACATCATTATCTTTCATATTAATATAGTAAAGTTTCTTTCAGTTCATCCTACCTTTGTCAAATATTATTTGATCTCTTTCATGTGACCACTGCATCTCAGCAATAGGAACTACGTATTATATTAGTGTACGTACTGAAACAAATGATAGATGCAAGTGAACCCGCACTGAACTTTTCATTCAAAATCACAATATTCACACCACTTCACAACTCACATTAATTTCCACAAATTACTGTTGTTTTTTTTTTTCTTTGATTTAAGTTATCCCATATGATTCTTGTAATGTCTTGTTCTCGATAGCACAAATGGAAACTGTTAAACCGACCACTGGCGCGCCTAACTATGACTGAGATCGCGATCCTTAGTCAATAATACATAACCTAGTGCCAGACACGTGTTTGACCCGACATAGACATTATATAAATACCATTCGCTCATGTAGGCGAATAGATTTTAAGTCAGTAGTGATCCTTCTGCAGGTCCGCGTACCCTTTGCGACAACTAGGATCTAATTCTAAACTCTACTGCAGACTGAAAAAGTTGTATCACGTATTACACCTCGAGATATTCATTAAATCTGAAGCAAATGTCAAAGGTTCTTCAATTATTCCAGTTGAAATCGACAGTCTATACTCATATTCAGACAGAACGAAAAAAATCTGATACTTCAACGATTTTAGTAAGATTTTTCCATTAAATGAAGCATTCAACAAATATACTTGTTGAATTTTGTACATTGTTTCTAGCAACTGTACTCCTAACATTATACATTCATGTCTGGAGAACTTGTTTTTACTTTGCTAAAAAAATAAATCCACTTCTGAGCATTAGCATAAAACGATTAGGTTCAGCCCGTGGCATACAGGTCACATAGCATACATACGGATAACGGTGTTTAACTTTTAAATTAGCAGAAAAAATATCTTCTGATGATAATCTAACATTTTAATGAAAACACTAAATTCATTACGCAAGGCGAATAAATTTGATTTTCTGAACATTGTCTTCTTCGACTCAGTGCAATGAAAATAAAGATTCGGATATTAATAAATGCATTCTCAGCAACTGGCTCTATTCTCGTATTTCTCCGACCCAATTTAATGTTTCTGCAATAAAAACAAACAACGCGAAATAATACAGTTAGGTTTCTCAACACGATTACAAATTACCTTATTACGATAGAAACATGTACACAACACGATAGTGTTGTTTCTCACCGTGTTGAATCTTCAGATACAAACATTTAAAGTCGTTACTAACAGAAGAAAGCTAGTCTGAGAACGCACGTATAACAGTATTTTTTTTTCATTGTTCCCTCTTCTATTTAGATAGAACATGATCTAATTCTGTATTAAAAAAAAACAAGCCATTTTCAACCTGAAAACCTTCTGAATTCGGTGGAAAACCAACTCGAACGTCAACAGGGTCGAACGCGAAGTTTGGTCATTAATTTATTACCTGACGAAAGCTTTTAGGGATTAACTGGCTATGTGCTTTTCGTTGTTTTCAGAACGCAAACGTCATCGTGAGCGACCGCTTCTAAATCGAACGAAACGAATATGATTTATACAAGATAGAACATACTCTCTTTGTGTGAAAAAAAAGAACTTGGCATATCTTACAGCTTCAATACACGCCACCGATTTACCAACTTCTGAAACACATGTCAGTTATTTTTAAGGGGTTATCTTACGTTTAAAAAAATGTAAGTATAAGGTGCTTGCATTTTCCCTACCACTGGCTTTCGTATGTCAAGATAAAATGTAATATCTAATACAATTTTATCCGTTACCACGACACGAAGCACCAACTGTGTAAACCACACGACTTGCACCTTGAAATAACATTATCCAGTTTTTCTTTGAATACACAAAGTTTTTTGAATGTCAGAGCTTACACCTCAAAGTGCCACACATAGCCGTCATCACATTTCAACTTGAGCGTTTCTGTTTCTTGTTCGTATATTTATACAGATCTGAATAATCTCACTGACTTTTTCGGATGTACTTAGTAAGTTGAATATCCGTTCCTGTATCAGCCTATTCTATTTTGAAACCAGTGAAGTCTTCTGGCCTAATTGATGACTGTCACTAGCGTTATTTCTAAAAATTCTAGGAGTTTTTCATAACTGCGGAGGCTTCGACTGATCGTTCTGTTTCGTGCCAGGCGTAACTCCTGCTTCGAGTGTCGTTTCGACTGTTGTCTGAGCCATGGCTACAGCTGCTGGAGTTATACAGGACTGTTTTTGGGGTTGCCCCTGATAGACACATATAAACACACGAGTCGTATAGCGAGAGCTGAGGAGGAGGAGGAGGAGGGAAGACAAGCTGAACTGTAACCACTTATAGATGCCAATGGCAAGACGAGCTACAACCTTTGCCACCAACAGTTCATTAACCTCTCAGCTGCAAACTAGACACTAGGACGACGAACGGGATAGATCGTATTAGTAGTTATTTCACGCGTCTTTCGTGCGTAACTTTTTAAAAATCTTTACTTCATGTAACTATTAGTCTTTAGTTACGTATGAAACAAAGGAAAGTGTATTGGCTGAAATGATAAAACTCTGCATTTCGAAAAGATTATAGAATTGTAGAGGTGGTTCAACAGTAGTTAGCAAGAGTTCAGTGGTATAATTATCGCTATTGCTCAACAATTCATATGACACACGGACGCGCACGCTCGAAGCAGGCGTGCACGTGCTTTTTCACAGCATCGAACAATTTTTGGGCGTACCCGCTCTGCTCTACTATTGTTGTTGGTATAAAGGCACTGATACGATTTGTGCACATATAGCCTTCCCCTATTTATTTTTCGGTTTAGTTTTCTCAATAAAAACCTAAATATGCACTGGTGTGTTCCAGTCACTTAGTCAAGTGACTGCGACAGCCGAACATAATGGGAGACAGGAAAAAAGCACTTCGACAATTCTGTCAGAATTCGAAGCGGAACAGCGCGTGCCCTGGCGTCCGCGAATGAATAACAGCTAGTAACTATAAAAATAAAATCTTTATTACTAGAATTGTTGTCGGTTACCACTAGGAGAGGTCAATTCTCCATTCCTCACAAAAGTCGCTCTTAGTAAATCACCATCGATCAACGATCCTTGATGCAGCGCAAACAATGGTCCACTTTTCATTGAATCACCATAAATTAAACCGTCACTGAAGACTGTTCATAGTTATCATTGTATCTGAACACAACTCTCGTGTCACAGTTAACCAAATAAAGCTTTTCGCTTCTAGTCTACTACTAGAGGGACGGTAAATCTAGTGTCCGTACACATTACTTTTTACTATGGAACAACAAAAATTCTATTCAGCAACAACAATTCGGTGATTTAGGCCAGCTCTAACTGCACTTCTGGTTCTTAGGTCAAAAAATAAAAAAACTGACGCAAATACTCGGAAAGAATAATTCTAACATTTGTTGCCAACGGGTTTGGGCTGTCCCGAATAGGCAAATTTCGGGGCTTCTTAAGTTACACAAGTGAACGAAGTATCTAAATCTCCAGTGTAACTTCTTGGAGCAGTTAAGCTGAACTTAAGAATAAGTACACCAATTTAAAACTAAACAGAATAAAGCAGCCGTGTTAATTGCTCGCTTAATATCTCTAACGAATCAACTACATAGAGATGAACTGCGTTGGGGGGTTCATTTTTTATTCGACCGTTAGAAGAACACTTCTGATCGGACCCCACTGAATGGCGGCGTCGAAGCCTCTCACCGTTTTGTGTTGTTCTCTTGCTCGAGATTCTCACAAGTGGCAGACATTCATACAGTACTGTAAAGGGCCATCATTCATTAATGTACATCATTTCGTTAGACATCTTCGGCCTCCTTTCCACATAAGCTCTTTGCACAGATCCGCCGCACACATCTACACCGTGAAACAGAATCAGACATTCAAAACCAAACACCCCCACAACATAATCTACTGGTAGTGACGATTAGGACCAGCAGCATTACCGACAGCATCGTCGGGCCGCCGGCGAATACTGCTGCTGCTGCCCCTACTGCTCGTTCTTCTCTCGGGCGCTGCCTCTGGTGCTGCTGCTGCTGCTGCAGTGGCTGTGTCTTCAACAATCGAAGCTGTGCCACTCTGCTCGGTAGTGGTTCGTGAGGATGGTGGCGCCATCTACAAATAAACAACATGGCGTTGCTAGCGCCGCCCACCGCCTGAATTGTAAGAAAATTTGAATCATTAAAAGATAGATAGTGATCCAAAAACAAAAAAGATAAAGACATTTAATTCTATAGGAAATTATTAGAGTATCTGAAGCAGTCTTACAGAGTACTCTAAATAGAATGAAAAAATTGAAGCAGATCAAGCAGTTGTAAACAGTTGCCGCAGGCTAACTGATGGCTAGAATCGTGCAGTGGAGTAATTGATACAGGGTAATCGGACAATGGCAACGAAAAAAAAACAAGCAGGCTCGAACTTAAATTTAAGTTAGTTTGGGAAAAAGTAATAGTAGTATTGCGCAGGCAGTGTCCGGCGCATATGGGTAGCATCAAACAAATAAAGCACAAAAACACATAATAATAATAGATTTTTATCTCATAATAACATAATACGTGTACGTCTATAATGGAACAATATTATCGTATGCCTTGTTGCCAAAGGTTGATGTACGAATATGATCGCAATGGTTATTTCTCATGGCAGAAGTTCAATTCCTACGAAATCAGTGGATAAGAGTGCTGATCTGATTAGTCAGATCAGCATTGGCATCTGTGATAGAAATATACACTATGGTATGCTACACTCAGTAAGTGGGTACATTTCTTAGTTGTTTCCTCGAAAGATAATATATATTCTGCTTATTTTATAAATTTATATATAAGTCTATAGATTTTTCGGCCTGTTTAGGTTGGTGTAATAGCGTTGAATGGCTCAGCATTGTAGCTATCGAACACTGCTCGGGCAACTTATGGTTCAACTATAATGTCAGCGAACGGCGATAGTTCGTTTAGTATTACTCAATGTGTTCTACTGATCTGAAATTGCGCTATTATAAACACAGGTCTTAGTTATTATACAGAGTACTCTGTAAATACACCTGTATGGTTTATGCGTACTCAAACGAAATTGCTGTTGCCTTAACTGATACACATCGTTCTACACGTTAGTCTACTTTCCGGACAGATGAACTAAGTAGTTTTTAACTAATTAGTAGTTTAAGCGTTTGCGATGCTATTGTTCAGTACAAAGGTCAATGTGAGAAAGGCTCACATGAATTAGGATGGGGAATTGCTGAAACTAGTATATACTAATTATTCGCAGATTGTAATTATTCAAGCCAAAAACGACTCCTTCTAGGCAGTTTTCTTGAAAGCTAAGTTGAGCATTTCCTTTATCGCGTCGTGTCTGTATCGGTGAAATTGGGTATTGAACATTTCCGAAGCGCCCAGTAAGCCCAGTATTTATCGATGCGACAGATTTTCGAATCGGCCTGCAATTACGCCATTGCCTTCCGCTAGCCAAGTTAGAAAAGGAATAATAGTTGTTGTTCACTATATATATATATACATATATATATATATATATATATATATATATATATATATTTTTTTTTCTTGATACTGGTTGCATTTTTTACATGTATACTTAAGAATATTTTACTGTGATAAGGACAGTTCAATTTAATTAAAGTTAACAGTTAAAAGACGTTTGAAAAAACAGTAAATTTTAGAAAGTAACATTTTATAGGGGCTTTTTCATGCATGCCAAAAACCATTGGTTGGCAATGGATGAGCGGATGAGAGGTGTTTCTGAGAGTCAACCTTTGTTTACACTTAACATATGTTCACCAGTGAATTGATTATGTAGCCGTTATCAATATGGCCCCTTTTCAAATGATTAATTTATGAAGACTGAAAGTATTTGGGTTTACCGAACATATCAGCTGGTTTATATCCTAAGCTGCAAAGAAACGCTACCCGGGTTTCCTACAAAGTCATATTTCGGTATCTTTTAACAACGCTAAAAGAATACTGGCGACAAACGGACGCGTCCGTAGGTGAATTCATTCCGGCCAAAGCTGTTTCTCTCTAATAGGTAATTTTATACCATACTGAAACAATTGCCCGAACCTCTTAAAAAAAATCTAGATATTTCTGTGTCACCTTTATGTGAAGTTGAATGAAAACAAATAAAAACCAACAAGAAGAAAGCACTGTTTATTTTATTGGACATGCCAAATGAAGGTCGAATAGTAGGTCGGGTCATTCGTGTCCTATATACTAGTTGTATTTCACCCTTGCTTGTTTATTGTAAATAATTCAGGTCTTCTCTAAAGACTGAATTCAATAAAAGCATCATCTTGATATGGGATGACTATTTGCTTAAAATTTTACATACAAGTGATTTTCGTACAAAGTATATTACATATAGAAAAGCCTATTTATATAGGTGAGGTGAACCACGACATCACAATTTGCAATACAAGCAGGGTTAATTTTAAGTTTTAGTTTCTCTTATACGTTATCAAAATGCGTACCTGTTCTCGAGCAAAAATATCCAAAAGATTGCGATACTTAAGAAAATACTTTATGACGCAGCTTAACAGCAACGCTTTTGCTGATTATCTCGCGCATAGTAACTTAATAAAAGCATCGGGTTAAAAACGCTAGACCTAGTTTCCCAGTATATGTATATAGTATATGTATATATATGCGTTAGAGGTACTGCGAATATTAGGTTTGAGTAATAGAATGCCTAGGTTGGCATCTTTCTGCTGAACGCTGTTTGAGCCTTTTAGCAAGTGGCTTCTAGTCTGGCAAACAAATATTCAAATACGACTTACCAGAGGATAGCAATATGCCTTTAGCTGTTGTTAAACGCGATCCAATTAATAGTACAGAAATGTGTTCCAGTTGGTTTGTTCGGATCGAAATACATTAATGGTACCAGAACTATTTTTTACACATTGCTTTGCAGTAAACACACTTTTGTTAATTTTAAATGAGTATAAAATAGCGCCGTGTACTGATTCTTGAGGACGAAAGATTACAAAGCCGGAACAAAAACGGAATACCGATAATTACGATTTATTGGAAATACTTGTGCTATGTAAAAAGCCTATGGATATTTTTCTGGTGCTTTGTGCTTATGTTCTAAAACCAGTTTCTTCGGATATTTGGTTCCACTGCAATTGTAGTCTAGAGAGCATTAGACAGCAGTACATTGGAAAGAAAAAAAATATGGCGTATTGAGGACGTTTCGTTTGATATGTATATATGCTAAGGTAACAAAAGTGAGCGGAAACTCACACATGACCGTACATATAGGTGACTTTAACCTATTAATGCTCTATAAAAAAAATGTCTATCTATAAACAGCGAACGTTTAGAGTACAAATGTTACGATACATGATGGACTTGTAATTAGGCCCGGGCCTTAGTTGGAACTTTTTATTCGGTTGTGTATGGCGAAAAATCATGAAGGCGTTAACAAAGAAAACTATCCATATACGTAAACGAAATATCTATATATCTTCGCATTAGAAGGCATAGGCGCTGTACTCGTATGACATAAAACCAGCTCACGTAAAGGCCTCGCTTCTCGGAGCGATCTAGATCGAAAGGATGCACACAAAGTGTTCACTGTTGAGTGAGAAGCTTACCGGTCTGAGTTACATGACCGGATGGCGGAACTACTGCACCAGCCGATAGCTAATTGTTAGTGCCAGAAATCTTCTGTAACGTGCAGACACTGGTAAACCACGTAAGCTTTCACGGTAATAACAGGGACAGAGGTAGCAGCAGCAGCAGCAGCATTATCTTCATTACTAAGCGCGATGGGGAAGGCGAAAAGTAAAGCTTAGAGAGGAGGTATCATGCATAAAAACGAGGTCATCTATTTACATCTGCTAGAGCATGCTACGATGCCATCCCGCCGAAAATGGTAAAGAAATTTTGTAGCAATGTTGGATACTTATCGCTTATTTCGGTTTCATTTACTATCTAGTTCACTTATTGTACATGAATAAAATCCGTATTACAATGCACGATGCGTCGGGTGAGTGGTGGTGTAAGCCAAATTCATTTTTTAATTACTACTATTAATACTATCGGGTGAGAGTTAGCTGCGTCGGCATCAACTTATATAAAAGTAATGCTTACTCTTATATATTGTCCTGAGTTATCATACGAAACCGTATACACATAGTCAGTAGCCAATCAAATAAGGTCGTCTAGAAATTTTACGCATTGCCGGGTTTGACCTCCGCACTCGAACCAAATATGTGCATGCAGTTTCATGTAAAAGCCGCCTCCTTCCATTTTCTGGTGATAGCAATATAACGACACTGGTGCTGGAAGAGCATTTCTTGACTGCTGTCGAAGAAAAGGCCCCCACTGGGACGTGTCCTGCAATGATTGTTCACCACAAAAATATACAAACATTTGAATTATTACGCACAATTCAGGTGCTCAATTTGGTCCTCTTTCGTTCGTGGGTAGGGATAGATGATTCGAGATGTAGTGCAAAAGGTGTTGTTACTTCCGTCTATTCAATGACAACGACAACGACGCTGTCGCGACCATAGATTATTCAAAAATTAATTTCAAGAATTGTCGCTCCTTTGGGGCTATACACGAATTCGTAATGGGCTTAGGAAAAAAGCTCACGCACCAGCAGTGGACTTCAGCAGCTAGAGTTTGTTGAAGAGAACTTGCTGAATGGGTCGAAATATTGAACTGTGAAGTTGACAGTATAGGCCAGAAAATAAATGATAAGGTGGTTCTTTCATCAAGAACAAAAAGGAAGTAAAAATCGAAATCAGTGCACAATGCAGCGAGGAGACAGGACCATTATGACAGAGCTACAAAAAGGCCGTTACGTAAAGGCTTGTTAATTGCGTTAAGGAATGGCAGAGTGCAGAGTGTGTACATAAGGCGCTTATTGCTAATGGTATTGAAATTCTGTTATATCATATGTATAGCTTGAAAATGCATCCGACCTGAATCCGGTCAAAATGTGTGACCGTGTATTAGAGGGTGAGTCAGAGCCGGACAGGAGATCACAGACGTCCCATAGCTCTAGAGTATGTTACTCTAAGCGGGGTCTCAAGATGCGCACGTGACGAAAATGCATTCGGCGTACGGCAAACCGGGTTGCAGCAGTGATCGCAGCCAGGGCTAGGCCATTCAAATAGTAGCTTTTCTAGGCGCTTTCCGTAGCAATTTGAAAGCACTTCTCTAGCGATACTATCATTACCGTATGCTACGTAGGATTTATCTTAAAACTTTACAGCAAAAAAAAAGCAGGGTATATGTTAGACGCCAATAAGAATTTCCAAGAGCCGAAATGATATTGACACGTTACAGCATCCCGAATCATTTTCAGAAATCATCTTTTTCCAAATGGTATCTGTATGAGATGCTTATATTCAGTGTTTTCCATAGATCTCCTGGGAGATAATATTCCGCGTTCGGTGAATTATCTTATCTTCCCCACCTTACCAATGGCTTCCGGGGGAGTAGTTTTCGTAACTACCATTTGGCCCTAGACAGACTTGAGTGGAAATTGTTCATGGTAACACGACAAGTGCTAGGCCAGTGACATATATCTATAGTATACAATTGTATTAATATCAAGAGTATTCTACTAAAGTAAAGTCTATTTTCCGACATGGAAATAGGTTTTTCTTAAAGTTATAAACATACGCCCACCTTCTTCGATGTACTTGTTTGGCCAGCTTTTAATTCAAGCCCAAGGCAGCTGTCAAATTTCGACAGAACAGCATACGTGCTACTTCTCTGAAGTGATAATTAAAACAAACGCGTAGTTATAGGACCCTGCAGCGACGTCCAACGATGAGTAAAAGACCAGTTAGGCCAGAGTCACTCATCTATGTTTTACGTAGAGAATAGTTAATACAAATAGCAGGCTGTTGCTGACGTATACGCATACACATGTACAGCCGCCCTAGCATGTTGTCGATACATTACAGAAAAGAGCTAAATAGTATTAGCATATGAATTGCGACCGTCTATTGTTCTATTCCAGTAAAGAACCACGTCAAACGTTCCAACGGAGAGACCCAGATGATTCCGTGCACCAAGCACAAGCCCCCAAATCGTTCGGCCCATGAAAACTAGGTAGCCTATTGCGAAAACTGTACAGATGTTTAGATACTACGTAGACCTTTACATCTGTCTAATTAATCGTTCCGTAACATTTAGCTAATGTCTGTCTAAAAATTAGGTCTGCAATAGCATTTGAATATTGGATTAGTTAGATGCGCGGACATCGGTTTTTGGTGTTCCTATGAGCCTAATATATAAAAAGAAACCACCAGGTTTCTATACTGTTTATTTACGATTTTAAAAACTATGAAATCGAATATGTGCCTAGAGGTGAGAAGATTTATTTGCACATACTGAAAGGCCCTTCAGAATAAAATACGAGCGCTAATAAAATAGATCTGAAAATAGCTAGGGAATATACAACTATGAAATCTATGGACTATTCATCACCTTGATTCTCTTCTTTCAAAGGGCACCACAATTGATTATCTCGACCACTATGAAACAAGTCTGTCTGAATAAGTAAATAAAGTAAAAAAAAAACAAAGCAAATAAAAGTACGAAGTGCGACCTCATCTATGCGATGGCAAGCACGGTTCGAAAGCAATGACTTATCATTATCGTTACGAGCCGCTAGACGGCAAGAATATTTTCGAAAATTATTTGCTCTACTGAGGATTAACAAGCAAAATTACATACGAGAAACTAACACCCCTGACATAATTTGATGAGATATACGCAGCTCGAAATTGGGTGGACAAATAATTACATTATTGTGATTATTAGGAGCAAGGGTTCTTTATCTCGGAACAAATCAGCCCTCACCTAAAATTGTTTCCAATGCACCGCGTAAGTTGCTTGTTTAGAAATTTAGAGAGTGATCTATCACATAAAGTTTTCCTAGTTTTGGAATTATTTTAATATCAGCTGCATCAGACACTTTACTCATTGGTGTTAGCGCAACAACTCTTGACCTGAATGCGGTGCAAGAAATTTTGTACATATTATTTGAACATTGGACGCCCTATCTTCAACCAGTAAACTAAAATATTGTACGGTATGACATAAAATTCACTCTCTATAGGAATGAAACAACGGCAAATCGCGCTACAAGTTCGGCGTATTTAAAATATAGAAGTGGGCTTACAATAACTCTTATATCATTGTTTGCTTTATGGGCATATAAGAGCCATTTTAAGCTTGTACGAAGTCGACTTGATTACATGATAAAACCGCACATATTGGTTCTGAGATTACCGTTTCGTTGTCATCACTACCACCTTGACCATCCTCATCACCACGTCAATTTTGTATCGTAGTAATTCCGTTGCACCCTAAGAACTATCTAATCCTAGATAAACAGCATTCAGTTTGTCAAATACGCTCTTAGAAGTCATTCCTTTGATGTCGAAAATAAATACGTAGGACAGTGATGGACGTACAAGGTTCACGTAGCACTTCCGGTAAACTGGTATTTGCTCTCATTCTAATATGCCGCTCCGCAAGATTACCACATCTAAAGCAAACTTTAGACTGTCGACCTAAACTTTGCACAACTTAGAATTCAGTCGAGGTCGAGAGAAGCGCTTTCAAACGACCTCGAAAGATCGAACAATGCGCAATCGAAGTCGTGCTTTCGGTTTCGGCCAGCCGCACATGCTGAATCTGTCTAAAGGTCGTGCTGGTCAGCACTGAATAGTTTTTTCAAGGAAATTGGTTATACTTTATCATGATCGCAAACATTGCAAAAAAATACTACAATTATTACAAGAGATAGATTCCATTCTCAGAGATTTCGAACTCGAGACGCTCTTGGGGCATGGACATAGAACTAGATTAGTTCTCACGAGTTTTTTTTCTACACTGGTGTGAGTAGCGACTGACGAAATATTAAAGCACAATTTCTTTGACGATGACTTTGTATGAGCCGAAGAGGCTCAACTAGGGCCTATATCGTAGGCTGAAGGGTAGATAAGTCCCGTCAGGAGCAAGAAGTGCAGTGTTTCGGCAATTCTTCGCAAAAACATAATATTGAGCCTCTCAGTTTTGTCCACTGCCGGTTGCTGCAACTGTTAATTAATAAAGTGCTATGAATCTAAATAGCCTATTGGACATTCTACAGTTTGCTTTGGCGCGAAGTTTAGAAATAGCCTAAAGAGAATTAGCTTTGTTTAGGACATTTCTAAAGACGACTCTGCGGACAAGTTCACCGTCGATAACATTTATGCGTATCTTCAGATAAAACTGAATATATCAATCACGGTACTCCTGTACAAATTAAAAATGTTTAATTACAAAGCATAAAAAAAGAATAGCGAATAATTAGAAACCTCAACAAACAAAAAAGAGATTATCCAGTTACGGTTTACTCCAACCTAAATGATCTTACCAAGACCTTAACTACCATGCGAGTCGATGTATATATATATATATAAACGTGTAAGTCGAAAGGGTTACTTATTTGCTAAAAAAGAATATTTTTTTGAAAACTATTATCATTTTCCTGATAAAACGAAAGTGCCGCCTACACTAACCTAGCGACCTAAATACAGCGAGGGAGAAAGCAAACAAAATGGAGAAAAGTGAGAAAACAACGCAGACGAAATCCAATTAGGACAGGGGAGAGTTTTATGCTTGCAATAATTAGCTGAAATCCGTCATGTTCTACATTGCTATATTTGCCCGTCCATTATGTAAGTGCTCCTTCAGATCTACTAGAGTAAAACCATATTCGTAGAATTAACGATCGGGTGAGTCGCTTGCAATGCATCCTTAACACGAAAAATCTGGCAATGACAAGGACTCAAGTCGCAAACGGCAAGCTTGCTTATTTGTTGCATTCGTTTAGCTACAACAACGCGAGCATAAAATAGAAATAAATTGAATTTTTTGTATCGTATTGCATATAATGCAGTTGCTTTGGCACACGTCTGTTTACATAATAGTGGTAAAAGTAACATCAGTGGTGTCGCTGTTACATATAGACGTCAGAGGAACTTCAACATACAAAAGCATTGGATTGTGGAATCCGGAAACAACTGTGTCAGAATATAGCTAAGGCAATTCAACCTGTTAAGCTGAAAGCTAACTGTTGTTTGCGGGTGCATATACGTATGCGGCAAAACAATTTTATATTGTATTTTTGTAATGTTTAGTAGGTGGGTCGCATGCCCAGCAAACGAATGATCACTGTGAAAATATAAGACTGAAAGCCCAATAACGCCTGTATGCATAGTGACTATATGAGTCCTATTTGTATGTACCTATGTGTATTTGAGTTGTATCGCTTGTATTCATTGCGTATCGTCATTATTATTAACAGCCGCAGATACGTAGAGATAATACCATTACGCATTGTATACATCCTAGACCAATCGTTTATTTGGACACGAAGCTGATAAAAACGGTGCTGATAATGATAGTGACGTCCACTAGGACCCACCTTATTCAGTTAATAAACTTCCTATTTTAGATTTTTTTTCAGGCTCGCGATCTCGGTCTCATCCGTTTGAAGAATACTAACCTTCCGGCTAGGTTAAGTGTTGCCTTCCGGTTGAACGAAAAGTTAGGCAAAGCTATGGTTAGACTTTCTTATATCAGACCGAGTCACGTCATAGGTTTTCGTTGTTAATTTATTTGGCAGTAAGCGATTTTGATGTGATTCCCTGAATTTCAGCGATTTAACATGCAACTCCATTAGCAGCCCAAAGGGGCAAATTAGGGGTGCAAAGGAGGCGCAGGGTACTCGCTAACTGCATTACCGTTGCACATCATTGACTTAAGAAGTATTAGCCTAGCTTATATGCTGACAAGGCCCAGTGCTGAATGGATCCTTCGTGTTCTGTTATAACCTGCAGTAGGCAGAACAGAGAGTGGACGCCCTCTGCAGAGATACTTACTTTTTTTTATAAACGCGTAAATCTCTGACACGGCTCGCGAACGGATAGCTGACCTTGTGAAGAGGAAGACATAATATGATTGTTCAGATTTTGTGACAGATTTCGCTCAGCTCTATTTTAATACTACATGATCACTTATTACTATTATATTTGCTTAGAGACAAGCTATGTACTCTATTAATAGATATAGTTGACCATTCGTATCCCTGGTGAGGTTAATAGTTCTGGTATCTATTTAACCCTTATCTAGCAACGAGTCTACGAAGCGAAGGGCAATGTGAAGGGTTCATTATATTCTACTGTAATTTTTACCCGTTTACATAAAATAAAATATTAATTAGATGTTCACACGATACAATCAAGTATTTGCGACTGTAGACATCATATCCAGAATCGTTGGAATAAAACTGTTGTTTTAAGGACTCACTTCGCTGATTTTTCCGTGGTGACAATCGATAGTTAAGTACAATGTGAGCAAAGACAAGGTCACTCAAAAAAAATAAACAATCTAGATCAAATGAGAAATAATAACTACGAGCTTCTCCATTGCTTGATACTGTTTTCCATTTGTTTATGATCCTTAGATTGTACGTAAAGTGATCTCAGGCCACATTCTGGTGAGAATATGTAAGTGTATCCAAATCTAAATTGCGGTCATCTATCTTTGCTACAGATGTTTCCGCTTAGTAATAATAATAATAATAATAATAATAATAATAATAATAATAATAATAATAATAATAGGTAGATGCACTGGCTTCACTCCAAGCCCGTTTTTCTGTTGTCTGCACAATGAAATCCAGTTATGGCGTACCAGCCCACGGAAGCCGTCGAGGGGCCCGACAGTTACTCTCCTGAACTAATTTAGCCAGTCTCTCACTGAGAGTTTCTAATGGGACGCCGAGATTTTAATTCTAATACCTTGAAGCCCGGCACAATTCAGAGTTGCAGTGATGCCGTTGCGGTCCTTCAAAGTAATTCATTATCCCGTTATTTCATTTTTTTTTTATAGTTCACGTATTGCAGTTTATTGCAAAATCCCTTTTGCACTGATTGCGAAACCTATGTCTTCTATGCAAACTATTTCATTCTCCCACTCAATTAAGTATCTTATTCTATCGCATGTTTCCTACTATCGCAAGGTCAAAAGTTCAATATGTTTCAGATAAACCCAGGCTGATATTGCTTTACCTGTTATGAAGCCTGTTACCGGCTTATACAAGTGGCCTGTTTGTTATTGCTTAATAAGCTGGCTCATTTCATTGATGTAGGAAACCTAACCAAGCTTAAATGTGTCTTGTGTATTTCAACAATTCTCGGAGTAAATATATCCGCCCGATAGTACAAAAGCAATAATGCATACGATTAGATCTTTTTCGAGAACACTGTTTTTTGCCTAACTTGGGAAGCAAGACAACCATCAAATATTATATGTGCAAACGATTCTCAAATTTTTTACTGCTTTTAGATACGCATTTACACAAAGTTGTTATTTCAATATCTGACAAGCTTGTCATTCTAAACGTTTTAAACCATTGTTCATTTTTCGTGCCAACGACAATTGCTAGTAAATCAGGCCCTCGCAGTCCTACTAGACGCGGGGTGTAACTTTTTTTTGGATTTGTGACTTTCAGCCACTTCTCATAGAAGGTGACAATTTTGCGTAAGGATCTGTCATTGCGGTCCCATAACCCTCGACACCGGATGAAATGTTGAGACGCAGTGTTAAGTTAGTATTCCTTGTCGAATTCAGAGAATTCATAAGATATCCAAGCTTTAAGTTTTTATGTAAACCAAAGGGGCTTCAAATGGTAGGCAAGGATCGTCCGGTTGCATCCCACCTTTGCGGCCAATTCTCGAGTTGTATGTCGGTTGTCTTCTTTCAAAAGTTCCCTCAGATGGTCGTCGTCAATCTCAGACGATCGGCCAAAGCGGGGACATATTCTGGGTTCCGGATGCCGTTTTCGATTTCAGCAAACCATTCGTAAGCACTTCCTTGAATTATGGGATGATTGCTGTGCACAATTCAGATGTCCCGGGCTATTTTGATAGAATTTTTACTTCGACGAAGTTGGCACTTTTTTCTACCTGGAAAATCTGTGGGTTGAAATTGCATTTATAACAAGATAGGGTTACAGCACCTTGTTGGAGTAACAGAAGTGCTTTCGAACGTATCATAGGTAACTATAAAGCTTCCGTAATCAATATACTATTAAAACTTTATACCCGTTTGTTTGCTCGACCCAAATCGACCCTAAAGCGGCAGGATCGAGCTCATTGCTGAAGGACTGCTAGAACGCCGTCCGGAATAAAATTTCTGTTAAAATGAAACAGATTCGATGGATACTTTCATCCTAAGCATAATTTGCCCTTTATTTCATTCCATAGAGCATAAGATTAATTTCGGAAAATTAATCAGTTCTTGTTTGTCCTTAGCGTTTTGCTGTAGGATTCACTTGGATATGTCTATACGACATATCTAAGTGAATCCTAGATAGATATGTCTATACGAAAGTCGTAAGGGTTAAGGTTAGGTTTTTGTTGTAGAATATTTTCCACTGAAAAAATCGTAGCTGAATGCTTGCATGAAGGTCTAAGGATAAATGAAAATTTGATGTGGCGTCCCATGTAAAAGGGGTTTTTCTCGATGCTAATCAATATATCTCGATGAACTGAATAAAAATGCAATATAGGTCTGTATATCTAAATTAGATATTTTAAAGTCAAACACTTATTGAAGGGTTCGCCTCGGCCATCTGACGGTTAGGGTGAAAATACGTTTCTCGAATGCTTCAAGTGCTTATCAAAGTTTCAATTCAGAGTTCGTAGCGTCTCCTTCACGATAAATAGTCTTTTTGAAAATATTCTCGGTAATATTTTTCTCCGAGAGAAACGACGAAGTATCCAAAATGTTTTTTGTAGGCAAGGTGCCATTTTGTTGACGTCAAACACTTAAACTAATCGAAAGATTTCGACGAAGTGAGTAAATGCGTTTTTTTCGGTCATGTAAAGAACCAGAAACCGGACGTAACAGGTTTTTCACTTGGGAGGATGCCAAAAATGTGTATTTTTTTAGTGCGAAGATTGTGTCAGTCTTGTTTAATTGCCTATGTAATAATTGAGTGCAAATGTTTTTTCAGTAAACTTCTATTGACCAAAGCAGCAAATGTGAGATTGACGCTTCCTAATTAATTTTCAGAAAAATGCTCAAAAAAAATTTCAAAAAATAAAACGTTCTTCAAATTGGTAAGATCTCAGGCTACATCAACTAAAGCATTTAGAATATTAATCAAATGTGTATTATACGAATTCAGTGCAATATGCGACTACTTATAGTAAAATGAAAAGAAATAGAAAAAAACTTTAGGTCTTTGCGGTGTTCAAGAATGGAATCAGGAAGTTAGTCGATCGGAAAAAAGAAAAATCGGAACGTCTGTCTAGAAGTAGGTTCACGTATGCCTTCCAAAGGTAAGCCGACCGCCGACCTGTTCACGTGCATCCCAAAAACAGAATCAATCGACACCGAAGCGCCCCCATAATGACGTTGTAGAAATGTACCAAGTACCAGCCAACTTTGAACGAGGCAGATCTAGAGCTAACTAAGGTCTCGGACGAACATAGAAAAATAGACCACAGAAATTGCAATAGAAGGGTAACGGGATAGCTATTTAATCTGTGATCGACTTATAGTCTTCACTAGTTTAAATGAACAGATCGGATTAGCTAAAACAATCAACACAAGAAAGGCACTAGGTAAAGTTCGAAGGTCTACCGAGCATTTCGAACGTAAAGATGATTTGAAGGGATTTAAAAAGGTAATAGGTGAGTGGAGGAAGCGAAATGGGGGCGAGGAATTTTTTTCCACGAAAACCAAGTAAGGGTAAGGGCTAATTAAAATACGTACGAAATATAAAGATGATGCTTATATACATATTTACGCCGTTTTCAACGTCCCTTTGCCTATATGTGATCTGAAAGCCTTCGCTGTAATAGTACTCGATAGTCTTCTCAATCCATAACTGACTTATATTCAGATTACTGAATACGCTATATAGCTTAACGAGATCTCTTGAGAAAAATCTTTACGATAGCGCACTGGTTAGCCACAAATCGACTGCTATGGCCAAGTATTTATTATATAGTATATAGAATGTCTATATATAGAATTATATAGAAAGGTTTATATATTATACAAAATGTCTATAAAATTGTATCACATATAATACGATTTAAAGATATTCGAATATTTATTTGTTTTCCGCACATTTAGCGTAAAATAGCGTGTAGCACGGCCTCTTTGGATGCTATGCATGATCAAGATGAGAGTACTTAAAAATAGAACACTACAGAAATGAATGTACCAACCTCAGAAAGACTCATTTGCATATAAGGCTACGTTGCAATTTACCATACTACAAATTTACCATACTACAGTAAAACCTTTTTTTCTTCTACGGAACGAGTGATCTGTTCGATAAAAAATATAAACGGCTATTAATTTTTGTTTGCCAAAGTTCATGCTGTCAACTATTGTGATACATGTTGTTATTTCTAGTCAACAGTGACTCCCAATCGTCTCAAAATATAAGTTACTTTAATGGTTAAAAGATAAATTTATTTTGGGTGTAACATGAATCGATTTGATACGATTGCTGTTTTTACATTGAAAGCAATGAATATCAGTATGTTTATCAGTGTTGTTACCTGCCAGGTAAGAATACTTTTTTTTCTTATACACGGTAACTCTGATATCCATGCCGTTGTATGTAAATCCTAATTTTAAACAATAAATTGTACCAATGTTTGCCCACAATCATCTCTCTATGTGTCTCTACTTAGTTACGGTTATCTGGCGGGACTTATTTCATTACCCCATTTTAGTAATACTCTCTTCCTGAGTCAGTCAATATACTACTCTTCTTCGTTGAGCTTCTTCTGACCGTACTGCTTTCCACTAAATCTTCCTATTTTCCCATTGCCATTATGCATGCACCGCATAGCACGTATTTTCCTACCTTAAAAAATAATTGATCTAGGTTTTAAAATAACCTGTACCACTGTACTACGTAGACACAAGTAAATTTTAGTTTATTGACCCCACGGCATGCCTCCTATTGCACCCTCCGTACTGCACCTATTTTCACTGCCCTGTTGAAACATCCTCGTAGTTTCGATGCCTTGTTGCAATTAACGGGTTTTGTCATGTTAGTCAGTCCTTCTCGAAGATCCTACCGATATATTTTACCAATTTTCCATGGAATACACAAAAGTCAGAAAAATATTAATATAAACAGCAAAAAAATGTAGGAACCCAAAATGTTCTCTTAGATTTCTATCTGTTGCTTACATTATGTTGCTCAATTGTCTAAAAGGCAGAAAAAGACATGTCATGTTTTCACTCGGTGGAAATTACTTCAGACTGTACAACTGGGATTTGGACGATTGAAGTACGTACGATGAATACAAAACCAAATTCCTTATATATTTTTGATACAATGCCCCAATTCTATTTTTAAATCGCTTTCATAGTAATAAGTGCCCGGTACGCCAAGGCACTATTCTCATTCCGATTAACCTGTTCTTCAATTTTTACATTCATTTTCCACAATCCTTCCCTAACATTAAAAGCCTCACCTTTTTTTTTTGTAGACCTCAAGGGGCAAGAAAAAAAAGAAAAGAACAAATGGGCAAAAAAATATTCACTCACATTCGCATTACGCTCTTTAAAAAAGTATGCATCCGACCATGGAAAATAAAATCTAATCTATGCCGTAATGGCTTATATTTCGGCGGTTATTAAGTATTTCGGCAAAAGTTGCCAGTTTCCCTTCGAATCGTATTGAAGAATGAAAGCTTTCTCTATGACTTAATTTCACACCCGGTTTTTAGCTTAATTATTAATCCCGAATTATGAACAATTTCGGCAAAATCGACTGTTTACCCCTCAATGAAATAGAAGAATAAATCGCCAAAAATGCCCATATTCCCTAAGTTAGCGTTACGTTCCATGGGAAAGTATATCTAGATCCGTTCGATGGCCAGCTGATCCCAAGCTGAACTTTAGCTTGAAACAACTTGAAAACTGAAACTTGAAAAGTTCAGTTGAGCGCGGCTATTTTATTTATAGGGTCTGTTTGAACCAGACAGATGGACGCTCAATTTTAGTAGTACAAACAGTGAAGATATGTTTTAAGTTTTACGTCCGATATTATTGTGATACATTTTATAACAATACAACGTGAAGGAATCGATGCCAATGTCTGATGCAGCAGAACAAATCGGAGTAAATCATTATGATTGCATTGCGCAGTAGCTATTAGTCTTGTTAGTTTAAGAGTAGATAGGATATAAAAGAGTGTCCAACTATTGAAAAATCTGGCTTCAGGTGCTCTCGGACCAAGCCTATATGTAAATTGTAGGGTTTAAAATTACTCGACTATAAGATGTATTGTGCATCCATATAGCATCATGTAGCTGTTGGGTCGAAATATACGCATTAGCGTGAGTAGCACATGATTTTAGCTAAAAATACATGATCTTACAATGTGAACGAGACAGGCGGGATGGTCATTGAAACGAACGAAGGGTGAATCACGTATTGTCATATATGACCCAGTAAATAGTTAATTATTATATATAGTTAGTCCTAAGCTTCGTCCAGTATTTTGGCAACGTTCATGGTAGCGGGTAGATTTAAACCTCAGAAGTCACCAAAACGATCGGAACAATGAGGATTGTTGACATTGACCATTTGTAACTTAGTCTTCATTTGACGGACATATGTAACGACAAGAGTATTTGGGTTGGAAACACAGCCAGCTCGTAAACGAATTTCTTTTAAAAATAACAGTAGCGGTGGAAATCATCTGTGAATTTCTACAAGTTGTGAAATGTGGAAAAAATTTACTAACAACACGTGGACTATAGTTATTATCGGTTGCGTTAACATCAGCTTACGATGTTATTGGTTGGTAATAATAAGAAAGGTAGAACAAAAATTATTGGGAAGCGTAAATATTATATGATATCTCAGTCCGTTTTAGTTTGGCCCTAAAAGTATACCATTCTTATAGAATCAATCTCATCATTCAAGCCTCGTTCATGTAAGGACTGTCAGCCTTTTAGGGTAGCCTTCCTTAGGGTATATGATGTCGATTGACAAGACCATGGGCTGCAATTTGTCGCACAAGCAGTGTCAGTATATCGATATAAAATGCACGCAATACAGGCCCATATTTAGTAAAGATTCAAGAAAGCAAAATGCAAACTAGCATATCTCTAGCAAAAAAAAATTGTTATATATTTGCATGATAAATAAACCAGGATATTCGAAGATAGCAACGATATGAATTTACTCGAATGATATATAGTAATATTATAGTTCATTACCATCCAATATGTCTGATTCCGTGAATCCGTACGGAGACAACAATGACAGTAGATGCAGGTTATATAATTTAAGGCGAAGGTAAACATGATGAAGATACTGTAGGTAAATACAAAGAGAAAAATCCATAGCGCTTCATTAAATGTGGGTAATCGGCGTAAAGATGGGTTTATATTAAACTACTATAGATGGATTGCGAGAAGAGTGCACCATAATACTGATGCTAAACACTATGAGAAAGGCAATTATCTCTAGGTTGTATCTATTGAGAAGGTTAAGTTTACGGATCGAATCTAGGACGTCAAGAACGGGAAGTATCTCATTTTCTGATGGCTGACAACTTCGGTTGATAGTAGTCGAGGGTCCTAATAGTAGTCAAGGCTAGGTGGCTTTCATTAAGAAATAGGTGTACAGATCTGGGTCCTCTATCTATATACATGAAATACGCATTAGTCGAGATGAACGCGAGACCAGCAGCAGAGCCTAGAATTTTCACAAGGACAAAATGCATAGAACTGTGGACTATACTGGGTGGTCATTGAGGTGCCCACATCTCGGTTTTTCGTAGTATCACAGAAGAGGCTCCTATAATTACTTGCGCTCGAAATGAGACTAATCATAAAAAAAAACACAGCAGAAGCATGCGACGGAAGAAACACGAAACAGAACACTGTATTAGGTTACATCCTATGTAGCAACGAGAGCCCTCTAGTAAAGAAAATACCGGTAGGGACGCTAAGGCCTTATGCAAAGAATCTGAGCACTATATTATTATATGATGCCTCAGAGTTCCCCCTAGACCTTTAAGAAAACTATTGACTAAATGGCGAATGGCTTGCTAAATGATAATGCGAATTTTAGAAAATGATCTAAAACAAACAATTCTACAAGCCATAGAACGAAATTTAGAGAGCACAACCAATCGAAAGATACGAAGGGAGCAGTTGAGGCATACGGAAGAATTAAAAATCATTAAACGATTACAAGGGGCAACAACCAAATATAATAGTTACTAAGCCGGGCAACCTGGAGCAGTCCTATGCCAATATAGTCCAGAGGCATCGATACTCAAACAACACAACTACAGGTAATATAACTACATTCTACACGCCTTTAAACAAGAATGACCTGCTTCTAAGGGTCTGCGTGCAAGTTAAACCATTGTGAGTCGAGGCCAGTAATCATAAGAAAAAAGATACGGAAACAATACCTCCCACAGATACGAAACTACGTTTAATTGAAGCGAAACGGGCGAGCTAGTAAGCGGTAGAGGAAAAAAAATAACTTTTCAGCCGTGCGATTTGTAGCGGAGAGTGCTAGAATTCAGACCAAGAGAAAACATGCCGAATACAACGTCAAGTTGAATCGCTATAATACGAGCAACAGTCGTAAGCTACGGGAGCTGAGATACGCATATATTATGTATCGAGCTTATTCAATAATATCCTAGCTAAAACGGAAGTCCGTACAATTAAAGTGCGGAGGGGTATCTATACGAAAGAAAAGTTCGTAAGAAGTGTATCCTTAAAACCTACCGATCTATTACTATATCCACTATTCCGTACAGATTAATGACTCGGTTTATCAGTAGCAGCTGGGAGGTACGGGTCGAGAAACAGGAGACCTTGAACGAAATGCAGGATCGATTTCGAAAGAACAGGCTGGGAGATAATAGTACCTTCATGCTGATGTCGACCGTAGAGATAGTTAGCTATCACAACAAGGGCACTTTCGAGGTGCTTTCTTTAATGCTACTAAAGAATGAGGATGTGAAACTCGTCGAGATGTGGAAGCTTTAGATATCAGTATTGTTCGCGGCCGTCTTTATTGGGCATATGGGGCACAGACTTCAACTAAAATTTATCCAATCCAGAAGTGCGAAACTAGTTTTTCTTTTAGGGCAGATATGGTTTTACAGATCCCACATACAAGTATTTAAAGACTACGGTAAAGCAAAGCCACAAGTGGCGTTTGAAACAGGCGAGATCACCGTTGGACACGGAAGCGCCGAGGACACTTACTTGATTACATGCTGAGATATTAGCAGGCGCCCAGCAGGTTTGACATAGTCTAGTGTAAATTAACCTAACGTCAAGAGCTAGCAGAAAGATACTCAAAAAGGAAGTCAAACGTATGTAGCTAGAAGTGCCCTAAGGAACCAGGACATCGCGCCACATCAGAACTTCGTAACAATCAATTGGGATTACAGTTTGGCAGATCAAGCGCAATATTACATCACCAATGGCCCATAGCCATCTTGACAGTGCCGGAAGTCCTTGGACATGAATCAATGGGTTACAAATAAAACACGGAACTGATCAAGTTCTATAAGCGCTAGCGTATAGGAGTCGGTTATCAGTGAACAAAAGGTCACACCTGAACCATTACTACATAGGTATTGAACCGCAAGTGTTGAGGACGGAAGTGATGAGGAGCCACTGAAGATAGCGGAACGTTGGCGGCTAGACAACATTGGGTATGAAGGAAATTTTGCAACCTATATATCGGTGGAATGGAGCCAGGCGCATCAATAACATGTGGTGGCATTAGGCTGCAACAGAGGTAAATACTCTTACGACAACTGAGTTTATCAGAGGGGATACGTTGCATAGTTATAGTCAAAACGTCCATTGACATGTTAATAGACTCGCTTACACGGCTGGCGTATGGCACGATCATCATACATATGAGCGGTGCTATGACGTACTATTCGATACGTAAAGGCGCTTTTTACCAAGCTATATATATGTAAATTATAGGAGAGGAGCGGAACGAAATAAGCAAGTTCAATGATCAGCATAATCCGGAAAGTGGATGTCTTCCAGATCCGACGTTGTAATCTCGGATACAGACAAATATATATTTTTTCTAAAACTTTTGATCTGAATCATCCTGTTCTAAGTCTCAGGATTTTTCACAGGTAGGTAGTTTATCGACATTAAATCAGTTGACGCAGTAGCTTTTCAGATTTACAACATAATGTTCTTTGGGAGCTCCGTTTCGGGCTTTGCAGTGTCTGAGAAAGACGATTTGAGCACCTCCCTTCTGTCAGCGTCGTCGTCAAGCGACATGTGTGATCAGGCATGTCGTATCGATTAACAGCTATAGAAGATCCTTGCGCCTTTTCTTTAGATTCACAGATCTTAACTGTATTAGCCTCTTGCAATTCACCGCATTTGCTTTGCTAAGGTTTTTGATATGTCGGCCTTACTAAGTAGAACTTCAACAAGCTAGCGGCGCACTCACGGCCGCAACCAGAATTACTAGCGAAATTGAAACAGCGCCCTTGTAAGTGAGCTATAATTAATAGCAAAGATACTTTTCAACCTTGTAATGATGCGATGATCAGAATCCTTAAGCATTCCATAATTAATACGTATTGCTTTGCGCCAGCTGCCGAAGCTTGCAAAATCTTGTCGGTATCAAAAAGCTTCCCGTTGAGAGCACTTTTCAAGAGGTCCTTGAAAGTCTTCCACAATGTCAGAGACGCTTTACACGGCTTTAGACGGTAACAGCCTTTAATTCAATGACTGTAAACGATAGGGTTAATGTCGAGCGCGCGCGCGCTCTCTGGTCCTCTAAAATAATGGCTGGAACCTGGGTCTGCTATTGCTACAGGATCCACAAACGATATAACGTCCTTAATCTGGACTAACTCAATTACATTCGTTTTGTATGCTGCCGGGGTAAAAACCCAAGACTTCACCAAATTTTTCGAAGCATTCACTATAATACACTGGTTGAGTCTTGAGCTCTAATGCGTTGCAAGATACTAGAATCGGCCTAGGTGAGTGGGGCATTTTGCGTATAGGAGTACCAGGAGCACTTTCCGCGTCTGATCATCCAAACGTAGAGCAGTGCCGCTCAAATATAATGGATCTTGCTAACTATCCAGTCGTTTATATAGCTACACTTTGCGAGATAGCAGCTCCCTATGCTGTTTGGCTACAGTCGTGTCATCATCGTGCTAAATTTAAATAGCTATACGTATAAATAGGGAAATGAGGACAGGTCTGCTGCGTATATACTCATATATGTTTTATTCTTATTGGCTCAAGATAATACCACATCTGCCATAGCAGCGTTAAAGAAAAAAAACTACTTTTTGAATACTAAATTGAGTATAAAGTGTTATAACTGTATCAAAAGTATTCGTTATCGGGTTGCGCTGCGTCCATTTAATATTTGTATTTATTACTGTGTTATGTTCAAACAGGTTTGTCATAGTTATTTCATGGTAATTTGTTTTTTTTCTATTTTAATCAGTTGATATTAGTTTGTCTCAACTTTTAGCTCTATCGATTCGTTAGGTCGCCAATAACTATTCTTCTTGCTTTACAGTACCTTGCTCAAAATTCAACCCGTACGGTATATTGCCGCAAGTTGTTTAGGTCATAATGATTCTGGTTTTGTATCTCGGTTGAGCAGTCGTCACTATCTTTGTCATCACAAAAAAACTGACCTAATGTTCAGTCTTACGCTGACCGGTTCCAAAAGCTAGCATCTGCTGCGGAGCTGTGGCTTAACCTTAAAACTTCCATATTTCAGAGCACTCACCCACTAGTTTTTAGGTGCCTGTAAACTTTAGCAATGAGTCTGCGATATGAACCATTTCGGAGATAGGTTAGTAACTTCCCTGGATTGAAGACTTGCTAACTATTTTGCTTCTAATCCGTTTACCTTATGCCACGCTCCATGCAAAATACCTACATTTAAAAGTACAGCTCAACTTTTACTCATTATTACTCAGATCTCACCCATTATTATACGCGTTTAACGGCGAAAACAGTGTACACATCTTAAAGTTACACTTAATTTTAGACGAAAATGAGATTAAATCGCTCAACAACGACGCAAGAGTATCTCAAGCACTTTTCTACTTTTAGCTCTCTGTAGCGTATACGCTTATTTGGCGCCTAAGCTTCAGCGCAAGGTTCTTTGAGCGATCTTACTATAAAAGGACATAAATGGCATTACCGAAATATTGGCCTGAGATGTAGTGTCTCAAGGTGGCAAGAAGCGAAGAACTGCCAGCTAGTTATGCTACATGAAAAAAACAGCAGGGTGAAATCGAAATAATTATATATTATGCGGCCAAAAAGAGTTCGATGGAGTTGTCTCGCCATGTTGGGAGACAGCTCCATATATATGGGAGGCAAAAACGCGGAAAAAACTGATCATATCATGATAAACTAACATGTTCCTATAGTAAGAAGCTTTTTTCGACGGTGATGAAATCGGTGAAGAATTATATATGCAATCGAGTTAAATCGTGTCCTGTAACTGCAATAGTTATTTGGCGGATACGCTCTCCTGAACGAACACAAGGCATTACAACAGATACCGAATAAATACCGTTATAAGGGTCGAGTTCCACCAAATTCCAGAAGACTAATGTATGTTGTTCCTGAAATAAAATTACATCCCTAATTAACTTCGTTGATTAGGCTCAACAGCTGACATGGAACTTGTGTTCTTCTTGGTTATTTCCCTTGGGTGAAGATTTGTTTAGTTTCAAGATGGTTCATGTCGCGAAGGGCGCAAAGTGAAGCCCTCGTTGACTGTGGCAGCGTACACGGCGATGACATTTGTGTTACCAACATTTCTCTTTGAAGAATAGACGATGTGAAGAACCCCACGGTGGGATTCATTACCTGTCATCACTTACATCAGACACACGTGTAAGGACGTGGTCTATTGGGTCAGGTGTAATTGAATGTATTCAGCACGGGACGACTGCTGTTTGATTTATGGGTACGGTAATACTCAAAATTAGACTCGAATAAAGTGTTCTGCTTTTTCTTTTTTTTTTTTTGTAAAAGAAGATATGTATATAGTTTACTGGTAAGTAAATGTGGTCGCTTAGTCTAAAATACGCAGATATATATATACGTTTAGCATTGCACTGCTTATAGTTGGCTCATATTTATGGAAAAAGAATCCAATTGTGTATCCCTCTGCCCTGAGTACAGCGGTTTTCAGTTGCTTTACACACCTCTTTTAAAAAAAGAAAAGTTATTGCAAAGCCAAAAATACAACAAGGCCGAAGTAGGCTTACACTTAACTAAGGAGTAAGCTTTAAAAGGCGAAGGGATTTTTCTTACAGTTGGAAGAGATAGACTCGAAGTTTAAAAAAAAATAATAATTTGCAATTGAAACTGAAGCTGATTCTACTGTAAGCTTCGATTTTCTATGTGGAAGCTCATCGTTCTCTTTTCGAACTGTAGAATTAAATCATATCCAACTACGGGTCTGCTTTTGCTTTTTGTAAAGGTTTGCTTTTTAGTCGATTTTTTTTAAGATATTTCTTTTTATTTGCTACGGCCTTCAGTTATACTAAGCCTCATACGGTTGCTTTCAGCAGGCTAACGGCATACGTACGCGCTTAGCCCTAGGCCTTAGCCTACTCGGCCTATGATATTAGGCCGATGATGTTACCATGACGGCAGACGTTAAAAGTGAGGGAAAAGAAGAGTGTATTCGAGTGAGTAAGAGAAAACACATATAAAATATTCTCAGTTGTCGGCCTACGTGCTCGCGCTAGACATTCAGACAATGCCAGCAGTAGTTTCATTCATGAAAACAGAATTAAATACAGGAAAATCGGATAGATCTATCAGTAATATGAAAGGATTACCATGCATAGCAGAACAGTCTAGAGGGGAACGAACTGGCTGGAACGTGTACACGCGGGCGTCGGTACTCACCACCCCAAAAAGGCAGCCAGGCCAAGACTGGGGCAGGCCTAAATATGCATATACCATTTCATGTAAACTCAGTATAGCTTTGTGCCTCTACCTCCATATACAGCTGTCTGCAGAGGATAAATGATAGAAAAATGCCCATGATAAGTTTACTGCCAAGCCGAGAGTTTTCGAACGAGACAACAAACCAGTAAGCTAATGATGAGATTTTGTCACATTTCTAAGGCTACCAGGTTTCGGGTTGAGTTAGTGTAGCAAGTTCAGCCTTGAACGCTGCTTGGGGTCAGCAGTCAATGGTGACCAAGAATGCTGACCATATATGAAGACGATTAGTTTTATGACCTTTGTTCAGTAGGGAAAGACTGTAAAGGGGTGGATATACGAATTACATAAGAATGGTAAATATAGTATACATTCCCACATATAACGGTAACGACAGCGATAGCAGTAGAAGCGCATAGTGTAGATACAATATAGCTGCAATGTAGCATCGTATAACGTAATACTTCGCACGCATGAACGTAAATGGACCGTTTGTGCGTGGGTGATGGCTTGTACTGCTGTTATCTTTCGTAGCGGACAACTGACGTAACCATCAATGCGATACAGAGAATCTCGCAGCCTTTGCTTTGATATAGACACATATTAAGCAGCATTCGTAGCATATGTCATGCGAAGGTTCACCATTGAAACCCCGGCGTGAAAATATATTGCTAGAGAATTGTCGCCGTATGTCGTTTCACAGCAGTGTTTACGATAGAGAGAGTGAGAGGGGGAGAAGGGATGTTATCCATACAACTGGAACTGGGTCAATCGTGTTCCGGAGCCATTTGCAACGCCTTACTCAGCTTATTTGATATCTCTAGCTATTCTGCTGTCCCTTTCCTTTATATGATTATTAATTAATTAGACAATTCATTTAGTTTATAGAATAGTATACCGTTAAAAAGAGCAAGGGAAACGGGACGCAATGGACGAACTGGAGTATATATAAACATACATGACACATAAAGCTATTATTTAAAATTCTTTCATTTTATAATAATAATAACGTGGTTTTTGATCGCCGTTAGTCAGTGCCTTTAGCAGCGTCGGGTATGAAAGGGCATAATACAAATATAACGTTTCCGCTAGTGAAGTAGCTGAGGTACGTGAACAGTTATTTTGCCTCAGGTCTCCGAAATTCTTGTAGCTGGGTGACATGCTGAGGAGTTCTTCTTAATGATTATTTCTGCCTCGTATTCCTTCTCCTACGTATCTGAAAATAGCTTCTCGCAGTAGATTCGATATTAAATAAAAGGATATTAAATTAATGACGAAGCGTGCTTTTTTGTAGATGAGCTTCGGCGTTTGGCAGCTCAGAGTTGTGCCGTACTCTGACGCGCGGTGAAGCAGATTTCGAACATTTTGCACGATATATAGATATGTAAGGTTTGCGGCGAACATGATAAGAAAAAATATGAAATATTTTTTTTAATTAAGTTAACTCAGGTTTAGTGCAACTGTTCCGTCTACTATACCACGAGGGGGTAAAAGTTGTGGATTATCACTCTCCAAACGTTTATCGTACATTGCAGCTTTTCTAAATATCTGGGAATTTCGCTCTCTTCGACCAGTTTTTATTGGGGTTCCATTTTCGCCAACCATAATTCTATCATGTTCGTAATAGTTCTCGTTACAATTTCCAACCAACAGCATGACAAGTCATGACGACCACACGGTATAGCATCTAAATTAAGACTTTTTCTTATGGCCTGTTTCTAAGACTTTACGTAATTTTCTTACGTATGTTAGAAACGTCATTCTTGACGGGCACGTTTGTTTGACACGAACATCATTCATCGCGATTACATCCTCCAGTTCGGCTCCAAAATGCAGTTACGTATACTTCAAATGCACAGTTCTGGGAACGCTTCCATAACACAAACGGGCTAGTCGACGCTGTCATGTCAAGGGTTGTTGAACGCTCTACGTATGGTCATCCAACGGGTTTCAATTTGGCCTGTTCGTAGTTTCAATCAGATTAGCGTAGGACTGACTGCGCTAATCTGATTGAAACTTCATCTCGTTGGAAGACTTTCTCCAGACAGTTATGAAAATCGAAGAAGACCTGCTTGGTCTTAATCGACCTAAGTAGCAAACAAAACTGGTCATATCTCTTGGTTTGGTTGCCCTCAAAGAATATCTGTCTGACTTTTATGACATTTGACGTGTATCCGAAGTGTTGACGAACAGTCCGCGACATCCTACGATCACTTACATCTTCTTTTTGTCACTAACGTCCTTATCGAAGTAGAAGTCTAATTAGAGATGCACTTCTGAAATAGAGTAATTTTGCAACGCGGTGAAGTATTGATTTGGAGTGGTCCACAATTTCGGTGGGGTCCGTCTCCTGTGTAAAGTGATGGATGATAATGATACATGATTGACTGTACTTATAGTTTCGGAGCCATTGTGCATGGTCCAACTCGCTAGACAGCTAGACAGAAGCTATTTGAGACTATATTAAGCATAAATATCACCTTAAGTCTAAAAAAAAAAAACATTTCCCGTTCCCAGGAGTGTTACTTATAAGAACTTAGCTCATTATAGTACCAGTGTTTGTTGACGATGTTGAAAAGAGAAACGTGCGATGAGAGCAGGTCCTTGTCTCATATAGAATTTTCAATCGAACAATTTGATTACGGTAGCATTGCGTATTCAGGCTTACCAAAAATGTATCTAGCTACTTAGCACCATCTTTAGCATCTTAAACAGTCAGCAGGGCTTCGGCTTTCTCTAAGTTCTTTTGCTGCGTCTCCCATAGTTAACTGAGCTGTACAAATAAGAGAACGTTCGCGGAGTTTGTTAGCGTCATATGTAATAGGTAAAACCCACACGTATCGTGATCGTTTGCCCTGCTTGTTCAAGTGAACCATGGCCAACGTCCTATCGCATTGTTCACAACAACAGAGACCTCTATCTAATGTTGGCCTATTTTGAATGTCGTTAAGGTCCTGAAATAAGTTTGCCACCTGTTTAAACAAAGCACTACTTGCTTGTGACACTACGTGAGTAGCATAGTCGGCTGCTAGAACAAGTTCCTGGTCAGTGCCGTTAGGCGATTTCCAGATTCTTCTGCATTTCATGGCGTCTTCGGCTGCTGCCGAATACTATGTATAGCACAACTACGAAAAACCACCTTATAGTCCCGTAGAATCCGCTATGCAGTGTTCGGCTATGTGACTCGGTACCTTCTATTCTATTCACGACTGGAATTGACCACAAAATATTCGAATATTATTATTCAAATAGTTTTTAATGTAGGGTTGAAAAACGTCGCTAGGGATTTTTATGACTTCAGTCAGTTTCACGTAACTAAGTATTGATCTAGTAATTTTTACTACACACTATTACTAACCGCTCTGACTGTAAAATGGCCCGCCAATTCTTAATAAAAACGCGTTCTTTCAGTGTTTTCTTACCTAGGCTCTGTTTGTTAGAGTCGTATCAACAGCATTAAGAAAAGCTAAATATCCGCTAGACACGAACCTGCTCGATCACTTCGTACTCAAAATCAAGCAGGTTGAACGATGTCAACAAATTGCTCATCATGTAAAACAGCACCTCGGTGCCTCCACGGAGCGGGCTATCAGAAGTGAACTAGGATAAAAAGAAAAGTGAGAACGTAATACTTAGCAATCGATGAAGTTTACCTCATACTTTAGTGAAATGAACGTTTGGGTGCTACCTAATAAGTACGCCATACATTTAGTTAGATCGAGCGCAAGTGATTCACGGCCGGACCGCGGGATGATCGTAGTTGAAATAGGCTTAAATCTCCATAGTTGTGTGCCACGCCGATACCAAAGGGGCTAACACTTAAAGGGAACTGTGCTCACTAACACGTTCTCATTGTAATGACAAAAGCAGGTACCATACGCTAGCCTGGAGAGCATTTCGACTAGACGTTGTAGGCACCCTTATGAGCTTCGAGTTCAGGCGCATTTTAATCGACCGTAACAAACTCCGAATTTTCGTAAGCTTTGCCTGAGTAAAGACCCTATCTTTTTTGCTCATGGTCAGACAAATATCGCTTGAATGAGCTATGGGGCAGAAGATCTGCAACAGACTTCATTTTAATATGTCTAATATAGGTTACTACATGCTATCAGTTAGTGAGTAATCGTGTATCAACATTATTAGCAGGAAACTATCGTATGGTGAAGAGCGGGAGCGCAATGAATCAGGGTACCTTTCGTTTGCTAATTATTTACTGTAGAATCGTCCTTTTACAATGTCTTCGGGTCAGTAAAAAGCAACAAATCGGTTAGAGCATAGAACTTGCTCCGATTAAGCGACAGTATAACTAACTACTTAAATAATAAACAAGCAGTCACTTCAGAAACAATCTATAAATGGCTTCTCAATCGAGTAGAAGAACGAGCTATTGTAGTAAAAAGAATTGCAAAAACTTAGGCTTGATTCCTAACTGAACGACCTAAGAAGATAGGCCAGCAGGACGCGTCTTAGGTGTTGGCTAGTTGTTTAAATATTAGGTTTGGAAAGCATTCGAGTTGTTTTGATTTCCAATTAAACTGATAGTTTTTGTTGACTGAATAATAAGTGTACAGCCATATTTTCTACTAGGTACAAACGGCGATGGCCTTGCCGTTGCTTAACGTGTTTAGAATCTATTGAATGCGGCCTAGATTGGATGGCTAGCGCCACGCGTGAGCAGGTGATTGGATTTCCAGCGAGGATCACGAAACTCCTTAGGTCCCTTCTAAGTTCGCTAGAACATTAATATTTATACGTTCATCCGGGTTGTCCTGCACGTGGCTTTACGGAGCTCTAGAAAAGATCCTCGTCCTGCAAAGGCTGCCGAGGAATTGTCGTCGCACTGCGCCGGTGGTGCTTATAGTTGAGCTACGTTCCCTTAACGGAAACACTTACTGCATGTCGATAATGTTCAAATGTTTAACGGTGAAGCCTTCTGCCTTACCAGAAATCTTAAGCCACGATGGATAACTATAAAGATTTGTGTTTCTTAGAACAATCATACACTACCGCAAACATAATAACCACTACTAAAATAGAAAGTCTGACATATTTACGTTCAGGCTAGAATTTGGGCCTCTCTTGATTGTAATCGGTATTGCTGTTTTATTATTTATATTTCCACTGGTCCTAAGCGGCCGTCGGCTGGTTTGTGATAAACGAAGATCATAGTTTATCTATCCGTCACGGAGTTAGTAAAGCATAGGACAAGTTTGTGTTGAATCGCTTTAGAGTGCTTAGCAAATACTACTACGGTTCTTCCGAACTGTCCGCCTACATACAGTCGACAAAGAGCTGATCCATAACGACGGCTGGGGCCAGACCGGGTTTCGAGTTTCCCATATATAAAGAGGTAAATAGAATAGAGCGATTTATATAACGGCAAGCAATGCCCACGTAGTCCTCTGTGGAAAGGTGTTATTATGTGTGTAAACAGTACATCGTACAACGCATCTGATTACTAGCGGATCTGTTATATGGAGTGCTTCTAGCAGTGATGGGCGCTATACGAAATTTAGATTTCCTATGAGCAAACTGTTATGATGGGGCCAGCGCTAAGGCATCGCATTTGGTAGCAAACCGTTCAAATTTGGAAAGAAAATGGGTAGACTCTAAGAAGGCGGATGTGGCCGAAATGACCAAAACTTAGATGAACCACACACTTTCTCAGCATTGCGAAAATCAACTTTAGTTTTTTTAGGTAAGATATTAAAGGGCAGTTACAAGTAGAAGCGAAGTGTAAGGAGATATAATAACATTGAAAACTTACGTAGAGAAGTTGTACGGCAGCTCGGTTTTTTGTTAAAATAACAGACGATCCTGACCCTATTCATAATCGATTAAAAGACCTATGACAAGAAAAATTGAATTCACAGAAGCTGTTGATGTCGCAAGTATATTTCAATCAATGTTTACGGTTTTTTTCCGGATATACGCCTTTATCCTGGATTTTGATTCTAAAAAGCGTAGAGGCTGCGATCACGTAGCTGTAACAGCCTTCGAAATCCTAAAGGACAGCCTCGATACTGACGAAGGAACGTACAGCATAACTGATATCCAGCAAATATTCAACTCAGTCACTCGACATGTTTGTGATCGGATTAAATGTTTATGATCTGGTTCCTGAGCGATCATGTTTGCTAGACAAGAACGAATCGGTCGTCTGTACCAAAAGAACATTTTGTCAGGAGTCTGTTATTTTTGTATTGCCTGAAAATTTACTCACACGCCTTGTTCGTTTTGCGATTTTCATCAATGATCCAAGGGCCATTTGGAAGGAAAATGTACAAAAGAGACTTTGCTAAAGTAGTTCCGTGACAAAGGCTAAGAAAACGTTATAATAAATGGAATTAAAAAATTGCAACTAATTAAGCAAGCATCAGGTTTAGTGCTGACGTATTATATAGCATAAACGGTTCGTTGTTAGTAACAATGAGTTGTTTCTATTGTTATTATACATTTTACTAGATACACTAGCTTTTATATATATTACCATAATGCAGTGTTATTTCGAGTGGACATTGCGTCTAATAGTTCAATTAACCTGTATAAAGAAGCAGCAAATTGGGCTTTTAAATAGCTATACGAAATTACCTAGAAAGACCTTACGATCAAGACATCACAGTGATATCATACGAACTCCAACGGAATGAGCAGTACTCTTCGTATCTAAATGAAGAAGCGATAATTTATCTCGAAAGCCACCTAAAGCTGAAATGTTCTCGCAGGTGGCATTTTTTCAATGGCGACTGTTACAGTTCAGAACGATACCAGCTTAAATATAAGTTTCTTGTTATTACTTGGGAGTGCTGAACCATTCTATGGCTAGAAGTTGGTATTTCGTTAACCGTATGAATCAACATTGCCACGATGACCCGACTGTTTATTTAGTAGCGTGACTAAATTAGCAGTTCCGCGAGTCCGTTCATTGATTATAGCTTAGCTTCATAAGACCGTTCACTGACTCTTCATTATAAAACGCAATGTAGTTTAGTTTAGAGATAACACCTGCAAAGAGGCGATATCTCTTCGTGGTAACGAATGGTCAGTCGTATCCAAAGTCACTGAATCGGAGACCGTATGTAATACATATTGTCGGTATGTACTAAGGCTATGTACATGTAATCTATACGAAGTAGCAGGCCCGTAGAAACTTGATTTATTCGTGGGCAATTTGTTAGATCCCTTCAAGAATCTTGCGGAGCCAGAAGCTGAGTTTGGAGTGGTGCATTATCTGAGTGAAAACTGGGTGCTTTTTTCCTCTATGCAAAAAATATAGCTGGCCCAAAATAGAACAAGGATCATTTTCTACAATCACTGACTATAGCATATGCTAAACAAGTCGTGTGCTGCCCTGGCCGAGATGCTTTCCTTCCTCGAGGATCCTTTGAGGAGTCTGACATTTTCAAGCTCAGATTTAATTTATTAGTGGCAACATTGCAGTAGAGTTGGAAAACAATGACATAAGACAACGAAATAGTGCAGCCCGATGTTCACTACTCTCTCGAAAAGCGTTCCTTGCATGCAGGACATGGTAGCAAGCATCCTGCACGTACAGGCAATCGGTACCTCTGAACGTAGAATATACAAAATTGGTGTCATATGGAATACTCGAGAAACTCTTGTGAAACAGGAACTTCTTCCTCTATACCGGGTTGTGAATCAGCCTGCGCATTTTACCTTTTCAAGACGGTTTTCTAAAAAAATATTTAAATGCTTTTCTGTCCCGATCATTGACGCTGATAATAAATGAGCAAAAGTTATATTTACAACACAACAATGTCCAGTTGCAAAGTTAGTCATCTACTCCATACAAAGATGAACCAAACGTTTAACTTATCCATGCTGGACAGAGCTACGTTCGATGGTGGACTAACTAAGAGGCAGAAGTGCAAGTACAATCTATATTTCAACCATCGTTTTACTCTGTAAAAGGCTTATGATCTGATTGGGCATGCCTAAGTAAAGCTTATGGATGAAACTGAGCCCAGCCTGCCGGGCCTAGTTCCGTTCTTAGGACAACCTTCTCTAAGATATACTCTGTCCATCAACCCGCTACTTGACTAGGTTCTTAAAACAGGCTGTTTGAGAGCTACGGTTGTTGCTGTCCATAAAGCACGTTAAAACGTAGCGTACCACATTCGCGTTTCGGCCGTTTTTCGGATCTGCTACCAGACACATTATTGTGGGTTAGCCGTTAATGCTCAAAATTTGCATAGAAGCAGGGCTACGAAGAGTCAAACTCAAATATCTACAGCGACCGAAAGTAGCGAAAAATAGAAACGAAGCATTGGAAGGGAAGCGGTTTTTGATCAAGAGACAAATTAAGCTCATTACTACTACCACCAGTGGAATATAGGCTGGCTGCAGTTATTGCTGTGAGGCATTATCTTTTCGCAGTTTCCGGTTCTTTGTCGGCGCGTTGGGGGCGAACGACGTGGGCGGCTGGTAGGTGCCGCTGCCACAATTTCCTATCCGAGGCCACTCGTGAAACAGAGCCACGTGCGTGAAATCGTCCACTAAACGATTGATATGAATGAATAGGTACTAATGGTGTGTAGAGTGAGCGTAAAGCTGTTTGGAGAGTTAAATATATCGCTTCTGTATGTTGTTGTCAGCGTAGATGATAATGACAGGTAAACTTATGTAAGGAAAGGAACTCGGACACTTGCCTACTAAGGTTAAGCGTCGTTTTGTAGAGTACTCAGAGTAACGGAACTCGACCGATTGTTGCAGCTTGTGTATCTGTTTGACATTTACTTCTCTCAAGTGATCACTTTATTGATCAAGATATCAATCATTTACCTCATGTGTAAATTAGTAGTTAAAGGTTCTAAACTTCCAGGCTAACCCGCAGGTTTCTAACACGCATGTTAGGAAATCATAAACCTCCTCAACAATCGTCTCAAACTTAATTTTTTCCTAGTTCTACAACATCCTCTGCTGCCGAATACAAAGGTCTCAATTAACTAGGTTTTTTTATAGGCACGAAATATACGAGGCCAACTCGTCGGAGTTGGAGCCTTGGTCACCACTGCACCCGATGCTTTGCTTTCTCATCTGCCTTTTGTAGTTATTAATTGCTCTTAATTTCAGTTAATTATATATAATACAGAGGGATATTTAAACGCACTTTATTGTAACCCAGACTGTGCTCAACTATGATACAACGGCTATTCCGCGCTTTAAAAGTTTGAAAGCAATGTATATTCTATATTCCGAAGTCGTTTATCGCGAGTATATAAATATTGCTCCAACGAAAAACTGTAATGGGGGGGGGGGGGGGTATCCTCACATGTTAGAGACCTTCTTATAGTATTTCTCGTTAGTTGACTCACGATTAACAACAATACGCCAACCTGTTACCCCTATGATTTGTTTTCGCCGACCATGACAAATTATTTACAGACGAAACCAGGGGCGAAGTTCCAGGAACAAGGCGCTACGTATTCACGAAACGAATCGGTAACGAGGCTTGTCATTTAAGGCACACTGAATAAAATAAGGCCGTTTTGTCTAGTGTGCTTCTTTTGTTTCTGTGAATGGACTTTGTCTCTTTGCCTTTTTTAAAGTGATCTATAAATCTGAAATGGCCAATAGTTGAAAATGAAGAGTTTCTGATTACATAAAAAAAAAAAACATATACATACGGTGCTCAGTTCAAGCAATTGCTAAATATTTTAATATCTTTTAATATTGAAAGCATGTAGAAAGCAGAATATTACCATTATGATTACTCTGCATGTAATTAATTGTAGTGAGAGATAATAGACACCTCTGGTAGTAATGCTATCAAATTTTTGCGTACTGCGCTGAATAATACGATTAAAGTGAGCTTGGGCTATCTATCCATTGCGCTAACTGTGTATGTATTCCTGGATATGTTGCCAGATACAATCAGGTATTTTCCAGAAATTGATTGCAGATCAGGTATCTCATAGCACGGAGCAGAACTAAACCGGTTTTTGACGACGAAGTTACAGATCATGGAGCATGGGGTGGACAGATCATGAAGCATCTTTAGGTTCATTACCAGTTCCATATCTATTTTTCGTTGTGCTGACCATCGCCACTACCACCCACCGATAATAACACGATCGAAACGTATGCATGCCTTCTTTATCGAGGGTTATTACTGCATCTTGTATCGTATAATTTACTTTCAAGGACTGAAGACATGCCTGAGCTGGATAGCCAAATACTTTTAATGGGTTAGGGGGCGCTGTAGGATGTTGCAATGGGATCCCGCCACATAGGTGGGTGTGGCGTATTTTGAATGCGTTCGTTAGCGCACCATATGTTTTCTTAATAACCACAAATAACTTCCTCACATGTATACGGTCCTTTTTATTTCATTATTACTAAATGCTCATGGCCCTGTCTTATCGTTTATGAACCCTTTAAACGATACTTGGCATTCACTAGGGTCTACAGCTAGTTCGATTAAATATGATACGTGTTTGACTCTCAAAAAAGCCTTGCCAAAACTAGGATTAATTGTAAATGTTAAAAAAGTTAAAATCTTCTAGGCTAAGTATGTATCCGCGTATACTGTAAAAACCCAAAAAGCTTTGCACACCCATTTCGCCTTAATGTATTAATATTATGTCCGATCGGAAAGATGGCAAGAGGATTTTTCCCGCAGAATCATGTAAACCATTGTTAAGTAGATGCGGCGCATGTGTCAACTTGGGCCAAAAACAATGGTCCTTGAAATTAGAAGAACTCGAATTCTGGATCGTTAGTCGAAGACTGCGACGATTGAAGGTAACTCAAACCCAATGTCCTTTTCTAATGGCCGAATGAAAAATCTTACCTAAAGATCTAGGTGGCCTTGGGAATACCTCTTTCTTCTAGTTTCCCATAGTAAAAACATCAGTGACGTGACCTGGTGTTGCTAGCGCTATATTCTTTTACCTAAATGACGCTTCAGTTTATTCTTTCAGTCGAATCAGCGATTTCTATATGCCATTACTAAAAACGCCGTTTGTTCTTGTTAGTCAGTAATCCGATTTATACTGGAAAATCCGCCATGTATCTTCAGAGAATTTTCTGTTTTATCAAAGGAATAGTTCGCGAGACATATCAGTTTCCGGAAATTTTCTATAGCTTAAATCCATAAGATCCTTATGATGCGTATCTCTAATACAAAACATATAGTAAAGTTTATAGTCGATTCAATATATTATGTAATTACTGGCCATAATAATAATAATGATATTGATAAACAGACATATAGAAAGATAAATGGAAGAATTGAAAGCTGTAGTTTTACGTTCACTGGTGATTTCTAAATGTAGCACCTGATTTCTAGCTATCCAGATCTGTAAAAATGTACTTTGAAAAATTTAGACTGAATTTTAGGTTCTAAACCTTGTGAATACACTGTAATAAATGCCGATCTATTTTGCCCCCCTATTTACACGTCCTGGCGGGGAGTCGTCTGTAAGGGATACGATATAACATTAAGCTCATCGTCCTGGCTCATCGATTTCGCGTAGGACGCTATGTCCGTGTGAATATGGACGACCTTGAGATTACCCACCAATGTTGTTGCTATTATTGTTGCTGTTGCTATCCCCTAGGGGACAACGGTTGCCAATAAATGCAGTAGCCATTGTAGGAACTGAACTAGAACGCCTACATCAAAGTTACTGGGGGCCCTTTGCATTGCAATAAGTTAGTATCGAAAGGAGCATGTACGCTAACTGATAGTAAGGGTAGGCAGGATGTGTTCAGAGATGCAAAGTTATGACCCGACCTACCTTGGTACGAATAATAAAGGCCAGAGGTATTTTGGCCTTAGCGACAGGAAATAACAATGTATTCTGTGAGGAAAAATGACGTCTTGCTATATCAGTTTTGTTTTGGGTATATGTCCGTGAGCAAACAAACATTTAATATGTCATGGAAGGCCATATTTAGTAATACTGGCAAAGAATTTAGAAATTAGGACCTGCCTAGTCGATGATCGGGAAAGGCTCGTAAAAGAATAACCGCAAAATCCAATTAATTTTTAAACATGCCATTGAGTTCGCCACCTAACCTTCTACGTGAGCCACATAGCATCCTGCCTATTAAGCCTGCAGCTCTCCCTGATATAGCCAAGCTCATCAAATCTGTGGTATCGTCGCCCTTACACTTCATTTACCCTGCATTCTCTGGCAAGCTAGGCCACCTTCTCACAGTTGTAGGATATGGGCGCCGTAACTTACTACCCAGGTTTGCACGTTATCGGGGCAAACTTTACTTCTTTTTTGTCAAACGACTTTTGGCCATCGCACTACGGTATGTTACTCGCCGTTTTGAGATATTGTTTTTGCCTAGCTGTTCTAATGTCAGTCCCAGCCAGCACGTCTAAAATTAAATACAGTTGATGAAATACGCTGATCTTAGAGCCCAAGAACGGGTCATTGTGCAGTAATACCGTCATGGTTGACCCTGAAGTCTCGTGGATGCCAACCTCGGCCCTAGTATCTTTGGGGATCATTAATTGCAATAAATATATGCAACGAAAGGATCGTGTCAGTTTAACCGTCTAACAAAAATACGGCTGATGAAATGACAAGTATCGGTTGCATTTGTTTCATTATATGTCCCTCGCTCGAAGTTGCCGAAATCAGTTTGGTAGCTTGTTGGGCCAATGAGATTCAGTCCACCGGTTTTATCCTATGAAGTTCCGATAATTCGGTCTGAGACCGTAAGAGACCAAAAAAATGATTCCGTCGTAGGCCTTAAAGGATGCTGTCTTCTGACTCAGTGAAGGAACCCTACGGTCGCCCCTAAAACCGGACTATCTAGAAAAGCAGGTTTGGCCATAGAACGGATTAAAGCGAATTGGCATTCTTTGTTGATTATTATCGTTATGCCACACATAATCATCACATACGCTGTGTCGTAACAAATAGGACCGCGTTCCTTCCCGGAAGGCCTACCTAAACGGGTACCTAGGACCTCTAAAAGGTTTATACAGTGAATATTATGTGCGTTGGTATACTTTTTTTGTTAAATCGGCTACTTTGGTGGTTAAATCGGCTTAAAAATGCTTGAATGCTCTACAGTTACGCTACATAACTGAATTTTTCACGCCATTTTCTTGTTATGGCTATAAAGATATTGAGCGTTTTAAGCGAAAACTGAAGCAGATGTGTTTTATACTTCACAATAAAATTACAAAACCAAATATGCGCTATTTTGATTGATTACCTTTTGCCATTTCCTTGGTTGCACGATGATCCCTTCATTCCAGAACTTCTGTGATTTCTGGGCGAGAAATTATCAGAAGTTATTTCTGCATCTTATCATTAAAACTAAATGAACACCATTTAAAGAGTTTTTCAGTTACTGAAGCAGACGATAGCCTGATAGAGTAGGATCCGGAATACGCGGTCGATGCATTAAAATTTCCCATCAAAATTAATGTTGGGTTGCAGCTGAAGATGCTTGTAGTTTGGTATTGTGATAGTCGTCGTTTCTTTCGATGGCATACGATCAATCTGGTTAGTTTTTAACAGCAAAGGTTTATTCTGCCAAACAGCAGCGACTCGCTACGTACCCATAGCATCGTCTCCTTTGGCTTCAGACCGGCTTTGGCCACACGCTGTGAAGTATAACTTCTTGTTTAATTGTTTTCAATTTTCGCGTCATCGTCACATTATTTACCTTTATCACTCGTGGTCAACGTCTTTAGAAATGGCTCCGTTACGTTGCATTTCTACGGAGATTCTCATACGAAAATAGGACCGAGTAAGTTATCTCGCGTCGATATATATGGCATTCGAATACCGATCTTTTATGTAACTAAGTTTCTCAAATGCTCTGAAACTATTTGATAGTAGATGTGTAAGTTCGTGACGACATCATGGCTACTCACACGTAGGTTTTGCAAATATTTTCATCACTTTCTTCCCGTGACTGGTCGACCACCTTGAGGAGCACGGTTCATAGCGAAATTGAAAAGAAAAATGCGCTACAAAAGCATTTTCAAGCTGCTTCTTCCGATAGTAATGCACTATGACAACAAATAGTGTAATTTTTTTGTAGGCCTGGGTAGCAGTTACGTTTCTATCCTAGAAAAATTGTAAGATATAAAATATCTACGCAGGAAGTTCACTCATCTTCAAGATGATTTATCTTCAATCTGAATAAAAGGTACTACGACAAGTACTCAACACAAACACTACATTCTAATCTCAGCTTTTCAATGACTCGTATGACGTAGGACGCGTGATTTTGAAAGGATCTATTTAGAAAAATGGCCATTACTTTTCTTCGAATCAATGTATTCGATTCGGGTGCATATTTACTTATATGTCACCTATTAGGAACTGCTTGAACCAGTTATGACAACATACTTAAGTTTAGTCCTGTTTATTTTATTGATCCGGCCTTATGACGATTGAATACTTCGTTTTGCGACTCGTTTCGAGGCCGTTTACAACTAGCCCGATCACTTAACTACTACAATATTAAACGGAAAATTGAAGTCTTGTTAAGAAGTAGGCTCACAATATAAAGGCGGGACCCAATCCTATCAGTACTTCGAATTTGGATTCAGTCCTCCGAATACGTAATACCTTTATTCATCATTTTCTTTACTTTCCTATAGTCCTTTTCCTATATATTACGCGATTCCCCATGTTGGCCCAACAACAATATTCTTTGTCACCCTCATGTTCGCGCTTGTTCCATCATCAGCAGCAAAGACCCCTTTTTCCGATTTTAAAAGTGTTCAGCGTTTCCTTCTGATCCGTTGTGGCATTGAGTGTCGTTTCAGTTTTACTAGCTGCTGTGTTCTTTCGTCGTCTTCGGCGCCATCACAGCCGTCGTAGGCAGAAACCAGCACCGTCGCCCCTGTGACTGCTCCTATTTTGTGTTCCCTTGATTAAACTTTTTGACAAGTGCCATTCGTTTCCGTATCAATTTTAGAAAAGCGACATTGCCCTCTGCTTGCCAGGGGAAGAACAGAGAGAGAGAGGGGGGGGGGGGGGGGGCGTTTCCTTTCGGACTTTCGCTGCCCATTCAGAGTCTGCCGCTCGAGGTCTGTAGGCAGTCCGCCGCTCGTGCCCACCTCGTCGTACAGACAAGTGCGAAAGAGATCTAGAAAGGCGAGCGGACTTCAGGGAAGAACCGAGAAACTGGCAGAGTGGTAGCTGGAGCAGAGAAGTTAGGACAGGATATGCGGCCTTTTTAAGGTTCCAACAGAGATCTAAACCGTCTCCTGCATTTTCCCTTACCCTCGATACTACGTGGCTTGCTGGTACAGCCCCGTTGCTACCTTCAGTTCTGTGTACCGCCTTCCCTAAAACTTATTTTCCTCCATTTGTTCGTCTCCTTTTCAGCATCACCTTTCTCTGTTATCGGATCTCTTAGTCATAGGGATTCCATGGCCGAAGAGCGTTTAGCGTCTTTCTAAATATACCCTATTTATATGTTTTTTTTTTTAATAAATAATTTTTTAAAATACAGTTATTTATTTATTTGCCATTCTACAAGCAGTTCGAGGTTTGTCAATTAGATACTTTCCCATCAATGCGTAGCACAGACGCTGCATATTTTTTTGTCTTGTTTGTCTGATATGTTTGACGATGCCTCTACTGCGACAACCTTTACTTTTAGCTTAAACAGACCTAGGTAAAAAATGCTGGAGTCCTTTTCATAAGCTATTGCGACTCTATGTTCTAAATACATTAATTTACCCGGAAACTGATATTTTTATTAAAAACTTCAATAAGTGCTCATCCGTTTGTGATTGTAAGTTGCATTATGTTCTGTATTCTAGTTATTTTTTCCTTCATTGCACATCAGTTAGAATAAACAAGTTAATAGACTTAGATAAATTTAAAGCTAAAAAGAATCACAATTTCAAGTGCATTAATTTCCTCTGATACAGCTAAAATCGCTCGATGTGAATCATAACTTAGAAAAAATTTTGAAGACTTAGAAGAAGAAGTCCAGACCTCATTGATCCTTCAAATAAATTTTCAGATAAATTAAAAAATATCCATACTATTTACTATTTTCATTCAATAATTGCAATATTGAAGTCAAGTGGTTGTGGACAGTATTGCCAAGATAGTGCTAATTAACTTTATCTCGATATATCAATATTCGGTCTTCCAAAGAAACGAAGACATTATTTCATTTACTAGATAGTCTGCCCATAGAAAATAGCGCCCTGTTATCGTAGCGGAATGTTGATAGACACTGTTTTCCCTCGAAATTAAGTGGGATATGACAATCACGATAAAAAAAAAAAACGTTGTCAATTGGTATTTACCACCGTAAGGCGTTTTTCCCTAGCGCTTTAATAAATTTTGTTAACCTCAAGCGGGTTTAAATGTTCTGAGCCGTCAAACAATTACTGATGGAACTGTACTACAGTATAGCTTTTCTTTAAAGAAAACGTGCATATATACTATGTAACAGAAAAAAAAAACAGAGTTATATTGGCTTTATGTATGGAATACTAAAGTGCCGGACGATGCGAAATAGGATGAATTTATCGACCTTATTTATCTTCCTTAAATAACTCAGGTCAGATTCACTTTTATCCAGGACAAAAGAAGACGAACAGATCATGTAACCGCTGTTATAGTTTCAAGGCGTTTGGCCTAAGAGATTGTTTCCGCAACCGATAGATGTACGAAACCTGACAGCTGGCTGAACCGCCATCAACTTGTACGACAGAATTAAAGGAGATAGAGGTACTGCTTTCTTACAACCGTTGTTCAAAAGATACCCTTGATAAATTCTTCTTCTTCTTGATAAAATCTTTGAATACTTTAGTATTTGGGCAGTTACATTAAAATACTAAGGGTTTTGCCAGAGAAGCTATAATTATATTGAAAAGGCTAAATAACAATTTTTGGAGTTGACGAGCGATGACGATACATTAAGGGTCTAGAGTAGGTTATTGTAAGGAAGCTCGGGATCATTACTCATAGATACTCGTAACGAGTGCCGTCGTTATCGTTGGATAGGTAATAGTTGTATATAGTTTAAGTACTTGAAAGAAGTAATGTAAGTATGGTGTACATATACAGATTCTTGCACCATCTTGAATATTCGGAACATGTTTAACTTTCAAAGCAGCGTTAGAAAGTTACTGTGCCTTAATATTCGTTTCTAAACTCGCAGTTCAATAGTTGGTACAAGGAGCATGCTCCGCCAAAGCGTCGAATGTCCCGTCTATACCGTTAACGGATTCGGATCGTGATTGTCGTAGGTCGTGTCTTAAGGTCTGTTCTTGACTTTGTGTTCTGCATCGGCTAACCGGGAATTAAAATAGAAGATACTTAAAAAGTCTCTATAGATATTCCTGACTATTCATGACTTTAATTCCAGACCCTAGCCCTAGGATTACACGTTAGTACGAAATAGAGAACTCTACCGTAAAACACATAGAACTCTCTCAAGTCAGTTTAGTATCAAGATAAAGACATAATTAGTGTCTAGCGAGCACATGAACAGATAACAGTAGTAATGTTTTATATATTATGACTCGAACATGTCGGCATGCCCCGCAAGTACATAGCTGCCAACCAATTTCGTCCGAACTTTGCTCTAATAATAAAATTCGCCGGCTCGGGAACGTGTATATATATGATCAATCCGTTCCGACCGCGCCGCGTTACAAACAGCGGGCTCTTTTACGTAGCAAATTGATTTCTACGTAAGTTAATTCCTCCGAAAGTAAACTTCCGATTTATTAACCAAGCGTTAATGGCGCGTATACACCTATTCCTCCAAAGGACAGTCAAAAGCTTGACTGGAAAACCTTAATAGGTGTTCAAATAAAAAGAGCTACATGCTTTTTTCCTAGATCGTAATCCATCCACTTGAACGACAGGCGATCCCAACGGGTTTCAGCCGCATTTAAATCCTCAAGTGAAAATCACCATTCCTTCCAAAGCTCCATCCAGCAGATACGGTGGCCTTTATATGCATTGGGCAAGACAAATGGTTTTGAATATTCATTATACGTGCTTAGGACGTGCAAGTATGCTTAACGTAAAGATTCTTTCAGGTAGAATTAAATATGGAACGAAGCGATTTCGCCAATTTCTTCGAACAATGCCTCTGGAGTAATCGACAAAGGCTTCGTTTGTGAGGTCGAAAGCTCACTTGGTGAAGCCGCAGAAACGAAAATATTCAATTCTTTCTGAATTAAGCAAGCGTTGATAACTCTTGGAAGGTATGTAATATAAGGAATTCCAGTTATATACTTTATAGGCTCACTAGGAATATGTTCCTTGTAGGCTTGTCTTATAAAATGTCATTTCAGGGTATTTCAATGAAAATGAATTTACACATATAAATCTTCCATTTATTTAGCTGGCCTGGATAGCTTGTCTGGCTGTTTATACTGCTAGCGCGTTGCAATATATACTTCTCTTTGGCTAAGTTTAGATTTTCGGTGATGGCCCATGTAGTAGCGTGCTGATCGATAAGTTAAGCTGTTCATATGTTTGATCTTTGAGGCTGAAGCTAGTAGGCTTGCGTTTTGAGCCAAAATTAAAGAAAACATTTTTAAATAATATTACTAAACTATATATGTATGGATCAGTGACTTTCTGTCACTTTTCGCTACTTTTCAGCACCATAGTCTCATCGCTACAGAGGTTTCCAGGCAAAAACGTATCCCTCAACGAAGCTAATTTGAGGAATCAGCGTTGAGAGAGTCCTGAGGGGACCGAAACAGGTGCTAGTCTGATCCTGTAACATTTAGACTATACAGTGGATGTCTGAAAGTTTTTCATTTGAACTTTCTAAATCTTTTCCGGTAGCCGAAAATGTATCTGCTCTGGTATTGTCATGATGAAAGACGACGCCATTTTCTATTCACTAGTCCTGCTCGATTTTTCTGTTTAATGGCTTGTTGTAAGCATGTTTGTTGGTTCTTGTTAATAGGGCCAGACGCAACAAAATTATAGCGCATTCGCATAATTTTCGTTTATATTCAAGGTAGTTTATCTTAAGTCTAAATAAAAAACATTTCGACCATTTTAGTACTTGTTACTGTCGGATTTCAGTCTTCAGATGACACCGACTTCGATCCGACGTAACTCACATGATCTGCGATATGTGACCTTAAATCTGTCTAGCTATAAGAATCCAATACTTTTTCGGCCAGCCAATATACGTAATACAGGAGCTCTGGGACGATGTTTACAGCTGAGGAGCCTCGCTTGCGAGGGCGGTGTCTTCTTTACGCCCCGTTCGACATAATACCGCTTTCGCTTAGACTGCGAGCTTCATACGTCGAGGTTCAACTTGAGATCACAGATTAGTTACAAATGACAATGGAACTTTCTTCGTGGACAAAAACTATAACCTATGGATAGAAGCCATGAAGGAGATGAAAACTAGACAGGTCTGCCTATAATAAGATATCACTTTGTTCTGTTACTTTTAATATCTTAGGACACTCAGAACAGATTTCACTGGAAGCTAACACTTCGACGCGCGTTATTCCCTTTACGAACTGGGGCAGATCGGTGGGACCCCCAGCGAGCGATTTCTCCAAATTGTAACTACTAAATTCACGGGACATTTTTAATTAAATACAATAACATACGTATATCAAAAGTATCTACGTAGACATTTAAATTGTAAAGGGACAACTGTCTGCTTGCTGATGTAGAATTTTTATATTATCTTTGCAATACCACAGGTTTCATGGTACGGTTTTTTCTTCGATAGTTAGCATTGTTTGCCGTTCTTAAGCGATCTAATTAATAGACCTAAATATAATAAGGATTAGACGATTTTCACCTTATCTACGTTAGCTAGATACTTAGATACTCAGGGAATCATATATGGTCTCAAACCTTCTCGTTAGTCCGAAAGTTTCAATGGTAGAACCTTGTAACGAAATGACTGTCCGCGATAAATCGATGCCAGCTTATAGAACACAGTTAATTTTGCAGTCGCGTGACCAATTGGCTGTGTTTTTTTGAACCTAAAAACGTTAGCTACTGAAAACAGTAGCGTTTTATTGTTTTGGTACGTTCTTTAACGTTGCCTTAGTATTGGTCGTTTAGAGAATGTCCATTGGATAGATGAGTCCTATGAAACTGAAATCGAATGAAGCTAATAATGGAAAGTCCACTGAGAAATCATCAAGAATTTAGAGTACTTATTCGCTTCAAACCGATAGGGGATAATGAGTATAACTAAGTACTAACAAGAACCTTGTAAATATGCGTAGACTGCTTGAGAGCCACCGTAAACGCCGATAAACAAACAGGTTTTTATGTTCCATAGGCAGCGTCTATCAGCCGGTTTTGCTCTTGTACTTCGAATGAAAGCTATACTTAGCGTGACAATTCCTATAGCTGGTTAGCCGGTTTTCGCGGCCTTCTCACTGATCGCTTTTCGTACCTTGCTACCCCCGAAAGAGAGACGCGCTGGTTGCACTCGCTGTCAAGAGGGGGCCGAAAAAGCTGGTAAACTATCCGCCAACTATTTAGCATCCAACACGATCGGCAAGATGACAGGGGAGCCAAAGCATTACTGTCTGCAAAGCATCGCCGACAGAAACGTCGAATGAGGCTTAGGACGGGGTGTCGTCCTAACTTATGGTGTAAGACGGCCACCACTTAGCGGAGTGTCAGAGCGTTCGGTGCAGGTGTTAAATGGCCACTGCGGAGCCATTCGTTCGGGTATTGCTAACGCCTGTCGCCAACTGCAAAGCGCGCTCCTGCCGCCATTACTTCCGTACGCAACTCTACAAAGACCAGACACCCTGACTGACAGACATCAAGCCACCCAGGAAGGACTATCAGCGCATCGTCGATGTCGTTCTCGTCGCTACAGCATTAGCAGTAACAGTGGGCTAGAACAGCAACCTGCTTGGCGGGTGATTCGCTAACCGTCTATTGAATCTTGATGATGGTTTTAACTTCCACCCCACCTTGAGACGGAAACTAGCTGGCAGGCTAGGTACCCGTCTGATTCGGTCGCTCCTTCGTTTAAACCAATCAGGGCCACTTCTCAAAACTAAGATCACCTCAACGATAGAGCGATGTTGGCGGTCGCTCTGCGATGGTTCAAGCAGTGATGAATGAGGCATCCATTTATTTCTTCGGCAGCAGTAGCATCAATGGTGGCAACGAAGGTAGAGTGGTGGCATGCCAACGAGGTCGACTGGCCTGTCGGAGTTCTACCAGATCGACATCGCCACCACTAGCAACTGCCCGCGGGCAGCAGTGGAGCAGCTAGCTCTAACTCTGTGCGCTAGCGTTTCTTGGTTCCCTCCTTTCCATTCGACCTTATACCGACTATCCAATTTCGCCACATCCACTATTTCACTTCGTGCCGACCTAGGCGTGCCACCAAATGTAAGCGGAGGCCAGGCAGCAAGGAACCTTAAGCAGTCGACGCTCTGATACACCGACAGACCGACTAGTGTGACAGCCCGCTCAATAGTGATGGTGGTTGTAGTCGTAGTGGCGATCTCCCTCTTTCTTTGCTTTTCCTGATCGTGAAATGCTGTGCGCAAGCCATCTTCTAGCAGGTAGGCCGCTGCCTGCCAGCAGCTGCCCTTAGTCCACTGCTGTAGAAACTGCTGCTGCTGCTGACTCTGCTACTGCCACCGGGTATATCTGCACTCTAGCGTCGACAGGAGTGATGGCCTGCCTCTTTCGCTATAGATTCTTCTTCGGATCGAACGGTTCTAGGTATGAATGAAGGCTCGGCTTGTCTCCTCAAAGGCTGCGAAGACATAACGTCCGAGGTTCCTTGACGTATTTACTGTACTACGTAAGTCTGCTCATGTCTTTGTCCATATCCAGAAAAGTGCCGGATATGGAGAATACGTTTAGTCCGTGGCGCAAAACGTTGAAGCGTAGATAGCGTGTTGACTATCTGTCTTTTCATCTCATCTTTGAACTCGCCAACAGGTGCGGGCTGCACGGCGCGCCGTGTGCCGGCTGTGCTGGGGGGACTGCAAGAGAAAGAAGATAGCGGCAGCAGAAAAAATTTAAACGAAATAGGGAAGTGAAGATACGCCAATGCTAAGGACATTTCACTTAGTATACACGCGTGTTTATGCCAGAACTTTGAGAATGGTCAATACCCAGAGCAGGGTATCAGGCGGGCACACAGTTAAACACCAAAAGTGTTGAATTTTAGTTTTTAAGTTAACAAACGGGATTAACTTTAACTTCCAGATCATGCGTTTCAAGCTGGCAACGCAAGAAAGGCAACTGCTAACATTTACCTCCAGCTCTCCATCGGAAGATAGAAATATCATGTGGTGGTCGTTCACTCCGTCAATTTGACTAGATTAGCATCCATGTTTTCTAAGGTCAAACTATCTCGTATCAATAAGCTTCCGAATGTTTCATCATATATATATATATATATATATATGTATATAATGAAAAAAGAGCTGTGTTAAAAGTATGTTATGATTTGACGTAATATTAGAGTTAGAGAGCCACGAATAGCACATTTATGCTTATTCAAAATGGTCGGCTCTTTGGCAAGAGAAGGCGTGTGAATAGATCATCAATTGATAGTAAGCTATGAATATTTCCATAAGGTGAAGAGTTCCTCGGGCTTTAGAAGGATATCGAGAAGGTTTGAATGCATAAAGACTGAGCATCTTCACTGGCATACACAAACAACATTACAAAGCGGAGAGTGAGACCGATTAACCTATAGTACACCTATGATAAAAAACAAAAAAAAAAAAGATTTGTTATTATGTGAAAAAGCCCACTTTATTTTTTAATATGATTTGTTCGAATTAGTGAAGGTATACATGACCTGATCAGCTTCCAAACATACTGTTTGATATCGGCCCATGTTTTTAATTCGGCTTTGCATATAAACGTAAGTATAAGTGAACATGTCAACAGACTTGGTTCGTTTTATTTTTTTTTTTTTTGTAGATCCTGTTCTAACTGATCATGTAGAAGATTATTACGGTGACCGTCAGCAGTTAGATGTTATCGTCATTCGAAGTGTATGAGGAACGTTCCTTGTTATTTTTTTATATTGGGCTCTTTATTTTCGTATAGCTTTATGAGCTCTACAAGCTCGGGAGAGGTCTAATTAGGTGTAAGGGAATACGATGGTAATTTGAAAGTGCTTTTTTTTTTTGCTGTCTCTGGTCCCTGTACGACAGTCTCCTGCTCACGACCAGTCAGACGCTCAGTAGATACTGTTTTATTTCTTCACTGTTTTTTATACTCAAAGTGGTTTCATGTGTGGAACATGCTTCTTCTTCTTCCATCACCGTAAACACTACCATGACACTCCCGTTGTAGTTCTTCCACGGCGATTGAGCGTAACGTTAAGCGAGTTCAGTATCTATATAGCAGTCACTACCTTGACTAGGCCCCAAATGACGCCAAATGGTTTTCAACAAAGTACAGATAACTCAATGGGGTGCGAAAATGCGACGCATCGTAGCTGCTGCTAGTAGATTTTTTCGTATTGAGTGAGTAGGTTTAGCTGTATTGCGCGCTAGTACACAAGTGCGCGATGTTACTTCGTAGATGCTGATAGTTTCTATGCCCAGAATCCATGGCCAGCCCATATGTGTGTTGCAAAAAGTTCTCGCCCGGTACGTAAGTTGGCCGCCAAGTAATGAACAGCCGACAGCAGTAGCAGTAGCAGCAGCAGCAGCAGCAGCAGCAGCAGGGACGGCCGCACGCGCGACCAACGAGTTCGCCAACGACAGAGATCAGCTGTACAGCCGTACATCGCCTTGCATAGTCGTTGTACATCTCGCGTACTGTGTCGGAGTGGTTGAAGTCAAGAAAAGAGAGAAGACGTGAGAGAGTATTGACTTGTAGAAAAGATTCACTCTTGAGCAGAGTAATATAGTGACAGCAAGAAAGGATCTTAGCTTCTAGCCGCCTACATCTATCACTATCAGGTAAAGTACCGCGAATAGTCGTTGCTTGAGCTGAGGCAGTTACAGCCGGCTTCGAACGCACCAAAGCAGCGAGCGATGGTCGTTATTGTCAGCCGAACAAGCAGTAGACGCAGACAAGGTGGACCGAACAAAATCAGACCAACTAGCAAGCTCAATGGGTCTACAGACAACTGAAGTACAGTTGGTGCGTAAAGAAGATAGCACCTCTCGGTGGTATAAGTAAGGGGCCAAATACCAGACAATCTGGGAAAAAAAAGTAAAGAAACGAGCCAGCTCGCGAGTCTGCAGCAGCAGTATCCTCCCCTCCACCGCAAGAAGCAACAGGGATAGCCGAGCAGAGCATCGCTACAACTGAATAACGGAAGCCCATTCACGAGACTGCTTATGCTTCTCGACGTTCGTTGGTTCAATTCTAACTTAGTTACAGTACTACTATGTACCATAGTTTACTAGGTTTGTTATAGCTTGTTTACCCTACTGCCTACGGGGAATAAGGACTTGTCGAAGTAAACAGCCATCGCCTGCAACACCAGCGAAACGATTCGGAGTGACTGCTGTAACTGAGCCTGTTAGTGTTGCTTAACTGAAAAAGCACGAGCAGCACATCTATGCGCTATCTCCTGACTGCTTTTTAGCGGTGCCCATCGCTTTTCCTCTCATTCCTTCTTTCTCCTCTATCTCAACTTGTCCAAGAGCAAGGATAGAGAAATAGGGCAAGCTTGTTCTTTTTTCCCTACTTTTGCTGCTGTCGCCACTGCCAGGGCTGGCTTACTATAGGTTGAGGACCATGGTGAATGCTCGAGCGAACCGTCGGCTCGTTTTAATATAGTAACGTTCGTGCCGTCGACACCGCACTTGCTCTGCCTGTTCAATGTTGGTCATATAAGAGCAGCAGTGGCAGTAATACAACTGCGCTGTCGCATTCTAGTGGGTGCCCGCGCAAGGTTGTTGGATTTAGTGTTGAAATGGGGCGTATGGGACGAGTAACTTAAGGTAACCGAAATATGGGGCGAATACAGACTAGGAAAATAGTTTGAGTGTTGCTCGATGGAGCAGTTGCGTGAAGCAAAAGACGAAGGAGCCTGTTCGTGTTGTCCCCTTAGGTAACCGTATGAAGAAACGGTGCGAACAGCAATTTCACAGTGAATTTTTCCAAGACTTGTCTATCTCTTTCTCTCTATTTCTTCGCTGTTTCTATCTCTACCCCAGCCTGCTTTTGCCTTCAAGCCTATATTGTACAATAGCAAAGCAAAGCGTGAACGGTGGATGTTTTTCTAACACGATAACTCCGTGCGCGCTTTCAACGCATACGAATGGCCCAAATGAAATAGCATCGCCTGCATTCGCAGCGTTCAACTCCTATCCAGTATTGCCCCTCATGTCGCCATTGGTGTCCAAATAACCAGCGTTCTATGGCCTGTCCGAGCTGTTAGCCCTCGGCGGCAGCTGTCGGCGACTGGCCTGTACGTAGTCAGATACTCAGACACTCAGACACTCACCACTTACCACCCTCTTTGTTCATTCTACAGCGTAGCAAATGCTGCGACGGACGACTACTGGCTACTAACACCCCCGCCATCGTTGGAAGCAGTGCGCCGCAGCGCCAGCCAAAACAGCGGTCATGGCCGCGGCAACTACATGGCATTTATATGCGGACCTCATCCTGGTTGCTAGCTGATAATACGCCGCAGCATAGACAGGCGCGTACCCGGCGAAATTCTACGAGGGTGGTCGTTGCGGTCGACGCATGAACCAGTAGCGGCAGCCATGGCGGTGGCGGCCGAGGTCGAAAAAACTCTCAGAGCAGAAAAAATACTAGTAGCGGTAGTTGGAGGAGGAGAATAAAATGATGCTTGTCCTAAAATATTTCCTTCGTATGCCATCTGAATAGCATCTTTTGACTGGACGCGGAAGTAGGCCAGCCTACAGCATAGAGGCAACCAAAAGGGTAGTGTGATGCTAATATACGTGCACGAAAGAAAAGCGTTAGGCCAACGCACCCCACATGTGTTTTTCGTTCTTGTTCAAATGCTTACTTTTTTCCATCTGGCTAGGAACTGTGGGCCATTTTTTTCTGCTTATCTCTACTTTGCTATATGTTTAATAGCTTTTCCTTTCTCGCGCCCCGTACCGCTGCTTAGCGCGCTGCTGCAACTTCTGCCTCATGGAAACTGAACAAACTATCACCGGCTGTATTACAGCGACATCACTTGCCTGTCACCATGTTTGACTCGTTTGCACCTCACTCATATGTATTATGTAACTCATTGGACTCACTCAATTGCTATTTCCTGGAGAGATTAGACTAGTGGGTTAGAGACTGCCAGCCCTTCACTACCCTCCAGTGGACCCGTCAAATAAACCCTCACCGTTACCTCCATCAGCAATACCAACCGTTACCATCGAACTGCCATACGCACAAGAACCCTCTAGCCTCTTGAAAAAAATGAGCTGGGGCTACCCGTTATCATAGCTCCCCGCGCCCGTCGGTGGTCTCACACAGTGTTATGAGGCCGCGTCCGTTCATGTGAAGTGTTTGTTACCTTTCAGGCCACACCCACTTTCCACTTGAGGGCGTGTGTGTGCGTGTGTCCGTATGTGCACAGCTCGTTTAGGAGTGCACGGCTGTTAGAAAGAACTTTCGAATTTGAGTCATTTTTCATTCCAATAACGTACTATGATAGTTGCGGGTAGACTCAGGCAAGAAGAATGCGGAAACAACACTTATTATCACCGAGACAACACTAATTCAGTCTGCCATCGTATTCCGTTCCTATTGAACCCTACCGTGTCGTACAAATTATACTTGGTATAAGTGTGATTAGTTGGTGTCATCCCGCGATCTTAGCGGCGCAGTGTCTTTTGCTAGTATCAAACTATGTGGAAAGTTTGTCGGTCAGTTGAGCCAAACTGGGCATTAATCGTTTCGTAGCAAAGAACGGAATATCATTGCAACACCTGCGAAATAAGCACCGACCGAGAGAGCCACAGGAAGAAGGGAACAATAAAAGTGGATTGGCGAGAGAATGCAGATGAATCGGTGGAATAAGCGCGACCCGACGGCTGCAGGGACGCTTTTCGTTCGGGCTGTCTGCAGAGGGTCTGGAGGACTTCGCCTGGGAAGGGCATGCACGCATTTCTTTTCGGTTTTATGCCCCCTGGCCCCTCCCGTTTGCAGCTTTGGCTATCACAAATATATAGCACACCTGAGCTTAGCCAAGGTGCCGTTAGACGGGTCAGCCAGCACCTGATCCAACCTGCATAGGCTCTGACGAGGTATCAGAAATTGTCAGCAAGCAGAGGCTCGGTTCTATGGCAATAAAAGAGAAACGGAGGTAGGAGAAGATAGATGCCGTGGACGTTCTACTAGGTAGGACTATATAATAGCAGAAAAAAGCCTTATACAGATATAGTTGTAGGGGCGTTCGGGAAAAAGAATGTCTATGTATGTGGTGTTGGGACGAGTAGCGAAAGGGGATCGATGTGAACGTCAATCGGATTTCCTTTTCTGTGCGACGCCGACGTCCACCGATGCCACTGCGACATCTTGTGCTTGCTTCTTCTTCTGCGATGTTGTGGTATTCCTCAAATCCTACCGACAATGAGCAGGGACGCTGTGATAGTCTACGCAACTAGGAATAGGTGCAGTGGGAGGGAAACGTAGGACAAACAGCGATGATAAGACACTGATCGAACTTGTTAGCATGAGAACAAGAAGCTTCCATGTGACAACGCACAGCCAAGTTTGATGATGGTACGATGTGAGGCCTGGACTTCCTGGAGTGTTCGGAGTTTCTCGTCAGGTCTGGTCTGGCCTGGCTTGGCCTGATGGTCATTGGAATTTTGCGTGCCCTATCGGCTAACGAGGTCCAACACAAGTGAGCGACGCAGCTGTTGAACATAAAAGCATAAACGGGAATAGCTGTACGTGTCGCGGTTGTCGTCGACTTCTTTATAGCTCTTTCGCTCATCGTGAGAAAAAGATGGATCTTGTCTCGTCAGTCAGTCAGTCCACTACGACTAGACAGAGGACAACTTACAAAACCTCGTTCTGTCCTGCATTTTACAGACATGAATATACAGCAATTTTCCTCCCTTTTACTCCTTTTACTTTTGAATAGGACAAAGACAATTTAACGTTGGCTAAGCGCGGCGACCTTGCAGAACATTTCTAGAGCGGTCGGTCACGGGTGGCAAAAAGTTGATCACATACGACAATAATATGCAGAAAAATCGTGGTCGAAACAAAGCAAAGTTCCATAATTTGTGACAAAGTCCGGACTGACGGCAAAGAAAATGGTGTCATGCGTTTGGCGGAAGTGGAAAGGAATCCTGCCTTAGGCTCAGACTTGCCTTATGCCTTAAGATTGATCTCTGCCTTTAGTATCAGTAACTAATAAGATCCGTACAACAAGCCATCAAAAAAAAAACTCGACCAGAACTATCAAGCAGATGTTTTCTGCTTTGACACTGTTGAGTCACATACATCTCTAGTTACCCGTCAGAAATTGAGGGAATTTGAACGAGAAATTTAAATACCTTTGCTATACAGCCTGGATCGCTGTACCATTAGATCCTAAACTGGTTCAGTCTCTGCAGCACTCCCTTGATAATATTAATTCAGTCTCAATTTTTGTTACAATTTTTCATCCTGAAATTACAGAGGTTTCACAGTGATACGATTATGATGTTAGCAAAGAAAAAATGAAGTAAGGTCAGTTATTAAAATAGCGCATATAGAGTTTAATATCATTGTTTTAAAATATAAGAAAATATTGGCTTTACCTTTGGCCGTTTAATCATCCAATATATATAGCCTGTGCATGTTCAGATGAAATGGGCGTGTGACCGCGCGTAGGGGTATGAGGGGAAGAGAGAAAGAATGAGGGACCGGTCGGAAAATTGAGTTGCTCGCGGTTGCCCCAGGGGCTGTCCAAGCCGTCGGACGAAACCGAAAAGTTCACTTAATTGGAGAGTTGCCGAGGGAGGACCATGCAGTTTCAATTGCGAGGCCAATGGCAGGCTCATTGTCGGCATACTTGAATAGGGCGCTATGGACCGACCAAACCGCTGACGCCCACTCTCTCCTCCCAGACACGTTCCTTGAGCGTCCTCACTACCACGAATTTAGTTGGTACCACGTCCTATCGCAGCTAGTCTAGGCAGCCCTATGGCCCTGTGGCACAAGTGAGGGGTGAATGTGTGGGTGAGCTAGCAAGTGCGTTTGAAGGCTAGCTGTTTGCCCATTGTTCTGACCATGCCGGCTACAATGCATAGTCTCCATGCGGGAAGTAGTGAGAAGCCCTTGTATAAATCAATCATACGGATGGATCAGCATCGTAGAATAGAATGTAGTTTTGGGGCCGCGAGAAGTTGCAACTACCAGATGTCTGTGTGTGGGAGATTGGGTGTATTGGATATTTCCGTGTCTGTCCTCGCTAGTAATCGACGAAGACGTGTCCTATCCTTTAAAAATGCTGCGACCACTTTAAAAGACGTTTCGTACTCCTAGTACTAGCGGGCGAAGCAAAGAGGGTCCGTGGAGGAGGTGAACGGGTTTAGGAGAAGAAGACAACGACGATTTTCACAATAACTGCTTTACCGATAACAATAACAACAACAAATTCTAGAAAGGAAGATTTTATTTAAATCTGCATTCTTTTTCCCAGTCCCTTTGACTTCGTGCGCGTCCTTTGTGCGATATGCGGATCAATCCCCAACTTGGAATGGAGTTGGCTCTGAGCATAAGAACCAGCCAATACGCTTGTCACTCGTCACCTGGAAGTAGAGACCCCATAGGCGTTGCTGTGCCCTGCGCTTAAACCGCAGCTTTTTCGTACCTTATGGCGGTCCGACTGTACTTCTACATGCTGTACAATAGACCTGATATTTATCGCGCCATCATTTCGACTGTCGTTAGTAGTAAGAATACTACATCTGCTGTGCTATATGGTGGCGCTAGTTGTCCTGCTGTCTGGCTTGCCGTTACAACTTTGCTAGCTTAAACTTGCGCCATTTCTACTTCTGCTGTAGACTGCGCAAAAGCGCTTCCCTTTGGTTCCCTGCAAAGCATTTGCTTGGTTTGGTTCGTCCGTGCTTCTGAGAGCATCTGCCTGCTTGTCCGGACGGCCTTTCCTACAGCTCCCCGCCCTCTAAACAAGCGTATGTGGCGGGCAGCGGCGCGTTCAATAGAACGGCACCGGCGGTGCACTAGGCAGCAGTGCTTTGTGCTTCTTGACGCGTTCGCGGACGCTGCGGCCGACCTATCGGCGCTTCGCCTCCTTTCGTCTATCCCTGAACTTCGTCGGAGCCAAGTACGCTTAGCTCAGACGGCGGAGGTTATTGCAATAGAAACGACGGCGGAATCAGGGTGCTAACAACGAAGGCAAAGCCACGTGGAACTGGGCAGGACGACGGAAAGATGGCAGGCAGCAGTAGCAAGCAAGATTACCAGATCGAAAAATGGATAGACAGACTTCCGAACGCTATGTGTTGGTTGGGAGTGCGGAAAAGACAGAATTGCAAAAGGCGACAAAGAAGATGCTGCTGACGCTTCTGCTGCAACCGAAGTGTGCAATATTCAGGGTAAGGGAGCGTTAGGTGATAGCAGAAGCGGAGCTGCGCCAGTGCTAGTAGACAGGATGCCGATATCTGCCAGAGTAACGGAAGCATTGATCGTAGCGATTCCTACGTGCGCACTTGTGCCCTACGCCCTCCAGCAATAGGCAGGCGGGTGACCAGGGCGGACATATCTGCTCACATCTCGTAGAGCGCATCAGTCGAGCGCGGCAGTCGAGTTTAAACGCCACGGCAGTGGGGGCAATAAGAGGAGTGTTAGCGAAAGATACTACGACAACGGTGACTATGACTTACTCAACACTACGGTCGGGCACCTTTTGACTTCTAATACCCCCTTTTCCCGTTGCTGGTACCAACTCAATGCTGCTGCTGCCACCACATTCCTATGCACGCGGACTATCTCTGTTCCCGTACGTGCCTGCATTGCCAGGACAAAACTGCATTTGATAGAATTCTTGTAGCAGTAGTCATAGCCGCCCGTAGAGTTGTAGACCAGACGACCTTCCAGACGCGCTGAGTGTAGGCAACTAGAGATATTTCAAGACAGAAGCAGAGTCTTTGTGGTATTCGCTTCATAAGATCGTTTTTGTCGTACGCGCAACTGTTCTTGCCGAATCACCTTAGGCTATGTTCTATATATATTACTTACATTAACCAATTTGTTTACTAAAGACTTATGTCAATTTTTAAAATATCACTTGCGAAGACAGTTCAAGCTGCTTTGGGCCACATGTCCGATTTTGAGAACGCGAAACGTGCAAACCGAAGCTCTTGAGGAGGTGCGTTTCATTGCACGTAATCACTAAGTGCCTCAGAAGCATTTAAAAATGAGCTTGTCATGTTTACCAGCCTTTGCAGCTGGTGAGCAATACAAATAGAGTTCTATCGGCGTTGTCTCAGTTAAAAACTTCTCAGCGATGATGAAGTTTCGCGAAGGGATAGGTTTGTGGAGGCTACGAAGTGCTAAATGAGCGTCTTGAGCTGCTAGCTTCGCCCAGCACGAGTTTCGGAAGCAATACTCAATGGAAATGTTTGGTGTAAAATCCGCAGTCGTCAAAAACCGCTTAGTTTCTAATCACGATCCCAGTTGACGGCATACGCACACACGGAACGGACAACGGAAGACTGCTGTTGACAGAAACCTGCTGATAAGATGAAAAACCGTTACTGCACAGAAAACCATCGAAATAATCCCTACTAAGGAATATCCAAGTTTACCACTCTGTCCAACTCCTTGTCATAATGTTATTTTGTTGAGTACTCGGGCCACAGGAGGCGGTTTCGAGACCAACGCATGTACGTGCCACACTTGCTTGTATATGGTAGTACCAACAGTATAAACAATTTTCTGATCATCACTGCTCCCTTTCTTTTTGAAGCAAAATTTTTTTTCAAGGTAAAGTGCCCTCACTCGTCTCTAAATCAAAAAACCAAAATGCGCTACGGACTGATCTTACCTTGCAGTGATTTTAACTAGATGATTTTGTAGCACGTAAAGCCCAAGTGACCGCAACGTACCACCGTCCAGGTAACAGAAAGAGAGTTAGGCATCTAAAAGGAAACTGTACATACTAAACGAAAATATCGTTGAGTATAGTTTTTTTAAAAAAAAAAAACCTGTAGCCTATATGTCTTAAAAACTTTCCGTAACTGCTCACAGTCATTTTCGAAATGTCGACTATACACAGGGTATTTTCCGGCGCTGCTTTATTTAAAGCATTTCCTCACTGGTAAACAACGCAATACAGACATTTCGACTTCGACAGACTTCGAAGATTTCTAATCACTAAGAGCGGCCCGAATCGAGCAGGTAGAGTTCAACGACCGCCCATTGGTTGGTCAAGCCTTTCAACTGCCTAACCTGTTTATCCAAGAATAGACCCTTAGGGCTGGTTAATGTCTCACAATGTATAAATGACTCTGAATCTTAAGTGTACTTCGCGCTTATCTGAAACAACATGTATAGTCAAGATAGAGTCCCGAATTATACCGCTAGCACACAGCTGAAGCGCGTTTTCCCTTTACGCAATATAAAATGTAGAAAGCTAAAGAATCTACACACAGCAAACATGAACGCGACTGGCCGCGCAAGTTTGCTGCGAGGAGAAAACCTACATAAAATAGCAAGTTCTATAGCGTAATACGCACGGGGGTGCGATGTGTGCTTATCGTTAGGGTACACTAGGGGAATATAAAAGGAACGCAGGGTTAGGGTAGGACATCCACGTAATAGACCAAAGCGGTAAACGTCTGACAACTTAAAGTGAACCCAACAGCACCACGTGGGTGTGCGTTTAAGACACCAAGTAAGATGTAGAAGGCGGGGTTATGGTACAGAAGCCGCCATAGAGACCCGCCGAAGCGGTCCCCCCTTACTCAATCGCACAGCTAGAGTCATTCACTCCCTCTTTCGTTCTATCTAACTCGCGGACCCTTCCATCTTTGGGTGTCCGCCTATATTTGAGCCGTTGCTTTCAGCTCAAGCCGTTATCTCATAACTCCATCTCATGTTTTATTCGAATGTCAAGCAGGATCGGAAGGCTAGGTATAACTGTCTGGCTAGCTAGGCTCTACTTGGGCCTGCTTGCAGCGCCGACCAGCCGCGCTTGCTCAATCGGTTGGCCTAGCAGCTCAGCAGCTCTGTCGACATGACCGTATAGAGAAGGGTCGTCGAAACCACTTCCTTTCTGTTGGTTAAATTCCGTCGCGTTTCTTCTACCAGTGTATATAGTACGCCAGCATTGCAATAGTCTTGCTTTGCCGGACCCGGTTGCCTCTATCGTTGGTTTGCTAGCCTGCGTCTCTGCCTGGGCGCCCTGGCCTAACAAGTGTCGGTTAGGAGTGTAAATGAACCTAGGTTTTTATGAAGAGCACATCGTCGGCAACAGCCAAGCCTATCTACCCCAGCACTGTGAGCACCTAGTAGACCAGGCAACTGAATACCGCAAGCAGTTCCGCGTGAACATACTGGTTGGGCTGATGAGCTGCTAAAGCAGGGGGACCTTGGGCGCCGTTGCTGCCAGTCTACGTATGAGTATAGCAGCGGGTTAAGGTCAGTGTTCTGACATGTGGTCGGAGCCAGCTAGCCAATGAAGGAACGAATGCGAAAGCCCACTGACTTCGTTTGGCAACCGGCCATGGGCCAAGATGGCCGCTGAGCGAGTGAGGTTTTCGTATGAAAGGAGATCCTGTAAGAGCTGAACTAAGTGCTGCCGAAGCGCAGAAGGCCAGCGGAATGACGGGTGCGCTTTTGCTGCTGGCATCGCCGATGCCCCCGCTCTCTAACAGCCACCAAACCGTTATCGCTACGACGGGGAACCAATGTGGGGATGGAATGGGCCGTCGCAATATGCAATTCAGATCACCAACCGGAAGCGCAGATGTTCCCAGTTTTCGGCCGAAAGACGAGAGCCAATCCCAGCTACCCGCCGCAGTGGTAGTCGTGGTAATGTTTTCCTTTTTTCAGCCAACTTCCTAGCTAGCAGTCTAGGCGCTTCCTCGTCTTATCCTGCCAGAAAGATCGGAATCTCTCCGCAGATCTCTCATCCGAACAACTTGCGTAGCATATAGCGAAGCATCGAAGCACCCATAACTCTGCCGCTCCACCGAATCTTGCGTAGACGAGCCGATAATTCTCGCTTCACTTCACTATTCTGCCCGTGCATTTTTAAGATAAAACTTCTCGCTCCTTTCCCGAGCAAATTCATGTAGGTTTGTACGCTTGAAACATAACCTATCGCTGGACAGAGCAGCACACGCATGTACAATGCTACGGCCGCATTTTAAATTCTCGATCGTGATTTCTCCCAGACGGTGTTTGCCCGTCGTCGTGCAGCCGGCGGCAGTGGACGCCAGTCAGGTACCGCGATTCCCTCGTTCCCACAGAATTTCTCAACTGCGTTATATGTTTTATTTTCGATTGGTTCTTTCGCGTATAGCCTTCATCGGTCGTATGCAGTAGCCGTTCGTAGAACTGAGGACGACTTGTCTATGAATTTTACGTTTATTTATCATGTATCATGAATTTGCGTATCCGCGAGCATGTTTCACTCCGGTAAAGTGCCCGTCATGCTAGCAGTACTGCCATCAAAGCATACCTTTCTTTCACCGGCAAATAGCTACGCCGCGTTGCTAAAGCTCACTTTTGGCCCCGAACTTTCGTGCCGACCTAGAGGTAGGCTGCTTCTACACCTTGCTTGCTAGCCTACCTTCCTTCGTTCAGCGGAACCTTTTGATGTCTCACCCGTCAATATCTCTTCGGATGCATCGGGCGACCGATCGACGATCTCATCGGAAGCAGCTGGTGCTTTGCCTTCACGAACTGCAACCTGCCTCTATCCTCAGTATACCCCATGACCTGGTACCTTCACTGAGTGGTCCGGGTAGCATAAGACGCTACTACGGATTGGTACTGGCGAACTGCCGTCAGTGGGTCTAAAGCTAGGTCTAGTGTTGAAGGTTCATCAACCGTCTGTATAAAGACACGGACTGATCCTCTTCAGCCTTGGAGCTGCTCCATGACCCACACTACCGGCTGCAATCACTCGAACTAATCCCTTTCCTGCTACCTACAACGAGTACCACTGAATGTAGTATGTCGAACTCACCCGGATCATCACGTATCCTTTGTCAAGGGGTCCAGTGATCCAGGAACTTGCCATGATACGCAATGTCCACCTACATACGCCTCGCTGGTTGCAAGTTCAATGTGCGTTCCGTGTCCATGCAAGCTGCTTCGCCCACTACATTCATCAACTGTAGGCGTCTACGTCCTATATCCTATAATGATATTCTCTCAACGGTTCCGATTCGTTGAGAAAACACCGCGACCTACAGTGGGTATGCAGAGCCCAATTGGTACGCCCGGTCTGCCTGTCCATTTCGTACTAACATCTGTATTGAGTAGATCAGAGGAGAGGGTATAGCACCGATCTCTATTTCTCGCTCACTCTTTCTCCCGTTAACTGCACTTTTCTCGCTAAAGTAGAGGTGACTAAACAGCAACTTGAATTGGCAAGGGAAGAGCATTTGCTGTCTTTTCCACTCGCTTGGTAAGTTTTGTCAATGGGAGGGAAGTTGGTAGTGCAAATTGAGTTAAGCAGCAAGTCGTTTGTCTAACTGGCAAGACAGGCTGTTCTACAATGGGGTTTTTGGGGTTTAACGTGTGCAAGTGGAAACGTGCGTGAGCGTTCTACATATATATCCGATTCGAAACACTTTGTTTTGCTGCCATAGAACATTTTTCATTATACTCCGTTGTCCTGACACTTCCGTCGTTGTCCGCCAACTGCAGGCGTTCAGCCATTGTCGTCGACAGCACGTGCCGCTAGTGGCATGTTGGCGGACAGGCGTTGCTCCGGTAGAAATTTGAATTTCCTCCATCGTGACCCTCGCTGACGCGCGCGCTTGCTTGTTGTATCTGTTCTATGCTTCGTGTCGGCTAGTCGCTTCTTGCCGTCGCAACTTTAGCATTGAATGAGACTCATCGGCGTAATAGAACAGCTGGGATCATGTCCTTCCGCCTCCTCAGTTTCCGCACTCGTCGCTGCCTAATCGGAAAGCCGTCCACCATTAGCTATCACCCCCCTGTTCACCCCTCCTAAACGTTGTTCATCGGCTCTTTGTCCGTCCTCTCCGCGAAGACTTGTCTCTCGTCCGCATTCGTTTATTCAACTTACCGCGCTTCCGCTTTTCCCAGTTTTCCCGTTTAACAATACCGGATCTGAAATGCCTCTTTCTCGTCTATTGTGTAATAAATCCTTTTAGTTCCGTGTTCAAATTGGGTTTACACCCATACATACACCCAAGCACAGATACGCGACCGCCATCAGCAGACGCCAGCGGAAGCGGCAGCATTGGACGCAGCAGAAAGCGCTAATGCGTACTTCAGCGCTGTTTGCGCAGTTAAAACCTGCGACTATAGTTGGTCGCAAGCGATGCTCGCCGTGGCTTCAACGGCCCCCATCAACTTGAACCTGAACTTTAGCTCAGACTAATAAATACGCAGACTTTGCCGCCCACTTCCACATGCACAGAGCCGATCTTGCTGACGAACTCATCACCGTGGGCGTCTGCTCGTGTGTGCTATTGTGGCTTCGTCGCTAATCGTCTTTTGTTCTTTGTAATAGGGTCTTGCCGTAGACCAGCGTATGTTTGTTTGCCCCTTCGAGCCGTCCTGTAAGGCTTGCCTTACGTTGCATTACGTCATATCGGTAATATCATAGCAACTCGTACGGTAGTATATGACTACATACGAATCATGCACGTATATAAACTGTTTTCCATAATGATGTGCTACTTTTTTTACTATTCACAGTACTATGTTAGATACTTTATTCTTGCTAGTTTAGTATAGTAATTGGGTAATATGCAATAACGCACCTGCCGGAGGAATTGCTTCTGTTTTATCCATAGGCTCGTCGGCCTGGCCGTTGAACTGATATCTGGCACTCAAGTGGCGAGCAGCATGCGGGCCAGCGGTTGAGGCTTACTCGCAGTTGGCGCTGGGGCTTGCGGCTGGTCTCGGTCGTCGTCGTCGTCGTTTTTCTCGTACAACCCGGGCTATCTTAGCCACTGCCACTCAGTAGCAGGGGGTATATCGCGGTCGTCTTCAGGGAACAAGAAGGGGCTGCAGGAAGACCAAGGAGGGACTAGCTATGTCCAGGCCAACTTATCCATGGGAATACGAAGGCGGATCTGTCTGTCAGTCGCCTGCTTTAGCATTGGTTATTTAGCATCGCATCGATGGCCTGAGCTTGACTGCAACTATCCCAATACTCGTTAGCCCCTCCCCGTTTGTCCCCGGCCTCTTGCCCTTATGCCAAAGCCCATATATATATATATATGTATATATATATATATATATATCCACCTTTTTTGCGTTCTCTCCAGTCCCTATAGTGCAGAGAAGATCGAAATTCGTTTGACTTAATTGCTTCCACAGGTCTGCGGGTCGAATTTGGCCTGAGACGACAACGTGCGAGCTGAGGAATGAAGCCAGCTGTACCGTTTCGGCCGCCTCCCGAATGCGGCTACATCATAGAAACAAGCCGAAACCAGCTTTCAAAAAGCGATTCGGCTAGCCGAAACACTTGTAGCAAACGAGAGAAAAAAAAGTAGTCCTTCTGTACCAGTGGCAAACCATTTTCGATACTCGTTCAGACCAAAAAGTTATCACAGATATTCCGATGTCCGATACGTTAAACTACGGCGACATGTAGATAAAATAAAACAGTGTTGCTCAATATTGTAACACATAAGCTAGCGAGAGTCCTAGATCTAAATCGAGTATTCTAGCATCGGATGTAGCAGACGAATTGGCAAATTTTACATTTGTTAAATAAGCTCTGCATTTCTATGGTCGTCTATATATTTGGAAAAGTAACTTCCAATGTAATTTCTTATAGCGCTGCGTCTTTTTTCAACAGATAATTAACTAACTATCTCATAAAAGCGCAGTTTCACGCATGCTCTACTTTTGCCGTCGATCCATCCCGAATTGACCTTCATTAAAATGACCCCTTTCGATGCGTGCTTTCCTAGTTCCCGAATAGATATCTAAATTATGAATACAAAATTACATTATCAGCATTATATCAATGATTGGGCATTATTTTTTCTAAATGTTGGTACTTCGTGATCTGCCGCTCTATCTATCTGATCTATGCCGCTCGGTCAGACCAGAGGAACGTTTGCTAGGACCTCTTCGGCTATTTTTAGCGTAAAAAACCTTATAGCTTATTCGTCCAAACTGTTTTGTTTGGAATAGGAGCATTCAATCACTGATCCATTGCTTTATCTAGAAAATCGATGAGCTCATAATTGAATTATGGACAATTTGAGTAGATTACAGAATATGTTCTATAGCTTAGCTTAATAATCTTATTTTAATATAATAATCAACTATTACTAGCTTCATTAATCATTATTTCTCAATGGTGTAACCAAAACGTTCGCCGGGTTACTTACACGGGCTTGATGGGCAGTTCAGGTAATTCTCTACAATTGGGTCTGTGTAAAAGTGTCTGTACATTTCCATTAGCAAACACGTAGAGCCATGCGGGGCAAGACGGTTGATACGACGATGCACCTTTTCTAACAAGTCCCTCTATTTTCTATTGTATATTATCAAGCATTCATAGTTTGTTTCTCGTAACGAAGGCGTCGTTGAGGCGATTCATTTCGTACATTAACTTCTACCGTATGATTACGCTTTATAGCGTCTCTTTCTGAAGATCTCAATACTGATATTAAGTGAGCGGCAAAGATGCCAGCATCAGGATGAAGTACTCTGCGCTCTGGTGGCCAGGGCCGCGGTCCATAAGCTTCTCGCAACTAGCCCAAGGGGGCTAAGATGTTATCAATGTTCTCAATATTGTTAAATAAATATTCGCTAAGCTAGAATTCTGGCCGGCTTAATCTGAACACTGCTGAAGAACTGCAAGTATCTGTGAAGATCTATCATGCGTAAGATAATAATAGTCAAGGCTGCAATAAACCAGAATCGGCAAAAATCAAAATACACCATAGCTTCAACTGTATAGTTAGATGTAATAAATGCAGCTAAGATATTCAGCTGATGTATCCGTAAAGGGGCACAGATCTCTTCAGGGGTCCGAAGCTCAGCGTTACTATTTGTCGAATGATTAGATTTTCTTCAATCTTTTTAGACATATGACTGACTTTTTCGCCTTAGCAAACCTAATGTGACCGTGTTAAACTACGGAGCTGCTTGTTTTATACCTAAAAAATGCTACCCATGTACACAGGTCATAAAGGCCCAATAGGTCTCATTAGAATAGACTTATACTAATAAATAATAATAATAATATTTAGATAACATTGTGGTGAACGCATAAAAACACATATCCGGTTTCAAGGTGTATCTCTTGCTGAGACGCTTAAACCTTCGATTTTGTAGTTTATAGACCAATTTGTTGTTGTCTAGCACAAACCCCTCGGGAAGATCCGAGGTATCCGTATTGTCATTTTATACGGCTTGTAGAGCTTATTGCCATTGTCGATGCTATACTAATTGAACTAAAAATTGCTATGGAATTGCAGAAAACTAAAAGATTCTGTCTCAAAATCATAATCTGAGTGCTTGATATGTCGGGTTCCGAGAACAGTTATCTACATTAGCAATGGACATTATCTTGTGATCAATATAAATGACATCATTTTTTTCATTTGTCCAATATGATGCCTTCAATTATTAACACGCTTACTTACTGAGCATTTTTGAAGATCAGCACGGTGTTTTTAGCGACCATGCTATCTTCGCTATAAAAGCATATCACTTCCACTGCGGCTTATTAACAATGGTAGTCAGCGGGGCAAGAGAGCGATTTGTTTGTTGGTAATAGGCAAAAAATTAGCGGTGAATAAAACGCTTATCAATTGCTTTCCCTGCTACAATAGATAGGGTACAGCTATGTCTGGATCAGGCTATCATTTGATTGACTAGTCAAACAAAAAATCCTAGGCCTAGTTACCATTTCTATCCAGTAGCTACTATATGGATTTGAGTAGTACAATAAATCCGATCTATCTTTTCAACCGATATATATCTTCAACTGAGAGAACCGTCACGCTTGTAGCACACTCATCTGCAAGACGCTTCAATCAGCCTTAAATTAATTATAAACTTTTCACTGCAGTCAATGAGAGGCATTAGGCCTGCTACTTTCCAGCAACTGTTCGCGTCATTTGTGGTAGCAAGACCATTATGAATTCGCTTACATTAAAGTTACCGTCCGCCTTAACTTCAAGTAGTATGATTTAAATAGTTAACCTATCCCTTATAAATTTTATCACACTTCCCATAGTCTCAGATGTTCTCTAGCGTCCTCTAGCGTGCCACACATACCAGAACTTTGTAGTTCATCCCTTGATGAAAGCTGGACGGATTCCGTGCGATGTGTTGGAAACAACGCAAGAGCTGGCTGTGGCCCACTGTAACAGTGGATGGTGGCCGGCGAATGCCTCGCGACAGCCGCAACCGGCCTGGCCAAACGTACCCAACCGTGCGACGATGGCGCTAGTCGCTCAGGAGAAAGTTCTAAGCTAGCCTCTTGATGCGCGCCGTCTGAAACAAGATTCCATCAACATTCTTCAACACACAGATCCAGGGGTCGTCGATCTCATGTCTGAGCGCCCATTTCCCTTAACGGAACCCCTGTGACTCGCTGACTGCCGATCATGTTATACTGCTATTGCCGCATCAGCACCCGCATTTCGAGACAGAGGACATCATGCTATCAGGGGCGAATACGACGCCACGCCTTGACAGTAACGTGAATCATTTCAAACTACAAGTGGAACAGTGGCGTTCAGCAGAGGTAGTCAGACGACATGTTGTTGTTGTTGTTGTTGTTAGACACATCGCTTTTGCAGTACGAGCTGGCAACCCGCTTCTGCCCCTATGGCCACTGGCCCACATCCCCATCGCTGTCCTGCGGCAACCGCAATTATCGTCAAATAGACATATTCGAGCGCTGACCGAACACATTGAGTCGTCTTCAGTTATGTAACATAACAGCAGCAGCAGCAAATGTAGCGGCCTAGAAGAAAACACGGCACCTGTGATTGTTTTGTGGGGTGAGCTAAAAAGAAATAATATAAGAAACAAATTGGCATTCAGCTATCGACCGCGTGAAATCCGAGTCCTGGGAGGGTGAAAGTCTTCCTATACGTAACTCTTTTTTAAAAGAACCGCTACCTTCCATGACAGCAGATCGAAGTTCTTACAACTGCGGATTTCCACAGACGGCATAACATAGAAAGAAATAAGATTGGCTACAAAGTCCGCTGCCTTCTAACGGTTAGCGTTTTATCAGCCTGTTGACGGCGCGTTCGGCTAAAAGTTCGGCTAAATCTCATCGAAGTATCAACGGCATATACGCCGCCTACAAATGCTGACCAAAACTTCTCCATCCCTTCCGCCATTTTTTTACTATAAATACAGGCTCGAGGCAGCCGCACGAGCATCATTGTCTACAACTTTTTGACCATTAGCTGACGGGGGCTTCCGTTGCTAAAAAGAATAGGGAATTTGGTGATATCGTTTTGCCCTTTAGCCGCCATGATGGCTGGTGGTAGGGTGTGACGAGTAAGCGATAAACAATAGCATCTATGGCCAATGGTAGCAAGCCATTATCTAGATGTATCTACACCACGGGCGTTAAACGCTAAACCAATACCCAGACAAAACTTGCTCGGCGAATAGCTGAAATAAATAAGAACGTTCAAGAAATTAGCAAGTGTAACAGACAAAAAAAAATTGCGACCAGTTGTAGAACTTATGGGATTGCTATAAAACATTAGCAATCGAATTACTCTTTGTAGCTGGTATAATGACACGCGGGGTAACAAGTTAGGCAACTTGAATAGAACTAGCGCCCTGGTGCCTCCTTTTCTTTCGGCTTTGTAATAATTCACTCATTCAATTCGTTCATTGTGATCAGCCTGCTCTGAGCGTGAAGGTCTGCGTGTTTTTGGTAAATCAGGACACCTAGATAAGGTGTTACTTACATTATTCAGCGCGAACTCTAGCTGAACCGAGAGAACCATTTGTATTGTACACCTCATTTGCCTGAACTGGAATACGGAGCAATTACGTTTTGCGATATCAGTCCCTTTCCTGAGCGCCGACCGGAATTCAAAGGAGTGAAGCTTTTTTTTTTTTTTTTTTTCCGTGGAATTTCGTTCGTAGATTGAGGTCAATTGATGTGTCCGAGATTGATTTATTCGAGAACTATCGATCCATTAATTTATCGAGTGTTACTCAAAGGTTAGCTGCGTTCGTCATAGTTACTGCTACAAAAGAAACGAGCCTTTATATGATTATCCAGTTATATGAGAGCCTTATACGATGATAAACTGAAGGTGCCTCGAAGCGTGTTAAGAGGTTACATCCGAAGAACAGAGACAGGTCTAGACAACAAGTTCGAACACGCGTTTTGAATCGGGATTTCCGTTTGTTAAATGACACGATACCCAGTTCGAGTTGGGAAATAATGGCGAATATCTCTGAACTTGTCGCCTTTCTCACGGAACCCTCTTGACGAAATTTAAAAAAAAATCATTGTTTTCAAATAGATAGTGAATGCTTTGAGGCTTCAGCAACAAACTTTAAATTCAAGATACTTACCGTTCGTCATGTCGTACGTTTCGTGTCTCCGATTCAACGTTCCGAGTGCCTCAACACATACGATGGTAGTCTCATAGGGTCTGCCGCATTTCAAATGGAAATGTAGGCTGCCGTAAGCTCGTTTTAAGTACACAGGAAATTCCGTCGTTTGTGTCGCACTTCGAAAAAACTGAAGCTCGTTATAGTTAATGTGTGCTAATTGAGTAAGTTTCTATCTCCATTCTGCATTAGTTCTTGACAAAAATATTTATATTCTACCAAATTAAAATTACTCATTATTTTTACTGTCGGGCTGCACGTTTTTATTATATTTTGTTATTATTATTATTTGATTTTTTTCCAATTATCTGCGTAACTGAAATTCCCAGAGCTGCAGACAGGCAGATTCGTCTCCGTATGCGTGTGTACTCGTTTCGTTAGAAAAAAAACTTCGTTTCGTTGCCGGCTTTCCGCCTCCGTGAGTTCCCCGTCGAGAGGTTCTCTAGTCGTAACTCCAGTCGTCTGAGGAGTGAGTGGCCGGCCTGTTCTCTCCTGCTAAATACCAATGTAGCCTGCAGCCGCGTGTTTTCACAGACCATGACAGGAAGTGTGATTTCGATTAGATCTCAGAGAGGTGCAGAGAAGAAGATATGGGAGGGAAAGGGAGGGGATATGCAGTAGCATCTTCACGCCTTATCGGGCTTCTTGCTGCTCGCAGCAGAGTGTCAGATACGTGGGCTTCAGCCGTTCACCCCTTGTGTGTTACGTAATTCGCGTCCCTGTAAAAATAACGATAGAACGACAGCAACAACAACTTCAATCACAACATCCCTCGTCGGCATCGGCTTGTTTTTTGGGTTTTGCCATTTAAAATTCGCTTGTTGGCAGCGGGATCGCCGTCGACTCTCACTTCTTTCTCGTTGCTGCCATCCTAGTCGGCCAACAGATCCCCCGTGTCCGCTTTGCTATAGCATAGAGCTTCCCGCTGGTGGTGTGAGCTCTTATATGGCCGTCGCGTATTACAGTTTTTTTTGCGTGAGTGCGTGCTGCCGCTGTAATAAGGCAATTCAACGTTCAATCTGGACGGCCCGCAACCGCTGCCGCAGCTGTGGAAAGCTTGCCAATTTAAACCTGCGGGCTTTCGCAGTCCTTCCGACCTAGATAAGTCTGAAACTTATCTAATGGTAGTTGTTATGTTTCTTTTCGTTCTAACCGCGATTGGTCTGGCTGAAATTGTTACAGCTGCCGAGGCCTCTGTCGTCGACCGCCAGACAGATCAAACAGCAGACAGTCGGATAGCACACGCCCCCGCCGCCGGCCTTTACCCGCTAACCCAACCCAACACCCCCCTGAAACTGGTTAAGAAAGTAAAAAGGATAGATAGAACAATTTTCTCCTTACGTTTTGGCTTGTTGTTCCAAATGATTGCATTTTACCGGCGGCGGGTACATATAGCTGGCAGCGCGCGGCCCTACAACGGTCACACTTTGTACCTGGCGACGCGATACATTACCCATTACGTCTATCAAAATAGCTGAGTATCTATCATAAGCGGAGCAGCAAATATAAGGCAAGGAGACGTATCTAAAATGAAGTGGTTTGTGTTTCTGATCGTTCTCTTGACTTTCACAAGGGATGTTCGCGCTCAGGATGACGACGACATGGGTAAGAGACACGAACAAGAAGGGAGATGATGATGATGATAATAATAAGGGCACTAATGAAAATGCCAATATAGAAAAGTAATGTCATTATACATTGGCATCAGATAGCAGCAAAACGAAGAATGTGCGCTCTTGTCAGGTGAGCGGATAAGTTGTGCCTGATACCTACAATGGTGATCCTTGATGCTCAACAGGACAAAGAAAAAACAAAAATTCGAACATAGGTTAAGCGTAAATTTCAAGTAATAAGTCTTTCGTCTTTTGAACAGAGATACATATTCTGTATGAATTCATTTTTCTCTCCAGAATTACGTCCAGCTTAAGGGCTGCCGAACTTTTGTAGTCGGTCTAGGAATTTAACCCAATTAAGGTATCAAACCAGTCTCATTTCGTTATTGAGTGATGCAGTCTATTAGTCCACTAAGTCATGGACGGCTTCATCCTACTGTTATAAGATGATTCACATAAGGATGGATGTGTTTTTGGTTGTGTGTTCCAACCGTACTACTACTCACGGTTAAATCCCTCTTTTCAATACTGCTCTATTACAAAGTAGGGTCGTCGGTGAGGAGACTTTCTACTTCGAACAAACTTAACAATTATATCGTATATGTAATCTCTAATTCTCCTCGATTGGTTGTATCACAATATTTCGTGTATGCATAGCCTCAACGAGTTGTGAGAACTCGGCAAATTTCTAGGACGCAACTTCATAACACATGCTAATGAGCGTTCGGCACCCCGTAGCGATGCGGCAATATATCACAATTTAGGTCTGATGAAAGCTTTCAGCGGCACTGGCGCAAACGTCGTATTAAAGTGTACACAAAGCATATACACACGTATATAGTATATAGTTTTTGTGTCAGGCCCCCCACAGGCTGGCTTGGCTAACGTCTATCCCCATCATCGTAAAAGTTTCTACCGTTGATTAATCGTTGGTTGTCGTCGATATACTATAGCCGAGAGGTATTCATCGACAGGGAACGCCACCACGACGACGACAGTAACAACAACGTTTCGAAACACGCAGGAAAAAAGCACGGAATTTCTATTTAGGGCCGTCTTTCACAGTGCGTCAAAAGTAAGACAGTGTGCTGCAATTAACCGTACATCACTTGCGAGTCATCTACGAGAATATATAACTATTTTATAGTTCTATAATCAGTACAAATTCAAAGTCGTGTTCCTTTGCCCTTTACTGGGTACATCCATTATATTTCGTGTATGCATAGCGTCAACGAGCTGTGAGGACGTAGTTATCCCAGCCTCTGTGAGCCTTTAAGATGTTCTGAAGGGAACGTGAGCGTGTTTCATTGGCGAAAAAACCTGTTGTTTTTCTCGTTTCTGCAATGAATAGTTACTTAAACTAAACGTCATTAGTATTCAGCGTGCATGTACGTAGGACGCATTTCTACGACGGTATATGTAGAAGGTATTGAGGGTTGTAGTTGTTGAGCAGCGAGACTTACCTCAAGTTGGATAAATGCTAAGTGATAACCGTTCTTGATTGATCATGAGTGGATTCCATGTAATAGGTGACGGTGCTTATGGGGCTGATGACGGAGGAGATGATGAAGGCTATGATGCACCCGCGGACGGCGACGATGACGGCGGCTATGATTCACCTACTGATGGAGACGATGATATGGGAGGTGATGAAAGTAGAGCGCGGCCGGAATATGTTTCCACAATAGAACGCGACGAGGGTATATGCTCCATCTGTATTGTATCATCTCGAACGGGTGTATACTAACACTGAGACAGCCCTATAATGCGAGGTTCCTTATGCTGATTTTTCGAAAAATTAGGATACACAATACGTCAGATTAATCTGTCATCGGTCAAAAAACAATGCTCTTTTCACGTGAACTAAATGTATTATTAGTAACCATGAATGAATCTATAATATGCAACGAGATTCCTGCTTGCAAAGCCTAAGTTTTCTACGATAGAAATTTATAGCCAACCTACACTAGAGGAATTAAGTCCTTAGAGGTACTGTATCAGCCAGACAGAAATCTTCATTTACGTTAGTTTGACTGGCGCCGTACCAATATACTGCTGAAATTTGTCTTACTATTGTTTATGGCGTATTCCAGAACCGAACAACAGCGCTGGTGACGATAACGCTGAACGGGTCGACAGCAGCCAGCGGGTGGCGCTTGCTGTCCTTCCTCAGCCCGCACTTGAGCCTACGTCGTTACCCACTCCTTTTGGGTCGGTTTCTTTGTTTCGCGCAAGAATGCCTGCGGATCACTCGATGACTTCATCTGATGTCCATCATCGCGCTCGCCGATCAATCGCTTCTGGTATGGCCGGCTCCGTTCTAAGTCGCTCAAAGCGATCTGGTCATCGTGATGGTGGTGGTGGTGGTGGAGTTGTGGGACCCGTGCATACCTACATAAGGACTGATTACGACGGTAACTACCGGTGGGGTGCTCGGCATTACGTTGGCAGCTCGTACGGGCGCGGTCTCTGATAGCCGTCAGCCGATTCGGCGAAGCGCTCAGACAAAAATAAGCTTAAACAGCTGTCGAAGTCGGAGCTTTGTAAAAGGGTTCTCAAAAGAAAATGGGCTAAAAGAAGTAGCCAGTCTGCTCCTCACTCTTGAAATCCATAGTAAAGTGGTTTCCAAAGGCCCAATCGTTTTTTATATGTAGATGTATTGGGGGAGAGTCCCAAAGATAAAGAGAATTTACTCCGAGGAGATGAAATTGTATCTAATCCTTCTTGAATATTTAGTGTTATTTGATGAATGAGAGCAAAGTGATATCGTATGTTTTATTGTATAGACGCTATGATAATTATGTTAGATGGGGCAACAATGTATAGATGGCCATGTTACGATGCTCACTTCACAAGGCAAAGTCCAAATTTTCTACTTTGAAAAATCGCTTGTCTACTTTTGTTTTTTCCGTCTACATCATGCTCTCTTGTGATACATAACGTAACAATCTACGATTAATATATGATGTGCTATACATTATTACATAATGTACACACTTTGCATTAGGGTCGACACATTCGTAATATGTTATAAAAAGCGTCAAGCGCTCTTTACGATAGTATGAAATAAAAAAAAAAAAAAAAAAAAAAAGAACTTAATTTATAATTCTATTTTTTATGCTTCGTATAACGGTTACAATGTCTTGATCAATGTCCGAAGTAGAATTTACCATCCACTTTATATCATTTTCAACTTGGCATAGAGCCACAGTGATCATCATCATCATTTCCACAACTGTGTATTTGTATTTGAGTATGTACATGCGTGTGTGTATGTACGTGACAAACACGCAGATATAGATCTTGGTATTACTTTTCGGCCAACAATGAAATTAATTTCTGTGTCCGGTGTGACCGTATGCACGTGCCGTGAAGATCATAACAAAGGCAGCCACGCTTTGCGTGTAAGCGTGTGGTTCTGTTGCTGTTGGCCCTGTCGATCACGTTTCTTTTTTTAGAACTATAACAAGGATTACTTCATTTTTGGCAAGTAAAAGCCACAATGCTCTACTTCCGTGCAACCGCTCCTTGTTTTATTGACTCATCATATTAAAATAAAACTTACCCAACGTATATCACTGCAAATATTATTCTAACTAATTTGATTACCGCACATGGTAATTTCTAAGAACTTCGTAATAATTCTGTTTCATTGTAGACAGGCGCATTTACTTATAGCTATGAACTTATCAAATTATCATAACGGAATATGTGGGTTTTCAACATTTTTTTGAACTTGACCGGATATAGAACCCTCGGCATTGGGGCAAACCAGAATAAGATAAGCACTGACTGATGCGTGATTCGATATATGGTATGTTCAGAGTGCGGCTTCATTCAAAGAATAGTTGAAACAATAATAAGAACAATTACATATTTATATCCAAAGGGTAAGATTACTTACCACATAAATTTAATAAACATAATAAAACAATAAATAGCACCGGCCGCATGGGTGAATTTAAATTGCCTTATATCTGACGAAGGAAATAGCTGCGCGATCTTATTTGGGCCCTTCATGACCTTTCCATGGCCCAAAATTATACGAGTAATACTCGAAGGGTCATCCTCGAGCTAATATAATGCATTCAGGGATGAGGATTACACGTTCCATGGGTTCCAGTATTTTTGATGAATCGATAGGTTGGCGTTATAATTATTCATGGTCACAAAAGAAACGCGCCATTTTCTCAAAGGCCTGCAGGCGCTTTTGTCTCCGTGTTATGACGAGGGTGCAAGCGCTTGCCTTTCCCTGATGATCACACTTATGCCATGACACGTATACATCAAATCCCAACCGCTACTTCCTGAATAAAAACTGAATGAATAGGCTGGCTGCAGAGAAAAACTGCGAATCTAAACTGCGAAAAGATGGTACTACACTGCTACAGTACAGCAAAGTATACAAACAACTTACAGGATATATATATATATATACTGAATTTACTTCGGAAAGACTAATCATCTCATCGTCCTTCGTGAGGGTCGATTACGTATATCACCTCGGACCCATGATCTTAAAAATTCAGAAATGATACAGGCGAAAGCTGACAATGTCCCTATTGATAGACTTGATTAATCCTCTAAAACGACGGATTAGATATTCTCTCTAATAAGCATCTAGGAGCCTTGCATCCATTGAACAGCACTAATTTTTTTTGTTCATCTCTGCCCATTGATCTCACCAACAATCAGCAAATTAGTGTTTATAACAGAAGTAAACAAGGGCTTTTTCGTTTCTATAAGATCTGCGTTAGCATGTGAGCGGAATTACGAATTGTCCATTCGACTTTGGACTTCAGGTTCCTTCTGTTTACGTGAAAAGGCTGGAAGTGTCCATCGACTAGCAAGTTTTGGGTGTGAGCTGACACCGACTATATTTACTACGGCCGTACTGTCTTCCTCGGCAGCTTCGCGTCGATATCTATTGGTGAGGGTTCTTTTAACAACAATGCTTTCATTCGTTCAGCCTTCATTGTTGATTCCATTGCCACATTCGTCCACTTCGGGAGCTCAACCAAATGCCTCTACACAAATAGTTCGACGTCCCTCCACCTCCTGTTTCAATACTTACGTTTAAGGCCACTTTGTCTCCCTGGTCCAGCGATCGTGCGACTCCCAAAGCGTCATCGGCGGTCATAGCATGCACAGTCACTACTACCCTCAACGATGTTCTGTCGTGTATTATTAATCCGTCCCCCAGATCATTCGTTCATTAATAAATCCTGCTGCTACTGCCACTGTTGCCTAACAGCTGTTCCGTTTGTGTATTGTCATCCTGTCCACCGCCCGTCTCATCCATGGAGTCAGTAAGAGAGAGAACGAATGCAGACGACAACAACAAGGACACTGAGAAAGGAGTATAATACGAAAATAAGAAGGGGATATTGGAGAAAACGGATAGCCATGTCTAGGGTAAGCGCTATAGATGGAATTAGGGTTTAGTCATCTGTGGAGAGGTAGTCGGTGAATTTATAATATATAGCGGGCTGGCCAGAGACGCAGCAGTTCAGGCACATGCAGTACTCGGCATAGGTAAACATTATTGTCACAGACCGAGAGCAGAGACGGGCTCAAGTTTCCCTGACGCTGAATTCGATCGGTGCCTGTGCAACGTATCGTGGGGGTTAAAGGGGAAGATTGGGAAAGCCCTTATACCTTCAGGGAACTATTTAAGATTTTCAAAACCGCTTCAGGAACTAGCATTTCAAATTAGAATTGATAATTATTGTTATGATGATTCTACCATGCCACGGGCAGGTATATGTATATCGTTTACTTCGCCGTCTGTCTGCCCGTTAGTCGTCTTTCGTGCGTATTGAAATAACTGAGGCAGCTATAGTAGATAATCTGGCAACATTGACGTAGAGTTAAAGTTAACAGTTGTATGCCAGGAAGAGTTAACTAGGCAAGCCGACAGCAACTTCTGACGTGGTCTTGCGGTGCCATTGTTACGCTTCGATTGACTAAGAAAAGTCTGTTTGATGGCAAAAAGATACAGAGAAGACGCAATAAGGTAGCTTAGGCAAAATGACAGGGGCTAAAAGCGGGTCATTTTACAGGCGCTTAAAGGGGATTGGAAGGGGCAAAGGTTAGGCAGAAGTGAAATATGAAGAGGCTACCGGCACCCAGTTGCCCTCCGTTGCAGTTTTTGTGATGGTTTGGCATGGTCGTGGTGGAGGGGACGACCGCCACGCTAGCAACAGTACACAGAAAAAGAGCACTCTTCTTCGTATTTTTGCGTCTGTCTGTGAGGACCCTCTCTTCGGGCGCCTCTCAACTATTTCAACCTTCGCTGCCGCCGTCTTCAAAAATAAAGGCGCTCAAAGCATCTGACGCGGTCGGCGCGGCGATGGCTCGGCTTTGCCTGCTTTAAGGGCCCTGCCCAGATCGGTCTGACGGTGGATGAAGCAACTATAACACTCTTTTTCTCGCTCTCTTCCGCAATGCATCGTGCGAACCGTGGGTCTCGACCAGTCAGTTTGAGCGTGGCTAAGTGGAGAATGCTGCTGCTCGTACTGCCATTGCCCTGGCATACACTTTTGCCTTCGCTGTCAGGAATAATGGCAGTGTGCTGCAACCACTACCGCCAGGGCTCGCCCCGTACGTAAGGAATGATTGAAAGGTTTCTTCATCTCAATGCGCGCAGTAGGGACGAACGAGCTGACTTCGGGTGGCGTCAACGTCAAGCAAAAAGCAGAAAAAGGGACCGCGAGGACCAAATGTTCTTCTCCATTGCAGCTACTGCCGAAGTAATAGCGGTCGTCGTTGCTCGCCTCCTCGTTGATGGCTGTTAGTGCGGCTGGTTAGGTCCCTTGCATCCTCACGGTTACTAGCTTCAACCTGTTTTACTAGTTCCCGGCTTGAAAGGGCTGTTTCGAGTCTCCCGTTCGTTTCCCTCCTAACATCCATTCGTCTGCTGCAGCACCAAGCTCACTTCACCAGCTTCGGTATAGTTACGGACCCTTTCAGACCACTACTGCACCGCACATGACAACTATTACTTGGCTAGCAGTGGATTTCGAATTTGCCCGCCTAAACCATAATGAAATCAAGGAGCATATTTATATGGGCCTTTGCTATTAAAATTCGACAACGTCTCGAATTTGGTGAAACGGACCTATTCCAGAACTTCAACAATGCTAAGGAAGTGAGAAACAGTAATCGAGGGCACAGTTTCTAGATAATGGACAATAATACATACATGAGAATAATTATATACAATAATCTCAGAGGAGAACACGCAATTATATTTACGACGCCTTATAAGAAGTTTGGTGCATCACTTAATAATTCAAGCTGTATTCACCCAAGAAGTGCGTTTAAAAAAGCAACGATTACTATAAATCAATAGGACTTCCATCATTGTCATAAATATCTACTATTCTGCACCGGTATTTTTCTAGCGATGCAGGTATTGCCATGCTATACTGCTGTAGCTGCGCAAACGTGTACAGCCATATTTTTCAGGCAGAGCATTGTAACTACCCTTTTTCGTCACTGAATTATGTTGTCGCGTCATCGTAACAAACAACGGGAGGCCAGCAGCCAACATTGACCGAACGCATAAAGTACAGTGGAATGAATGTCCTAATTGTTAATTATGTATGCAAAGCTGGTAGGCCAGCTTGTCATCTTCACAAGAAAATTTATCGAGATTTTAAAGTACGCTATGTTAATTCGATGTCCTTAAACCTGAATTGTAAATGGAACAATAATATTTAACTACGTTTTATCTAATCTACCTGTGAAAATTAAGCGAACTCTATGTGAAGCAGTGTTCGTTGTTTCGCAGCTTCTACAGTTTTGTTGGCTATTTTTCTTTTCACGCTTGCGTCGTATATTGTTTCTCATGTACATGTTTTAGAAACGTTCACGGTCGTCCGAATGTCGGCCACAATACATGGCTTTTGAGGTTCTTGTTAGGTCTCTGTTTTTACGTCGGACCGGTTAAGCCCGCATCGACGCCTACTAGATAGTACGCTAGAGACCGCAACTGCCTACATATTGTTTCTAGTTTCCACCCTTCGAAGAATTGGATATGAAAAGTTCAAATCGCGTGCGATTGGTAGATGGATTCGTATAAGTTGGTCTTCACGCGCAAGAAGTTCTCTACGCCTGGGTCAAAATGACCGCCATCCTTTTGGTCTGGTCACGGTTCACGTTGGAAAAGTAAACCCGCAGTTGTGTCTTGTGTCCATTTCGCCTGGTGGCGAAACTCTACAAACCGCTGCTTTGTTAGTTTTTGTTGAATTTGGAAAACTAATGAGTTGAGAAGGATTCGTTGTAGCCTTTGTTGAGGGTTTTTGGCACATCATTTATATACAGCCTTAAAATTGAATCTGCGTATTCATACGAATTATTGTCCCCATCAGAATCTTACGCGTCTACTTTTCCATCGTTGTAATAGCTGTCGACTTCGTCTTTAAGAAGTTCTGCCTGTGTCGGGCACGGAGTATTTGTTCACAGCGTGAACCATGCTTCCGTCTTCTGGCTACTTTCGGTATAGGCCGTTCATTACAGATGCTCCATCAATGGTAATAGCGAAAAAGTCCTCTAGAATCGATTCAAGATTTAACAAAAATGTGGTTTCCGCCGCCATGCGGTTCTCGATCGTCCTTTTTATGGATTCGCATTGGGCCTAAATGGGTCGTCTTACAACCAAAAATTGAAATCTCAGACGCTGAGCGCAAGCAAAGTCGGGTCCAATGAGCGCAAGCTCTAAGAAGTGTATTCTTACTTCGGACGTAGAACAGAAGAAAGTGTTTTCGTTCTTTAAAAAAGTACAGTTCTGAGGCCAGCCTATTCATGCTGTATTATATTCGCGTCCTATTCATTGCTTTACTCGTTACAGAGGGGACCTCCATATTTGTTTTTGCTTAGGTCGAATCGACAAAGGAATGAAAAGCCTTCTAATAGCTTTGGCCAAAAAAGGCTACAAATTTTGTGACAACCTTATCGGATCTTGAAGGCTTTGACTCAAGTGACAACTTTTTCATCTGGCGTCTCTTATAATGGCGCAGCCCCTCGCGACCGCGGTGCTTCGTCTTGATCAAGTCTTTGCTCGGTAAGTTATAAGAAACCTAAATGTATTTTGCATACTACACACGCTTGGTGCAGCGACCGTGTTTGAAACTTCCGAACGCTGAATTTATATAATTCTATAATATATATTCACATAATAGTTATGGTGGAAATTAAATCTTTTCACTAATAACATATACTCCTGTCTTATTGAACGAATGAATAAAGTCGGTTATTGCTGATATTTTTCTTACCAACTGAAGCGATAACGCGGCTTACCTCGTTAACAAAGCGTTGAGTTGAGGCATCACTGGCATGAGGGTCAATATACCAAACTTCCACGCGTGTTGCCTTCTAATCTGTTCTAGCTTCACCGTTGAAGTATAAATGTTTTTCCTTTGATGCCTTAACGCACCGTCAAACTATCAGTAAGCTGTTATAGTTGTTTAATTGCCGTGACAGCAGCCGCAAGTAAGCGCTGTGAAGGAAAGAACTTATACAAAAGCGTTCTCAGTCATTTCATAATATATTCTATGTATACAATGGAGACCAGTATGATTTGGGCACGCAAACTTGAAGCCCATTTATAGTAGTTAGATAACGTCCTAAAAAGGTTCAGCACAAGCCCGACTGTTCGGCGCTGGTTATTTTCAGGCATCTTTTATACGTGTCTATTAAGTACGATTCATAGTTAGGCAAGTGGGTCCTCGTATCGTAATATTGATGCAACTACGAGTATTTTAGCATTACATTTGATTTGATCATTTCTACCGAAAGACACTTTGGTTGCTAATTAGAACGGTGGTAAAAATAATCGAACAGAGAGAGAGCCGTATTCAACCCGGTGGTCGGTTGGGCAAAGCCGTACGTTCTGAAGGATACTAGATCGGGTTTTCGTCATAACGTAACATATACATACGTTACTTCTTTTCACTGTTCATGTCATTTAAATAACCAGAGTTCTAGTACACTTGAGCCTGTTTTCAACAACGCTCTACTTTTCTCCTTCCTGAAATTGATTTTGCTAATATGCTTGACAGAAAGATTAGATGTATTACAATTTTAGTTGGGTGAATGTCGGTAATAATAAAATGTATGCACTTGCTAACCATATCTCGAACTATAGCACGCAACTTCGTAGGATTGTTAAGTGATAAAGTTACCCTATGAAAATATTATGTCTCACTGGGACGTTGCTTTGTTACGCTAACATTTTTACCTTGTTTACTATACCTAGATACACAAAACTCACTTATTTCATGCCTGCATTTTAATTGTTGGAAGTGGAAGATGAGTTATTATTTAAAGATCGTCTTTAATAGAACTGTGTCTCCCTTCTAAAAAGTTCAACGCAACAAAGGAAAGCGAGCTCATCTTAACGGCATTTGGATTACGAGACAGGCGTCCAAACAGTCCCACCAGGCACTCATTGGCTAACGCTAGATCGGCATTACTATGCTGAATCGAACGGCGAAAAAATACGATCACTCAAGTCTTCTTCAAAAAAAAAAAAAAAAAAAAACTCGTCAGCTCTGAGAGAACAGCAACGACGGCACGACTCGCACGTGTTTTGTTAAATTATTGAAGCTGTATGTGTGTGTTTATATGAGATCGTGCTGATCTTGTCTAGGCAGTTCATAATGTCGTTTGGATACATATTAATTGGCTCGATCTTCAGTATCAATTATTCCTGCTACCGCCTTCTCGTGGCCTGTTCATCACCGAGAGGATTCGAATTTATTTTTCCATTGCTATCCACATATTGCCCATCAATGAAGAAGTGCTTGTGAAAGGAGTTGAAGCAGATTTTGTAAACAATATACTGTTAAAATAACTGAAGAAGCAATAAAAACCAATTTCAATCACAGGAAAAAAACAAAGGAAAAGAAAGCTCGCACATATCCACTGGATAGATTGAGTTCTTTATTAATAACTTGTTATAAAGTACTATTCTATTGAGAAACTTTTACATTCGCCGGCCCCGAATGCATTTTGACGAGGGAAAAACAGCCCGAATTTCTATGTAAAGAGCAGTTAGGTTGGCCGTCCCCCCTTTCCGGAGGAGTGTGAGTTAGTCAGCTTGATTTGTCAATCCTGTCAATTGCGGCTGTAGGCAGAATTCTCATGTAAGCTATGATTAATCTATATAGAAAATGTTGTCCTTTAAATTTTTGTACGAAGAAATTTCCTGCAGGTTTACGGGTCACTTGATTATATTTATTTGCTCTATTACAAGTCTGTTGTTTCGAATTAAATTGACTTTTTAATTGATTAGTATATACAAAACATCGGATAAGGCAAATTTTGCTGGCCACATTCAGTTGCGGTATCCGAGAAAGTGCGCACACGAGACGAACAGGCTTTACGGTAAGCTCCGGTAATACCGGGGAATACATAGACCTTTTCGTTCTAGACCCTTTTTCCAAAATGATTCTTTTTGGACTCTACGACATTTTTCCACTGCGGCCACGCGCAAAATTGCAACTACGGACAACAAAAACTAAAAATTCATTCGTCAACGTTGTCAAAGTTGCTGTCATTTTTCCGTGACTGTATCCTTTTCTGTGACGAAAATCATCATATATATATATATATATAGCGATAATATTACGTCACTCATAAATATCCACTAAAGTCATTAAGTGAACACCAACTTGCTTATAGATATGAAACGTTCATTCGCTAGCAGAAGCATTTAGGCCATCTGATTTTTCAGGCCTAAGCTGCACTTACGACGTGCGTAATGTAGCGTGTCAAGGCTGTTGTCCATTACTGCCATTGTCATACGGGTATTGCGTGTTTGTTCCGTGGACAACTCACTAAGCTCTTTGCCTAAGACCTAGAAGCTCCGAAGGGGGAGTCCGTCCGGGATGGCCATGGAGTTCGGTCGAGCAGGATTTAAGTGTATATCTCTGCGTGCCTATTAATGTGATCGTTTAATCAGGCCAAACAGATAAAGCCGTCTGTGCTGCCCAGCCCTCTAGGCGTTCCTCTCCAATTCGTCGCCTGCAAAGCCTGTATTGTAGGGATTGCTCGAATTGCAGTCAACCTTGTGTGTCAGGACGGGAAGTATATGCAATGTCGTGCGATTAAGGCAGAACATACAGGGTATACATACGAACAAATGTATTACGAGACGGAACGACTTCAAATATCGACTATGCTCTCTATATACCGTGCAGTGCACGTCCTGCTCAACAAACGTACTGCCGAATTGGATAAAATCACCATGCTAAATGGCAAACTTCACGAAACTGTCCAGGGCCTAGAACTGTAAATAGGTCTGAAGAAGGGATTTTTGAAGCAATTACAACGGGCCTATATATTTCAAGTTTCACAACACTATCGTCAATAACAGCGGAGACATCTTGGGCTTTCGTCACCTCCTGGAATCCTAATAACAAATTGAAGCAGAACGAATTGTCTGAGTAACACAGTCAGATCATTTCTCTTCTCGATCAAAGTTATAGTGATAAGGATCGTGGCGGTTAAACAAGTGAGCCCTACTCAAAGCGTGCAAGGCATTCGTCGCAACGTCTCTGAAAGAATCCTGAAGAGATAGTGAATCGCCGGACGATAGCGGGTTCCAATAGAATCTGCTGTGAACGACGCGACCGGGTCTTTGCGCAGATGTAGCGCAAATTGATTTAAAAGCATTTCGTGTACCGACTTCAGCTGAGTACGGCCGGTTCAGTTCTGCATGCTCTTTCGTCTGATCCTATCCTTCGCGCACACATCTTGATCCCTCTCGTGTCGTATGTGCCTCTAAGTGTGTACGAGACTCGTCAATGATTAACCCGATGCTATAATCGCGTTACATCGTTGAAGCTACGAGAGCAGCAGAAGCAATGAGAAAACTGGAGAAGATCGGAGCAGGAGTTCTCAGTAGGGTGGTTCGTACGTTGACAGTGAAGAACACTTCATGGAACGCGTGGCTCACCAGTATTAGGTCGAGATGCGCAGGGCGTGTCAGGATATTAGTATCCCCTTGCTCCGTATAAAGCGTGGTCTCTCCGAAGAGTCCATCGACCTCCCACAGCTGTTAACCGTGTTGCCTTTTGGATTGATTGGTGAGAATTGCAGTTGCGTGTGTCAGTGTTGTTGCTTCTATTGCTGTTTCTATATTACAACGGCAAAGAGCAAGCAGCCGACTGGGTAAACGGGTGCACGAAACACAACATGACAGCAGTTCAAAAGCGATATACGGCTCAGGACGCGCTCCATCAGCGTTGCGTGTTCTTTGTATGATGAGCTGACTGGCAGAAGGTCGGTGGAGATATGGCGAGTGATCTGAGCTGTATTGGGCTGAGTTGTATCTGGGCTGGTAGCAGGGAACATATAGTTAAGGCTAACCATAACACGAGCGGCAAAGGTCTGGGATAGGCGCCACCGAGCCGCCGTCGAAGAGATTTTCAGCCAATAGACCTTTAAGTAGGCACGGCGCAGAGCTTTAGCCAGCGACAATGGCCGCTAGTCGCCAGTCGTCGCTTTCTCGTCGCCTTCATCGGCGCTGCTACCACCAGCAGCATCTCCATCGCTACCATTTTCCCATTCGTCTAGGCCTATGTTCCTGTCCCACTTTGCCGTGACGCCTTCATAGAGAGCTCAACGAGCACAACGGCGGCAACCAGTGTTCTAGGTGAGGAGCAGCTCTAGGTACCTTATCCTGACGCAACGACAGCAACTGCGAACGGTGAGATGATAACATCTTTCATTCAGATGCTCGCTGTGTGGATTCAGTCCTTGAGTGGAACGGAGAAAAGGGTTGTAGGCATCAGCAGAGATGCGTGGTGTCCGACGCTACTTGCCTGCCTGTTTTTCTCGTTATTGCTACTACTATCTGAATAGTTGCAGCCATTCCTGCTATGCCCCACTGGCGGCGGTAGAGACCAGATGACTTGTGCTTTTTCTCTGTCCTTCACGTTCTTTTTTCTCTGCTGCTGTAACATGGAGCACAAGAAGGGACCATTTCGCCTGGGAGTAGCTGTGCGTTAGGCGTGAGGCGGATAGGGTAAAACATGAAGGGTCGTCCAACCAGTCAGATGGCCAGATCGAAATGATAGGAAAGCGCCAAACGCTTAAAAATCCGCATACCTTTCCTCGGTTCGGCTCCATGCCATCACTACCTGTTCGTAAAAAAGCTAAGCACGAGAAAGAAGAAAGAGGTGGTTGTAGGGCAACCAGGGACGAGTCGAGGGGAAGCTTTCGGTGCAGCAGTGGTTTGGAAAGAAGCATTTTTTTTTCGCACAGAGCGTTCCTACTAAGAGTGAAACGATGGCTAGCGGCATCGGTGGCGGCAGAATCCGCAACAACAAAGTAAATCCGAAAGGACGTTGCAAAGTGGAAAACGGATGCGAGGATCAATACAACGGTGATGAGACGTTAGGTGATGCCGGGGATTTCTTTGACGCCGGTCTGGCGCTATTCGCTGCTCGATCCCCCGCCGCTGCCACCGTTGCAGTAAGTTGCGTATATAGGGACCTGTGTCTGTGTGTGTGTGTGTGTGTGTGTGTGACATATGTGTCAGATGTTCGTAGATGATGAAGCTAATCTCCGCTTATCCTGGACAGGAAGAAGTGAACTGGACGATAACAGAAAGAGATAGGACCGAAAAAGTAAGGAACGTCATGCAAAATCTTCTAAATCACTGATAAAATGCGCAGTCAGTCCTGATACAGTTCTGCTGCGACCATTAGACCATGGAACACAGTGAAAAATAGCATACACAATGCACGGCGCAGCACCGTGCTTCGCTACTAAGGAGGGGGTAAAGTGGGTGTGCAAATGCCACTTAAACGATTTCGTTATTACAATTGTTGTCGATATTCAAGCGATATTTTCGTTTTCAGCAATATCTGTTTCAGAATGGATGATTTCAACTGGAAATTTACCAGCTCGAACAATCTGGACAATGTTAGCTGAGTATTTGTCCAAATAGCGCCTCTCATTGGCAAGTGCACCGGCAGAAAGGTTCCCTGCCTGGCCTGTATTGACAACACCGTCTACGGACGATACCCACAGGTTTTCACTGAACTCTTTGACCAGCTCTTGGAGTTAGTATATATCGTTTGACGGAAGTAATGCAATCAGGCCGCGCATTCACCGATAGTATGCGAGGTTTAAAATGATAAAAAGTTAGCTGATTGGCTGTGAATTCAGATTCTCTTTCGCTCTGTAATTGCAAGAACCCAGAGTAATATTCGGAACGAACTCTATTTATAGTAAAGCACATCCCCAAGATTATTTCTTCTAGGGCATATAAAAGGCTTTAATAATGCCAGATTGTTGGGTACCAATAGGCGTATCGCTTTAGGCCTAATTGATCAAAGTGGAACCATGAGACACGGTAACGTATGTTTAGATGATATAACATTTGCCTTACTTAATAGCAATACAAAATTCCTATATTCTGTTTGCTGCTTACTGCTGTGAAAATGACTCTTCAGTTGAGCCACCTCGTTTTCGAGCTGGCAGATCTTTTAGTTACCGATTGTTCATTAGTGAAATGAACCCCGCCAAGCCAACGCACTGCCATGGCACGTTATAAATATAGTCAGTTCTCGATGACCTCCAGCCACAGAGCTGGAATAGAATAGCCTGGATATCGTCCTGCGCACAGAAGTGATACGCTTGCTTTATTGATACAGATAGAATTTGCAGTCTAGCCAAAATCCTTTTGAATAGGACATAGTGGAGGGCCTAAGCCGTACCGAAAGTACAATTCATTAAATGGGAACAGAATCATATGTATATATATTACTACTCTGGTCTATTAGATTTCGCTATTTTCATTTTATTGTAATTTAGACAGTCGTCAGAGAACAGAAAATGTCAGCTATTCGTTATAGATGTCTAGCTTTGCCCTAATCTTGCGAACAGATCCGTCTGATGTTAGTATCCCAGTGCAGTTAATCTAGGCTATTTTGGCGGATAATATTTCGTAGGGCAGTGCATGTTTTTCTTTCCGCTAAGAGGATGGTACTAGTACGTCCTGAAGGTCGTCTCAGACTTATATTCAGTGGGTATTTAACAGTACAGCATTTATTCTAGTTCCGATAAATGCCCCGTTTGAACAACCAATTACTAAAGCATCCCTGTCGATAAGTGCCACGAATGTAAATGGAAGCAAAAAGCCACGAGTGCGAATGCGTTTGATGAGGCTCTACCGCCGCCAGTGCTGGACCCTAACGAACCTTTAGTTTCCGATTCTCCTTGATCTTCGTCGCGTTAAGTATCCCCACTTACGTTAATTTAATTTACGACGAATTATTGGATTGCTCCTTCTAAGTCAGCAGCTCCTTCTGATTCTATTTTTATTTTCACCTGAGGTTCATGGTTAAGATCATTCACCTTGAAGTCTAGCTTTTGCAGCGATCGCATGCCATTTTTAGGTCACTCAAAGGAACCACCATACTCTGAAACGCTTCTTTCACGTCGTCCTTCTCACATACGTGTTAGGGCCTGCGCACGCAGCAGTTTGTAACTCTTTCTCCCCAGCTGCCCATTTCAAGCCGCCCTTCGACATAATACGAATAGCTGAGCGCTCGTCGAAGAACGCGTTCCCAGAGGAAACCTTCATGGCGCACTTAGTATTGTTCCGTTTAGCGCACATACTGGAACGAAGCAGGCTGGATATATTCATGTTATTTCCCGGCCGTCGGTGGTATGAAAGTAGTATGATATTGGCGCCGCACAGCGATGCCTTCTACAGTTCCATGTAAGGAAACTAACGCCTGTGGGGTGCGTGTCAATAGGACCATATTATGAGGTTAGACTATTTCTCTAACGAGTGCTAGGCCTTGGCTATTGTATTTAGCTCACATATACTTCATAACGATTCAGTAAATACTAGGCTTTCTGAAATTTCCTATTGATTTAAACATCAATAGCAAAATAATCAGCATCATTGTTACACATGTGGTCTAACTCAACTCCATACATTATAATCGGTCTCTCTATTTTCGCTAGCTGTTTGCTGGCTACCAGAATTTTATAGATGTTCATACAGCCGTTGGTTTCAGAAACGAGATACGTATGCACGCATTACAGGCATACCCACTCATGCTTTATAATGGGTAGGATCGGATACAATATCACAAGACTCGAGAGGTTAAAGATGAAAGGCAAACTTCGTAGGCGCACGACAATACGAGCTCCTGCGGAAACAAACGAAGTCCCTGATGAAGTAGAGCAGCTGTTTAGAACAGCTGAGCTATACGGCCGTAACCAAAGTCGGGTGGTTGAACTGTACAGCCGTACAGATGGTGGCAGTCATCATTTGAAGGCCCCGCAGCAGCACGCGCCTAAGCTAGCCCGGGCCAGCCTAGTGGAATCGCGGCCAGAAGGCCAACGTTAAGGCCAAAACGGGAAAGTCGCTACCACCTCGTCGGCTAGTTGTTCGTTTCTAACAGCAGGAACGAAATGAAACTCAGCTACACGGCGCGGGGAAGCCTTCATCAGCCAGACAGCGTGTCGGCATCGTCGTAGAGTCATACGACAAGGGCAGTTTCGAGTGCAGCAAGATATTTCGTAACGAGCTAGACTCAAAATTCATAGAGTACATTTCGGCTTGGCAGGCCAGATAGGCTAAAAAAGCGATACAGTTCCTACAACTACAAGTACCAGTACAACGGCACTTCAGCCCTATATCTTCAATGGCAGCTATAAAGCAAAACTGGGAAAGGTAACGTAAGTTTTGTATATTTCGACGATCGAGAAACAGCTTCATCAAATGTACTTTTTAATATAGTCAAATGTGAAAGCACTAATGTCTCTTAAATTTCCACCCTCCGAATCGTCATGCTTGTCCATTTCATAGATTTATAGTAGAATATTTGCATAAAGACGATATTTGCGTTAGGCAAGTGTATAATAATAGTCTTACTACTCATTCAGTGCTTTCATAATTTCGAATTTCACTAGCAGTAGGTTCCATATGAATCGAAGTAAAGTTTCGGTCCAGCTGGTGGGTAAATTGCCACCTTCTCAATGTCTCTCGTCAATGATGATATAGGACTATATTCAGTGCTTTGATATTTATCTGTGCCGAATTCACGTGGCCGTCAGTCAACGCCAATATTATTTAAGGAGTTTTTTATTGCGACACATACATACATATGCATATTTTACTTACTGTAGATAATTAGAAGCCGTATCATTATTGCAATGTTGAGGACCAATAAAAACCTAACAAGAAGGGCTTTTGCTTCTTAATTTGCCTAAGGACACATAGCATATTAGTCTTCCTACTGCTTACTTGAAACACAACATGGTACCTTTCACATAACATTTTAACATAGTGTTACATTATCTTTAACATAGTACTTTTTTTTTTTGATTGTAAGAAATATTCGTCTTCTACTTGTTATAATAACTCTTCGCTTTGATGTTCGGTAATTCGGTTTGTTGGACGCCATTGCTATCAACGATAAACCTGCCTGTAGGCGTGCATTGCACATTTAGAAGAAAATATTGATAAACATTTATAAAAAACGTTAAATGTAGGTGTACCAGTGACTGTTGGCGTTGGCATTCCGGACAATCTTATGGTCTAAATAATACAATATGCCCTCCTTCATAGCTATTTGATATTTGACTTTTTCTCCGAGACAAGAAATTCCAGCATCAACGTGGTATTGATTCAGATTAAGTCGTGTGGTAGAAGAACACCACTTACATTGTTTACTCGTACATTTTACTCTCTAGCACTGCCATCTACATATATTCTAAAACAGGTAATTTTGGTCTAGAGTGTAGTGAGTATATGAATTCTATAGAAAAGCCACTACCTTTACTCACATTATTAACTGTAAGTAGTGCAGCCAGTAGGTCAACAGAGTGTTTCTCTTAAAGACAACTCGAATTGAGGCTACACGCGAAAATATTACACAAAAGCTCATTAGGGTAAAATCCGAAGGAATAGATGAGCAACCCACCCTAGGACTGTTGGGACCACAACTATGAGTTTCCCTACGGACGACTATCTATCTCGGGACTACGTCCTCGCCTAGCTCCATCGCCTCAGTGTATGCTCGATAGTTCCGAGGAAGTGTGTACATCGACTGTGCGGCACATGAGGCAAAACGGCTCTTGGCAAACTAGAAAACCTAAAACATGTTACCCTAAGAGAGTCAGCCAGGTCTCCAAGCGCAAAGTTTTGTGGAAAAGATAGATTCTAAACGGGAAAGGATCTAACGGCTTCCACGAATGATTATGAGCAGAAGGATAACCCGAGAGGTCATGGTTCTCCTCTGCCACTACCAGCGCCCGCAGGCACTTCACCGAACTAAATATCCTCTAGAGGGTTTTCTGCGCTATTTAAGGTTGAATTTAAGCCTCTTCAAATAGACAGGAAGGATCTTTTGTCGATGTTGTGGGCCAGTCAGAACGACAGGCGGAACACTGAAAGGACTTCCGACTCCTATTTTTTCCACAAAATGGCATGACAGCCTTTAACGTGATTGATTACTGTTTCGTCAAAACAAGGATGCTTACCTCCGGCTTGAAAAACATTGAAACATTGAAAAACATTTAGTGTTGGATTGAGGATCTCTGTCAATTGACGTCAGTTATGGACTTATCGATCGTGATTCGATTTGAGGTGAAAAATGGTCGGTATTTCGCAGAATACCGACTCTTAAATAGGTCCCATAGGTTATATGCACTTTAACCTCCTAATGCACCTCATGTTCGATCTCAAGTCAGCGATGAGTTAGTCTACGCAGCGCATGAGGACTTCGTGGAGTTTTTACGTAAGTCAAAATAGAGACAGCTGGAGAAAATTAGCAAGAAGTAAAGCACGTGGTTCTTTGGAAAGTTTTCAATACAGGCAGTATATCTAAGAATCGCTTTCTGTCAATTAGTTAGTCTTATTAAGGGCCGCAGCGACATGCCAGATAAACAACACAACATATTCTATAAATTACGTATATTCTTTACGTTTCTAACAAAAATGAATATAGATTTTCAAGAAGTCCGGTCGTCTTGTTAACCTCTGCAGTAATAATTCTAATAATACAATTTCATGGTATGAAAACGCAACATATATAAGCTTAATGCCGGCAATACAAATGCCGAGATCTAAATCACGCATAGCTATGTATCCCACCCCATCAACCCAATATCCCCAATCAAGAGCTGAAATATTTTTTTTGCTTCTTAGATTGTCCTTTCTGATGCGGGCGCGAAGTTAACACATACAAATAAAAGTAATTCGCGTAACTACGAGTGGTAACTCGGTTACACCATGACGCGAGACACACAACCGACTTCAGTGTCCTCTCAAAAGCGAAATTTCTGATTACAACCTTGTAGCCAATGTCTATCCTGAAAAAAAGAGGAACGCGACTGGAGTCCTTTTTATCTTTAGATTTATTGAAGATTGCGCTCACGGCAATGAGGAGAGTAAGTGTAAATTCGGATTTGGGATCTGCAGATTGAAATACCACTGAAAGCTAGGTGACGATAGGCTCCTTATTTTGCTTGGACATACACAAACTGCAATGTTCTGCAATCCGTTTCCGTTGGCCATAATGATCTTAGTTTCGTCACAGACACGTTAAGACAGCTACATATTTTTGTTTTTAACGGCGATAACCATATGGTTTATAGAGCTTTCACTGACAAATTCACAAATTGCCGACAATCTTTTTACTACATAAGTGGCCTTATAGAATCCCTGTCTAAGGCGGCTTCCATAAGTTAACGGCGGGAATCATGGTAGAAGCGATAGGATATATATGCCGTCCACTTCCATCAATTTGATGATGCATATGTATCTGCTTAATGCTACTGGATAGCATTGAAAATATTCCGGAGTTGGCCAGTGTTACGACCGGTACCATAAAATTTATTCTAGTAGTAATACCTGAAATGCGGAAAACAAAAACCGTGCAACGAATTTCATCCAAATTAAACCTCAATAATCCGTAACTCGGACTTTATATATATATATATATATATATATATATATATATACATATATATATATATATGCAGAAGTGGCAAATGAGTAATTTTTATATCTAGAACGTGCGAAAAAGGGCTGGTCGACAAATAACGATAAAGAAAACCTTTGCGATCAACGACACAAATGATTCATTAGTCGAGCATTCAGAGACGTCAGCGTCCCCGATCTTTTTTGTCAGTTTTTGCATTACTTCGAAGGCCCCCTTGTATCCATTCATGCCGTTTTTGACAAATGAATTGCAAGTACGCGAACGTACTCATATGTAGCCGCCCTGTGGTCTCCAAGTTAGAATTCTCTTTTGTTACGAGTAGTCCATTAAGGGTTAATCTTAGATTTGACACTTGTAGGCGTATTCATCATGGATCAGCATCTTATCTATTTATTATATGCCGATTAAATCGTTTGTTGCCGTCCATATAGTTTAGACTATTATAGATCAAGTAGACTGTCTTGCGCCAAACGATAACAAATGGGAACTTAATAGCTAGTGCGAAGGACCGGCAGAAGAGGACGGGGGCTTAGTAATAGAAGACCTGGCTTCTAAATAATCATAGCAATAAACTAGCTTTTTTACGTATCATGTCGACAAGAGAAATCTGGCGATGATATGCTAAGGTTCTGCTATTTCTAAACTCACCACCTATAATATAAAGAAACATTCTAATAAATGGGATCTCCCAACAGCTGGTGACTCGAGACCAAGAAAGGTAAAACGATAAATGTGACCTACTTGTGCACGTTCCGTACATTTTTAGGATGGAACTTCATTAATTGAAGAGGGAGCTCACTTCATAATATTAAGTATTCGAGAGTTTTCGATCTTAGATCGTGAAGATAGCACTCATCTTAAGAGCAATCCAGTTCGCCTTCTTCTCCCTCTTCTTCCTCCTCCTTCTCTTCGTTCGAGGCATAAACACAGAAATGAGACGACCTACGAAACAACGCCTAGTGACGCTTTGTTGTGTTTGGTGTTGCAACGATTTCAGTTCAGCGTTGCGACGGAACCCCCAGTCGCCGTCGCCGCCGCCGCCGAAGAGTTTCCACGGTTGAGTGATATAGGATACGGTTTGTAGGATCCATCGTTTGAACGGGACTGGGATCAAGGGTTTGAGGCCGTTCTCTTTCCATGCGCTCACACGGGAAGAGGACAAGCCGACCTTAGTGTTGCCATCAGTCTCGCCGACAACAGTACTCGATATTGTAATCGCCATTGCGCCGTTCTTACTGCAAGAAGCCTATTAAAAACGACATCACCACTGACATAACCACGGTTATGCTCTTCTGTCTGAGGAACGGACGGGGTAGAAGAACATGGCAACGTTCGTGTTGGTTTAGGAAGCAGGATCAGGAATTCATTGCATTGTAGCTAGCTAGATAGCTTGCTAGTTATCTTGCTACTCTCCCGTCGCAGCCGAATAAACAGCAGTTGCTCTTTAGGAGCCTTCTGCAGCAGCCCGAAGGCAGAAACTCTGCTGGGACTGAGATGAGAGAAAGACGTAGTCGAGCAACGTCCGCTAGTCTGTTCAGTCTGGTGAGCGAACGCTTGTTCGAGGGCAGAGCTCCCTTTGTTTCCAACAGCGGGGAACACAGAGACGGCACGCAGGCGACATCGAGCAGAGAGGTCTGTAAGCAACGGTGGCTGCAAAAGCGGAAAGGACATGGCATCATAGATGACGACGACATTTACTAGAGGGACGACGACACCAAGAAGCGAAAATGGGAGCCGCTCCCTAAGAAAGGGCTGAAGGGTGCTGGCTGCGCTGCCCGATGTCTCGATAGCGAATTATTGACGAGTAATTAAACGCAAAAACATGACTTGCATTATTGATACACACGTAACACAACCACCGAACCAGCAAACCGACATGACAGAGTCGTTTCCTCCCCCGCAGGGCACCCGAACAGTTCCATAATAACCGTGCATGGACTGCCACTACAACTGCTACTGATGTTCCGTTTGATCCTACTGTTATTCCTGCTGTTATCCGTAAGGGACGCTCGGTTTGCTCGAAATCGAGTTGATCTTCAGAGCACGCATCCGCGTTCGACTTACGTTGTAAAGTTCCAACAAATAGCCTCGCGGGACGGGTCGTCGCATTCGTCGTTGTCGTTGGCAAAGTGCAGTATGAGTAGTATTGCTGTACTATACAATATATGGCTATGGATGCTTGCGAGCGATCTTGCTTGTCGAAATTGAGCCTACCCTATCTACAACTAGCTATATGTATCGTTGCACCTTATTGCCGGCTGCGCGGGTAAAACACCCGGTACACAGCAATGTGGTACAAGGGGGTGCGGATTCCTGAAGAACATACAAATAGAGCGTGCGAATGCCCAAAACGACGTGTGTTGGGTGGATGGAAACCGTCAAGTTACGCGGCCTTTTAGCTATTTTGTAAGCTGTTGTATACCCTTTCAACGTTATTGGTCTTTGTTCTGTAGCGCTGTTAAGTGAGCAGCGGCACCTTTGTACCTGTGGCGGCGCCGTAAAAGTATTATACATACGACTATGGAATAAATAGACAGTCGTTATTCTCGGCCGAGGTAGCTATTTTCATACGGTGGGACCGTTGTTCCGTCTTATTCAGCCCAGCCACCAACACACCAGCCAGTCTACCTGTAAGTGCCTTAATAAGCCAACAAAACTGAAACTGCGTGGTAATGCGTTTCTTACCCTATATATATATATATATATATATATATATATATATATATATATATACATATATATATATATAGGGGAGGGAGAAAGATGAAGCAGTGGCTGTAGAATGTACTCGGGTAGACGAACAAACTGGTGTGCGTGCGTTGTCATCGTTGACCGCGGTAGGACGTTGCAGTTGCAGAGAAAGAATGGCTTAGCTGAAGGTGTATAAAGGTCTCCTGCCAGCCAGTTGCGTCTGCAATAGCCACTTGGAAGTCGGTCTGCTCCACACCATATTACGCCGGTCTGCCGGCCACTCAGGGGAGACGGAGAGTATGTATGTGAATAGTGGATGTGTACCCGTTTGCAATAAGATCACCACAGACTGCTACTAATGCTGCATCGGCCTGTGCCTGCGACTCCGTGGCCTGACAGTAGACATCTCGCCAGGCGAACTGGCGGCGGAAAGCAGTTCGCCGCCGATGGAGCAGCATTCCCCACATAGGAAGCAAGCACTAACCTCTGCTCTTACCCATAACCCCTTCATAGCTTTCTTCGTAACACGCGGCGCCAGTCGCTTGCAGCAGGCTCTTCATAACCACTACCGGCGTGGCCCGAGCGGGGGCTTTCCTATTCAGCGGTACCATCATCATCACTACTGTTGGCGCTGTTGCCAAAGGCTCTGCGTTGTGCTTCCGAATGACATCCTTGCTCCGACGCTCGCCTTCTATTTAGGCTCACCACAATGTGACAGTCGCATGTACGCTATGTCCGCTCCGTCGGCTTCATTTGCCCCTTTATCCTTGGTGTGAACAACACTAAGCTTACATACATACAAAACAGCAATGACTGTTATAGCATTGTGTCATGCTATGACGATTGTACGTCGCAGAGGCCGACTGTTACGAACGAGTAGCAGAGGCATCCGTCAAATCATATTTGTAGCGGCACATAGTCGGCCGCATCTTTTATGCTCGTCGTTCATTATTACGTACTGTCTTCGTCTATCCTTCTCTACCGAATCTACTAGATTAATCAATGCTTAGAGGCGTTGCAGCGTGGTAGTTATCTATACGGTAGCGCCAAAAAAGCCATGTGTGATCGCCATATAAAGACGCTGACATCTGTAGTGACATTGCTGAAAAATGCCGCAGAACCAAATGGTTTAAAAGATTATACATTATGGGGTCGTGGATGGCGTAGCGATGACTGGGGGCAAATAAGTGAGAGAGAGGCGAATATTTTCGTTCTTAACAATGGCAAACATCGCGTAAACTCTAACAATGTCTAATGTTCCTTTTTTTGTACCACGATTTAGCCGGATAGTCGACACGAGTACTGAACGACACGACTAAATCTGCTAACTTGTTTCCTTATTCGGATCGTCAACAATTCATGGCAAGTTTCCGTACCGTAGTTCAGTATGACGCCTGACTGGTGTCTACCAATTCTGTGCTCTTCTTTGCCAGCGATTCCTAGCATTGTGCCGTGGTTACTGCTTGTACAGCCGGCTGCTGCTGATACTGCAGTGCGGAGTAGGTATGCTCACCGCTAAGAAAAAAAGTCTTCTATTCGAAATCTATTCAGGATAAAGATTTGACTGAACGGGATTCGCCGTCTCCCCCTCGAACTGTGTCTGTATGTCGACGTATCGGCGCATGTGTGCATGAGTAAGCGCGCTCGTGTCTGTGTAGCTTTTCTATTCCCTGCCCGTGCGGAAGAATCCCTCTCTACAATTGCTAGTCGCTACAAGCAACACTGTAAAAGATCAGAAGACGGCAGCGCTGCCTGTTGCCCGATTACCTCGATGCTAGGCTCTGATCGCCTCAACGTCTTTTTCCCTTGATCGCACCCAAAGTGCATCCCAGCGTTGGTAGCTCCTAGCCGCCTTTGGCACACCTTGTCGTTTCTCCCACCTTCCAACACACGCCAGTATAACGGTGTCCTCTGATGTTTCAAACGTTTTCAGTCCTGGATTTGGTAGTAGCGGTAGATTACAACAGGCGGTAATCGTGGCCACGAGGTTCGGCGAACTTCAGCGGTGCCACATTGGCGTCGTCGCTGAACAAAAAAATTTTCTTAGCGAAATCGGTTTAAATGATCCTGTTTGTCCTAAGAAAATACAAACGAAACTATACTAATACAAGACATAGGTAACTATAAAGATAGGTTGCGACATGTGACTTAACGGGTAATTTTATTATGATGATATATAAGTCAAAGCATTGGAGTTCGGGTCATACTATGGATCAATTTTTAACTAGTAACTAATAAGAGATGATGATGGTGCCAATTCTTGCAATTATGCTACGATAGTTCTTTTTGAAAGGCTGAAAAATTAAGTTCGGAATCAGTGATAAAAGTAGCTATTTTGTGGTTTGCACTATTATAATTATTTTTATTCGATTATTGTTAAATTCTGGATACTAGAAAAATATGATGATAAAAAAGGCGCTCATCTACTTTTGAAAACTTCGTCAGCAATATATAACCTATCGAAGACCTAACACCAATACGAAATACTGCACTTACTTACCAAAACTTCACTCATATATAGTAGATATTTTTTTTCTAAGAAAAAACGCCGTAGCTGCCGAAGCCAATAGCATGGGAGATGACTGTGTCTGCTGTAGAAAAAGTTAGTCGTTTTGATGTAAATTCATTTACTGACCCGTTATGACGCTGACCCTCACTAGGACGCAAGACAACAATGAAAGAGGCATGTCAACCAAGTGACTCACTATATCGTCGTAAATAACCTTAGATCTATCCAATTTTCTAAAGCGGGCACGCCCTCTATAGACTGTGAACAATTTTTTTCTCTGACTGGCCGTCAATCGACCTAGATCACTTTGATTAATTTGTCTGGACATTTTTACAAAGGCTGCATGATGCGCGCTCATTTAGGTAACCACATAACCTTTTTATTCCCTTGGCATTATCGACATATTGGTAACGTTCGTTGTTCATAGGAGGCATCCCTTGTCACTTCCGTTCCAGGACCTTAACGATCTCTGGAATCCCAGATTCCATCCTTCAGGCTGCAAATGCATATACACGGTACTGCACGTGCCTACGTGCACGTGCGGTGTACTAGTTCGCGAACACGGTTTGCTTCACAAGTATCTCCTGCAGCTCTATTAAATGTCTCCCTCTTTTGGAGCGGTGACTGTACATTATTCAAAAGCAAAAACACTGGTAAAAAGAGCGAAAGCAATTATTCCTTTTTTAATTATTTTGATTAAGCAAGTATTTAGTACCATGGTCTTCAGGAATTTTTTGGCATATTTTATTGTCTTACTTAGTGGCACCTTGTTCTTAGCTAGCAAATCATATTGATTTACCTAGGCATCTATTCAGATCTCGCTGTAGTGAAAAAAGACGCCTTATTATATACATGCCTGCGTTTATTTTGGGAAACACAATAAATTAGAAGTTTTATAAAAGTATATTTCAGGAGACTTTTGTTGTTGCTGTTGTTTTGTGTGTGAGTGTATCAATATTTTCGGTAAGTACAGTCGAGCCCTTTTCATGCCGTTACCGTAATCATAATTGCCAAGCCAAATTTTCGATATATCGTAAACATTAAGAAGGGCGCCATTTTTGCACGTTCCCGCTTTTCGTTTTTGCCAAAATTTGTCTACTTTTTTTTTTCGTTCAAGTAGCACCTCGTTAAGTAGAAGTAGACATGTTTAGAGTATGTTTTTTTAGCTTAACTTTTCAATGTACGGCTTGTATTTTCTTAGTTTCGATTTGTTGTATTACTCTTCATTTACGTGGTTTCTTTGTTTCATAGTAATAATAATAATAATAATAATAATAACCCGTTCGTTTATTTCTGGCGTTTCCTTTCGTACACTCATCATTCTCTTTATTCCACACATTTGCCATACGCTCTTTCAGTCGTAGCGATTTTGTTTACTCAACGTCGTCTTGGCTTTCTTGTTTTTGTCAGCTTACCTTCGCTATCTTGTCCATACCCCATATAAGTTCTAGTCTTTTCTCTTGCCAGGTGTCTTTCCCTCGCTATCTTTATGTCATCATCTCTTCCCTTAATTGTTAGATCATTATCGTTATCATTGCCATCAGTCATCGTCATTAATATTATCATATCGTCATTACTATGTACAGTATGTATATAAACGTTGAAGTTCAACACGTTTTTCATTCAACATCTCGCTCCTTCTTTCTTTTCCTCTGTGCTTCTATAGCGCGTGATTGTGTGTAATACATCCTCATATGTTGCGAAGTTTTGCTATATTGACTTTTTTTTGCCCGCTCTATTAACATATATGAAAAAAAAACAATTTATTTCTGGGCGATTTGCCCTGAATATTCCAGCAGAAAGTAATCTCCCTTTGTAACCCTGTATTAGATGGGACCGTACCGATTAAAGCTTTGAACTACATTACAGCCTTAGATTAGTCGAATTCGGATCCGATGCTTTTTTGGCTATAACCCTATTGGTCATCAAATGAAGTTAATGTAATCAATGTACCTCAAGTGTTTAATTTTATTGCGTTTATCGGCTCCTTTCGTGCACTCGCTCCTATATCGATTCGATCTAAATCCATGACTACACACAATACATTACAGTTAATTTATTACATCTCTTACTTACTTGTTATTCCTCAGGACCCCAACGTGAATGCTATCGTCACTATCAATTGTAATATTTAACATCCCGTTTTATCTTAAGGAAGATCCAGATAAAATGACCTAGGTCCAGGAAGACCAAAAAATATTTTACCGAGCATAATCTATTATACATCGAGTAGCCAGAGTAATCTTTGCACGACTGGACCCCCGAGACGCGTGACGCTAACATCGAACCGAGAGTAGAATAGACCAATGTAATTTGTTAGAATGCCGCGCTTTTCCACGAAGCGTTCTTGGGGAGGCGGGGGGGATCGTAAGCAAAAAATCATATGCTTTTCGTGATCTGGGTGAACGCATGTGTGTATATGTAGTAGTAACATAATCCGCCATATTTTTGCGTCGTTTTTTTTACAGACGTAAAAGGTACAGGAGAGTAAACTAAAGATCGTTGCTCATTTTGCTCACCATAAAATCGGCTCGCCCGTTATGCAGCCGAACAAGTTAATATCTGAAGCATGGTTCCAACAAATGATGAATCAACATTGATACAACGAAATAGACAGAATATATACACAACCCGATTTCCACGGGCAGACCTACTCTGTGTGTAAATAGCCGTAGTGTGTGGTCGGTCTGTGCGTCTAGATGTGCATGAGTGTACGTGTATCTGTAGCTGTGTGTATTGCATGTGTTTTATGTACGAAAAGATACCAGCTGTTGTCGTGTGCATACAATCCTGCAAATTTTATGTTTGTTTTTATTCAAATCGTTGTCGCCTCGTGTTTTCCAAGACAAAGAAACCTGGCGTCGACGTCTGCTTTTTACATTACTGTCCTAATTGATAATTGGCGCTGCGTATAGCCCTATACCAGAGTAATTCCCTTTTCATGCCCTCTTCGCATTGCGTTCTTTGAGTTTTGAGATTACAGCCGGTTGAAGACACGCACATGTTCTACCTGAATATTTTTCGCTTGTTGTTGTTAGTCCGTTGTCTGTTTGCTGCACGTCCAAAGAGCGTAACCTTAATTTCTTAATATACTTGTTATGTCTATATACATTTGCGGGCCTGAGACACGAGAACGAATCGGCCGGCAATCTCTTGCCGTATTTCTGGGGAGTCGCGTTGCAGAATGAGGTAAAAAAGAAGTTGTAGCATGACAGTTCTTATACTACCACCATTCCATAATGAACCCCCATACAAGGTCCATATTAGGCTAGGTTGTCGAGTTTCCCTGTCTCGGTCTTATGTTCTTGCGCTTCGCTCTTATCTGGCAAAGATGTTAAATGCAAAACGGGGGACGGAAGGGACGAAGGAGAGACGCATGAACATTTGCTCGTTAGTTACATGATTCATCTGTTGTTGTTGTTGTTCCGAGAGCAACTTTTTAACTGGATATAACCAGTATCCTCACATTACCCTTATCATAGTGACCATTATAATATAATACATGCGACATTTTCGGAATTTTGTCAGTAGTCTCTCATCACCGTTGCTTTATTTAATGAATTGATTAATGAAGGAAAGGGGCGGTAGGGCGATAGATCAATCGATAGTAGTAATAGTTGTCCAGAATGTTTTGTTACTGAAAGGCTTACGTAGCACATTTCCTATACACTAATACGCAGCATGTGTATATAGGGAGATTGTTGATGGTGTTGCTGTTGTTGTTGTTATTTCTTAGCAATAGCCTGCTGTCCTTGGTTTCTTCCTGCGTTGCTTTTTACTTTCTCTTTTGTCGGCTTCTGTCATATATACAGTAGGGGGGTAGTAAGAGTATATACCTTATATGGCTGGAGAGCATGAGTGTCCACAAGGGCATGCATATCACACATAGAGAGTTTAAAGGTGCGCAGCTTTTTCTCTATATATATATATATATATATATATATATACCTTCACTCATCTCGTACTCGTCTTCTTGTTTGACCCGTGCTATTTTACTTCTTGAAGCTAGCTATAAGCGCTGAGCTCGCTGTGACACACCACAGGCGTAGTTCAGTTACTAATATCCCTTTTCATAATTTATTCCATAGTAATTTAATTTCCTTTCGTTTATAGTTAAAATAAAAGTCAGTTAGAATTAGTTAATACTGTTACTATTTCTTGTTGATAACTTGTGGCTGTTCATATTTATGTTGTTGCACAATTTACATTTGCTGCCATCTTGACCTGTCTTGGCTTTTACTCTTCTCCACTATGCGACCCAGCACTAATCTATATGAATATATCAACTGGCCGGACTTGTCGTAAGCGTTTTCCCCCTTTTACCACTCGGGCTATACAGTCCTCCTACACTGATGATGTAGGCGTCATCAAGCGCTATATGCCCCCCTCTAATGGTGAGTCCCCGATCCTGGATTCCAATTTCATCGTCACAGCAACAGACGTTGTCCTCTGTTTTCCGTGGACCTCAGCCTACGCTCTTCTCTTCACTGCTTCCTCTTCTTCCGTGGTATTCTCTGCTGGACTGATTCGTTCCAATCCCGAATCTATACATACATGTATATCCAGTTCATGTCACAGAGCCCGTATTTGCTTCTTTCCTTATTCATTGTTTAATTGTTTTTGAAAAAGAAAAACACTTGCATTCAAGAATTTTTTGCCAACATTTTCTTTCTTTCTTCCATCGTATATATATCATCTCTATATCATTATATGGGTAGTTATATACAATAAACATTCGGTTGTTACATTACGATGGCTGACTGGGAATGGTCGCTCGTGACGAATACTCGAACATTCGTGAGCAACGCATAATCATCGTATAACCGTTGGGCCGAAATTTGGAGCTTGGCCTCTCGGCGAAGAACGATGAAATCAATTAACCCACGTCCCGATTCTCGTACGTCTGCATTCGATGACCTCCCGTTTGCCAATCGAGCTGGTCACTCATTGTAATTGATCTTCAAGTTATATGTATTATATTGTCATCGATCGGCTTTACTTTTTTGGTAATACCCAATACACGCCACGATTTCTCCAATATTTCCTTGTATCCCCCGCATTTCAGACTCTTATTGAGGGCAAACAGCACGTGTTGTTGTCACGGGCACGGATATATAGCCAGATGTTAATTCTTCATTTTCTCCCCCCCCCCCCTCTATATATATATATATATATATATATATTTGTCGATTGATTCGCGGGGCGTCACTTTATACGTTTCTCTCTGTGTAGTGTGCCTTCTGTGCCTAAAATCATTGGCAATTAACATAATGTAATCATCGATGTTATTATCAATTTTATTAATATTGTTATCATCATGATTATTATTCAAGGTCGGTCTTGTGTTTCTGCGTTTGGCGTATATTTACAGGATTGGGTTTCTATATTACACTTACTCATTCACATGTACTTAGTTGACATATTGAATGGTTTCGTGACGTTACGTGCACCGTCCAAGCTCGCTCAACAAGGTAACCTCAAGCTATGGATGTGTGTTTCATGCGAGGCTGTCGTCGAACCACGTGGGAACCCCAGCTTCACAGTGGCCTCTCATACTTTTTTAGGGCAGAAGTATTTCGGACAGCACAATTCCTACTTCTGTTATTTGCTGGTGCTATCGGCAACACAAGTGGTGGCACTTTACTTTAACCTCGAGAGTGACTAACGTACTTGCGTGAATTAAGCGCTGGGCAAATGCGTTCAACAAGTATAACGACCGGCGAAGAGACATTTCGATGGTCGAAGTCCCGCGCCGACGTTTGTCCTAGCCATTGCACGACGTACTACAATCAGCCTCCTTTAGCATAATTTTCAAGCTGCTTGTTTTTTCCTATGGCAGGTCGTTCGGCTCCCGCACTCCTAGCGCCCCTGGTCGGCTATTGCCATCCTCTACGTAGCTAATATGGTCGACAGAGTGGCTACTCGACACTCGGCAACCTTTAATGGCTCAGCAATCGGTACTGAGATGGTTGGGCGTACCCTGTGGCGGAGTTTGGGGCTGTGGCGCGGGCGGCGACGTCTGACCAGTTGGCGACTGTTGCAGTTGCTGCATCTGGCACACGACACGTTGGCCGTCAAAGACAGCCATGACGAGCGGATTAGATGCAGACCCATCTCCGCTCAATTGGCTCGAGTGGTTGCTGTACACTCCCTGTTGTTGGTTTTGTTGTGCGCTATGGCTGGGATGCTGCTGCTGAAATGAACCGGCAGGAGAGCCCCACTGAATGAGCGGCCGCTGGTCAGAGTGGTGACTCACTTCGGAGGGCGAACGCAAATGCAACGCTTGCTGCTGCTGTTGCTGCTGAAGGTTGTAGTCGTGTTGCAATTGGCTGAGGTTAAGCTGGTGTTGGTTAAGCTGCTGGTGCAGTTGGGCGGCTTGGGCGGCGTGCATGGCATGCAGCATTTGTTGGCGGCCCATGGCATTTGGGTCTTGATCCTCATCTATCGACTCGTAGATGTGATCGATGCCTTCCAAATGCCCATAGGGCGGCGGCGGTGCCTGTCGAGATTTTCCCAGCTGCCCGCCAAGGGTGTTACACTTCTTGCGGCCAACAGCAATCGCGCCTAGCGTATTTGGGCCGGCGCTCGTAAGGTGCGGACTTATACCGTTTAGTTGTGCCAAACCCATTTGGCTACCGGCTATTATCTGCTGCTGATGCTGCTGTAACTGCTGCTGTTGATGCAGCAGTTGATTATTACGGGGTGTCGTGCGACTTGAATCTAGAATAACCTGGGATGGGATGACGTTTCGTCGGTCCAGCGTGGCGGCTCTTGGATATATTCCCGACGTGGTGCAGATCTCCTGGCCTTTCTGAAGGTTCCAAAATTGACTCGGAATCTGCAGAAATTCATTAGAGAAAATCGAGGATCATGCACAGATAGAAAAAGAACATAGCAGAAGATTAATAATTGCTAATTGTCACCAAAAGCTCTTACGATTCAGTCTTACTGTATAATCATCAATGTAAACTCTCAGTTAGCGGCTAATTAGTATTCAGTTTATTGAAGGACAAAGCGAAATGTTTGTACATCTAGAGAGACGAAATGTGCTATCTAAAGAAACTGAATTGTGATTGTTTGAGATACCGTAATTGAGATACCGAAGACATTCACAACCACTCTTAATAACTAGCCAGTAGAGAGTTTTCTGTGCTAGAATATAATAAAAATATACTAGTTATATACCTATGCTGTATATAAATTTGATACTTATATGGTGTATTTAATAAGACTAAATACTCACGGTGTGTGTTGCGGCTGTAGCTGCCTGTTGTTGTCCTAATAGTGTCTGGTGATTTGCCGTGGTGAGTGCCGTAAGCGTTGGGTGGCCATTAAGTTGTCCGCGTCCCGAGAGGTTGGCTGGCAGTCGCGCCCCATCGGCGCTATGCTCGTGCAGACCCATTTTCTCCCCTTTAAGACATTCTGGCAGCCAGGAGCAATTGACAACGCATTTTCGGTATTCGCTTTGCACTTTGTCGTTAGTAAAACAGTGAAACACGAAGATACAGAGGCCCTGGATGCTGTTCAACACAGTAAATACGTAAGCCAGGGCCACCGATTCCGAAGTAACGTAGACTAATCCGACGGCCCAAGTAAGTCCGAGCAGAAATACCAAAACGGTGGCACCCCGTATCCAGATCCTGAGGGGAACGCAAGCGGGGGTTAGAAAACTTATAGCACTTGAGCAATAACTTAACGAGGTGTACCATAAGAAACAGAGAGGGGCTGATGACAATAATCAGTAGAAACATAAAACAAGGGTCCTGGACCGAGGAACAGATCGAGTCCATTAAGCCAGGGTCGTCGTAGTAAAAGGATATAAGGAAGGAATATACCATTACGGTAATATAAGTTTTAAGAAAATCAAAGAAAATTACGAACGATAACAGACAGTTACAAAAATTGTAAGTACAGGAAAAAAACGTTAAGAGACAAAAAGGTTAAAAGAACAAATAAAAAAAAAACTATTCAAACCAATAGTGTACTGGGCAGTAGTGATTCCGGAACCAAGCGTTTTTGTGAACTTTGGCGGAGGGCGAGGTATTAGGGAGACAGATCATTGACACGGTGAGAAAACGAAGGAACGCATTAACCATCTCTATTTTGAAGCCATTAGAAATAAATGGGAGGTCTGACAGGACGCCATCTGCAGCAAGCCGCAGCGATAAGCGGACCGAGACAGCCAGCACCGTACCATCAGCCACTCAAGCTTGGTCTGACACGGCAGTTGCTGGCGTCCCCCGTTCACTGCCAGGTCTTTCGTCTAACCCCGGCACGACACAGCACCCGCAACTAAGCTTGAAGCTCTTGTTAGCTTAAAGCTGGCTGGCTGGCCGGCTAAGCCAGGGTCTGACGGCGTACGTCGACGTCTACGTCGACGAAGTAGTAAGTGGTCGATGATCTGACGAACGGGTCAGGCAATGGGATCGATCTCGTAGAACTCGCTTGACTGCACCTGCAGAGACGGAAACTCAGTTCGGCTAGGTTCTTGGCTAGGCCCGGCCTGGCCGGGGCCAATCGACCCAATGACGGGCAGCTAACAGCAAGGACCAGTGGCAGGAGTACCAGCAGCATCAACATAAGTGTAATTGAATAAATATGCTAATCCACAACGCAGAGACAGGGAAAAAGTTGAGGGAAAAACGAAACGTGAGTGGGGATCTGGATACCAAAGATGGAAGAGGATGAGTAACCGAGAAAAATGTACCCTGTTCTCTAACCGTCTTTGGTGCTGCTGTTGCTGTTCCTGCGACCCCAGGACTGGTAGCTGTGTCGGAACGACAAACAGACCCCTTTTGTGATCCCCGATCATATCAGAGAGCTTTAAAACGCAGCTGGAAGACAAGAAAGAGAGCAGAGGGAGAAAATGGAGCAAAGAATAGTGGCTAAGTGGGGAGTGCAGTTGCGCTTTTCTTTTGAATTTTTAAGAGACTTCAAAAGCAGAACCCTCAAATACAACGTTAGCTTGATTCGCAGTAAAGAATAAAAAAGACAAAAAAAAGACTTAACAAGTAAATAGGATAAATACAACAGAATGGGTCGATTTTCATACGGTGGGCGGGGGTGCATTAAGGAAAGAGAGGACATTTTTTTTTTTTTTTTTTTCTTGCTGTGGCCCAAATGTAGCTAAGGTGATGCTCTAGAAAGAATGTTGAATAACGAGAGATTAATGTGTGTAGGATTATTTAATGTAGTCAAACTTTTTCAACTACTTACATGCAGATGACACGAAGGCATTATTAAAGTGCTCGAAGGTCTAGAGTAAAATAAAACATTAAAATTTCTGAAAGTGAAGAGTATAACTTTCAAGCAAATAGGTGTCTGGTGAGCATGAGGCCATGCAGTTGGGTCACAGCTGGGTTCTAGTCTAAGGGTATGTATCAACAAGCATGTGCTAGTCACCCTTCCCCCCCCTCGTAAAGCACGAAAAGGGCTTACTATAAAGATACCACAACAGAGTGGAGAACAGTGAAAGGAGCGCAGGCTATTTTGCTCAGCAATGATCCTGCTGAGACGATCAATCCGATAATCATTTGGCATGATGATTCGCAGGCATTCTAATGAATACACTCGACAGCCGCGAGTGCTTCATTCATCACATTCAGCGAGCGAGCTAAAGCTAGGGTAAAGATAGGCAGATGCAATACGTCGCATCGCGTCCATAATCGTGTAACGAGCAGCAAAGAGAGAAATTGAAGTAGAGACTTGTCCTTACGCCAGATGAAGGCTTCGTATGGTGTCGTCCGTACTGTTTTGACGGAGCCGACCACCCACAAACACAGACACAGTCGTACCGCGCAGATTACGATATAGATGGACAGAAAGATGGAGCAAGACAGTCGGTCGTAGATACGGGGAGTGTGTCAGTGTCAATCAATCAGTGAGTGACAGATTAGAGCGAGGGGAAGCAGAGAACGCAGCGCGCATGGATCGCGCACGACATAACCATCGCAGAATCGCGCGAATTGTAGAAGAAGGATGTTGAATTGGTTTATTCGTTCGTCGATCAAGCAACGGTCGAAATGATATGAATTTCAATTAGTATACAAAGACCGACAAATGATGATGAACGGACCGATCGATTGATGTGGTTCAGGGAAGTCGGAGTTACAGAGCACAGTTATAATAAAATAGTAGAAGTATTATGGCACAAGAGTGCACCGAGGCGATATAGACAAATGGCCGATCAGAATAGAGAAATAACGCGAAAAAAAAGGGTTGTCAGATTTGCATTCGATCCGAGTATTGCATGCAGTCAGTGGCAGCAGAACAGACGACGTTCAGACGTTGCAGACGCCAAATGTTTGTTTGTTTTATTTTATTTAGAAATAAAGAAAACCGACGACCAATGGGCGGTCGGTTCGTCGGTCGGTCGGTCGGTCGGTCAGTCAGTCAGTCAAAGAGAAGATGTTCAGCGAGAGAATGAGAGAGAGAGAGACAGACAGACAGAGATAGACAGAGAGAGAGAGAGAGAGAGAGAGAGAGAGAGCGAAGATCACGGTTTTGTCAGAAGCCCATGATCAAAGTGTGGGAAGACAGAAACAGATGAAAATAGAAAGATGGATTGAAGTAAGTTGATAGATAGAGAGAGACAGAGAGATAGAGAGAGAGAGAGATAGAGAGAGAGAGATAGATAGATAGATAGATAGATAGATAGATAGATAGATAGATAGATAGATAGATAGATAGATAGATAGATAGATAGATAGATAGATAGATAGATAGATAGATAGATAGATAGATAGATAGATAGATAGATAGATAGATAGATAGATAGATAGATAGATAGATAGATAGATAGATAGATAGATAGATAGATAGATAGATAGATAGATAGATAGATTAGATAGATAGATTAGATAGATAGATAGATAGATAGATAGATAGATAGTAGATAGATAGATAGATAGATAGATAGATAGATAGATAGATAGATAGATAGATAGATAGATAGATAGATAGATAGATAGATAGATAGATAGATAGATAGATAGATAGATAGATAGATAGAGAGAGAGAGAGAGAGAGAGAGAGAGAGAGAGAGAGAGAGAGAGAGAGAGAGAGAGAGAGAGAGAGAGAGATAGATGATCGCGCACAGTCAGTCCATGGACAGGAGTAGCAGAGAAGTGACACACAGCGGCGTTCGTTCCGGAAGAGAAGAAGGTGGTAGGCGACACAGAGACAAAGAGTAGTAGTCCCAAGTTAGTAGACATCGTGATGATGATGATTAGAGAAAAGATTTAAATTTACTGTCGTGCAGCAGTTGGTGGACAAACGCTGCGTGTCTAGAGTCAAAGTCAGAAAAAGAGAAATATAGAAAGATACGGCTGGCTGCTTTCGTATTTACGGATCCTAATACTAGTTGTAACTGTGGCAGATCGGAACATGAGGCTGGTCAGGTCAGTCAGGTCGACAAATATTCTGACTGGCACCAACATCACTTAAGATCCTTTACGACAGTCATGGCCAGAGTTCGGTGCAGATTAGGGAACAACCAATCAACCACGGCACCTCAATAGCCAGCCTGACAAATACAAATATCAGATAGAAGCAAAGACAGAAGGGACGGACGGCAGAGAAAGTTTTGGGGACTGATTATAACGACAATAGTTATAGTTGCACCGATGTATCGAAGGAAAAGAACAAAGGTATAGATACGAGAGAAAGGAGCAGCAGCAGCAGCGGCAAATAGAAAGAAATCGAGAAGATTGGAGAGAGAGACAGAGAGAGATAGAGATAGAGGGAGAGAAAGAGAGAGAGAGAGGGAGAAAGAGAGAGAGAAAGAGAGAGAGAGAGGATGTAATGCGCAATACATCATGTGCTACTTCATTAATACTGCACAGGCTAGTCATTGACTAAGAGGTTACACTCTACGTAAGTTAAAAGAACACATTCTACAGTACAGGCCAAACAGTATACTAGACCTACCTGAGGTTGGATAATTTCGAAGTTTCCTTTGTTTTGACGGAGTTGGCCAAGCTGGCGTGTCGGCACATTGTGAAGATGGCCACACCCAAGAAGACCAGGTTGGCAAACAAGATCGCCACGACCGGGCCGACGAAGCTGAGGACGAAATAGTTATCGGCGCGCAGCCAGCAATGCTGCGACGTACCATAGCTAAACGGATCGACAGCGACAGATACACCGACGATGACCGCCGGTACTCCGTACGCTAGCGGATAATACCAGTATAAACGGGACTTCTCTAAATCGAACACTTCGATCAGCATCACGTACAACTGAAAGCCCTCCAGGAACATCCACATGAACGCTGCTAGAAACGTGTAGTGCAGTACACCAGCAATTACGCCACAAGTCATACGGTCGCTTGTCCAGTGGATTCCGAGGACGAAAACGATCTCTGCCAGTAGTAAGCACAGGCAGAGGTTCTTGTGAATCGCAGCACGATCGCCCTTCAGGCCGCGGCAGAGCTGCAACGCTAACAGCGTAAGTGACAGGCAGACAATCGAAACACAACAGCCAATATAGGTAATCACCTGCAGTGCGGATTCGCCGCCATACGACGCAGGTCTCGGACGCACGTCCATGAGGAGGGCAAAGTTAGTGAGGTGATTGCAAGCGCAAATCGTATGAGTTGCGTTTGAGTCCTCGATCCAGCAGCCCTCAGCGGACCAGTCTCGCTTGTTGAAGTCCCAGAAGATACACTGAGGCTCAGTGGTGTTTTCAGCGACTTCATGCTGCAAGACGATGCGCACCGGGTGGGCAAACCCAGCCAGGCGCGGTCTATCCAGAGTTGCCGATAGCACTCGGGAGTTGACCACGCGTGACACGTTCGACGGATCATACTCGCCATAGAGGCCGGTGTATGGCGGGAAATTAGTTCCAAGAATGGCATTTATGCGCTTGTATAAGAAAAAGGCCACTTTCACGAGGCCACCACGTGAATGCTCTAGCAGTGTTGACTGCGGTAATGTCAACGAATCCTTTGCTTCGATCCATTCCGTAGATGCTATATCACGAGGTTCGGGGAATCGAAGATCACCCTCCAGCTCATGTTGAGCTACGACTTTAACAGCTGCAACTGTAATTATGATAGGAGCGATGTGAGAATAAGAAAACGTTGGCTTAACTCAGAGTTGTGATTAATTGTCGTAATAACAGTTATACTATTGCTATACATGTTCGTTTCGTGCATAGACATTTTCGAAATGTAGCTAGGCTCCTATTTATCCGATGTAAACCGTAAAGTAAGATTCTGTGTTAGATGCATTTCCACGTCAAGCATTTTATACCGGTATACGAAACGGTTCTTTATCGGTCTTGTAATAATAGATGAAGTAACAAATTTGTTGATCTGGTTTTATTGATCGGATAGCGTGGTGATACTCATAGATCCGACATAATCTGGCAATGTTTACCACCGCCGGTAGCACTCTATTACCATCGCCTACACGTGCTTTGTGCTTACTTACCAATATTGTTCTGAACGCGACTATAGTTGAGTGGCGAGTACTGATTTTTGAGCATGAGAACTGCGTTTTTCTCTAGTGCTTCAAGGAGCGTTGAGGCAGCTGCCCGCTGTTCGCCAGAAGGAAGGTCATTCCATGCGGCTGCCTGCTGCTCATCCAAAATGTTGGAAGCGAAGTCGATGACGGCCTGCAACAGGAAAGAAAAACCATTTGAGATATGGACGAGGAACTGTGAGCTGACTAACGAAAAATAAGCATCCGCACGGTATACAGCGGGCGAGAAACAGCGAACGTTTTTGGGGGGTTGGCCTCGCGTGAGTCTGGACTGCTCTGTCTAGTCAACAGTCTCACATTGGCTGGCGTTGCCGGGCGAAATGTTATGACGGCAATCTGCGCGTAATCGCAGCACTAGGCTTAGGTGCACTGGTCGAGGGCAGCAGGAACACGAGCTGCCCAGTTGGTAGCCGTTCAAAAAAGAGAAAGAAGAGGCGGCTTGAAGGGCGGAGTAAATCTAAGGTGGCGCTGTAGAAAAAATGGAGCAACAAAAACGCGAGCAGCAGAAAATGGCTCCTCGAGGCAACCGGGTATTCAAAGAAATGCCCTAACCCAGTTTTGCAGGTCAGAGGGCTAGGTTGCCCGCAGCAGAAATGACTTAGGGCAGAAAGCACCTATGGCTACTGGCCGGAGAGTAATGAAACTTCTTCCACGAATGGAGATGGTATAAAGAGATCCACGGTGCTTACGATGGCTGCCAAATCAAACTGCTCAGAAACCTGCGCACAGTTTTGCTGCCGATCACCTTGTCGTTGGATACTCAAGTTTGCCACATCCTGAATACTTATGACGTCGTTGGCAACGTCCCACCCACAAAACGACCTTATTCGCTTCGCTTAGTCTACATAACATTACACTAGAAGCGATTGTAGGTAGTGTTCAACAATTGAGGAAATGCCGACGTGTGCGCATGCAGGTACTGCGGTACATTGTCGTCGTACCACTGACAATTGGTGTGTGCGTGCAATAATAAGTGGTAAAACGAGCGACGGGAGCATGGACCAGTAATAAGCACTTACATTCATAAGCTCCTGAACAACCTCCTGGCGCTGATGTGAATCCGTAGATTCAGTCAGGCGATCTTCAACGCGTGCTACAAGCTGCTGGATCAAACTTGTCGTATGCAGTAGATCTCCGCCAAATAGCGGCTTTAGATGAGACTTCTCTGCTAGCTCATTTGCGAGGTTGACCACGGACACAGAACCATCATGAATTTTCACTTCTATATGGCGAACCCAAGCTGAGTTGCAGCTGCTTAAGTCGGGAAATTCAGACAGCCACATAGGTGGATTGGAGCCGCATTGCCAGCTTGCCTGACCAACGCTACCCATCGGGCAGGGATGACTGGCCATTTCGCCTTCGCGAGTCCAATTCCAAGCCATATCTCGTACAACACGCGGCGGACAGTGTGTCTCTCGGCCGACGGGCGTCTCTGCTGCGTCTGGAGTTACTCCAGCTCCTTCTCGTGTGAAAACATCGATTGTCGTAGGGTCCTGTGTCGTTGTGGTGGTCGTCGTGCTCGTCGCCTCGTAGAGCGGATTCGGCACTTTAATCTCCGAGCGACCGCCGAGCGGCGGTGAAAACGTAGCGATGCGCGGCGGCTCCCGTGACGCGATAGGCGGAGGTTGCGGTGTTTGCGGCGACGGCTCTGGTTCATCGTACTTTTCGTCGTACTCCGAGCTCGGCACCTCCGTTAGCGGCGCTAACGATGAAGGCCGAATTATTGGCGGGGGCGTAGTCGACGGCGTGGGCGGTGGTGGAGGTGACGGGAACACCGGCAAATGCGCCGGTTTTCCTCCGGTGATCGACGGGGGGAAGATGATCAATGGCGGTTTATATGTCGTCGTGGTTGAAAGTTCTGGAACGCACTGGTAGTGCGCTTCCAGATACTTCTTTGTCCCCGGGCACGGATCATCGTCGAAGAACTCCGTTGCCGCAGACAGAGTGCACGACTTTTTCTTTTCGCATGACATCTGCACGACCCGAAACGAGCGTCGTGACATACAGTTTACGCTCCAATCGAGGCTGCCTTGGGGATTACAAAGCGAAATAGAGAAACGGCCATAATTTGCTCGGATCAATCGTATGATGTGACTGTCTTCGCAGGTGATGTTCATAACGCCACCCTCGCATGCGTACGTCGTCAGGTATGTCGTCTTGTCTGAAAAGTAACGTAAGATAGTTTCATTAGATAAGTGTTCCAGATATTGCCTATGCTATGCCGTTTTGTCATATAATTATATAGATAACCGAATTTGATTGATCAGAAAAGACTATCCATATGATTCTATCAATAAATGCAATGGTATCGATAAATCGCCTAGTATAGTTAAGTTCTAGTCAACGTTCGAGACGTCAACAGGAGCCACATCCAAGCTTTGAATTGAAGGCTTTAGCCGAGAAGAAAGGGACGATTCATGCTAGGGCAGTGAACCGGCACGTGGAGACACTGGACTAGTTTTCCTTCGGTTCTTCTCTTTATCTAATGGTCTGTCTACCAAATGAAGAGATCTTTCTCATTTTGAGCACATAGGGGTAACCTTTTCCACTTTTTAGTCAGTTGTGACGCGGTGAGAACATGTTGGCTGGCTGACGAGGCATATCTTTCTCATAGTACCCTGTGCGGTCAGGCAGTGAATTTTCGCTAGATTCACTTGCTTGCTAGGCTTTTGCCAGGCTCTAGCGAATCTGCCCTTTACTCAGTCAGTTCCTCACACAACAGCCAGCCTCCTTCTTCGCCTATGACTCCGCTTCAAACGAAGAGGATTTGCTGATGAGGTGCTTAGGACGCCTGGAAGGTCCATCGGCTAGCGGCGGACTGAGTGCGGTAAAACGACAAAAAAGAGACCCTCCTCAGAGAGCCGGCAAGCGGGAAAGAACGGGCAAAATCGAGCGAGCAGTAGAAACGGCGGTTTTGTGCTGACAGTACGACTAGTCTAGTGCAGGAAAAAGACGAACGCGAACTGATCTGCACTCGGCAGACCAGAATAAGCAGACTCTTGTATAAAGAGAGGAGCACGTTAATTCCAAATGAGCAATCGTACTCCTCGCTGTTAGCCGACCATCGAACACACTTCTGCCATTGCTGTGAGTCGGCTTGCTGCAGTGAGATTTCGTAGTCTACCCGCAGCAAGGCCTCAGCCTCAAACTCTTTTCACCTATGGGTCAAATGCATCTCATTCTTTGAGGACTTCCTTCTTGATTTCCAGCTTACCCATTCAGATCTTCGAGCAAAATGAGCTTTGAGCAATTACCGAAGTGCGAAATAGCTCGATGAAGAAGAAGAAGACAAATGGAGAGGGGAGAGAAAACTAGAAATAGGGTAAAAGCTCGCACGAGACTCTAGCTGAATTCTCAAGCGGTAGGATTGTCCACTACCGTATACACAGATTGCTGCACCACCAGTTAATCAGGATACTAGTCGCGCACTAACTTAAAATTAACTATGTGCTACTTTACTATAATATAACACGATATGACAGTAGTTCGAAACCAGAGCGACCACCGATCTTTTCTTGACTACTTGAAGGACAACAGCCGCCCTTATTTAATAAATTAAAGCCAAATCCCATTTCCTCACAAATATATGTCCTTTTATTTGACCGAAGCTTTTATTAGAGCTCTTGCAACAATAAGCCCGTAGTTTGAATTTTTCGGCGTACGACCTTTTCCTAAAATCTAGCGAAAACTCAAATGTGAAGCTACACCTATGTTGTGTACATGAGTATCTTGTCGCTTCGGATCGATCCATTCCGAAAGGGTGTTCCCACTATGGTATCGAGTGCAATTTTTGCGCCATCGTCGCGTCCCCTTTCCATCCAACACTGTGATTAACGGATTACGACAAATAAAGTCTACTTTTTTGGTAGGGGGTTGGTCTATGATGTTAGGAAGAGGAGATCTATTGGACTTGGTATAGAGCAAACTTCATGCACTTACCTGTAGGAACGGGACGCCTAGGAAGTGTACAAGTAGAAATTACATTATTACTACTCGAATCAGCTGGAAATAGATACGTGGTCTCCATTAATTACAGGTAAAGACTGATCGATTTGTTTGACTATTGTGTCAAGCAAACCGGTCAACTTAGAAATACTGCACGATTTACAGCCGGTAAACCTCACACCATACGTCGACTTGTCATATAGCAGCGTCTTCCATTGTTAGAGTTTACTTGTTCAAGAGGAAGCAGCTGTTGGCGTGGTGCGAACGAGTGTGTCAGACTGAGTCAACTTTCACCCAAGCACGTTGCGTCTAGCCGGCTTGTTGACACGCCGTGTATCATATTTAATAAGCCATCCGCTTCTAAATACTGTCCTGCTCTATAGTGATAAGGGATGAGCAGCAAAACTCATAGTAGTAACGAGAATCGATCAAATTAAGTATATCCTCAATGAACAGACTTGACCATCGATTATTCAAATATACCATAGCAGTGAAAGTGGGACGGGATGAGGTCGCGACGATCCTTTCCCTAGCATATGCTAAGGCTGTCCAAGGCGAAATGGCCCTTACTTGGTTGGCGGAATGCGTTCTTTGAACCTAACAAACTCCCGGAATGCTCGCGGGAAGAAGTCAGGTGACCTATTAGCTTTGCTAACTGGGTTACATGGCGTTCAGGAGGAAGATATTTCGAGACCTCTCGAAGGGAGAAAGACCAATCCTTAATCGCCATGCACGTCGTCCAGCAGCAACCGAACGAAGAAAAATTACCGTTTCATGTAAATTTACTGAAGACGATGCTCCTGCTGCCGCTGCTGCGTGGACGGTAGTGATACGCACAGTTCTTCACGCAGGTAATGCCGAGTACGAGGTCGTCGACTAGAACCTGGTAAACGAATGCGCACTTTTCTTCACAAAGGTTTACCCGTCAGAATATTTATTGCGAGGATTGCAGTTTGACTAGAGGGCTATTGGCGCTGGTATCGAGAGCGAAAGCGGAGGTTGCGGAACGATGAGGCCTACTGACCCGTTGTCCCCCTGGCTTTGAGGTTTTCCACATTCTACCTAAGCGATGTCTAGCCACTTGTAATCCATTCTATCGCATTCTACATCAGTGCCGCTGCTTATAGCATTACCTTAAAAGTGCTATGGTTAGGACGGACTTAGATATGACGATGGTGGCTACGGAGTCAGGAAAGGTAGCGAGCGAAAGCGAAAACCGACGCCAAGAGCGGGAGGAGGCTCACGGAAGGAATAAGGAAAGCGGAGAAGAATAAGCCAGGGAAAAACAAGTAGGTTCTTGAGCGAGCAACTTGTTGCCCTACGAATAGCCACAAGCTTTCACGCAGTTGCCTGATCTGGCTATCTGAAGGCTGGCCTGTAGCTGCTGTCCGCGCCAGCCGCGTCATCCGTCTCCATCGTCATTACTTGCGCAGCGGAAAAAGTAACCGAAGCGAGCTATAACGTCACAGAGCTTTGTTGCTTTTGCTATTACGAACGTAGTAGAATTACTCACTGCTAGGCGCTGCACTCGAAGCAGGAATGCTAGTTTGCCTGCGATCGACCACTCACACGAATGTTGCGTTTGCTGAAAACGGAAGCTGCATTCTACGTCAGCGTGAACAGCAGCCGTAGAGGACAAGTGCAGCTACGCTGTGACGCATAGGGTAGCAAGCGAGACATGGGATAAAATAGTAAGTATCGTCCCCTCTGCTACTAGAGGAAAACTTGAGTGGCCTCCGCTCTGGCTCTGTCCCTAGCTATACACTACGGAACCCATTGCATTGCTTTAGCTTTTTTCGCTTTACGTACCATCTCGCTCGCTTCTGCCGCCTCTTTAACTCTTTCCGCTAGTGGAAGTTACGTGAGGATGTCCCGAATTTTAGTTCTTGTGGCCTTTCGGCTTGCGGTACACGTTGTGCTATAATGTGGTGCGTGGGTATGACGTTTAAAAATAAATTAAATTCCAAAAACCCATTCACGTATTCGGCGCACGTTGACACGGTGACAGGAACCTTTCGAGCTGTCCGTGTTGGTGGCATAGCGATGGCAGGAGTTAGACAGGTGCCGAGAGGAAAGCGTCCAACTGTATTGGCAGTATTGCGGGCGGCGAGCTACTGCTACGCCAATGAAAGCGGTGGGTCTTGCTAAAGCCGCCAACGGCACCGTGGCCTTCGCACGTGCCACGCTACTATCACCGCGAACGGTGAAGTTAACATCATTTTGAGTTATGTGACTCACTCACTACGATGACTTCTACTTAGGCGAACGACGTTAGCTCGCGCGAATCGAGCGCTGTGGGTAGCTGGTGACAGCTGCTCCTGGGGCCGCCAATGGCAATGAGTATCAATGCGGTGCCAGCGATGCAATGGTCGGCGAGGCATCTGCGGAATTTGAAGGCGATAAAACTCATGAGAGAATGAGTTAGAGCGAGAAAATTAGAGAAAGAGCGATGTGTACTTAACGGTGAAGGACGCAGAATTAACTTACTTTGCCATGAATCAATAAGTTTTCAAAATACTAACTGTTTTCATTTACACTAATTGTGTGGATTATAAGTGTTTATGTTTTTGTCTTGTATAAACATTTTTAATTATGTAGATATTTTTATATACAGCATTTCGAACGTAGATAAACAGTATCTGTACTTGCTTGGGAAAATAGCACTGACTTCCGAAATAAATGAAGATAGCTTTACTACAGGAAACACACAATACGCCATAAGGAAAATAGAATGAAATAATTTAACCATTTGCAGCAACGCCAAACTATACGCCTTTACCGAGTAACACATACCGATTTAGACTTGTAAAGATCTAGTTGTTGCCTTCTAACTCGTCTTCTAGCTCTGACGAGATATTAAATTGATGAATACACACACCGGTGCCATCTGAACAAGTCTATCTTGCTGTCTGATCAGCCGGCTGACGAGTTAACGGAATCCTGTTATTGGCTTCTATCGATGAAGATCGGCTACTGCTCCTTCCCTTCGTGTTGACGTCAAGTGGGACATTTTTTAAAGCTGCCCATTAGGCAATCACATGGCGAAGTGGGTACCTCATTAAGCCTTCAAACAAACACAGCAGGAATTTCCCTTTGACCCAATGATGCAACCTGTCTGTTGGGGGCCTCATTCTCTGTTTACTAGCACAACGACTGTTAGCAATCCGTAGGTGCCTACGTGGCTATTGCAGCGTGTGCAGCAACGAGGTTATATCATAGCGGAATAAACGTTGTACCGACCTTGTGCTTTGACAAAATATTTACCAAGGAAACTTTTAGTCACCATCATCATAGCTACCCGGATGTTTTCGACCAGCAGTCGCGGCTTTCGCCAGGAGTCACGCAGTGTTCGGCTGCTCGACCTGTTGACACCCTTTGCAGGCAGCTGGTTGTGGGCGTCAAGATGGATCATCAGGTTCGCAGGTTTCGCTAAGTTCGCATTAGCTATCCAACCAAAGTGGACCATGACAAATTAACAGCACAGTATCTAGCAAATTGAGGGGCTGGTGACGAATCGGGGGCTAATAACAGCAGGCGTATCAAGTGCTACGCTCCGTATAGTTCAGCAACGTTGGCGTTATGTAGTGGCAACCGCGATGACCGAAAGCCGTCCGTTTACGGGAGGCAAATTAACCGTTGGTTACCCTAACAGTTTTATCAGCTTTTTCGGCTAGGACAGAAACTAGCTAGACTTGCCAACCAATCACTCCTCTGTTACCGCTACGGCTGTGACTGCTTTTATAATTTGGCAGACTGCAGATCTTATGGAAAAAAGAAGGCCTTTTGGTCGTTAAAGTAGCCAATGAGACCGTCTATCGGAGACCCGTCACTCAACCAGCAGTTGCCCCACCAACAGCAATTTCCACCAGCTAGTCTAACATCGAGGGCCGCTTCAGTCGCCATGATGAACCGTTCATATTGTTTCAGGATGCAGTAGCTTCCCGTAGGGAAGGAGAAGACTGGACGTCGTGGGTAGGTAGGTGGGCGGCGGCCGCCGCTAGCGTTACAACTAGAAAGCACCGGTTGGATTGGCAGGGCCAAAAAGCCGATAAAGGACGGAAGGTAAGCAAGCCGAGTACGTAAGTAACTGCTGGTGTAGTGTCGAGAGACTCCGACAGAAAGAAACAAGTAATTGTATTTTGAGATCAGATATCGGTTTATGACTTTATCAGGCGGCAAGTCCGTCAACATCAGTGTACCGCGTGCAGGAGCTTACATGTACACTTGTACACACGAATACCGCTCACGAGCAGTTGCAAGTAACGAACCCCTAACTACAGCCATCCGGTCAGCAGCAGCTGAATGCAAACAAACGTGAAGTAACCAAGCTGACTGGCAGACAGGTTGCGCACTCTCAATTGAACTCTCGACAAGGCCAACAGTGACACTACCGCTTGCAGCTCTTTAAACAACGGCAGATATTGTCTAAAGTGAAGCCGGTCAACATCTGCTAGTTCAAAATCAAGGACAGGTAGTGGTATAACACACATGTTGCCGCAATGCTGCTCCCATCACGTAGAGTATCACGCCGGAACGCACACGTTACTACCCCCAAGGCACAGCACAGAAAACGCAATAACAATTTCAGCCACACAGTAGAGACGAGGCTGCTATTCAGACCTAGCAGTATTTGAAAACGGGGCTATAGAATGATAAGAAGTATTTGAATCTGTTTGAAGAGGTACCGCACAGGTGATGGTCTCGATATAGTCAATAGAGTTAAATACATAGTATGAACAGTATATACTAGCCGTAATGTTAGCCTCGGCGTGTGCCGTGAGGCACATTCAGTGAGCGGCGGGTTCCGGACGACCACAAGACGGGGCCTAGACAGACAGACAAATATTAACCGACAATTTATATGAAATACCGGTCCCGCTTCCCTCTATGGCCTGGACTCAGCTGCGTGCAGTAAACTCAGGTGCGCCTTATTGCCATATGGTAGCAAGGGCGTAAGGTTCTCACTTGGTCGAGATCAATGCCACAGGCAACCAGAATTTGATTTCGTTTCTGGGTATCCGTTGCTATTTGCGGCCCCCGCTGCTTTTTTAGGACCCGGTGGGTTGGCGGGTGACGGCGAGGTTAGCGAGATGCGGCTACGATAGTAAACGATATCTGAGTAGATTTGTGATCACCCACAACAACTGGCAATGCGGTGTTCAGTCTTGGATCAGCTGAATCGTATTAGCATCTATTTGCTGTTCCCTTTCTGTCTTGCAGGTGATATGAATGAGTGATTCAAGCTTTCCCGCTCACATGTCATTCATTTTGTTATATACATATTTAGTATATGCGAGAGCTGTCATGGGAATACTAATGGTCTGCAATGAAGTTCGTTTCCTTTTTTGTTGATTTCTATAAGTAATCGCCTGCTATAGTACTCAAGGAGAAAGAGAATTCAGCAACCAGCTTGAAGTTTTCAGGAGACAACAGATAGTCAAGGAATCCATTAAAAAATAATCGGTGGCGTTTCCGCACCAGAATTGCCCCTTTAGAATCCCTGCCTGCTAGAATGCTATTGACTTGATGTTGACGACAGTTTTCGGCGTTCTGCTCGAACACTTCACTTATAGTTCTATAGCATGTTATAAAATAACACACAGGGCCGAAAAATGCTGAAAATCAGGACAACATTCAGTGAGTTTGGTGGAGACCGTTGGGCGCAATGAAGACTACTAGCCTGAACAACCCATGATTCTCTTAGCACCTGCAGCTTTGCTAGGCGTTCAAAGTAGCACGGGTACCACTTTTCATGCCCAACGTTGAACGACGGTGCTTTGTTTGTCCTTCGACGCAATCTCACTTTGAAGTCAAAGGCCCCACTACAACATCGCAGTTACTGCTGCTATTGTTGCCCAAATATTAACGCTAGCCCCATTGACTACCCCTACGTGGACGCTGTTTTTCGGATACAGTCCTACCCAATGCTTTGCCTTCCTCGAAGTTCCCGGCTTGCTCGACCGTAGAGTTGCGTGGCCCATAGCTGGACAAACCTTGCTACGGTTGCGACGACAAACGCGTAGATAGCAGACACAACTAAAAGCAGCAAAGGAATGGTCGTTCTAAGTTAAAGCAGTAGCACCACCATCATCACCAAATATGAGCAAGCGGAGGTTGGCAACTGGGACTGGGGAAGAAGGTGGAGCAGATAAGGTAAAGCATACCCTTCCGTCGGCTACCAAAGTCTGGGCAAGACTTCCTATTCGGTTGCTGTGTGCTGCTACTACTGCTGCTGCTGCTGCTTCCTGCTCAATCTTTTTTCTTTCGTGGCTTTTACCCATTTCCTGTCCCTGTCTTTTACCCGCCTTCCTTTACATCCTGTAGCGAGAGGGCCTCCCGCTTTACGTTAAACTTCGCCTTCAAAAAATCGCCACTATGATGGTGCCAGCCCCTAATTCTTGGTCTTTCGGCAGCTCCCTGTACAGCGGTAGGTGTTTTTGTCAACGTAATCAAAACTTACGTCGAAACGGCCGAATGAGCTCAAGGTTTATAAACGAAGATTTTAATGTGTGTACCAACAATTTATAGATCAGAACGTTAATGCACGACTTGTCTAAAGCATGTAGATTAATTATATTCAACTTATACGTATCATTGTTTCTAAAAGTTCTGTAGAATTGGTTGCAATTATACAAGCTCACTGTAACCTTCGCATTTCATAGCAGGGAAAGAATAGTATTACGCTGTTAGTAGCGTTTAGTAACAGTCTTTATGAATGAGTATGGACTGAGACGTGTATGATTAGATCAATGTATTACTGACCTCGATGTACATCTCTCTATATACTATGTGTCTTTAGCTTGTTGTTATATGTATATATATATTAAGCGGGTGGTGAGCATTTCGTGAGTTTGCCACGTTTTTCTCCTCTGAGACTACTGTTGCATGGGAGTTATCTTTGGCGGCCGGCTGGCGCGGCCGGAGGCTGTTGTCGTAGCTCGTATACGATCTTAGCCTAAAAGCTTTGTGCCCTTAAGGTGCCCTGGCCGCTCCCTCTACCATCGGGCATCCGCCCACTTGTTTTACCGCGTTTGCCAAGCCATGTCTCCTGTCGCCTCTCCCCTTTTGCCTTCCATACCTGCCTCACTCTCTGGCTCACCACCCCTCATCAGGACGACCGTGGGCAGCAGAGCCGAGATGATGATCGAATAATTGATTTATCTCGTTAATTAATGCACGCCACGACATCATCAACATCACTGCGTTTAGCAATATAAGCATAGCAATCGAACGACAGTACGAGTAGCTGACGGCAGTGGTAAGCCGATCGTCGAAATAAAGGACAGGACGAAAGAGCACCCATCTGCTACTGCTACTGCCGTATGGAAAACATTAGCAGAAGCAACGAGCAAAAAATATAAGTCAAGCGCAATTTCCCTAGTGTTCCTAGCTTTTATGGAGCGTTTTCTAACTGCGTATATGCTGCGGCTCTCTGAGCTGAGCATAGATAGATATTGTAACGCACCGGGTCCTCCCTTAAGTTCTGCTACTACGACACATTCGTCAGTACGTTTCGTCTGCGCCAATATTTCGCCATGATGTAAGTCGCCGTAGCGCATGTTAGTTGTGCAGCGACCAACCAACCGCTCTCCGTTCATCGTATCGCATTCCAGCACAGTACTCTCATCTTAGGTTGTCAAGGCTACCTCTACCACCCCACCGATTAATCCGGCTTTTAGCTACCCCTACGCTTTCCCTAAGAACTGCTATTGCCCTGCCTTGTCTGGAGCCCTTTACCTCCGCCATTTCTATTACCATTAACGATGCCAACTGCAGTGGCGCATCTCTAGGACCGAGAGGATGGTGAGTAGACGCTAGGCCCGCTTAGTGATCTTAGACGCTTTCGGGGATGAAAGGAAAGGGACAAGACAGAGGCAGGGACGAGATGATGCAGCAATAAAATACCCCCACCATGACCGCCACAGCTGCTCCTCTTCTGTTCCCACTGCGAGTGGCATCAACGACAGCAGTGGTAGCACTTTTGAAGGCAATGATCTGGAAATCTCCTCCACTCCCCCCTGGTTGTTTTCCCTTCAATTCCTGGCCCTGCACCGTTACCATCTCGTTCCCGTCGAAGGTTGTCTTGACTGTTGCCCCCCCCCCCCCGCCCCCGCCCCTCTGCTTTAGTTCTATCTTCTCCCAGCATTTCTCGTTGATGCCGCCAGCGACAGAAAGCATCCCATGAGGGTGGCTGCTGTGGCGGCGGCAGCCGCGTCGCCCTCAAGGGGATGGTCCACGGCCGCACCTCATCAGGGCTCTACGCAGCGTCGGTGGAAGTAATAGCAGCCGGCGTCACAGTAGCAGAAGGCGACTTGCCAGATTGCACTGAAAATCGCAACAATGACTGTAAGAACAGCGGAAGCAGCAACGAAGACTATGTGCACTACTGGGGATTCAGTTCCCATCAGCGCCGTCGAGCCAATACCACTAATTTTTCTGATGACTCTACCATTGCTCCGGCTAACTGTATATGGCGCACAGCAACGGCGCCCCTTACACCCACAACCACAGCCATTCCTGCATCAACATAGGGCAACCGAAACACTCCAGCTTTAGAAGACACTCTACTCCGCCAAATGACCAACATCGCAATAGTGATAGTAGCAAGTGCCCCCTTTTCCTTTAAGCCCCTTATTATCACACTGTCTACACCCTTCTTCTCTTATTTTCTACCAGTAAGTCCATTCTGAAAGTGCGTCTATTGCTACGTGTGGTCTCCACACACTACTTAAAACTTGTTTGTAGCGACTGGCCAGAGGTCGGTCAGTGGTCTGAAACGACGCTGCAAGTTCCTGTCGCAATCTGGAATAGTCATTCTTAGCGCGTAAAAAGCCTAAGAGTCTGCAAGTGGATCAGGAGAACAATGTGCGATGAGACCGCCTGCTTGATCTAGGAAGATGGCTGCAGTTGGAATTGGGCTACGGTTTGTTCAGACCCACTCACGTATATATATATATATATATAAATGTGTCTGTGTGTGTGTCGATCCCAATTAGATACTTCCCGCCCTATGTTATGTGTAGACCTGATCGGGTGGTCGAGCTGTGGAGCTGAATGTCTACACTCGAGGGTCCCAGTAATTGGACAGTCACGTGTCGGTCTCTTTGCAGCAGCTGCTTCGCACCTTTGTTCGGTGCCTATATAGTACTCGTTAGAATGTTCCTTCCTTTACGAACACTATATGCCATCCATACCTAAGAATATCCTAAAATTCTTTCTCTTTCCTCAGCAGCAGCAGCGGCCGTCGCTCACAGCTCAACCTCACTGCTGCTGCGGCTGCCCCCCTTTAGTTGCTTCAACCACTCAACAGACAGCCCTATGCTCAGCCCCGAGCCTCCTGCCCACCTCGTACTGAACCTCACCTTACCTCTGCCATTGTTAAGTTTTTACTTGAATTTTTAAGCTGCTGCTGCCTCTGTTCGGTCTCTCTCGTGCGCTCGCGCGCGCAATGAAGAGGGAGAGAGCGAAGAAGAAGCTGGCGGCGAGATGAAGCAGCAAAGCAGTAGCGCCATGTGCTCTTCTTAGGTACAGAAGGTCTGTCCCGTCCTTCTTGGAATGCGGCCGCCGCCGCCGCAGTCCTGCTTGCTTGCCTGCACGCGCCTTCTGCTTACCGCTATCCTGTGCTCATGCAATGTGCAGCGGGGCGCAACGAACAACGAGGCACCACCGTTCTAAGTAGAAGCTATGGGGCTACCGGCGTGCCGCACTAGTAGTGGTGGTAGCAGCAGTGGTAGTTTCAACCCGTGCCGCTGCTTCCTGTACGGGCGTCCAGTAGCGGAGGGTTTGACCGGGGACTTCGTAACAAGTCGCTGAGTTCGTTCCTTGATTTCGATGTTCGGACGAATAAGCGCGCTCCCCATTTCGCCGTTGCCGCCGCGACCAACCTCGCAGAGCACAACCGTATTGCTTCTCTGCTCTCCGTATCTGCTTGCCTAACTGTCTTAGCAGTACGGTGGTACCCTGTGATGCAAGGTGCCTTCTTTTCAGTTGGGGGTAAATGGGAGGTATGCATCCAAATTCATCGCCCATTGCCAAGTCGGGCCTAGCGAACGAACGAAAAGAATTGCCTTAGACACTTATAGCGGCGGCCTTACTACCTTCATGCTGCACTGCACTGTATACCGTTGTTCAGTCTGTTTGGGTCGTGAGCGTCTGCGTGGATTCAGAACTTCGTTTAGTCGACCACGCTCGTCCTGTTTCTTTGTCGTTGAGACCTCTCTAAGAGCTGTTTCTTGGTGGATTGCAGCAGGTGCAAAAGCAGACGGAGCTCTAGCTTCAGAATCAACACGGCCTGGTGGCGCTTAGAAAACGAATACTAAGCGTAAACTTTGTAATGGAGTAGTAGTGTCAGTGGCGACAATGAGAGGCACAGTCACAGCCGTCGCTGGTGCCTATATCATCTTATATAATTCTACTTGTTGTTTAGTTAGCCTCATAGAGACACGCAGCGAAACACCCCTCCAACTGTTTTCAACCGCCTCTACGCCAGATACTTGCTAAAACAAACCAGCTACAGAGCAGACAAGTGCTCCTCGTCTTCTCTACAAAAGGCGATATGTGTAACTTTGTAAGTTGGCATCCACCTTGCTGCACACCTTGTGCGGAGAGTTACACGCTCTTGCGTCTGAAAGAGAAGCCCCCGAACAGCATTACGGATGCACCAACCCGATTTCCGGTGTCCTGCGACAAAACAGCAGGTTTGGAGAATGTCCTTTCAGAACCAGATGCAGCTAACAGAACGCGTGCGTAAACTGGCGCTTAGTCGGACTAAGAAACGTTTACATGGAAAAGCTACTGATACTACGAGGTAAACTGTATTCTTAAAATATGAGCTACTGCAATAGATAATCAGTGAATTGGATATCGACTGAGTGCATATAATATATTCATATGAGTGAACCCTAAGCGCAAACAATTTAATGAAACATTTTGATAAGGGTAGTTTACGTACTTTTGCTGTTTCTCTATTGCAGTTTGTGGCGCTGATCCTTTTTTCAAAGACATTTACTTGGCCATGTTGGCCCTTGTCAGCCGCGCCAGACAGTAGCCGCAAACGAGCTGACACAAGGAAAGTTATAGCGACCACGATGAAGGGACTAGCGCATCGGCGTTCATTGCTTGGTAGATATACGGCAAACATCTAAAGTCAGTGAAGTACTAGTCGACTGAAGGTGCCGATTCAGCAGGGGGAAGCTTAACATCTAGACAGATAGGTAAAAGACAATGGTTCGGCAAACGCGCACCCTGGCATCCTCCAGTCGTCATTCCTATCGCCTGCTATTTGTGTAGTGCCGTAGAAATTAACGTTAGACACGGAACAACAACCAAAAAGTCGATAATAAAAAAGAACGACAATAACAACAACAAAAAAGAAACAATAGGCGGCGTCAAATAGCGAAATAGTGAAAAAAACGTCGCGTTGAGTAGGACGCGAGAAGGCACAATCTGAAATTATGATTCCGACGAACACAAGGGCGTCCCTTTCTTTTTAGGAACAGCTAACTCCTCCGCCACCGCTGCTGCGACTTTTCCTGTGAGTAGTTACTTGATTGTTTGTCGCAACACCTAAAACAATAGCGACGCGATCATACGTCTGTCTGGAGACGGCTTCTGCCTTGACTTCTACCGTAGAAACAACAATCATTGGCTGTATGAGGGAGCTGAGCTGAAAACATGGTACGACGGCATACGCGACACAAAAACCTCAACGCCACCACCCTGTTTTTCGACAAGAGAGGGTTAATAATAGCATAGCTTTAATAGTACGCTGTACATTTTGTGCAGCGGCAAACAAAAATGAGGTAGCAAGCCTTCTTGCTTACGGTGGTAACAGTTAGATTCTCCAGGTGGGAGGTTGCAAATCTTCAGCATCCCCACTGATAAAAGGGGCCAAAAGTAACAAGCATACAACAAACGTTTCAAATGAGACGTTCCGGTGTAGCTCGGAGTGGCGAGATGTGAAAGAGAGCACAAGAAATCCAGGTTCAAATTCATGTATGGTAGGCTTAGAGGCTGAATTAAACGAGGAAGGAAACGTAGAGGTATCTGATTGATTCAGCAAGGTTACGTGTGTCTACTAACTGGCTTATTGTCGAAACACATCTCTGAGCTCGACAAAGCCGTCCTGGAACAAAGCAACATAACAAGTTATATGTATACAATATATGCGCGGTCTAAAAGGCAAATGTTAGGCAAAAAACGTCTCTTACGCGACGGTTCTTCGAACACTTAAAGGGCAGAGCTTATGTCATTATAGTCGCACAACAACAGGTCATAAGCTCGTGGACAACAGTACGGAATAGTAGCCAGTCGGTGGAAGGAGGTAAAGAAAAGAAGAACGAAGCATACACTTTCTTCCGATTCTGAGTTCACTTCTATCGTTAGCCGACGAGATCCTGACATATCGTTAAGACTAAATTGCGACTGTGATATTTTTTCTGCTGCTGATTCGCGCGTTTCGCTTGCGTTTTCAGTCCCCCAGTATGTTCCCAACCAATATCTATACCTCACCATCCTCCTAGTCCCCACATACCACTAGCAGCTTGTGCTCGGTGTCGAACAAATAGATTCTCCTCAGGTGATCGGTTTTCTCTTGCCTCGTCGATCAGAGATCAGCAATAGCGGCGGCAGTAGCAGCAACTACAGCAAAATGCTTCTACGCGGCGTCGTCAAAAGGAGCGAACCGAATCCGAAATTTAGTCTGGTCTTCTACGTGACAATCAGTACAATATACTGGGCTCAGTTTTCTTGCGTTCCCGCTCTTTTGTGCATCTTGTGCTAAGTCCTTAATTTACGGCGACACAGAATGGACGAAGGAACAATTGGACGCCAAAGCAGAAACGAGCAAAGTGGCCAAAATTTCTGTTGTTATCTGTGATTCCTGTTAAGTTGACGTTGTTGTGGTTGGCACTGAAGTAGCAGCACTCGGCGGCGGGCGGCTTCTAACACTTCCCTTGGTGTCGTTGCCACCTCATCTCGTGTATTTCCTCCTGATTGTTCTTCAGCTTCGTGCTATGTCTCCGTTCTGCTGGGCGATGTGTGCGAGCTCCTGCTGCTGTCGCCGGGACTCTACAAGCTCGTGCACGATCCGGGGCGCAAATTACATAGCAGTGTCCGATCAGGCGCGTGCAGTCATGCCGCGTTTAAATGCTAACTCACAGCATCGTTATGCACGTCAAGAAACCCCACCATGCGTGATTTCGGTTTTATCGTTGCTACAACTTTTTTTAGATAGTCTGCACACAAATGAGTTTGCCAAAGGAGATGGAACTACTTGTTTATTGCAGAAAAAACGATCTGTAAAACGCTAAATGCTAGTCAATGCTATGGGTGGAGAACAAGAACAAGGAAAATCATAAGTAAATCTGTAAATCTTGGCATAAATAATAAAGCCACGAATCGATAGATCTATTAAACTAACTTAAATATATAATGTACAAGTAAGCCTACGAAACTGACGATAAAACCAGTGAATGCCATAAATTTTATCGTCTAGATGTTGAAGCGCGAAAAACATACACTTTATCATGCACTCTACTCACTGCTACTATTGTTATAATACTGCCTATTCTAAATGATATGTTGCTGCTATAGCATTGTCTTCAGACTTTGGTCATTGTTTATGATCTATACGATGCTTTATACCTTCCGTGATTGTTCGGTGTTCTTTGGAGGTTCTGTAACAAAGTTGTCTAAATATGGTGTCCAGTGGCCTACGAAGATGGGGTGCGGCTGTGCCGGTCGTTGTGCGTACTACGACCACTGTCGTTTTTTTTGCATGGGCAGCGATCGCTACTTCCCTAACGCAACAACGATAACAGTAAAAGTAATATCTGCCAACGGCCACAACACTTCAATAAATGATATACGTAGAGATAGTCAGGCGGCGAGCGAGAGCCAACGAAAGTCTGAAGCGGCGTTGGCAATTTTTAAACCCACCTTACGTATTTCGTGACCACTATTTCATGCCCAGATGATGTGTGCTGTACAAGCAGGTACAACACAAACAAATCCGCATGCACACGACAACAATGAGCGGAACATTAAGTAGCGTTCGATGTGGCAGATTACACTATAACAGTTCGAGATAACACGTATGTGCATAAGATACATAAATAATAGCACTGAACCGGACCTGGGTGTCTCACATTGTGACGTACAAGTGTTTTCGTCACTAAAGTTTACACGTAACTATTCAGTAGGATGGCCTCCTTTGACCCAGCGGCGGATTTTATCTTGGAATCGAATGATCGCGACGTCGGTTTCAGCCCACCGTAAAACTAGAAATGTTACTAGAAAAAAAGCAGTAGCAATATCGCAAACCATAAAAAAAAAGGAATTAATCTCGTTTGCAAATAACCGCCGGCGTACAGCGCCGAATAGGCTCATAGCAACTTGCTGGCGTTAAGAAAAATCACTGCGACATAGTTAGTGATCTTTCTTGTTTCTAAAGAAAAACAGGAACATGTGTGTACATATGTAGATGTATGCAGTATCTGTAATCGAGCTGGAAGTTTGCGTAGCAGTGTTAATTTTACCAGATTAGCCTGGCTGCAGCGCCTGCTAAGCGACAAAACTACAACCATTGATGACATCTAGACAGCCATACTACAGGCGTGTGTAGAGAGATACCCCATAGTATAAGAGCAGCTGGCAAAATTTTTACGCACGTACCCTGTACAAAGAAGTGCTCTGCTATTTCGGTTTCCATATCCATTTAGAATTGATACTGTAATTATTACTATCTTCCTTTAACATTTGAAATTGCTTGTTCATGGGTTTGATGTTGATCCTCTACTCACATCGGAGTTTGGATAACACTAAGCATTGTCATCGCATATATATGTTAGTTAAAGCTATGGAAGAAAGTATTTTTTGAAAATCTTAAACCATTTAGACGACCACGACAACAACACAGCTGTTTATGCACTCTCGAGTTTGTAAACGATTCGTTTAGGTAACGTTCAATAAGTTGCCATTTTGTATAGGGTAAACGATGATATACAAAGAACGCCATAGCCTGACTAGGGCGAAGAGCGTTACGACTGTTTCTTGGAAGAAAAAAGGGAACTAACTCAGCTGTCCGTATTCGTGCTCTGTGAAAAGTTTACCTGAATCTTCTGCTCTTAAAATGGTGGTGGCCTCAATATGAGACTTACAGGTTGACTATGCTATACAATTCCCAAAGCTCCTACCAAAGGATAAATTTGCAATTCACGATGAGGACGTAGCGCGGCAGCACCGTATTGCCACCGTTCGCCGCGAGACCGAAGCCAGGGAGTGGTTGGGCTTGTAAATTTTAATCTTACTTATAACCCTAGGATTATCGCCGGGACGTGGCGACCCCACTGCACTCGTTTCTCCCCTTCACATGCGCTTTGCCTCGCTTCCCCCCTCTTCTATGACCCTCTATTTGTGGCCCCTAGAGTCGTTCTAGGTTACAACAAAGAACCCACATATCTAAGATTCATCCCCTTCGACCTTAAGGGTGAAGGGAGCGGCCGGGTCACCCATACACCCGACTCCGAACTCGGTCTCCGCCAACCTGATGCTGCAATTATGCACAGGCAATCATTACCAGCTATGAGCCTCACTTACTACCAGCTGCTGGTCCGTTTTCCAAGTTCCGTTGAAGGCTCAATCGTACTGCCGAGCCGTACCGCCAGATGAAGAGCTTAGTAAATAGGTGTGTGCTTCGCCAATCCTTTTCCGCGAAGGAGCGTCGGGAAACGATTGTGATTATTCATCCTAGCTTCATGCTCGTAGCATCAAACGAATGCGTGCCATGACGCTCCGACGTCGCTCGTTTGGATTTGTTGCGTTCAACGTAGCGCGACTAAGCAGCGAACCAACCCTTGGAAGGTAGAGGCTTGGACAGCAGCGGTGGCAGAGATCAACTTATTGTGCTGTATGTATATTCGTTCGATGCTTCCCCAATCAATTGTTGAACAAGAACTTATGTATGTTCTGAAAGCGAAAGCAGACAAGAATGTAAACGCGTGCAGTCCCTCCTACCTAATCACGTCCGGTCCATTCAGATTCACGGGGCCATTGCATCCGCCATTGACGAACGGACTGGCAGATAGGGATAAAAAGATCTGATGGGAACCGATGCAATCTTTGTCTCCCAAACCGTTGGACAAGATCCTTTACTTACGAAGTCGGTTCCGCACCTACATGGACGAATACCGACAGCGGACTTATCATCACAATTATGAAATTAGAGTTAGCTCTATCCCTAAGAGTTTATGGGAAACTTCAATTCGTGAGGAGAGGTATCGTTCATAAAATGGTAACCTACACCATCTCATAGGATAACAATTCATACCGTTCATAGAAATCAACAAACGAGACAGAATTGATGAGATACCGCATGCCAAATCTAGTTATTTTTCTGTCTATGCCGTCCTTGTCCCTATTTCTTCGTAGAAGGGTATAAACCGGACTATTTCATGGACCTAGATTAATTGACTGGATGCGCACCTTGTTTACGTTCTTTATCCTGAATGCTTTGCCGTATCCAGCAGTTACATCGTTCTATTCTCAAATCCGCTTCCCTGCTACCTCAATATTGCGTATAGAGTACGGAATCTGTACGGAAGTGAACGAGTTTGAGTTAAGACCTGTGTGTGATTAGCTCTTCTATGAGTCCTCCACGTCGCTTTCTACACAGCGAACACGATACGCCAATACGATAGCGCTAGGGAAGGTGGCGAAGACTGGCCAATGATAACCGTGTGCTTGCCGATCTCTGCGTGACGCTGCGGGCTATCTTGTTTAAGATTAATGACAAAGTTCCTCTTCCACGAAGGAAGATAAAGAGAAGGGAGTTCAGCAGAATCCTAGGACGGACCTATAGGGACCCTTGAGTGATCACCCCTTACGCTTCACCTGCTTGCGTTGTGTTTCCTATTACCTAAAGCCAACTGCTGCTTCGGTCACTGCTATTGCCACTACGGAACCCCTGTTAGCCAGTCTACGAAAACAGGCAGGCAAGCAGGTAGTGGAGTACAATGGAGGCACCAGCAGGCTTTTTAGGCTACGGCGTTCGCGGCAGCGGGACATCTGTCCTCAATCTCAGTGTTGTCCTGTCGCGACGGTATCACCCATGACTGATATGGTACGCTACACGGGCCTGGGGATAGGCACAGGTCGAGATTCAGGCCCACGTCTGGCTCATCTTGCACTATACGTATTCTCGCATGCTCCTCCCAAGCGGTTGGTCAAAGCACAATGCTGCAGGAGCGAACACTATGGACATGGAGACGGGTTGCACGGGGCTAACACGGTTGCTCATATCGAGGTCGTTTGACGATAGATCAGCAGGTTGGTTGAGAACACTCACCTGAAATAGAGTGGTGCAGTAAAGTTATTGCGCTGCTACTGCCTAAGGGAGTTTGAGCGTGCGCATGTTTGTGTGTACGAATGTGTATGCGCGAGGAGGAACTTCATGAGCAGTGTGCTACTGGCGGCAGCGACGGCGGCTGTCGAGTAAAATCGACTGCGATATGTGTGTATATGTGCCAGCGCAGTTACCTGGGTTGGGTCGCTTGGCTGGTCGCAGCGGTGGCAGCAGAAACGCCAACTCCGTCGTACGGTGGTAGACTTGGATTCAACGCCTGCAGCAGGTTCAGCCGATGCCGTGCTATCAATTGCGGGTTTTATAACGTTACCCCTCCTAAGGTTAGGTGCCGTGAGCCTGTCGGTTTCTACCGTCGCTTACCCAGCCTGTCCGATCTCACGACGCTCCCATGCGGCTCGCGTCACATCATTTGCGCGATCGCGCAATTGCGAGAAAAGCTCGCTTGCCGCTCTGTTTCCGAAGAGGGAAACTGTATTAAAATGCAGCCGTTCCCTTAATAAGCCATTCCTTAATAAAATATGAGAATAGGTCTCGCCTTTTCGACTACTGCTCGTTGTACCACTACACTGACTGAAGTCGAGAGAGAGAAAGATAAAGGGAACCATAAGATACGAGGGCAGAAAGAACCATATTAAACTTTCCAAAGTCTTAGCCCGAAGAACGAAGCTCGTTTGAGAAACGGGGTGTTATCGGGGAAGGGCCAAGCAAATCTCAACTCTAGTTCAATAGATGCACAACCGTGCGGCTTTACCTCTCTTTATCCCTCCGTACCCTTATAGGCTCAGTAGGGTATCTCTTTCGCTGAGTCAGACACTCGCATTACGTTGGCCGGTACCAAATACCGGCTGCCAACGCAGACCAGGCTAGGCGGCGTGTGCTAATAAGCCAAACAGACTGACCCGCCAGTCCAGCCAAGTCGAATGGGCCAGTGTCGACACATCCTGTGTAAAACGGTCGGACCGGTGGAGGCATGTTCCTCAGAGAACCGACTGCCTCAGCTAAGCGAAGGCGGTGGTAGTCGCTGAGCAGCGCTCTGAGGCATTCAAGTTCTACAAATTGCGCCGCAGCCGGCCGGGCAGCCTGCTGGTCGTCCACTCGACGCATACCCGCGAGAGACGAAGCGGTCATTCAGAGCACTCACTCGCATTTGAGCTGCTGCTGTCAAATCGAGACAAGAGGAGACTTCTGGGCAGCTAACAGGAGAAGGCCGTCCATCGGTCGGTCCAAACGAACCTTGCGGACGCCTTAAAGCGAAGGCCTTAGAAGGCCATGCGAGACGAGCCAAGAAAGGACCCGACGAGGAGTAAAACGCGTTGCCCACGAAAACGAATGGCGCAGAAGGCAGAAGGTTGTGGTAGTGACACGGCGGTGGTCATACGAGACGATACTATACTCTCCTCAGGGAAGCTCGCCGCGGTGGTCGGTTCGCAAGAGGCTCGCCATTTCACATCCTCTGCTGGAGGCCTCGTTCGTTCCTTCTTATAGGCTCAAAACTGGCTCTCCTACACATTGAGACGTGCTAGCAGAACGACCGGCCAGCGAAGCTTGTTGCCGCCCGCTTTCGGAAGGCCTCCACTAGTCGCAAAGGGACACAGACTCGCTGCTATAGAACGAAAGACGACAGAATATTCACCAACGAAATGTATCCCGTTCCTCGTAAAGAAATTCGTCGACCGCCTTCTTCTGGCCTACCCTTGCTTTCCCGATCGTTGGCCGACTTGCCGTCATCGAGAACGCCCAACGGATCGAATGCCTTCCACGACGCGTTCGCTGTCCTCTTGCGTTCTTTGTAGCCCATTGCTACGAACGGTCACTAAAGCTTCAAAGCTTTGAGAGGACTTAGCGCTGCCGACTGTCGTTGCACTGGGTGAAGTAGTGAGGATTGAAAGAAAAAACTAAACTCAAAACGCGAAAAACTGAGAACAACGACGCATCGAGTGAACGGTGAGCGATCCGCTTCATCAAGAATGAACGTTACGCGCTACGCTCAATTGGCCCAAGTGTCTTTTTCTTGAAAATTTTTTTGGAAAAGAACTATTCTTTTTCGACTAGTTCTTCTTCCACCGAAGAGAGGCCCTTATAAATGTTAGACTACGTACTATCTAGGAATTGTGAGTAGTTGGGTATGGTTTTGCTGGGCTGCACATTGTTGATGCAAAGGAGGCTGGCGGCGACGGACCACCTGATGATGCCCACCCCGTATGACCCGCTTCACTACCGCTTACCCGTTATCCCTACAGACAATACCTTTTGCGCATCTCTTGCTTGGTACTGCTTTGGCTGCGGCGGTGCCGAGAAACAAGTTGGCTCAGATACACTCACTACTGGAGCAGCATCTTACCATTTGTTATACTACGGAGGGTGGGGGTCTATTGGGAGACCGCAATGCTGCAGAGAGGAAAAGGAGTGGGGATAAGCGCTGGCGCTGAGAGAAGGACGAACAGGAGGGGCGAAGGGAACCTTTCGGAAGAGGATTGAAGGGGACATGAAATTCAAATGGAGGAGCACCAGAGGGAAGCATCAGCGCATCACACGGCCGAACAACGGCTGCTGTAACGACGAGGGCTGCATGCCAACGCAGAACTCGTGCGAGCAGGCAAAGACGGAAAAGCACGCCCAGGCACCAGGCCGGCGCAATGAAGGAAGGTATAGTGGGTGACAAAAGGGAGCAGAAGCAGCTAGGGAAAGGGGAGGAGGCAGAGTAATCGGGGGAAGACGAGACCACGGTGCCAAGGCGAACAGCGTTCGGTAGGTGCACAGTCAGGCCGAGAAGTGATGCCTCGTCGGTAAAGATGTCCTCCTTTGCCTCCATACTACTGTATGCTGCTATTGTCGCTAGCCCTTCATAATGTAGCAGCCTTGAAAACGTAAGCCTGCCAGAGAACCAACCAACAGAGAACACCGGCGGCATTAAAGGGCGCTTCGCTAACTGCAGCTGCTGAACGCGATGAGAGCGGCAGATGCCATTGCGGTGGTGCTCACCCACAGACCCACCCTGTTCCGTCGGGGATTAACTCTTCACGGCAGAAAGAGCGACCGCTACAAATAGAGGAAGAATCCCGAAGAGGCTGCTGTGCTGTCTCTACTACCAGCGGCAAGCAACATCCAGAGACCAGAGAACGTTGGATATTATCATATAATACAAGCAACGTTACCCCAATTGGGGCGGAAGATACCCGACCGGATCTCACGAGAAGCCACGGAAGCTTAAACCATTACAGTATTATCAGGCGGACACACTTTTCCCTCTCACATGGTAATACTCGAACAAGACGAAGGTCTTTGAATGGTGCGGGTACGAGCGGTAATAGTGGCGCCGGACAGTCGCCCATCTTGTCTCTTCGATTCAAAGGGGGGCATCGCATAGCAGCAGTAGTGATGCTAGAGAAGTGCCAAGGTGTTCGCTGTCCTTAATCATCGATTGTGGCGGCTGTTTGGTAGTGATGGCAGTAGTGGGGGCGGCGACCGCGGCTGAAATAAAGGAGTTCCCTTGCACTGGCAACATGAACGGGCCGCTGCCGTTGCTGCTTTCATGGCAAGCCCTCAGCCTTATCATCTTTGCTTTTTTCACAGTATCATCCCCATTCTGTCATCCTACGCAGACATACGTATGCGCTTTTCTCTCTTTCCTTCGCTATTGCTCGCTTTTTCTACTAGCAGATTTCATTAAAAAAGGAGCGCACAAAAAGAGCGCAGCCTTCCATTGGATAAGAAAGTGAAGAAAGCGCGGGCCAGTACGCAACTTAAACTTCATTCGTTAGCCGTTGGCTCACATGGCTGAACTCTTCGCTTTGAATGGCAGAAAGCGCCCTGTACACTACAGAGGCTTGTTCTCTCGGATCACTACAAGCTATGGCGAGGCAAGGCAGGCATGGACGGCGACAGGAATTACGGCGTTCCGCCACACGAGTGAAGGCAGCCAGGCAATGGCAGCAGCGGACATATCGCCACAAGCAAGGCTGCAGTAGCAGCAACGTCAGCTCGAACAGGCTAGTGTGCGTTACAAAAACTGCAACAAATGGAGTCACTAGCAAGAGCGGTGTTGTCATCAAATGGCAGCAAACCAGGAAAACAGGAAGCGCATGTAGCGGGCGCAGTTAGGAGGATGCGGGAAAAAAACAGCGCAAAGGATAGATGCTGATTCGGGAACAGGCATGACTTCTCTTCTAGGGTGTATAGGACAAAGGGACAGAAAACAAGGTGCAACCAACTTCCCGTCAAGTGCACACAATAGTATAGCATAACTAAGAGTGCAGTCAATCCACGCGAATTCTCGCATAACCTTGTGCACTGAAATGACTTTTAACACACTATCTGCGTTTTGTTTATAGCCTTTATTGCTTTAAGGTCGTTCCTTGTGACTTTCGTTTAAGCCAATGTATATAGTACGTAACGAATGAACCATTGTAATGCAGAAGTGGTGAAAAATCTAATCCGTTAAAATGCCAGAGTAACGATTCTGTGAGCCTAAAGTTTTATTCTTCACCGTAATGAGGTGTCGCAGCCGAGTGGAGGCCCTTAAAGAACTCCTCATCTTCCCATCGTTAGCCTCACCTAGCCTCATTTCGCCGCCTAAAGCCATCAACCTATCTAGTCAAGTCTAACAGTCGGACGAGGATTAAAAACACTGGTACAGTGTCGGGGTTCCATAATGTTGGCACTTTCCTCAGGTTCAACTAGTTCGCCGGTCACCCCACGCTATCGCCTTTTCGGAGCATAGGCCTCTCAGAATACAAGAGAACATGGTAAGGCAGGCCTAAAAACGAACAGGAACGCGCCGTAGCACAGCAAATGAAAGAAACAAGGGGCTCTTTTCTCATGTCCCTCTTTTTCTTTTTCTTAGAGTTTTCCTATCTTGCCCCTGTTCGCGACGCTGATTCCCAGGGAATCCCGAGAGGGCCGGATGAATGGGGCCTTTGGTTAAGTTTTTGGAAATTAATTTGCACTTTTTCTTTCTCGTGCAGCAGACAAGCAGTCAGCGGTCTCACCTCCCCTCACTTCCTTAGCTTCGACTCCTTTAGGCTTCCTCCACATCGGGTTGGATCGCCAATACGCCTTGAACGCGGCCGGTTAGTCCCTGGTCCTTTCGAATCGAATCTCCGGTAGCAGTTGCTGTTAGAAGAATGTCTACCCACAGCGCGATGTAACAGCGCTGCGTAGAAGCGCAAGAAACTTCATCCGTCTTCGGCATCGATCACGAAGACCTTGGAGATCTGAGGGACCCTCGACCGTTTCCCGTGGACTGTCGTAATCTATCGGCGCCAAGGAACCAACAACCCATCCTCGCGGAAGAGAACGATCCCTTGGTACGGAAGGGAACGGGACCTGTCTACATCCTGCTCAACATCTCTGCCAACCTTCATCTCATGGCACTAGTGTGTTAGACGAAAGGAACCTTAGTCACAACGGTGTGGCGCACAGCGGGATAAAGTTCCAACAAGTTCTCTCGGGAACCGTGCTAGCCCACCAAGTAGACAGGTAAGCTTCCAGCAGAACCAATACTGATCTTTTTTAAGCGATCTTACTGTGAAGTACAGCCGTAGTGGAGAAGCAACGTTGATGTAACCTCTCGTTTTCTTTTCCTTAAATGGCAAGCTCTTTCTTAGAAAGGGAAGGAAGTCAAAAATCCCCAAAACTTCTAGTCCCTTTAAAAGATCGGATGAGCTCCTGAACGAATAATGTGGGGAGAAAGCAAGGAGAGCAGGGATGGCTGGCGACAGCACTTGTGCTGCAGCAGCTCTCAAAAAAGTTAAGCATTATAAATAATTTATGGTAATCCTGAAGAGAAAAAGAAGGATTTAGTGATCCCTCGCCGTATAGCACGCTCACTGCGTTCGTTGCTGGCAGTTTCTTTTCCTCCGAAAAATGATACGACAGGCCGCGCCCTTGTCATCTTTTGTGGCAGCGAACGCCTCTTGCGCTCCGGTCACTTCCCGTGTGTCTCTTCTTCCTTCCTAGCAGTGACATTCGAACGGCGTTGCACCAGGGGCGGCAATACAGTGGCACAAGCCCCCCACGCGCCCGGCCCAAAACGCAGTGAGCCGAATGAAAAAGGCCAAGCAAGTCTTGTCTTGCTTGAACGTCGTTGCAGAACTTTCCGAGATTTTTGTAGCGCCAACGTTGGGACAGTCGCGGCTCTCGCATGGCAAATGTCTAGTAGGTCGGGTTAAGACACGATTTGAAGACATCGAACGACAGACTTTTCTGTATCTGTTCTTGTGGATGACAATCGGCACGACCATGAAGATCGTGAGCTTCCGACCGACCCGACCATCGCGAAACAGGCCATGAATTGCGATATTAAGTTATTTAGCTTAAGACCGTACTGAAAGTTGTTTTAATAGCTGAATAATACAAAAAAACGACAAGAAATGGTAGATCGCCATAGCCATCACCCTGCTGCCGGCTGGATCAAGCAAAAGCAGAAGAAAAAACCAACTTACTTTCTCATTTTGCCATCAGCAACCTAGTTTAGGATGCTTCCTTTTGAGGAAGGCGAAATAGCGAAACTATTTTCCCGTTTCTAAAACGCCGAGCTCAAAGGACACAATCCTTTTGTTCCATTCAGTCAGGTGCCTCTGACTGTCCTGCCCTATAATGCATCGAATCAAGGCCAGAACCGAGGATCGATTCAATCTAATATCGACATCTACTTCATCACCTATAGGCTATTCACAGGTTGAACGGGATGTAGCGCATGTCGATTGAAAAGCAAAAACGGCTAGATAGGATCGAATGGTTGAAAAAGTGTCATCGCACTTGTACTGCTTCGTCTTTTTGAACCTAGTATTTAGATTTTTAGAATCAAATTGAAATTTCTCGTTCTGAGATGAAGGCCACATCGAAGTGAACCTTCCCACGATGAGCTAGCGCTTACCCTATGGCAAACGATTACATGAAGGAAACTCTAATGATTTCCTCTTCGTGCACCATTTCTTTTGCTATAGCCTTTGGTGTCATGGACGCTTACATTTTTGCACTGGCTTCATTTTGAGTGGCTGCGAGAGGCGGGCACCGAGAAAGCTAACAGTTTTATCCTCACTTGTTCAGCAGGCAGTGTAAACAGCAGGACAAGTACAGGACGAAGCAACTGTGTACAGTAGCATTTCTCTACATCAAAAATACATTCATTCATTCATTCTTATGAAGATCGCACTGCCCGCGCCCTAAATTTGTTGTCCTGGCTTCAAGAAATATTGTCGTAAACAGAACTGGTTTAGCCTGCCTGACGGCCCCGTGTATCTCTGTGCAGTCTTGTGTTGTATGCCCAGGCCAGGGCGTTGGTAATGGGTTGCTCGCTGCCGTCGCTACGGTCCTTCGCCCCGGCCAGTCGCCTTCTCGCAATCTGCTCCGGCCACTATCGCTCTTCAAATATCAATTAGACAATGTACGAACACGCAGATTTGTTCGAGTATCCTGTTTGGCTATCCACTCTAACTCTAACGACTGCTGTTACTACTTATGACAAAGATAAAGGAAATATCCCTCACAAATACACTCAAACACACAAATTCTGAGTCTTTTTTTTTTCAAAATCTGTGGTTTTGTGTTTTGCAAGAGCGAGAAAGAAAGAACAAAAATCCCCGAATTCTAATAGACAAGGCTACAGATTTCAAAGTAGATACATAGTTTTTCAATAAATGAAAATGTGGAAATACGCCGAACATTCGCTCCTGACTGTGTCTGTCTCGCGGTAGTGTGGCGTTGATTTCGGCGTTTGAATTTTATTAAATCTGACGCCTTGTGAATAGGCTAAAACGAAATTTACTTTTACCTGAATTTATTCAGCCCACTTCACTTGATCCCTCCATGTACTTCACTACTACAGCTGCAGTTCTAAGACGACACCACGTAGATTTTAGATTCTTCTTTCTTTATTCGAAGACTTGGCGTCATCTGTCGTCGACAATCCACATCAAGGTTCCCATCCCACGCACACATCGTGGCTAACATATAGGCGTGTGCTTGTGCACGAACGTGAACTCAGCTAAGTCATGATGTTTAATCTCTATAATCTTCGTGCTGCTCGCATGAAAGAGACAGAGAGGCAGGCAATTCGCTGGCTGAGTACGGATTTCTTGAGTATCTCCGAGGCCTCTACCGAATGTGGAACCTGCGGCTTCAGCTTCTGAATATGTCATGACCACTCCTTAGTTTCGAAAAGCTCAAGTTAGAAAAAATGACGGACACACTTGGCAGACTATATATATATATATATATATATATATATATATATATATATATAGTTCGACAGTGTACAGGTAGAATACATACAAATCGGTGGAAATAATCGAGCCTCGCGCACCTTAACCGTCCAAACAAAAAAAAACATCTGAAAAAATTGAAACTCCGCCCCCGCTGGACTGAGTTTTTGAGTGGTGCGCGACGTTTAATGTTGTACGATGTATATTAAAAATACAACAAGGTTTTGATGCCCAAATGACTAGCCCTTCGACAACATCTAATTGACCTTAAAACGAGACTAACGTATTTTCAAATCCAAAAACTTCTTCTTTTGCAAGAACCTTATGAACGGTGACCAGCGCTAAGCAAAGAGTTCTAATAATGAGGTGGTTGTAATATAAACTTCAACAAAAAACAAAAACGTTTGTCTACCATATTGTCTTCGTATTTTGCCAATCGATTAGTGATACTCAAGCAGCCCAGTTCTAACTGTTATTGTTTGGCCAGTGCTCTGAGATTTTAACATAAATTACTAGAAAACATAACTTTCATTGCATCCACTACTACATATAATTTATCTGTAAGCAAGCACATGAAGACACTTATGTTATTTAGCCAGCAAACTTCTATTTATTTAGTAATAGCTTTTAATTAAAACCGTGGACGATGAAAAATTAGGTAAGTTTGTCGGCAAGAAACACTTCAGTTTAAATGCCCTGCTGACTAGTCGTCGATGGATCTAGAAATCCTGCTTCTAGCAAGTTAAGCTATCTGCTGGAGAGGGTAAAAACAAAGCTCTAGTCTCATGACTTGCAGGCTGGCAGGAAAACGCCGCATACTTCTAAATAAATGGACGCTGCATCTGCGACCCGCCAGGCGCCCCTTCAAGGGTTATCCGATGCTTACTTTATAAAAGGCTATGAAGAGGGTATTTGCTGCGAGGTCTGGCTAAACAGGCTACGCCAGGGCAAGGTTTGCCTGAAACAGGGGCATTGAATGCGCATTTATCATAGCAAAGTTCATTAAATACCTTCTCCCCTTCATCTCGAACTACCCATCACTTTCCCTCAGTAGCAGCAGAAACAGCCGGCATCAGTTGGGGAGCTGCCAGCTGATGGGATCAAAGGTAAGGAAGCGGATCCTCAGCGTTATTAAACTCTTTTGGTCCCTACTACCACGATCGCTCTGTTTCTCTGGTAGAAAAGACGTCTTAGCAACTGTTGAATCGACACCTCGCTCGCACTAACCGAGGCAACCGTTTCAAGCCTCTGTTTGAGCAAGGCGAATCAGCCCTCTACGAAAGAATGTTCAGTTGATCGAGCGAGGCTTAACAAAAAGGGCATTTATTCCCTTAGTCCAGGTGGAGGGAGCCAACAACCGACCCTCGACCAGCCGGGGATCAAATCGAATTGTATTGAATGTCTATTTCAGTAACATTAACCATAACATCTGTTGTCACTCGGTATGTTTACCACGGATTTAACATTTTAGTATAATTTCGTTCTTCCAATGCTAGACACGCGTCTTCGCGTATCCTAAAATTAACAGCAGCTGCTGCCAACAACAAAGAGCTTTAACGCCAAAAAATACTCTTAATATCGACAGCGGGCAGCCCGACGTAAACTCTTGTAATAATTCGGTTGATCTAAACTTCGTCGACGAGGTATACTAATTGATTGAGGCACAGTAAGATATCTGCATGAAAACCGACAATGTTAGGATCTCGAAAATAACATTTTTACAAATGTCCTTGCCTCCACATAGGCCACACATCACTACCACTACTACTAATAGAAATACATGCAGCTAGATTGTATTCTAAGCACGGATAAGATCTACTTTTATGGACAAAAGGGGCACTTAGAAACAAGAATTGATACCAATCCATTTAGTATGGGACGAACTTTGACGTGGTGTCGTTTTTTGGATAACGGTAATTGAAGCGGCTGTGATGACTGGACAACAGGCACCTAATTATCAAATAATAGGAAAAACAGCATAACAATAGCAGCGTGATTTTTGTAAGTATTGTTTGTATGCAAGTAACGAACCGTCTTTTTTGACAGTATCAGACACCGAAACCGATAGGCGATTTCCAGTAACGACAAACTACAAACACGTTTGGATCTACGTATGGCCTGACTTGTTTCGCACCGGCTTATCAGAGCTCAGACAAATTTCTTGTTTCCAATGCTTTGCGGTTACAGCCACAACCTCCGCAAAGGCTAAAGAGAAATCGGGGGAAATCGGGTCAACCATGTGTCGCGTTGCTCGAATCATCGGCAGTTTTTCGTCAGCAGACCACCAGCACGTCCTCCTTCCTTACGCATCTCGTTGGCGGATTCTGCTCACGCGTCAGTGAAATGGAACGCCGTCAGCCTCGGACGTACCCTTCGTTTCGCCGACAGACCGATCGTCGTGAAACCGAAAACTTGCCGTCTTTTCTGCCTCCAGTTTCTTTCCGCGGGTTACCGCTTCCCCAGTGATCTCAGTAAACCTGCCCCAGCAAGCCCTCACCAAATGCCTCTGCTGCTACCGCAGCCCGTTCGCCGTTTATAAGTTAGCCAGCCTGCGTGTTCTTCTTGCCTTTTCCACACGCGTCCGGTCATCACCAACGTTGTTGGTACACTTTAGCTCGCAATAAACTTTCTAAAACAAGAATTATGCTAAGCAGCAGCCATTGCCGCTAGCTATTGATCGCTTGCAATCACGCCGTACAACCTATCCGGCAGAGACTGCCAGAGGCAAACACAACACCGAATCCAGGATAATAATATGGGCAATTCGACACACTGCCAATGCATTTCATGCCTCAGTTCAGGCTTGAGTCTGTCCGCTATCTCTCGCTGCGGACTTCCGACCTCGGTCTTCGCCAATGGACATACATATTGCCGGTCCTACATATACAAGTGGCGGCTTCGTCGCTGTGGGTAGCTATGGGTGATACTTGGTAATGGTCAGTTGAAGGGGGGGGGGGGGGAATCCGAATATGGACGGAGCCACGTACAGAGACATGCTCACAATTAGAACACATTTACAAAGTCTCATAATATCCAAAGGTTGCCGGCGAACGGAACGACTGATTTAAATCAACCAGAAGGCAGACTTGACTATGTGGGCAAGTTGACGCGGGGCTGGGCAGCGTTTCAGTGCAGACGATGCACTCGGGAAGAATCAGCCCAGTCCTCCGTGCCTGACGCACTACTAGTTGTTAGCCCTGCTGGGTGCCCTGCTGCTTGTCCGTCTGCTCTTGTTCGTCGGCGTACTATTTCGCACGCTCCGTCGTCTGCCGGTGATTCACCGTTGCCAGCAGCCATCCAGCGCAATGGCAAGCCGTTCTCTTTCACTCACTAGATACTGCTGCTGCTGGGCAATGTTTCCCAACTTACAGTTGCAACACAGCAAACTCGAGCTGACCGGCAAACGATCAGGCCGGCAAGCAGTTAGGCAGGCAAACAATAAGTCCACGAACATGTCGACCAGAGTTAGAGGTCCCAAACGCCTTCGTAATTTACGGCCACGACACACAACGTATTTGTTTAAGTTATAGCCCGTACGGTGCAACAAACCCACGAGGGGAGAGACGGTAAAGGCTAGTGTGGTGGCCACGATGAGCGAACTGAATGGACCCAACCGTAGAATAAACGTAGTAACGGCTGTCAAAGGCAGGTGGCATGCCAGTTGCCTTGGATTCGTTTCCGGATAGCGATGGCTTCAGTCGCTGCTACCATCGTCGCTGCCACGGCTGCTACCGTCGTTGTTGCAACAACCCCCAGCCCAATTTACTGCTCGAGCCCGCAGTACATCAGCCCCCCTACACCCCTCCGTTCCAACCCAGTTTTCCTTATTCAGCTGGTCATCTAAAGTCGAAAGGACGCAGGGCGAAGAAGGGATGGAATCGGGAGTCAGCGATTTGGCCATTTCTATCCTAACATACTTCGCCTATTGAAGTAGTGTCTGCCGCTTGCAATCGCGATGAGTCTCTTTCACTTTGTTTATCGGATAACGTGCAATGGCATCGTATCGAGCGTCATGGACGCCCGGACCTCAGAAATAAATGTTCAATAGGCAGGTTGTATTAATAGACAAATGTTAGTCAACTCAGACGATGACAACGAAGCGAGTTGGCTTTCGTAGTTGTGATATTAAGCGCTCTGTTCTGAGAACGTTCAGCAGCCTCCTATAAAATCTACTTTCGACTAGACAAAACAAAGAGCCACTAATGAATGATCAAGGTGTCTCAAAGCTACCGGACTACTGGACGTCCAGCTCGTGGCAAGAAAAGAAACGGCAAGCGTCAGTGTCACAACGGGCTCTATACTTTATACCAATATGTGCACTGAAAATGTTCGATGCTGGCTAAAAAGATGTCTTCAAGCTACGGGTGCTTATTAACTTATGGTAACGTGGAATCGCCGCAAAGAAACAGGCAGTTGAGCTGCCGGGGGACTCATGTGTTGGTCTAGCTGCTGCCACTCCCATGTCGAAGCGAGCTAGCGTATGTAATTACGAATTGATGATCGCCCCAAAGATATCCGACGGCGATCATAAAGTAAGCAACAGGGGAAACATTTCACTGCGTATATAGCAATAGACATGGTCGGTAGACAGCTATATATAGATTCAACTAGCGTTGCAATACGAACCTAAGAGCTAGATTAATGATAGATCTGGATGTCACCGTAGGCATAGCAGCAAGCGTACGTACGTACGTACGTACGTACGAGAGTCAGCCGATCTGTCAGCAGAAGAACTATACGCCAGTCGTGGCAAAGGCGAATCTAATTATGCAAACAATCATTGAAGTTCATGTATGCTCTCGTCATTGATCAGGTCCTGTTAAAATGACAATTGGGTAACTTCAACCTACATATCTCTATTTAGGTTCAATGCCGACCTGGGCTTCTGCTTGTGCATGTGTGCGTGACAGTGCATATTGGAGGCTAATCGTAGAAAATCAAGCCATTGGGTAAAAGGCTAATCTAGTAAGGTAAGGCTAGCTAGATATACAAAATATATTATGCATAGTTGCTATGTAATCGTTTTCTAACATTAATTTAATAGCACGAGTGATAGTAGCAGCAGTGCGTAACTGGGCAAACCTACCAAAGGAACGCAACTTCGATCTACCCAGGCGCCCTCAGGTAATGCGATCTATAAATTTTAATCATCGCAGTACGTTGGTCGGCCGAGCTGTGACGGCCTTCGCGCGGCACACGAGCTATGCACAGGCAACGCAGGCCTCTCTGAATGATACACCCCTTCGATTCGTTTGAGAGCATCGTCTCAGTGTCACATTTGATCACTGAGTGATATATACCCACACAGCTGTTGTGCGCCATGCCAATACAACATGTACGTACTAAAAAGAAGGGAGAGGCGCCCTTTCTTTCGCGCAGCAGACGCAAACGTCGAGTTGACAGTAGATCTGTCTCCAACAACGGGGATTCATGCTTAGGGCTCAAGCCATCGGGGCCATGACGTAGCATCGTCATTAGGCACTTTTTTTTTGTTGGTACGTTGAATTAATCGGTTTCGACATCGCCTCTGTTGCATCTCTCTTCTCGTCAAATGACCGGCTGCACTGTACGCTGCAAATGGTGAACATATACCCCGTTGGATCCCGTCGGCGCACGACTCCGTCGAGTACCGAATGTCGTAGGAAGACGACGCAGGGAGCGGAGTGGCAGGTCGAGCGAGCCCACTGATGGCGGTAGCTTAAAAAAGCAGAAAAAGAAGATGAAAGAAAAGCTGAAGAATTGGCCTGGCCGAGCGAATAACGTCAGGCCGGGTTCCAAAAGCCGGTTTTCGATAACAGGCTCTCGACGACTATTAATGGGGGATCACTAGACGCCACTATCGTCACCACTGGAGATAAACACCAACGGCCACACAATTACCACTATCACTGCTCGTCGTCGCCGCCGTGATTGTCGCCACTGTGCTTAGCACCACGAAAATGGTCAGAAACGGTCCTACCGGCGCACCATAAACATGTAATCAGCGGACAGATTGCTATAGGCTGCACTAGCGAATCAGTTTAATGCATTTGATAGCAATAAAATAGACTTGACATAATAATTTTTTACCGATTAAATTGGTTCTCGAGGCAAACATAGATAAATGTACGTACGCAGGGCCAACAGCAATAGACAGCTCGTATATCTATAAGCATAATTACTGTGTGCATGTTATAGGCCATATAGTACGTCCTTCATACGTTTCAGCTTTTGTACCAAGTCGTAACGGCGACCCGAGTTCTATTCAGCGTAGTCTGCACGTAGCACAATGTTGTTGTGCCGGCGAACCAGTCGTATGAGCGATGTTACCTCACCGTAAGTGCACTAATGAAAGACAATAACAAACCATTATTTCGAATTGGGATATCAGCGTTTGCTTATACTTTGGCACAGCAAAGATATTTATACTAATTTTTCCATGTAGCATTTTTCATACCGCCACACTTGACCATGAATAGAAATACATGCCTGGCTAGATCACATAGCACGGAGCGATGGGCCTGTAAAGGCAGCCGAAGGTTCGACCGTCGTCGAAACGTAATCAGTATACGGTACGTAGATGCACGTAAGTGGAAATTCAAGCATTTTTATATGGATTAAGTGATTGAATGTTCCGCCACCAAGTTGGCCCGCTAATAACGACTATGACGAACGACGGCGACGGAAAAAATGTACGGGTTTTACCACTGACAGCAGGCGGGGTGCAATGAAAAGCGTCGATAAACCGATCCTACGAAAAACTGCATGAGTATAGGTTTAGAAGAGGACGACAAAGTAAAAAGAGAGAACCCGTATTTGTATTCGAAATCGTCACATGTTCTGCCAGACAAATAGTTGAAAACAATCCTCCACGCGCTCACTGCGACTAAGTGTATTTACATGGTTATGAGGCGTTAAAAGCTATATTTTTTTATACAGCATCGAAACGTACGGCTCCCGCAGCAAGCGGCTAAAATACTAAAAAAAAAAAAAAAATTACTATTTCTATTCTTGGTAACAACGAAGCAACCCTAGACAGAACACTAACTACGTTCATGTAGAGAGTGATAGCACAAAAGCTATGATGAACGCTCTCTTGTCCCTGTTCTCCTGCTCGACCATATCCAAAAATCAACCTGCGCTCTATGTTCAAAGACCCCCCATAGAACACTAAATGAAATGAAGATGTTCTTTGACCTAAGCAAAAAACAAGAAGATCGTCTCGTTGAACGTTCGTTCGTCTTCGCTTAAAAGGGATGACACAGAATTATCTCAAATTCTTTGCTGACTATTTCGCTTATTTGCCTGCTATCGAGGAGTTCCTTGGTCCGTCTGGTGACGGTAGCGATTCTATAGCTGCTTAACTTGAGCTATGTGGTAGTGTTTTACTGCTTCGAATTAACAGTTTGAAATGAAGAAAAGAGGGCAGACAGGTGGTTAACAAAAGGGACAGACAAGCTTATAATCCGCCAAGAGCAAACGTCAGATGCAGACGCTCTGCTGACGAGTATTGGGGTCCATTCGAAGAGCCTCTTACCCCAGAAGAAAACGAAAACAGGAGCAGAAGTAGAGGCTACAGCATTGTTGGTTCGTCGTAGGTTTCAACAGAAGCCAATCGCTGGCGTAGGACATGAGCCCCTATCTGCCAATCGGCACTACAGTTAAGTTGTGAAATGGAAGAGCAAACTAGTACGATATATGTATATATATATATATATATATATATATATATATATATATATATATATATATATATATATATAAGAAAATAGTGCGTATATTTTTATTTATTTGTTTCATCTGCTTCAATGGGTTGATTCGTTAGCAGTTGCTCACCTGTTGCACCACGAAAAGCACCATCAAATCATTTTGATGAACATCGCAGGGCATTCGCGTGTATCCATCGAACAAAAATGCGTTTCGTTAGACAAGTCAATAGCCAGAAGTTTCTTACTTCGAACGGTGGTAGCAAACGAAGCAGTAGCGAGAGCCGCGATCGGCAGCGACTTGAGAGCTATCGATGCAGTTCTTGCTCACAGAATACCAGCCACCGTCCTTATAGACCAATGGCAATGAAACAAGGCGCTCACGAAGTGCTCCAAAGGCCCACCGAAAGCATTCATATACATACATAAGTAGTCGTTTCTTCAGTGACATGGTATTTCTCTTCTTTGCGGCAGCTGCTGCCACTTTTTTCCCCGCTGCGTCGTGTCGTCTCTGCCCAATGTTGTTCAACCGGCTCATCACTTGAAGTTCGCTTTTTATGACTCTGCGATACGAAGTGCCTGACTGGCTGATTTGTGGTTGCGAAAACATTCCTCGCTAATTACCAGTTGTTGTGGTAAGGGATTCAGAACGCTGCTACCACCAGCCTCTTCATTGTGCCGTAGCCAAGTATGTCGCGCCGTGTCCTGACTCCTTGCTCCTGGCTGTGTGTGTGTGTATATGTATGTGAATGTATGATAGTGTATTAGCATCATTCCAATGTCGGCATCTTTAGCTGGCAGAGCCATAGACGGGTAAATTATTAATGATTTGCAACTGTTCCAATGATTACAAGACGAACAGTTACACGACGGCCGCGACGATGCTGTCTGATCGCTTGTCGCTTCACGCGTTTTCTTCCGCACGCACACCGACACATACACGTACAAACAGGCTCAAATCGTAGAGATTCACCGACAGCCACACTCTATACAATCCGATCGCGCAATAACCCTTTGGTCCGGTCATTAAGCCACGGTCCCCTGTTTTACTTTCTTTCAGGATTTCGAATCGGCAAGGAGCCTGCTCGCCGGTCTCAAAGGAGCTTGTGCTCTCTACAGCAACCGCCTAGAAACACCGAAAGCGAAACCGTTGAACTTGCACCAAAACGCTACTTGCTCTGATACCTGCCAAAAATGTATATAATTAGTGACGAATGAGAAACTTAGGTACTCAGCAACATGCAAAATATGCATACACCGGTTCATGGGCCTGTACACAGTACACCGAACGAAGTGATGTTGATTGAAGCTTGAGGAGTCTTAAATCAGATACAAATGTGTATTTTTTAGTATCGGCCAATAGAACAAAGCTCCAATGTCAATATGTACCTTTACATTGGTAGACCCTGTTCATCGAACGAGCCGCTCACATAACCAACGCTGTACGCTGTACATATGACTATTATTTCTGTATGAAGGAAGTACGACGATGCTGATGATAGCCTGCATTGTGCAGCACGCAAATTCCAAGCATAATTCTATACGGCGCTCTGTCTAATAAACCGCCTCGTAGCGCAGGGTGGCGCAGATACTTATTGAACGTATTGAACGGCCAAGCTACTCATATCGAAGCGGATAACAGAACTAGCTTGAGCAATGAAATATTTATTTATTATTTTTTAGACTTAGTTCATATTTTTATGGGCAAAATGGATAGCCAAAAGCGATGGATGGATCATCGCATCTTGTATAAGCTTGTATGTAGAAGCTTTGTATTTCAAAAATCGCACGTAGCACACTTCCTGGCCGGCTTTTGCGTCTGAACACCCTTCCGTAGCTAAATGCTACGCTTTACTTCACCGTAGTCCTTTTCAGGAACAATTTACACGCATATGCTCATACAAACACAGACACATGTAAATATCCTTTGTTTACTAAAATCTGCCAGGGCACTTCGCGGGGCATATGCTTTCAGGTTTATAGTAATTATTAAGTTTCAACCGTTATGATTGGCTTTGGCCGGTTCCAGCTGAGCTTGACGCTTCTCACTGTCACGCGAACGTGTCCAAGGCGGTAACTACCTACATATCGGTTGGCTGATTCGTCTGGCAAATGACTCTTTGAGGGGTAGTCCATCGTGCTGTACAGTCCTGATCACACCATATTACCACAAACCCGTGAGAGTTTTAGCTTCCTTGAATTACAATGATTCACGACGTCAAAAATGTACATTGTCCCGTCTGTGTGTCTGCGGACGACGTGTCTCACAACCATTAGCAGCTGCCTAAAGGGAAGGAAGGTAAAACTCAGAAATGGGGATGATCATTTTGCTTTACATACGAAGTCGTCTTTACTATGCCCTTCGACTACGACGTAGATTGCCGTCATCTGCCGTGACTTGGTGCTTTATGAGTAAATTGCTGCTTATTCCCATCAGCCGTTTAGATCATTTGCGATCCGACTATACTCAGCTTTGGTTGCAGAATGTTTCCTCACTAGTTGCTTTGAAGGACGGATGGCCAGCTAGTGGCCTGTGTCTGATACATATAGTACGACCGCTGCTTCAACGTACCAGCCTACTCGGCCGCGCAGACATAATTGTCGCCGGGTTTAGGACGCGCGTAACCCTACCGACTTCCATCATTTGCGTTCGTAGGGATCTGCACTTGTCCGTCCATTCCTGTCGCTACGAAGAAGACGATTACGTGGAAGCGACGCGCGTTAATTACGAAGCTGTGACTGCTTCGATGAAGCTGACCTGACCTATAAACACCGGCGCGGTTTTTCGCTGCCTACCTGCCTGTCTTGCGTATGGGATGTGCGTGTGCGCGCGAGCCCCTTTTAAATAAAATTAAAATAGAACTGGCATTACTAACTACAATACAACTGCCGGTGTCAGTCGCTTCATACTGGATCTTGTGCTGTGAATACTAATTAACAGTCAGAAGAACTCTGGCGACCAGAGCGGCCACTGTTCCTCAGTAGAGTCCAGATGGTGTTTTTTCGTCAATTATATTACTCTATCTGCCACATAAATGTCGTAGCGTGCTACTCTTGCAATTCCTATAATTTGTTCTCATTCTATTATTCGAGGGGCTCTTGGTACATATGGCATCCTTTTGTGATACACAGTAATACTGGCAATTCGTATTTTCGTTCACGTAGAAGCAGCTTTCTGATGAAAAGGTATCGTTTGTATGTGACGTATAATGGATGTGGATGAAACAGCTTCGACAATCAGGAACACGATTCAAGTGGCTCAGTCTTCTGAACAGCTACCTTTGCTAGGCTCTTTATAGAGGTGTTCCGTGTGATGGAACAGCAGGACCGTATCAAAGTCGATAATAGTGCGCGTACGTGCACGTAAACGAAAAAATCACAGACTAGTAGGTCATACGTCTTGAATCAATAAGGGTGCTTGCGTTTCCTTCTGACTAGTGGCTTGATGCACTATCACAACTACTATTCTTAGAGCCATATTGAGGAGAGGAACCAGGCTAACGATTTAGAACGAAGAACGAGTTGAGACTCACTTCTATTTTCCATCTCGTCATTTCCAGCGCTCCTCCAACCTTTTGCTATCGGGCCCTAGCCAAAGACGCTTCCTTTGCCTTGTCTCTTTCGTTTGGTCGGAGAGAGAGAGAGACTTTGTTCCGACAGAGAAAGAGAGAGAAGGACCGAGTCTCACTCCCGACGACCCAAGTGGGGCGCAAGCAGCAAAACAAACAATATTTCACAGTTGGTATCCCATCGCTTCAGGCGAATTTCACCCATCCCCGCCGAGCAGCGAGCGGGTCACTATACGTTTTGTCCATGCTTCTCGAGTTCTCTCCTTCTTTAGAAAACATTGCAAAATCGGACAAGACCCTTTAAATTCTTCGCACCGCTAACGCCATCAAAAGCAGTGAGCACGCTATGCAACTTACAGCGCAGAGAAAACTGACTGACTGTCGTATTACTCGGGCAATTCGCGAGACGTTCGTTTTGGCCCGAAAGAAGCAGCGGACCACCGCCGATGAAGCTAGGGACGAAATTATGATCGTTTAAGAAAACTAAAAGCCTCCACAATATCTCTGACAGCATTTGCAGCAGTGCAAACTTGATTACGTCCATTGCGGATTTCCATCCATCCATCCATCCATCCATCCATTCGGCAACAGGCAATGCTTTAGTAAATGAACTCAATCGTTTACGTAGGCAGCTACTGCTTCTGCTGTTGGAGTATCGTTAGATGCTACTCAAACTGAGATAGAAAAAAGAGCACTAATCGTACCAGATCGGCACATCAGCAGTGGGAACGGAACACGTCAGTGAGCATCTCTAAGCGAGTGAGGCGTGTATCGCAACGAGCCGGACCAAACCAGGGATTCTGCACGCTTACGCCTCACGTTAAAGGACGAAACGGCTTCTGCCTAAAAAAAAGCATGCTGACTGACACGTTTTCACATAGTTGCCCCCTCTCGATTCCTCTTTTTCATACTCTACTATGAAAAGCGGGTATGTGTCTATTAGCCAAGGCCCGTCGGCCCTCTTGTCTCGTTCGTTATTGCTTGGTTAGTTAGTACGTAGGCTGTAGGTCGAAACAGCTGGCAAGTAAGCGGGAATCAAGATGAGGAGATCATCAACACCTACCTCTGCTTCTTCACAGGCGTTCTCAGCCTGCCTACTCTCCCTTCCGCAAGTCAGCAGCAGAAGGCTGCCGTAAGTCGTGGCCACAGCGGCTGCCGGCGAATTGATCCATTGGCTGACTGCTTGATCGGCCGGTCAGCCGAGAAGAGCCTATGTCGACAGGAGTCTGAGCCGGGCTGTATTGAGCAGACGGCTAACAGCAGTGGAGGAATACAGGGAACGAGGTTGGAATGCAAAACCGAGAGCACCGGTGAGCGGTGGAAAGCTGAAGGCAGCAGAGCAAGTGAGGAGAGTTGAACGACCAGGAGAAAAACTAAGCGAGGTAATGATTGCTCACCAACGAAACGCCCACCGGCAACGTAGTCTTTGCTTTCTGTCCGGGACTGCCATCGTCGTTTTCTTTGTCGTACCAATCCTCGATTGCAGTAATGGACACAACGAATCAAGATAGGAAAAGAGAAGCACCAAGTGCTAGCGACAGCAGCAGCAGCCACAGCTAAATGTCTTGCCACCCGCCCAGCAGTCTGATTCTCTCCGACCCAGCCATGCATTGGCTGTAGCCACATTGCCCAAAAAGGCAGTAGCTGGGATCAGTAGGTCCTTCAATGCCATCCTCCTCATCTCAACGTCTAACTGAAGCCGAACTTGCTTTTCGTACAGCGCCATCTCTTCAGCTGCCCCTCTTCCAGTGGCTACAGTGGGGCTCGACAGGTCTAAGACGTCTAGAGCCCGATTAGCAGCTGACTGCCCTCATCCGCTTCAGCAGAGGACGTTCGGTTCCAGGCAGCCCTTGAGTGTCCCGTCGAATCTTCTAGAGCGGCTTCCCTTTACCGTCGGAGCCGATGGCCCGCCGTCTCGGTCTCGAGCCCAGTCGCCTCGGCTGCCGTTGCCACCGACGACATCGACTTGCCAGCAAACGCCAGTAAACTAAAACGTTTGAGATCGGTTGATGTTGGCTGGCAGTGGCGTTGTGCGCGGTCTCTCCTCTGACGTGCAGTGCATGTCTCGCCTAATTAGCGCACTTATCCGGTTAGCACGAAAGATGCCGAGGGACACCAGAGAGGGAAAATGTGTACGGCGGCTATTGAGAGGGGAAAGTTGCTAGGTACGCCATGCACCCCGCTGGGTAAAAGAAACTTTTGTTCATAGCTAAACGGGGTTTCATGGGAACACCATTGACTTACCGTTGCACCAACAATCAAGAGCCAGCCTGATTCCACACACACACCAATCATGTAAGAAAGCTAAACGAACAACAATTTAATTTGTAGGCTGTTCAGTGGAAAAAAAATACTTGGCCCTAACTAAGACGGGCAGTCATGGCTTCTATAGCCTATGCCCAGTGTTAGCTGCTACATGTATGAAACCTGCTTGCAGTCTATGTGTCTGCTCAATAAAATAATCGCACAGGGGTTGTCTGTCTCAGCATTTATTTCAGAACATACGCTTTATTTATCATACAATAGTGAACATAAGATATGACAGCATAGCGTTACTATACAAGACACTACTAGATACTAACTGATGCTCAATTGCTACGAATACAGGCAGAAAAACTATTATAGAAACTGGCATAGTAACCATCTAGTTATTTGATATTTAGGTAAACGAAAGGTTTAGCAAGGACCTATAGCATCAAATACCAGTAGTTTCGTAATAACGGAAACAAATGTAGATAACGTCCATAGATAATACTGTTTAACGTTAAGCTCCGTTTCATTTTCTATATATAGTAGAGGTAAAAGAGCCGTGCTTCGATTCATTAAGACAAAAAAATATTCATGGTTTACTAAAAAGCAGGATTCTGTCAGTCTGGCCGTATGAGGGAAGAAGGTGCTGCTGGCAAAGAAAAGTTAAGGACTCCCCAGAGAAGATCCTAGATCTCCAGTCTTGTCAGACCTCCACTCGAGCTGCGAAGAAGCGCAGTGACCCAAGAAATCTGTTCCGACGAGACAACAGTTTTTCCCTGGAGGATATTAAATTATCATAAGGTTCTTAAAAGATTCAGCCCCGCAACCAGCGCCGTTCGGATCAAGCATTGCCGATATAATCACATCTCTATCAACGGTGCTTGTTGCTCTGACGTCCGTCTTCTGAATGAACACACTCAGGTGTTTCCGCTAAGCCTTTCGCTTTTTTCTTGCAACTTGGTTTAAGCAAACGGTCCCTATGGAATTGGCGCATGCAGAGCATTGCGCGCAAATCATTCTGTCAATCTGCTGCCCGATCAGAGGTGTGTCGATAACGTTGCAGTTCCAAAACGACGAGGGCACGTAATCGTACCCGTTTTTGTTAATATCCACAACCTTCAAAAGGGACACGGAATTCAACTATCTCAACCACAATCCCGATATTTGCCGGCAAGTAGCACGTGACTATATTAGATTTTTATAGTTTGTTATTGGTTGTTTAAATACGATCGCATTTAGTTATATTTTACATGCTGATATAAGTTACAGCGGCATCGATTATTATGCGATTCCTAGTTATCTTAACTTTAAGTAGAGTGGAACACGAAGGGTCATTGCTTGTCCTGCTGACGATAGAGAACGGCCGTGCTGGGCTTTCCTTCTTGTATTATATTAAATGAGGCGTGGCACCCGCTCTATCATCCCTCACCCTCACTCTTCACGTTTCTTCTCCTCGCTCTTCGCCCCTAGACTTTTCCGATGGATGTGTGCTTGCAGCAACAGCGTTACTGCCACACAAAAGTACCGAATCTGGTGTTGTCCGGTTTGAACGGGTCAGTTTCTAAGCGATATTGATTAACAGCATTACCCAGCTTAGCAGAGTTGTACTGCACCAACGATATTCTCGTAGCTATTAGTTGAAAATGTAGCCATATTCGAAGGAGGTTACTCGTACTTAAAGTAAAATTCGCTCTGGAATCGAAGATGCTCCTGCACTGGCAACGCTAGTACGGTGGCTGCGCGAAGAGTATTCATTCGTGGGACTTGCAGCCCCGCACACAAGCTAATGTGTTCGGAACCGAGTACAGACGAGGGCGGCGTATGATCAGATTAGTGAAAATCGGACGAAGCTAGGCAAGGTATCTGGATCTTCCATTCAGACAACGGCGGCGGCTGTCGCTACTGCTGACGCGGCGCTGGCCGTCTTCCTTCGACAGAATTCTGCGTCACGAGCCCTCCAATCTCTACCCCGTCCGTCGGTCTGCCGCAATATATGCATAGAAGAAACCTGCCGTTGGTTCAGGCTTAGGATTCAGGGGCTCTGTTATTACACAACCTTTTGAAAAGGTGCGTCTCGCCCCTCTCTGGTGCCCAGCAGAGCTTGCTTCCCACCAACGTTGCCGACTTGAGAGCCATCGGGGTTGAAGGTTTGGAAAAAGAGAGGAAGCCGGGTTAGGGCGGATGCAGCAGTGGGCACCGTGGTAGCTGTCTTTCGTTCACTAGTAGCAGTACACAGTGCGCTTTTATGAATTTTAGCCTTCCTCGTTCGTTCTAAACAGGCGTGTTATTCCACTCGCCCGAAGTAGTTCTACGTAACAGCATAATATAGACATGAAGCCACCGACACACGCGAAGACTCATATGTGCGAGCACAGGCACAGCCTCACATGCGAACGCGTTTGGAAACAGATCTCCCATCACCAACCATAGATATGGCTCCAATAGAAAGATATAAAAGCTGGCTGACCGGTGGCTGCCTCTGGCCGAGCAGGTGAACAGGAAAGAGAAAGTACAGCTATCCAGGAGATTTACGATGCCAATGATGACGATGACGGCGACGATAACGATGATAAGGCATTTAGTCAGATAGCTAGTAACAGTGGCTAAAACCCAGGCAAAAACGGTAAGCAAAACTGGCCAGGGGTCAATAAGCAACAGACCTGTTGCCGTTGTCCCATTTACTGCGTAATGCCCACTAGTACTCATCAGCCGTTGCCTAGCAGATTTTTTTAGTAAAAAATTATATATATATATATATTGTTTTCGTTCATTCTCTCCTGTCTACGCTAACTATTCGTCAATTGAGAATATGACACATCCAGTACTTTCTTCACATATAGACACGCTTATCGTATAAGCGTGTCACGCTTATTGATGCTAGAAATAAACCCAGAAGCCATTGTCAGCATCAAAAACGAAAACAATTATTGCTATTGCGATTATCGTGGACAGCAAACTTGAGTGAGTGAATCAGTAAGTACCAAACGGTACCGAGTCAGTCATCAGACCTGGTTTCACCCAGTTAAAATCTTACGGCTTACCAACAGCGAACTCTCTAGAGAGTTGCGACATCGGCGTATTATTCATAGCCTTACAGAATGACTATACGTTGCCACTAATGGTAACGTTTCCGCCGTGGGGGGCGCGGGGCGAGGGAATGGAATGATATACCTTAGAGACTGAGCTTCTGACTGTTCATCCACCTTCGCATTCTTTCACCGATAGTTCATTTGTTTTACGCTGCCTGATTTAAGCTGTTATTGCTGTTGTTCTAACTGTTGTTTCGTGGTGATAATGCTTTCGCAACAAGACCGATCTGCCAGCGACGACGACGACGACAACGGCGCACTCTTGAAAACTACTTCAAATAGGCTTGCAGCAACCCCTATTTCGAACTCACATATAAACACGCACATTGAAAAGTGAATGGCCTTCGCCAACCGACGCTGGTGGATGAGCGTGTAAGAGACACTGTTGAGATTAAGAGGCACTCCTGTTCCCTGGGCCCCGATAGAAGGACGGTTTTGCGAAAGGCTCAATACACGCCAACCCCTGCATCACATCCGGCACGATTCTTCGGAGGTTCGAGCTCCGGACAGTTTCGATTGCAGTGACATGTTGCAGACAGCGCTCCTTAGCATCCTAGAATCAACACTTGTGATGAGCAAGCCGCATAAGCACCGCCTACACAGACGGCCCGTAAGAGCACCATATGATTCTAGAATAGGTTGGATAAAAAGAGGGGAGAAAAGGCCCAAAAAGACCGTCGCTGATTTGATTTCCCTGCAGCATTTCGGCGAAGTCCGTAGTCGTTATGCGGTGCCGCAGAAGCGTGCCGCATCGCCATTGCACTGACCAGACAGACCTGCTAATAGTGACATTACGAAGCAGCAGGAGGCAACGCAGACTCGGTTGCGACCACCGTCGTCGTCACCACTCGCACAAAGCCTGAGTGACACGCTGTAGTAAGCTACGCAGGCTGTTGTAGCACGGCAGAAAGAAAACGGGTGCAACCGCTAGAGTTGAGAGGAAAACTAACTGAGAGTAGAGGCAACAGTGTAACACATCATCGCGACAGACAAGACGTTCGTTAGTAGAATTCACGAACGATTTAGTCTCTTTTTGTAAAAATAACAATCGAACGAACGAACGAGCGACGGTGAACGTGATGGCAGTGTTGTACACGAAACTTCCGCGTGCACAGAGTGCACATTGTATACACATCCGACAGCCGACGACTGGCATAACGGGGACACCAGCAGACAAACGACGAGCCGACGCAAAATCGACCATTGCTCATTCACAGAAACCTTGTACACACAGGAAGCGCGCATAAGCAGTCAGGAGGGAACCTTTGGGACCGGGGTCAGTTGGAACGAAGAGGACTCGGCACTGGAGTACACAAACGACGAAATGCAGGGGCTAGAAGAAACTATCTGGATTCTAATGCTATACGCCGATGCCGGTGGCGGAGCCCGTGTTATAGTCGGTCGAAGTTCCCCAGAGGCAAGCTCCGTGGCAGGCCGGATAGAGCGAACGCTGCCAGCAGAAGCACCCAGCCAACGAATGAACGACGGGAAAGGCCGGGGTGAAACAACCCCTGAATGCGTCTTCTCCTTTTTTCGCTTTCGCCGGCCCAGCCAACTAACTCACCCGAGCCTTTTTATCTAAAACGTACCAAGCTGTTACTTGTCTCGTTTCTGGTTCTGTGTCGTGGTGTCACAACTATCGATGCACACAGGCCACGTTCGTCTGCGGTCTCCACACCCTTTTTCCACAGCCTAACATTGTAACCTGCTGTAATTCGTTAGAAGCTACTGCTGCTGTTATTAGATCGAATGCTGTGAATCGACGTCTCTTCTGTTCTCCCTGGAGAGACCCTAATGAAAAGCTGGAAAGTCGCGCGTGTCCATTTGCAAAAATATGGCAAACTCTAACGATTTCAAAACTCAAACAATGTCAAATAGCAAAAAACAATAGAGTGAATCAATCAAGCTTGCACATGTATCTCTTCAACTGAATCTAACGCTGGATACCGCTTTTCCTCAAAAGCAGATTCAGTGTGGCATGGTAAGAACTAAGTATTATTTTGGTTTCGTTTATACACAATAAAGAGGATGTCGGATTCTAACTATTCGATCTGCTATTTCCGCTCTGCGTATCAGGCGACCACCACAACAGCAAGCGGCGTTCATTCTCTACCCAGTTAATTCTTCATTTTTCGAAATTAGCTTTGCCTCCTAGCAGACGTCTGTAGGTACATCCGTGGATTAGCTGTCTGATAGACACAACCGAATGTGTGAGTTGCCGCGGTGCGTTATGGCTTATTTATATACAACGTAATATAACTTGTGTATCATGAAGTTAACTCGAGGATAAGAGTTTGGTGGGGAGGAGGCATCGATTGTACAGATTTTGGCAGGTTTATCATAAGTAGAACAACGCGCTCATTTGCCCTTGCTTGCCCGACGTCATAGCCTATATTACAACCTGCTTTGTACGTTTGAACACGTCGTATCGATCGAAGTTCGTATATGTCTGTATGTATAGTGTAGCGCTATATTTGTTCCGTCCATTTCGGTGGTTAACTAGTGCAAACTTAACAAATTACTACTACGTACAAGCGGGTTGATTTTAGCATGAATAGGGACCACGAGAGGCTACACCGAGAGGTTACCTTAGATACAGGCATTCTAGAAACGGTCGCAGCAACAACAACAACAACGCTGTGCACAGAAAGTCTAAAAAAGGATCTGAATCCTCCCAAGAGCAACAACGGTTTGCTGTAGTTTTGTTTTCAGTTTCCTATCTAAACAGAACAGCATTCCTCTAGTACTATAGGTACAGGACGCTATTTTAAATGGAGCATAAATGAGGAACTAGAGAACGAGAGCAACGGCGACGAGGAGAAGCACGGGCGCTAAATGTTCGTAAAGTCGTTCTTGCGAACGTTCACACACACACATACACTTCTACAAAGACATACTTTGTTTTGACATGTCAGCTACACTTGCGTTGGAAGAGGAGCGTTGGCTGTTCGATGGAAAGGCGGCCGAGTCCAAGCAAAAAGAAGGGCCAAGCACGTACGTGTTTTGGTTTGACTCAAAGCATCGAACGAGTGAAAAGCCTAGATATATTTTTGCAACCACCAGGTGCCAGTCGTACTGACAATATAACTATAGCTGGTGGCTGCTACCACATCGCAGCAGCTATTTCCATCTCGCTCTCGACCTGCTACTCTAGTTATTGCTTGGTTTTCGCCGTTTTCATCGCTGTATCACCTCTTCCTCAATCTTCCTCTTCCCCATCAGCGGAACTTCGCTTCGCTTCGCTTCGCTTCGCTTCAATAACATAGCAACGGGCCATTCTCGGGTGGATGCAGAACGCCCCAACGTTCAACCGTTCATTGCGATAGCAGGCGACCGTTACAGACAGTCGAAATAGGGTACCTACTGCTATTACTGCTGCTGAGCAAACCTTGAAGTAAAGGACCAACAGGTAGCAATTTGGTTTCATACGGCGTCACACTCGCCTCCGCAGTTTTGTTAAGCCGCTACCGTTACTACCCACAAGCAGCAACACTGCACAACATAAGCTCAGGCACAAACACAGCCAGCCTTCACAAGCGGCCTTAAGAAGGCCGAAATAGAAAAGTCCTTAGAAGGTCGCTCGTTTGGCGTAGACACTGCCTTCCGCGGAGGCTCGAAACCTACTGCTGGTGTTGCTGAGAACAGTTTTGCGCTAATATGGCCTAATACGTCGACGAGATCGATGGTCCACCGTTAAACTAACTAGCTATATATTGGAAAGCATACACTACCTGACGCTGAAGTGAAGCTGAGCGTTGTGTCATGTAGCGAACAGCCTCTCACTGAGGTACACATGGGCCACTATATGGCATCTATGTCCGTAGCGACCTTCTGTTTTCGCGCCGTCGGTTTTCTTATGTATGTTGATCTGGACCGCCAGCGAATGCCGAACTCAGAAGTGAGTCTGTGTCGAAAATTAGACACTAGACCTGCAATCATGAGTAGGATTCTTTCTTTCAAGTTAGAGAGCGCAGTTGAAACTCTGCGCACTTGGCGAGCCTAAACAACTCGGTCGGTCGTCCTCTGGCAGCCGACCACTAAATCAAACAACTTTGTTTTTGCACTTCTTGTGAACGGTAAGAACCATTTAGGACAGAGGTAAGGCCTATCTAACGTGGCTTAATAAGGACACCAGCTTACTACCCTCCAAATGCTTTTGGCGGTAGCCATCTCACTAAAGTTGCCATTCAGGAAGGAAAATTGATGCGGAAAGCTAGATTTAAGGCGCATTGCTAGCAGGTGTATTATATCGCGCTAATGACGCCGCCTTAAAGCATCGAGCAATCGCTGACTGGGTAGGGCGCTACTATAGGTTAACGAAATTAAAGTACTACGCCTAGACGCTAACGAGCAAATATATGTGTATCAGGCATACAGTGGGCAATCACTACCACATATTACTACGGCCACACATTGCGGTTAACGTGAAAAAAGTTACCATCGAAATCTTTCAACAACTGCTTATTGTCGAGTGGAATTCCCGCCTCCGTCTCTCCTTTGGCGCGATCTGTGTACAGGCACGTGGCTGTAAGCGTTCTATGAGGTTCGGTCCAAACCGGCCACTATCCTTTGCCGTCCTTCCCCTTCCCATGACAGATTACTAAAAAGAAAACAAAACCCAGCAGCCGACAAATGCCCTATAGAATTACTTCTTCTTACGTCGACTTTCCTATTTATAATTACAACTGTGAGCTGCAGTTGTTTCCCACATATTACGTACGACGCGACGCAAACAAATTTAAGGAGAGATCAGTTAATCTGCCGTTGTCCTATCCTATCCAGAAGTTCTAACCAAATATTACTCTACCTGTTACTAGCGAAAACGCAGCGAGTAATAGAGAGTTCGTGCACTATCAGGTTGATGTAAACCAGATCATTAAACGGCGCGCTCTCACGAGCCGTCTGCCATAAAATAAGCGCCGATTCCGACGCCTGCCGCTACTGCTGCTGTTATGATAGCAATCAAACGTCCCAATATTAATTAGGTATCTTCGAAATGAGAGCAACGGTTGTGTAAATAGAATTATGTCAGACTTCTCATATACAAGAACCTTTCAAACGAACGATGGACCCTCTAAAGGCTACCGAAAGCGTTGGAAACGCCAAAGAGGACGTGCACGCTGATAACAGAAAAATACTTGGTCGAGAAGATCTAGGAGTATGTATGAGATGAAGGTAAGGTCACGCGACTCTTCTATTGCATACGATTAGGTGGACGATTAGTTTCAGCTCGAAACGGCAGAACGAGCGGTTCATTGATGCGGTTGATCTCGAAATTGACTGGTAAGGTCTTTATGAGGCACCATCTCGCGCGCCACGTGTTCAACACAAACAATTCCCGATAGAAAGCCATAAATTGAAATGTTAACATGAACAGGTAGATCAACATCTAATCAATGTTGGCATTGTTATGTTGACCTGTTGCCCGCTGTCCAACAACATCAACAGCAGGCCTGACATGCGCGCCAACAACACATTTGAGAAAAGATTCAGATATCATTGATAGTGCTATCGTAAAATGCGTCAAGGACATGTATCATTAAGCTGATCCAGTCGGAGCAGTTTTATATGGACGGCCATAGAATAAATATCATCATAGAAAATAAAAATATAAATAGGTATGTCTTTTTTTGTGCATAGCAAGCAATAAATATTCCTTATCTGACGATGGCCAGGGTGTGACAACTGCAGGCAGTACACCATCTTCAGCCATCCATAGTCGAGGACCTATAACTTGGAACGCATTGATGGTGTTGCCGATCGATGTCAGTACTAGTAATAACGGTACTGAATGTGGTTATGGACTATACTATCCATGTACGGACTTCGAGGAATCATGAACGAACGGTCATCTTTTCCACTGCCCAATTTGATAAATTTGCCTTTTGTCCCACTGCAGCCGATAGAAACGACGTTCGAATCACGTTGGTTACATAAGATGCCTAAACATCCACATACACATATATATATATATATATACATGGCCAGCTAGCAACAATTACCGGTAGCTTTTGAGCGATGCTTTGATTGTCGTCCAGGCGAGCAAACGAGTTCGTTTATCGGCGATGTCGGCATCGGCAAGCAGAACGGCCGGGCGTTTAGGCGACTCAGATATACGACAGACAAGAGTATAACAATTATTTATCCAAGCAACACATTAATTATACGTAATAATGATCTTCATGGTCACTAGCAGCAGCAGGAATGGTACGATTGGCGCTAGCTGTCGTCGGCTAACAGGGCCCGATGGCGGCCCTAGTGAGGACCACTCGATCTGTAACCGTCAAATGAATAGTAAATAATCGAGCCAGAATTTGCCTCTAGACGCCATCGGACCGCGCGCGGAAGAAGCCCAACACGCGGATTAGTTATCCACCTGTTATCTAGCCGTGGCCTTTAATGAGTCGTTGGTGTCAGTAGCCACAAGCCGTAGCGCTCCATCGGAAAGCAACGCTAGTTTCTAAGTATCTCTACATGTCGCACAAAAGGATTTGTACTGCGGACATTTCTCTTTCTGATATGGCAACGTACGACGGCGACAACGTATGACAACGCAACGACAAAATTATAGTCTTTTTCGTCAAACGACCGGCCGCGACGGCAACGACAGTTTGGTAGGCGGTAACGCGTAGCTAGCTTTTCCCTACACCCATCGACATCTATAGATCCAGACACATTCTCGCCAATGTCTCGACCGCTACTTTGTATGTCGCGTCGCTTTATACCGCTGTACAGCGTCTGCTCTACGAACGACCTGTTTGTTGATTCGTTTCTAGAAGCCAACCATAGCGAACGATTTGGCCCCGCTAACTTTTGCTGCAGCTCTTATCCATCAGTGTATTGGCATCAACATTTAGATGCCACGTAACTTAGGGCTGTCCATTGGAAAGGAAAGATATTGTTTGACCAACTACCAAAAACGAGATATAAGCGGATGATTCCGTATGCTAGTCGCTATTATGATCGCTGATCGACATGAAGGGCAGCAAGGGATGCAGAACTTCAATACAAGGCATCGATTCGTAGGCGTCACCAGCAGAGTCCCAATTAAGCTGTATTAAAGCAAACAACAAATAGATCGTTATTTTTGACAACCTATCTGTCGGCAGGGTCATATCAGTCGAAACTATCACAAATAGCAAGGATTCAATAACACCGAAGACTCTACAGAACCCAACAGGCACACGAACTGTATGAGAGGGTCCAGTTAGCGAAAAACTCGCTGGGAGCGTGGCGGCCTGAAGAGGAACCGGACAGGATTGGTGGGGTGTTATTATGACTGTAATCACAATGGCGCACCAACACACACAGTCGACACGAGACCGAAGAATGGTTTAGCAAACAAAAGTCGAAAACCAGCTGAACGTACCAGAACACTGCTCCGTGACCGATCGTCTACGGCAGATCGGTACGACATCAAAGATGACACCGCTGGATCAGCTATGAAAAAAGGGGTTTTCTTGATTTTGCCTTTGTGCGAACGAGCGCCTCGTACACATTTTTGGCGTACTGCGAAAAGCACCTGTAGCTTTAAGCGGACGAAGCGAATTAGCTATCCACTAGCATTTCTACAACTACTGCTAAAACGACTACAGGCGTTGCTGTTACTACTGGTAGACAGCCTTGGCAGATATCATTACGATCCATTGAAGCGGTTCGGCAGCAAGGACCGGCCACGTTAAGTTCGCGCTTTCTCTCAGCCCCCCGCTACGACTGCAAACTGAGTCACTAAGTTGATTTCTCTGTGCTGTGCTCTGCTCTGCTATGCTATAAAGGCTCTTAGAGAACCAAAGACACCAGCAGAAATTGGCTATTATTGGCCTTAAAGTTATCGGCAGCCAAGCCAACAGTGGCGGCAACAGTGAGAAACGAGGCAGATAAGGGCCGCTAGCTGTGGTGATGGCTGGGACTTGCCAAAATAGTCTATTAGCAAATTGCAACCATTACACCCATAAGTATTAGGCATCAGCAGCGTGTCCGTCCGTGTGCGTGGTATAGCACACAGGCGCGTCGATGGACGAACACACAGGCCTCAGCGGCAAACCAGTGAGTGAACTCACATAAAGTAAGCAGAAAGCAAGAAGCATCACTAGCCAGTCTCCGCGTTTTGAGTCACGATGGCCACAATTTGACCATCACCTCGGACGAAAGAAAGGCCAAGACTGATGTAAGAGTCATCACATCACATTTGCATTGAGCCTCTGCTAGCGCAGCAATCGGAATACATTTCCATGTCTCTTGGCATGCGTAGACTGGTTCGTGGACGAATGGTTGGTTAGAACCAGCCCTTTCTTGTGTTCTTGTGTATTGGTTACTAATAAAACACATCGCCGACGCCGTCCAGGAAATGGAACAGGACCCTCGTTACAGGTGATGGCGGTGGTGGGAACAACGGATGCTGTGAGGAGCGCCGGAGAGCGAGTAAAGGCCGCAGCCCTGTCCCGGAACAACGAATCGATTCCGCAATCAGTACCGCTACGTTACCACCCATACCAGCCACCGTCCCTACAAGCTCTTCATAGATCAACCACAGTCGTATTAACATTCTCTCAGGAGAAACTCTGACGGTCCGCGGGTTCACTGGGTGATTGGGTGAGCTAGCGAAGGAGCAAGCATAGTGGCGCCGCCAGTGCGGTTTCCTCACTGGCTCCATCTGTTGCCCCCCTCCTTTCCCATCTGCTTCATAGTAAGCAGTAGCAGACTAAGGGTCGACTATTTGCGATGCACTCTTTGTCTCGTTTCCCCCTATATTCCATCGAAGTTTGCTTAACAAAAGCAGTCGTCTTTTCACTCTCCAGTTCAAACGCCCGACCGACCGACCGACCGACCGAACACTCACCCACCCGCCCCCCGCCTTCTTGCCCAGCCAGCCAAGTGGTCATCCTCCCAGCGCCTCTCTCCAAGGAATCATTCCTTAGCCTGCGAATGCGCCCCCCACTATCACCATCTAGGGCCGGCACCGCGCGATGTCTTCCACTTCGTCTACGAGGCACAAGCAATATCTCTCTATAGACAGACAGTCGGTTAGTGAATACAGCCAGGTAGCCTATCTTAGCACAGAGTGACGAGCATCTATTTACTGTAGAGCTAGACTCACAACTGCTGTTGCATCCACTGATGGCAAATGCATTCAAATACCATTTCTTTGGCGGCTCTTCTACGAACCAGCACTTGCTGTTGCACTGCATGTAGTATTACCGCCACAGCTGCCTAGATGACTCACCTGAAAGACAAAAAAAACCGCGAAAGTGAGAAAATCTTGTTTGTGTCTCTGGCTTATAATACTATTCGTTGTCTCCGGAGCACAAATATCGCACACAGACGGATACTCATAGGGCAAGCTGTAGCTGGTACCCTATCAAACAGCAGCGCCGCTTTTGTCACCGGCGTAGAACTCCAAATCTCTGCTGCAAGCTTTAGATGGGTTCGTTGTTTGGTACTACGTACAGCCTTATTTGGCTGGGTGCGAAGTCAGTCATCCTGGCGATAAACGTGGGCTGGCTGATTGGGAATAGACAAATTGTTCAACGGGCTACCAGTAGTAAAAAATGCCGACGATAACAGCCTCAATACCTGACCTAGGTCTAGAGCATTGAAAGGAGGGCTGGTAAGTGGGTAGGTGAACTAGGTGCGATCGAGGAATAAGACAAGTGATCTTCAATAACGGTTGGATTACAGCTCAAGGGCATTTCTTATTCCCTAGCCCCCTGCGCACATGCTCACAAACGCACGGGCATCATTTCCAGTCAGACAGACTCGAAGCAACAGGAGCACGATTGAGATTGGCCCGATTCCGCTCCGTTGCATCTGCACAACATTGTTTACCCGCTTATCTAGTCGTTTTCATAGGTCTCTCTGTATTTCTCCTTAAAATACAATAACCGTCATCGGCCAACGAAACGAAGGCCTGGGGTTGTGAGTGCTAAATTGAAGTTAGGTGCGAAATGAAAGAAAAATAGAGCTTCAAATTACTGTTCCACAGTTCGATGTAGTTGCTTGTTGCTCACCGTTCGTGTTCATCTCGCCATCCACAAGAGCGCTCGACTTCCAATTGAACTCGTTCTCGCCAACCCCCAACTTACAGCCTATTCCCTAGATCTGCTCCCTGTCCCGACGCTGTCCTCCGACTCTCAAAAGTTCGACCCAGTATCTAACCCATCTAGAACCTTCACACTCGAGTACACTAATGTCACTGTTACAGCAATAGTAGAAGCCCACACTCTGTTTAATAGCGCTTTGCTTCACACCTGCCCGCTACTACCACAATAACAACAACATTACTATCGTATCGTTCAATTTTTTGCCCATTTCGGAGCAAAATTCTTCCGCTTCAACACATCCTCCAAAAGAAAAGCTGTAAAATGTCTTCTTGTTCCATCAGTAAATAGCACTCAATCCCGGCCGATGGTACCAAACGAATCATGGTGACGACTATTATTTGATTTTTTGGCACCACTTGAACAACTTGGCATTATTGTTGAAAGAAATAGGGAAAAATGTGGCGGGTTGCTTAACAGGCCACTGATGCGTCGAACTGGGATGATTACCGACCAAGACCAAACCGCCCGCTCTCGGTTCTCTAGAAACATCCAAAATTCCAGCACCTCTGGTGGAGAAGACTGTGAAATTCGCCTTTTCTTCCATAAAGGCTCCTATTAAATATCTGTTGGTATCGAGATTCAGTGGTAAATTGTCTATTTCAGCTGTTTCTCGGTCTATGATCATTCAACAGCTTCGATACACTGTATTGCAGTCCTGACGACGACGGTCGGACTTGGTTTTCAGTATTAGGTTTAAGGTTTAGTTAATAATTAAGTTGCCTTCGTTCATTTCTGAGTACAATAACTAAAGGCTTGTTGATTTTCTCTCTCTAACTTGTGCCGCTCTCCATTGCAATCGCACGTCATGTACCTCAAGACCGTGCACTGGCCCTTATCTCGTGTGTAGTCGCCTTCCTGTAAGAGAGGAAAGGAAAGAGTTTATCCATTCTCTCAAGATACATCAGCGAACAGAGTTCTGCGGACAACTGATGATAACCCCATGCGGAGGGCCTTGCTTCGTTGTTACGAGAACATCGCCTTCAATCGTTTCACGTACGTTTTTCGCTTATTATTAAAGTGTTGTCTTAGGCGACGATGACCAAAAAATCATAGACAACGAAAAGTAAAAGGGTTCAATAGCTGATTTGCTGAACAAACAGTGTTAAACTTTTACAGACAATCCGATGTCTCGCTTTATCCCGATCCGATTTATGCACGATCGGCGTTGTATCGAAACGATATATAAGTTATTTGAAAGCGTCATTTTTTATGGTAATTTCATTTGACAAGCGTATTGCTAGTGCAAAAAAATAAATCTGTATATTTTCATATATATTTTTAACTGAGTGATACCTATGTATCTTAAGCCCGCCAACTTCCTTAATATCTCGGTCAAGCGTGCTTGTTGAACCTAAATCGGTTTGCAGATAAAGTCAAGTATGGCCGTCCCAATGGTCTACAGCCATTCGAGAGTTAGCATTGGACAATTTATACATAAATTGACCAGTTATATTGCTAGCCAAATACATATCCACTTTGACACAGATGTCGCATCGATACCCAGAATACCATCGTATGATGTCGAAGAAGGTCGGGCCAGAGCCCAGATATCTGTACCCGTACCTATCATATCATGCACACATGAATGGTGAGTGCTTCGGGCAAAACACTTGGCAAAGCAGCAGACACGGATCAAAATTTTAGCAACAGCCAGCAATGACTGAAGCGAAGTTAGACGTGCAAATCAAGCATTACAAAAACAAATGCTTTTTAAAGCAGCGCTCGCTAGTGTCAACGTGTGCCTCTCAAAATGACATCGCTTTGGAACAAACGAAAACAAAACTGAAGGAGAGACGAGAGAAAAGGGGTCTGAAAGGAGCAATGCTGCTGTTGGCCTAAGAGGTGATTTTGCAGCAAAGTTATTCTTACCCCTTTGGCTAGATTCTGCCTGTACCGCTACCACCGTTATCTTTCATATGCAAAGTAGTGTCCTCTTGCCAGTAGCGACCGAACGGAGAGAAAGATCAGTTAGGTGCACCAACCAGGGAGCAGCAAGGCTCTGAGCTCAAAACCTGTGCCATTGCCGTTACTATTTTGTCTGGTGACAATCGTAATGCTGCTGCTTCTGCCGTTGCTCTTCCATGCCGCTTCGTTTCTATGCCGGATCGAAATGTACATGGGGCTTTGCACAGAGAAGAACAAGAACTGCGACAGTAGTAGGCTGCTGACCCTATCGATGGTTCGGCTGAGTTCCGTGTTGTGCTTGTCTTTAACTCAGGGCTTCGTGTCAGGCCAACGTGCACAACAGTACTAAGCCCGCTAGCCTGCACTCTACCTCTAGCATCGAAAGTGCGAAAAGCCCACAAAGCAATTGCATGTTAGCGACTAGATTAGTACAATGGGGTGTCTGTAGGTAGTCGCAATGTTCAACTTGGACGCAAGCCAAAGGAAAATTCTTCCCATGATGCCGATCGCCTGCTATGCGTGAATATAGACGCTGGTGAATGTTCACGACAGGTTTGCCATAAACTATTGGCCGCAGCTGTTCCCCAGCGTGTTCTATGGCAGAACCGGTTTACTGCCTCAAATATTTTGCTTGGTTATTGATTCAGGGGTAATGTTATGGGCAATTTTTGGTTATACACGCACATATGTTAGCAATAATCCCTAGAATTGTGGTCCTGAATCGAGCACTCTCGGGTTGGCGGTAAAAGACCTTACCTAGGATAAGCAGGAGGACGTGTCGCTTGCAGAAACGCGCCTTTGCAGAGGTTAAGTTAGTGCTTGCCAATTCAAAGCTCTTTCTTCCCGTTCTCTATCGTCAGAATGGACTGTTAGTCGGTTGTGGGCGCGTCTGTTCCCGATACCTAGACAGGCTTTGAATAAAGTTTGCTTTGGCCTCCATCTCCTTATTCAAGTGGACCGCCAGTAGTAGCGCAGGAGCACGATCAGGACATTATAAAGAGCAGGCCCCTGTAGCCAAGCTTTTTTCAAAAAGGAACGCTCACTTTATAAGGCCCACTGCATTGAGGCCTATCTAAAGCTTGGCTTATATGTTCTGGTGCTGAAGTAGACAAAAGTTTAGCGTGTAATTGCTAAGAAACTATCGCTCATCAATGCTGGTAATACAAATAACCGTTTTTCCAGATATCACAAAAACTATGCACCGTAAATAGTTGTCGGCAATTACGCCTTACACGTATCTCTTACACGTATCACGTAACTTAAACGTTACAGAAATTTTCATCAGATTTATACCCAGTGAATGTTTCTAACAATCTATACATATTGGATGTTTCAATTATGTCTGTTCCATTGACTAGTGTTGATGCACTGCTGTCTTCTGCTTTATGACTGAAAACCGTTCTCGGTAACGCGTATCGATCCGAGTGTCATCTTCGTGCTGCGAAATACCACTTAACAATAACCAGTAATAGTCTGAGATTCAAACTACCTTTGAACAAACAACGCGTGGGTTTACTTCAGACTAATCCTTTCTAATCGCATTTTTAATCAAACATCCTCTTGTACACCTGTATCGTCTCGTCGCTGCTGTCGTCATCGCAGTCGGAAGGCTGCGGGTGGACATAGTGCATGAAAACTACTGAACTGCAAAGCGGGTCTAGCTCAGGCAAACATCCATTCAGCTATGGTAAGAAAACATGTATGTGTGCACATGTATGCACACTGTGTGCTCACTGCAAAACACCGTCAGTTGGCTACCTCCGCTTATTCAAGACACGAGTCGAACGGCGGGAGGTGGACGGCAGCAGATGACAGATCCTTAAAATCAGGCTTCGAATTTAATCGAATAAGGCGTGGCTAGCCTAGGTCGGGCTTGCCAGACTAGTTTAGGTTCGCGCGTGTGCGTGATTTTAGAACAGCATGAACTCTTGCTCCGGCAGGAAAAGATCCAAGCGAGGTGGATAGCAACCACCCACTGCGGCTGCCGCTATGAGGCGGAGGTGCAAGGTGACATCTGGCAAAAGAGCAGACCCCCTCATTAATGGCACGCGTTCGTCCCTTGCCTGACACGCTCCTTCAGCTATTCTCACTCTCACCTCTATGCAAGCACTAACCATCTCATCGCGACAGCGACGACCCCAAGCTAAGGTGACGAGGTAGAATACAACCACTCACATTTCAAGCTGCTCAGAGTTCTCACAGACACAAAATCCACGAGAAGTATGCACGCTTGCTTGTGTGTGCATTTGGATGTAGCTACCGGCCCACTGTGGCAGCCGTGATTCTGTGGGTTATGGCAGTAGAATAAGGGATGGCACGCGCTGCTCGTTCGATTCTCGCATCACTCTATTCATCCATCGAACGATATCTCGGGCGCAGGACCAAAAAGTATTCAGACGCAGAACAGATTTAGCCGATTACATCGACACATACAGAATCAAGTTGGAATGGCCGTTTTGAGCTTCGAGTCGCCTTTTCTCGTCAACTCGTCGATGGAAAAGAGCCTTTGACTCGATTCAGCTTTAGTGCTTTTTCTCCTCCCAGTTGGATCTTCCTTGGGCTCACAAGCCGCATCGTGATCCCCCCACCGCCGCTGTCATCCTATATCGCTTAGCAGCATCTCTCAACATATCGATGGACCTCCGCCTCTTGCCGTTCCCCCGGCGCTAGATCCCGGTATCTGCCATAGATGGCACAAAGTGGTTAAAAAAAGCTGCATTATCGACCGTCCTATCTACCGCCTGGAGAGAATCGGCAACAAGCTTTGCTGTTAGTAGCGTTGCAGCTGGCAATGCTATCATTGTTCTAGGTTCACCTTTAATATAGGCTTCACGATGTCTTTGCTGTTGGTCGGAAAATTTATTAAATAACATTATCTTTTCTTTTTAAATTTGCCGAGCCTGGGGAAGCACGACGACTACTAAAAGCAAAAGCGTGAGAACAAGCAAAGAAGACGTTCGTGGACTTTGTCGTCAATGCAACGCTACTCTTCAATTGCCGTCTCTTCGCTCAAAATTTTTTTTCGTTTTTCCCTACTCTCCATTTAACTTTCTGCCACTTTCTCTCATCTTACTCTTCCGTACACCGCCCCCTCTCACACGTTTCCGGTCTTCTACTACAGTCGTTCGCTTTCTTAAAATCTTCCTTCGCAGCGCGTCCAAGTCGACGGCTCCCATGCTTACCGACTGCTAAAGCAAGCTGGCAGCCAAAGTGTTCTTTCGAAGACGTAACAGGCTGTTTGCAATGAGGAAGGTTGCCGGATGGAATTCAGGACAACCAACGAGGTTGTGCTTCAGGCCGAGGACGAAGCGGCAGGCAGAGCACTAAATAAACGAACCCGAAGGTGGTGCGCCAGGGGCGGCTGGCTGCTGGATGTCCTACTATGCCACAAGCAAGAAACGTGCAGCAGTGAGTGAGCCAGGCCAGCGAACCGACCCACCTCCACCCAACTTCCCCCAATCTGCCAGTCCACTCGACTCTCTATAGCTCCTTTGTTAAGATTCACTTTTTGCCAAAGACCTGCCGCTTGCCGTACCCTCTGACAAATCCGATTACTACATCCCCGAACTCGCATTGGGTTCCCGGGCTGGCTTCACGCTTGCTTCTTTTGCTCTTTCGCACGTTCGTTCACGTCGAACAAGAACGGTACCGCCACTTCCACCAGCGAAGCAGTAGGAGGCTAGCTGGCGAACTTGTAAGCGGGTAATAGCAAGAGCTCTCCCTATCTCTCTTAGCGACTAGCTGCTCCAAACAAACATTATTTACTATGACGCCTCATCAGTAGCAGCGGTAGCGACGGCGTCAGAGGCCGCATAGAACGGGCACGTTGTCATCCCCTCAACAACATAGCGGTCGCGTTCTCGTCTGCCTTGCTGTTCCCATAATGCCCGCCGATGTTTCACAAAGACCCCACAAATACGTACGTACTGTCTACGACAACTATGCATGCTGAATTACCATATTAAGAAACTGTTTTGTAGATGCGAGGAGGGGTTAAAATGATTCTGTGAGCCAATCCTGAAGGACTGCGAGCGACGACGATTTCTGCTTTGCACTGCTTAGTTCCGTTCTATTGCCAAGTGTGCTCCCAGGCGAAGCCAGCGAACCCGGGGGTTCGTTGTTGTTTATAAGGTGAATCGCTGTGTCCGTCTGGACGGACAACATATAGATGCCAAGGGACGCTCCATCCCCAGCCAGCGGAAGTCCCCCGGCGACAGGCATAGTCGATGTCCGACGTACGCGGTGCGACGCGATACTATGTGCACATGTATGTATGTGAGTGCGTATGCGCGTCCGCCCGTCCGTCTTTGAGAGTAGTAATAACGATCGTGGTGGGGCCAGTGATGGTGAATCTAGCAAACAAAGCGGCGGAAGGAAGCTCTCGGCGGAGTGGCAGTGCATGTCCCAGGTCTGCCATGTCCGGATGTCCCTTGCTTTGTCTGCTAGTCTGTATCGCCAAAACCCCAATGGTTTCTCGACCATTGCAAGCGTTATAAGGGCATGCCACCGTAGCATTGGCCACTACTGGAAAGCAACTCGGAGCTGGCCACTCGGTACTTATGGAGCAGACAAGACGAGACAAACCAGTTCAACCTCACACATCCGAGCAGTGCCACGACCTCCGAGGCTGCGATGTAGACCCTGCCGGAACCTCTAACAAAACCCTCAGCCCTCTTAGGGTGGTTGTAGCTCCTGTAGTTTGCTGTATTCGTGTATGTTCGGTGCAGTGGCTTTCTTCTCCACCTTTTCTTGCCATCTGTTCTTGCGGTCCTATACAACGGCATATCTATTATGCTACGACAACAAGACTTATCACGCATCTTTATATTGGCCACACATAGTACCTGCATTGCCGGTGCTAGAAGCCGCTTTGACCTCAACTAATGTCTAACCTCTTTGCGACAGCCTCGTATGAACGTTCAGTTTTTCCGTCGTCGTTCAGTACGACTACCACTGCTTTACCGTAGCTACCACCGCCGTCTACTCTGAATGCTCCATAAATTTAGGATCCTATTTCACACTGCTATACGTTTGCCAACGTACCGTTAATTAAATAGACCTGACCAGGTTGAACCAGATGTGGACACCGGCCGGCTGACTACTAGTCAACGTCTGCCATAACTTCGAAAATCGTTAGGTCGTTCCTTTTCGCACATTTCTGCAGGAAGGTTTCAAATAGTGCTTTTTGAGGGGAGAAGAAGAGAGAGCGGCAGGCCAGGTCACGCGAGCGCTTTGGCACTCGGTTCGTCTCGCGTCCCGCTGGGACGGGGCGCAGAGCAATAGCAAGCCGTGGACACTTCGACCGTACAATCGTCCCTTAGGTAGTAAAAACTAGGTGACAAGCATGCCCAATGGGACGAAGTCTTGAAAATAATTGGATTCAGGCAAGACCACACGGGAACGAGCGAGAGATGAGAGAGAACTGGGCACAGCGACGCTTCCTGCAGGGTGGGGTGATTGCACTAACATATGGGTTATGAAACTTTCCCTCGCTCTGTCTCTCTTTGTTCCCCTTTTTTCTCGTCCACTATATATATTCCAATCAGTGCTGCACAAACTACCCTCCAGATCAGCTTTATGGACAGATGCTCGGGCAAGTAAGCTTTACACTTTGAGAAGACGGTACCGCCTAGTTTTTTCTATTATTTGGCATTGTCGGTACGCGGCGGCCTAAGGCTCTTGGTTCACGCCCAACAATAGCATCAGCAGAGGCAGCCTGATAGAAAAGACGTCGTTGTCCCTTCTAAAACTATCTCGTCATCCTAAATTTGACTAAGAGCCATCTCCTGCAATAGTCCTGTCCCTCCGCAGCCTAAGCCTCGCGCAGGTAGGTTCTACAGCGGCCTTAGATGACAAAACAGGCACAAAACCAGACAGGCGAGCGAATCCATTCTCCTTTGTAGGCAGGTCGGTAGGTCCATTAAAATACAATACTTTCCATGGCCGGTTTCATTTTCTTGTACCGCCCGTTACGCACGAACCCGTCACGCTGCCGCGAAGGGTAAAGGTAAATGTGGTGTACCTCGCCACTCAGTCGCATTCAGAGTTCCAGGGATCTTCTGCCACCTCCTCCGTGTCGTCGCTATCGTACTAAAGAAACCCACTCTTTCGTCCAGACTCCATGTTTCAACTAAGGGTAACGCGCAACGCGAGTCGAATCGGCTGCGACCTCAACGGTAGCAACAGCAGTCCTTGCTAGTTCCCACGGACAGTCGCCGTTACTATGACTGTCGCGCTGAAGTGCGCTAAAGTTAGCTGCTAGCGAGATAATGCAATTTTAAAGCAGGCAGTAGAATCGAGTAAGGGGACGAACTCAAAAGTGGCAAAGCTTCCACCGAGCACCCACAGGCCGACCGAGTGACTCCAGTCCCTTCGGTCGGTCGCAGTTTGCCATGGCTTGCTGCCTTCGACAGGCGCACATCTTTCTGACCTGCGACGAACAGGCGTGGAGTCGCTGGTATGTCCATAAATCAAAAGTCGCGCAGCAGAGCTCATCCTCCTCGACAAATCCAGCTGCAGATCCAGCCAGCCCCCTTGGTTCCCATCTATTCCCAGCGAGCAACTCACCTGTGACCTCGCAAACGTTCCGTACCTTTCGCGGCTAGAGCCAAGGCCATACTGACTCCGTGTTGTGGGGTGCATTACTTTTCACTAAACCATACCTTCTCCTATAGCGAGCAGGGTATCTATCCATCGGAGGCTTTAGATTCGAGGCAGGCTGACGCACGAACTCACAGCCCCTGCTAACCATTCGAAAACGGGTCTCCGCTCATTTCGGGCTGGTCGTGGTGGGGGTCACTGTGGCTGCTTCAGTGGCCAGCATCCCCTCAGCGGGCCCAGCCGCTCTCGCTGCTGCCGCTCCTAAAGATGCTCAAAGAAGCTCCTTTATCGCTCTATTTCCCGCTGCTAATGGTCCACAAGCGGGCAATCTAATGAAGATCAGTTTCTGGGGCAATTTAACCTTATCTTATCTCCAGATGGACCCTCATTTGGCTTCTTGTCGAGAATCTTGCAAGAAACAAACTTAATGATATGAAAGTTGGTCTCGGTGAACGGTACTACAATCATGCGAAAGAAAGATATGACAAAAAGGTCAGCTTCTGCTTCTGCTGCTGCCGGTTTGCATCTGGTTTGGGGATGTCAGTGTTTTGATTTAATTAAGCTAGTGAACTTTACTTTCATAACTCACTGTAAGTTGGAGTTAATTCTACTGTCGGTGCCTAATATTCGAAAATAAAAAGCCATTACTTCATCTCGGAGAGAGTACGAACGTCTCATAAATAAGTTTGCTTCTGAGTGTCGATTCAGCTAAAGAAGCCGTTTCCTGTTTTTTCGCTCGGTCTCTCTCCCTCCGTCTCCGTCGATAGTTCTATCACTGTTCTGAAGGAATATGTCGATCCACAGGGGCATGAACATGCCTGTCAAATGCATCTGAGTCATACTTCGAGACATACACATGCAAGCGCACTTACCTCCCCCCCTCTCCGTCTCTTACGCCTTCTCCCGAAGAGAAGGGGACTGAGAGAACGACAGAGAAACACTGGCTGCTGGAGCAAGCCACACTCCCTTCCGTCTCTCCCTAACCCCCTGCCGGTACAAGAGTGTTCACTCACGCTGTGTTTTTGGCCTTGCTAGTGGCCCACCGCGTTCGCTTTCCAAGCTAGCTGTCCCCAGGGGAGATACTGCCAGATTGCGCACCAAAAATGGGGGTGACTACGACAGAGAGACGACGATCACCATAATACACTTCTCCGTCTGTTCTTCGCTCTGACCGACTCTTTCCATCCCTTCAGCTCCCACTGATTTGCACCCTCCACAGCATCCAGCATACCCTTCCTAAGACCCATCTTCGTCCTGTATTTCCCTATTCGGCAACGTTTCTTTTCTCAGGAAGCCTCTACTTGAGTGTTCACGATTCTCACTTGCAAGTATCGCTTCAAGCGCTGTACTGCGGAAAGTTAGGAGCACAGGAGTTCGAACTTTAGAGTTGATGGATCCTGCTACTAGAAAACCATATCATGAGCCACGTAGCGATACGGATGCGGCGACTATCTATGACAGAACAACAGCGTTACCGAACTGAGCGAGGACAGGAGAGAAGTACACAGTAGAAACAGTAAGTGGCAATAACATTGACGATGGAAATGTTCGCGCAGATGAATTCATGAATTTAGCCTATAGGCGTCACGTGTTATTCCTTTTCCACCTTCAGAAAGACGGGGTGAAGCTTCACTTACGGCATTGTTCTCTCTCTCTCTCTCTCTCTCTCTCTCTTATGTTTATATACATGTACAGCGGGAGTAATCCGTCTATAGATCGCAAATGACATATGAAACATGTTTACTTGAGAAGAAGCTTAATTCCGGCTCATGCTTACAGCAGATTTGACACGGTATATGCGGAAATTTCTAAAAGCAGAACAACAGTATCAATGAAACAGCGCGAATTTGAACGAATTCGATATTACTGGCTCGTATCTATTTATAACTGACATTTTCTGCCGGATAAGAATGGCCCGCACGGTGAGAAACTATCACGCGAGCGTTGTTTGTTTCACCTCTAAATGCTGAGTATTTTCCACGTTACTGTTGGAGCCGAATGTTGACTTTGTGTTAATAAAGCGGAGATACATTTTGATTAGGCGACAAGGTTCACAGGGAATAGAAACAATTCTGAAAGCTTCTGAAAAGCGTGGCGACAAAAATAACAACACAGCATCAGACCATAAACGATACAACAGATGCGCCGTATGAGATAAGTAACTGTCATGATGATGAGCAACACTTGTTGAAGGAGAGCCAAAGACGCAAGCCATTTCGAAAATTTTTAGCGGCTTCAATGTAAAAATCCAATGTATGTGGTCTCTCCGGTAAAGGATGAATAGCAGCATAGCTCTGCAGCAAACCATGTGAGTTTAATTGAAACTATGAACGCGAAACAACAGTACTACTATCCAAGCGGTTACCGAGTGGGACCGATGCGAAAGGAGCAGCGCAGCGATACACAGAACAAGTAATTATGACATTATTCAGACCTGTGCGTATATTCAATTGGGAAATAAATTGTTTATGTACTATTTCTTTTAACACTTTCCTATCTATCATTGCCCGTTCTAGTTTGTTCTTGATGCAGTCGCTAGTTATTCCGTCCCGGCAACCCAGTTTAATTTCGCAACGCCCTGACGCCGGACAGCGAATCGAAATCGGCCCAAACACCCGTTGTCAACACTTGTGCCCCCCCCCCCCCCCCGCCCTGCGATGAATATGCAGATTGTTCAGTGGGCTCAGCAGTATTTTGCTCGCCCCGCAGGCCTCACCTTGTATATAATACCTATGATGCGCTATAACTCGGAAAAAAGGAGAGAAAGAGCCTTCCTGCAAACGGCCATAGCACCGGATTCGCGTACACTAGAAGCGGACATTAATTATGGAAATAATAGCAGCAGCAGCCGATCGCTGGTGGATTGGCTACGTTGGATACGAAGCTTTTTGTAATGGTTACTTGTCGACTAGTAGCGACGTACGCCTGCTTTGCAGTTTCTTTCCAGCGACACCAGAAGACCACGATACTGTACACCGCAGCATGAGAAAAATGAAAAAGAATAAAAAAAAAACCAAATAAGAAGGGTTACGCATGCTAATAAAATCAAGCTGCTTTCCATCTGTTTTCCTTCAAGTTTTACTCCACACTATTTCTTTTCCTCTTCACACCTTAATGCTGCAATAGTGACGGAATCATCGGACCAAGTAGTAGGGTAAGCGAACGAACCCAGCGTACGCCCCGGGGTGATTCGGCGCTGCTACAGCGGGTCAAGACAGCCGATGCCGCACGTTCCAGATCACCTGGCAGCTGCTAACTACGGTTACAGCCTGGTGACATTTCTGCTACGGCCGATACTCTTATCCGTCTCCTCTGCTACTGTTCCCATTGGGCGCAGCTGGCCACAACAGACGAGAAATGGAAGTTGGTCCACGGCTTCTACTGAATAGACACGTACGTGCGGAGACACCCGCACCCGTTCACGCAGATTGACACATCTTGCCGCTACTACTCGCAGTAACTGTAGCTGTAGAGCGTCACATATCTCATATTTTGGAGTTCCAGCGCGGACTACCGTAATAGCGGCGTCTTTTTCGCTTACGACCTCAAAAGGCATTGAACAAGAGCGTGACATAAGTGAGTCTCTTTTAACGTTTCCATTTTGTTGACTTATTGTTCCCAGCGCTATCTTCCGCTGTGTTTCACAGCCGGAACAACCACTCCGATCTCTTCCCAGGCGATTTTTTGTTCTAGTTAGAGTAGGCGTAGCTCTGTTTGACTGAGAACTCTGGGCTAACGCTCTGGTCAACTTTTTGGCGGCAACAACGCCAGCAGTAACGGCCATGGGGGCCACTGAAATTCGGTTGATTTTGGCCACCCTAGGCTACGGCCGGTCATCATTACCACCAGCGTCACCATATAATGTAAGGTCGAGGGGTAATGGCGGTTGTGACTGCACAGAAAGCCGAAGGGAGCCGCTGTCTGCCAGAGGCAAGGCACGTATCTGCGTTGGGCTGACTCTTTGGGGAGGGGAGTATGTATGATAATAGAATTAGTTTTTAGTAGACAGCTATTGGCGGAAGAGCCTGTGATGATGATTGTACGCTGTACAACTAGCAGCTTGTCTGTTCGTCCGGTTTATGCTTGCTCATTGTGCATAATGTCATAGGTGAACAAACCCAGACTCTCGGAGGCCAGCCAGGGTTTCGGCTTCGAGAAGTGACGAGATGGCGGATGGATTTGTTCTGCCCCTTATTCCGTGCGGGCGTAAGTTTCTACGAGTCTCGCGGCTAAGCTTTCAGGCGACGGTCCATCTCCTCTAAAGGGATTACAATTTCCTAGCACCACATAGAGTGGTACTAACAACGGCCGCCAAGCGGCCAACCAGTCACTAGCCATTGGCACAGTCGCGGGACTAACGAAGTCCCTTTCGTTGAACGTACTGTCCCGGCAATTCTTCTTGTTTCCATCTACTATTGCTACTACCACTATACGAGGAGCATTAGTTCTCTGAAAGTCGTCGTGTAACAAAGAAGATACGTGCAGAAGCGCACGAGTGAAAGATAGCGTGCAAGGGACAGGCAGCAACGAGCAGGAGCAGATGAAAAGTGAAAAAAGAACAAAAAAAAAATTGACAGCTTCACCGGGTCCTCCTTGAGAAAGATATGTTAAAAGTAATAGCCGTCGCGATAGCACTGTCACAGACTGCCAATTACGTAAGTCCAAGGTTAACATGGTATATCGAAGTAGCAATGCGTCCGTGATCTTTGTTAGACAATAAACATGTAAAATGGGAACTATAAGCAAACAGTTTTCCAATCGACGATCTATTCTGTGACAATTTGCTTAGGGTAGACCGGTAAATGGATAGATGAGTGAGCGTTTGTGTAGACAAGAGTCGCACATCTGACAGGATCCTGTTTTTCCGCTCACTTCTGTGTAAAAAGATAACGAGTCGACGCTGGACGCAGATGCTGAACTGACAGAAGTATTATACTAAATGTTAGATGACAATTGTTGACATTAGGTGCTTTTGTCTCGCTTACTACTTCGGCTGCTATTGTATCTGTAGCTACCACTAATTGATCGATTGAGTCACGCAATCTGCGGGTGATTCTAAGCTGAACATTAGTCGCTTGTCAAAGCAAAGGTTACCAGCTAGTTCTAGCGACAGGCTGCCATAGCGCATTGAAGAACACCTGACGACCTAAAGAATAGCGATGCTGAACGAGCGAAACGAATGAGTCGGACGCACTGCAACGACTACGGCAGCTACGACACTGACGATAGCGTCATTTTCGTCGAACGAAAAACGAAACGAGACAAAAAGCGAAAAGGGAAAAAAAACAACGGCGGCGGCGTCATCGTCACCGTCGTCATCATCGTGTGACCCGGCCGCCGTCGCCACCAACGGTTAGTGGTGCTGTCCACCGCGCTGGGCAGTCCTTTGTTGGGTCGCCTTTATCCTAGCAACAGCGTCGACTCGGTCAGGTAATCAACGACGACGACGACGAGTCCTACGATAACTTCATTGCAGTCGTCACAGAATCATGAACTACCTCCTATTACTGTAGGCGCTGTAGTAGCGACAGCAGTCATCACCAGTGTCATTAGCCAGCCAACGAAGTGACCCACCACCCAAGATGACGCCGCAAAAACAGACATTAATAACAACAAGTTGTTGAAGAGCGAACGGTAGGAGCGAGTCGCGAGAATCGTAGAGTCACTGGCCCATATAGCAAAAGAGCTCGTCTGAAGTTTTAACTCAGTGAAGTCTGCGATAGCCAACAACCAGCTTTTAAAAATGTCTACTGTCGAAAGCTGATGATGGCGGTATTGTTTCCAACAATTCATTTGCGACTGGACGCCAACAACGCGTGCGATCCAGGACGAACGTCTGCGCTTAAGGCTTTCTGTTTGCTTAACCTGCATGTTTCATGGCCAAATTATTTCGAGTACCATATCTAGACTGGAAGCAGAACATATCACAGCATGCTATTTCACTGTTGCACTTTTTTTACACTTACGTCACGAGTTATCCATGACATGATATATCGCGAACAGAAACGTACTTATACTGCATTCTGTAAAAATAAAATTCTAGTGCTACAGCAGACCCAAGTATAACGATAACGGCGCTGTTTACGAATATATTTCTGCTCACGCAATACGCTGTGCGTATGTGTATGTATATATATATGGAAGTTACTTTTTACCTAGACATTCGTCGCCCGCTGTTCCTTCATTGATTATGAAAGCCAAACATTTCTTTCGAAATAGAGAGACGAAAAAAACCTCCGGGGAACGGGGAGAGAAAAAAGTAAGCACTGTTCAGGTTGACGCGTGTGGATTGAGACTACGGAAACACTAGAAAAAAAAAAACTCAGCTTCGCTCTGTTGCTGCTGCGTGAATTCTACTAATCGCAGCTGACATCTCTAATTTTGTCATCACGATACACGCCCACACAATTGTGGGCGCAATGCTGACGCTCGTGCCTCGCATATTTGCCATGCTGAAGTTCGCGCTCGAATCTGTGAATATGTTTTTGTCTGTTTGTGCGGCGCAAAAAGAGTAAGAGGGAGTAAGTTTAACTTACTAAATGATGTCACTTTTCGTGCTTTACGTCCCGTATGTTCTCTTAATGGCTCGACACTGTTCAAGTGAGTTGAAGGTGGATGCTATTACAGACCGTACTATTCTCATTCAAGTAGCAGCAGTTAAACAATCGCATCGAATTAACGAGCGGGTTAGGGTTCGAACGTTATATAAAACGATAGTGTTCTTTTACAGATACGCAGAAAACCTTTATTTCATAATTGCAGCAAAGACGCTAGCTAGAATAATTCTACTTTTTCCTCAGTGGCTTCTATTTGTACCCTCAAGATGATCGCGACAGAAAACGTATTTCTCTCTCTCTCTCTCTCTCTCTCTCTATTTTTCTGCCTCCTGTTTCGTTTCTACTCTGCTTTACATGCCAATAAACCGCAATGGGCCGGCAGGAGCCCCCGTAGATGATGCTCCACCTGACGTGATACCCCCTAGAACGATAGCACTGCTATTTGACGCCGCAGTCTGCCAAACTCGAAACAGGGCTGCCTTTGGAGCTATGCAAATGTAATCGATTCATGGTTAAACAGAGAGAGAGAACGGACCTTGCTTTTCACCTAGTACACTAACATGTCTTCTCACAATGATCGCTGGGATGCGCTATTGACCGGCGTTTCTTCGGCTGTTGGATCCTCAACAGCCTCGTCGTAAGATCAGTAGTCCTAGCGTTATGTTAGTACCATTGTAGCTGTCAAGGGGTGCTCAAAGGGGTAACGAATGAATGGGAAAGGGGCACCTGTGCTAGTACCGTCTTGAAGCCCATCCCGGGTATAATTCGTAGCTCGTCCATCTAGGCAAGGCTCTCTATAGACCGGCGGTCGCAACGTATCCAGACCAGTAGTATAACCTGTGGTAGAAGCAGCGGTGGTAGAGTTACAGCTAGCGTAGTATTTTCTTGTCTGTCGCTCTCGTTTTCGTCTGTACATTTGTCCATGAATACTTCTGTTTTCATAAGCCCACCGCTCCCCTCAAGCTTATCCTCAGCCGCTTGAGTCGAGACCGCTACCACATTTACCTCATACCACCGACACTCCTACACAGCTCCCCAACGGTGCTTCTCAGTTGTTACTTTGCTGGCTGCACTCCTTGTAGCTCACCCCTCATACCCACATTACACACTGCATATAATAATGATGCTACCACCGACAGCGAGTGTCGCAGCTACTCTATGATCCCTCCGCTTATTCTAGCGGAAGCAAACGCAGCCGTTAGAGTTGTGCCATGGCCGAAAGCAGCTTCTACATGAATGTTTCTTCTGCTGCTGTTGCTGTTTGAATCAGAGACTGGCGGTTATAAGCAGACAGACGATGGACCCGCCTATATTGCATGTCTGCCCGCCGGCAGAGAGCTAACCAGCGTCTCTAACAATGGAAATGATTAAGTTGCACACATGCAAGACACATTCAGACAGTACATTGCTACTCAGAGATGCTATCATATCTCGCATGTATGCATGCTGCTTCACGGTGGCAGAGCGCGTCAGTCGTGTAGCTGCTACGCCCTCACTTGTCCTACACGATATCCCCAACGTTCTCAGCCTTGCTGCAGGCCACACTGCCCCCATTTCCATACATGATATCATCATAACGTAGCACTGAAACATGATTTGCATGCGAAACCAGCGTTACACCTAACCGTCCCATCATATTTCGCATATCTTTACTATGCGTCCCGCTTGTCTGTCTGTCTGTCTGTCTGTCTGTCTTGCCTTGTACAGGGTCGAGACAGACCCGTGTAATCTTCAACAAGTCCCATTTAAAGAAGGGGGTATGCGATAGAGCTAATGTCACCCTATTAGCAATCAGTTAAACAGCATTAATATTTGCCAGTGTCAACCCAGTCAGGCTGCCGAGCCTTGTCGGTATGTCTATCTTCAGGGTATATATGGTATATTGTTCAGATGTATTTGACATGAGATATAGGGCTGATCTGCTGCTTCGGTAATACAATCAGTTAACTCTACTTTGAGGCAGCCCGTTGCGTCTCTATCAATAATCGTGCCGATTGTTGCTGAACTAATGCTGTACTGAAAGGCCGTAGTGTTCCGTGTAGATTTTAAGAGATCCCTTGCCCACATGCGTGCTCGTTACGCACGCTCTGATCCAAATCATCTCTGAGTATGAGCTTATCTGCAACGTTTTGCGACCAATAAGATATCTCCCACGGTATAGTATTGGTTAGATGCCTAGCCTTTGTCATGACAAACAAAACTTACCAAGGATTAAAGTACCTTCCCGTACGTCATGTACATGCAAGGCCAGCCTGTCCTGAACACTTAATTGTATTTGTACTATATACGGGGTGTTATATCCTTTTTTTTGATGTAGTGGCATCAATTTCCATATACGGAGCACTATAGATTCGAATCAGAACACGTTACTAACCGCTGACTGAACCGAAAAGGGCTTTTAAGTGAAGCTTATGACGCCGGGAAGCGTCTTTTTTTAGATATGAAAAAAATAGCTGCAACACTTTCTCTCGGACGCCTCTACCTCATAAAAGACTACGTTCAGTAGAACTAGCGGTAGACAAGAAAAGCGTCCTTTCTTCTTGTGTTCTTGCTTGCAACACAAGGCAAAACAAGCGGTTCGTGCCTTTCTTAGCCTGACTTACGAGTGTCGTTGGCCTCGTCATCCTTGTCGGAACACCTTCGATTTCTAATCGTCGCTTTGCAGATTTGCTGCGTCTACTTAGAGGTCACAGCAAGGTTGTAAGCATCGCAGCAGTGGGTTCGACTGCCATTGGTGTCAGGGCTCAGTAAGATAGAAACCTCGTCGAAGGAGAAAAAAATGAAGACGACGATACTGCTGCCACAACGAACAGCAAGTCCTTTGCCAAAGCCTTATAGCACACGATTTCGGCTTCGCTGAGCTATTGCGGCAGGCGAGAGAGGCGCTCTGCTTTTTTTTCTTTGCAAACAGCTGATAGAGATTTTATAGAATTTCCCTCAATGGCAGGTAATTGACGTGCTCACCTTCCAGCCATGTAATTATAATCCAGGGTACGATTTGGTACAATGTTTAGGTTAGCTGCTTTTTTTCAGCTTAGACATTTTCCTCATAGCTGCACAGTGTGAAACAGTAACATCATCTCCGTCTGTTTGTTAGATACTGAGCAGACGCTACGTGTAGGATACAGTGGACTCTGATTGAACAATTGTTTCAGCATTATACGGTATTTACGATGGAAGACGGCAACGAAAAACAGGGCACACATGGTAGCACAACATTAGGAGGCTTTCCCGGAAAATCAGCTGGTTCGCCCGTTAAGTATCGTTATTTTATTTCCATGTGTATATTCTATTGTCAGCTGAACCTTTTTTTCCTACTAAATTCTGCGATAGTTAGTAATACTATAGTTGTTTGAAGTTATCTTCGAGGTTACATACTGCTGCACTACTGCCAGATGGAGAATGTTCAGAGACACGTCATAAGAGTAGGTATTATGAAAACGCATAGCTTCGAATACATATCAACTAACTGCAATAGCACCGTCATACAAGTGAGACATAAAACTACGCTTAGCAATGGTTGACAGTTGAGGCTGACTGAGCGACCGCCCGATTTTTTTAGTGACAACTAAGCATGAATGTAGACGATGGCAACAGCGGCACGAATTTGTGACGAGGAACGTCGAGTCCAGACAATTGTCACTCAAACCAGTACCATAAGTAAGGTCACGATGAGTACGGCCATCGCTGCTGCGCCGTGTTTCCATTAGTACGACCTCTAGCCAATCACTATTAACTTTTTACAGGCCGCTAACGCTGATATCCACAAGAAATCTGCCAAAGAGCTCCACCTAGTACAATAACTTCGACTCATCAGAGAGTTGCAAAGAAACCAAGCAACAACATCGGCCACAAACAGGGCAACAACGATAACTACTACAACAGCGGATGTATGACGCAGTTCATGGACGACGGGACAGGCCAGAGCAAATCACCCGCCGCGAGCAGAGACCGTTCTCCCACCCCATGATGTTGAAAGCGCTGGTTAGACCGTTTCAACGTATGTTGCTAACTTCTGCCGATTTGGTACGATATCCTGGTGCTATCTTGCTGCTGCGGCCATAGAAGCCAGCACTGCATGATAGTGCACACAATGGCCCAACTAAAGACCACTTTACTTTTCCGGCAAGGGATACTAACAACGAAGGCTCCGGTGCGTCCTTACTGTTCGCCATGCCCGGCCGGGTTGTCACACACCCGCCGTCTCTGCGGCCCGTCCCCTCCTTTGCTTTCTTTTATTATGACTTATATTATTTATATGACACAAGCACAACGCGCTCGAACATCGTGCTAGCCAAGGCAATCCAAAGCACCGAATCTTGCAGAATCAGGACACGACAGGACGCTGTCGACATAACATCCTGGTGGTGCGGGCGGGATCCGCTGCTGGCAGGGACAAGCAACAGCATTGCTGCTTGCGGATAAAACCGCTCACCACGCTATGGAACGGTTGATAATAACAAAACGGCCAGATCAGCTTGCCGGATGATGCACGGGGGAAAAATCCATGTGCGACAGAACTTAACGGAACTGGCGGTGAAACGAGACCGAAACCGGTGGGGACAAATAACGCACGACAGCGCAATTAGTAAGCAACCAGTCAGGGAGCTGGCTAGTCACGAACTGTTAGAATTATGCTATCTTGGTCTCCTTTTCGACATGTTTTATGACATCATTTTACGACAAAACTTAATCATATCAACAAGCTTTAGCTAGCCGCTAGACGACATCCTTGGTGCTGCCATCGGTTAAGCATATGAAGCGTGAGTAAGCAGCGCATTCTGATAACAAAGCTGACATGCGGTCCATGAGGAGGAGGTTTGAGGGAACGAGTCGTGTCGTATCGACCAGGTTGGCCTCGTGGGTGACATGTGAAAGTCGTCTCACATAGTAGTGCCGGTAACCTCAGTGTGGGGAAGAGGACAAAGGGTGTACCAAACACCCGGTCCAGGATACGTACTACGATCAGATCCGAAGGAGACAATCGTGCAGCGCAAGTGCTTGCTGGAAGAGCAACGCTTTTGCTTTTGGCGCTGCTGTTCCCTGGAGTACAACCTTGTGAAAGTCAGTCTAGGACGAAAGGCTCGTCCAGAGGAAAAAGGTAAGATTATCCCTTTACTTGGTTCTTCTCCCCGTCTGGCAGTCTCGCAAGAAAACAGGTCACGAATAGTCGCAGGAAGTGAGTAAGGCGAGCCGACAATGTGTTAATAATAATAATAATAATAAGGACACGACACGATCACGGCGATAGCGAAGGCATAGAAAGGAGGAACCAAAGGTCAACAACACCTCGTGCCTAGTTACACTCATTACAGGATTGTGGCCGGGAAGTGGGAGGTGCAAAAATGGTTTGACGTGACGAAACTAAATAGACAAGAGCAAACAGCTTAACCCTATATCAATCCCGAGATCGAAGTTTGACTGGCGACAATACACCGTCATTTGTGAGAGGAACAGCTGCGCTTAAACCAGTAAAATCAGTAAGTAAATGGTAGAGTAAGGTGGCCATCAGTCTAGCCACGTAGTACTGTACGTATGGGTGGCCTACATGATCACAGGGACGACCAAGACCGCTACCACTTCTGGATATAGCAGTAATAGTTCAAATGGAAGTGCACAGGGCGGCGACAGTATGGCGGTAAAATAAAGGAAAGCAAATTGTGTAGCAAAGGAGTAAGTTGCGAGTAAGGGCGAAGCCGAGAAGATCCAGTTTAAAAAGGCTGGAAAAACGAGGAGGAGGAAAGCGAGGCTCGGAAGTTTGCCTAGAACTATCCGCTGAATATATGGGCCCCGTCCATTCGTTAGTTGAGTCAAAAAAAAGTACAAGACAGAGAATAAAAGACCTCCGTAGCCAGTTATAGGGTAAAACCCCTGCTATTTTATCCCCTACCACAGGCAGGCAAAGGTAGCCCATGAAGGTTGAAAACCCTGCTAAAGCAGCAATAGCAGTAGCGCGCACCGCTCTTTCTTCAGGCTATTCTCGTAGCGTTCCACCATCTATTCCTACATATGTTACTTTCCAGTTGTACCCTATCCCACGTTATACCGTCTTGCTTCTATATATCGGTATTCTGCCATTCGCTTTGTTACTCACTAGTCGCCTCAGTCGCTCAATCGTTCGCTATCAACCGCAGAAGCCCCGATGTGTAGTCTTGCTTGTCCATAGAAAACATATAACGTGAAAAGGGCCGCAAGCTACTACGCCGTCGTGGTTCGTGGTTTTCGTCGAATTGTGTGCCACGCAGTTCAGACAACATACGTTCAGTACTACCCAGCGGCTGCAGCATTACCGCTAGCGGCTTTAATAGTTTAGTTGTAGTAATATTTCGTAGCGTTGGCTGTGTTGGCTTTATGCCTTAGGGGTTAAATGGTTAAAGCCAGGAACCAGCGTAGAAAAGAGCTGGAGGTCAAACTACGGAAGTGTCCTATTATGGACAGTAGTGGTGCACAAGGCTATTACATGTGGCACAGGTTGTTATTGCCATTTATATTACAGCTGGGTGGCGCAGGGGACAAGCCTGTTGACTCGTTAACACAGCGCAGCGACAATATCCTGGCCTAAAACCCACCAGTGTCTTGTCTTGCAGAGCCACACTACAGGTAGTTCTCTATTGCATATATATCTCTCTCAGAGCTGCGAGAACGATGGATGTGTTGTGAGTATATGTAGTGTTTGGCGATTTGACTGCAATGTTCGGCCCTCTTAAAGATCAGATATCGTGTGTTTGGCCAGGGAGGGCGTACAGAAGGGGCAAACGCTGTCGGTCGGCTGCCAAGGGATTTTTTGGGGTTGGGGAAGGGTGCCTGAATGCCCCGCGAGCGACCCCATCTCTTTCTCGTCTGCCACTACACTAGTTCATGCCTCCCTTTCGACTCTTCGGCAGAAATCGGAATGGGAGCCATCCATCATTGGTATGAGTCCCTCAGGAGTCATGCGGCCCTCATACAAGTTACCAACCCACAAGAAAGACGACGACGGCCCAAACAACCACCATCGTCACCACGAAGGCAGCCAGGCTGCCTTTACGAACAGAATCTCGTCCGGGTTGAAGGTATAAGGCAACGAAAGCGGTAAGTAAAACAATCTACTCGCACAAGCATCGCATTTTCGCCTCGACAGGATGTCCAGTACATGACGATTCTCTCTTCCTTTCTCTTATTGCAAATATGGCCGTAACGGAATCACCGAAAACCTGCTTACACACTGATACATGGCAAGTATGCCGTGACCACTGACGCAACGATTGCAACCACTCCTTCTATAACGTAACGTGCGATGATTCCGTCAGTTCGATTCGTCCTTATTTCATCTTCTCGTCTATTCATATGTTCCGTATGTATATGTATATATAAATACTAAAAAAAAATATATTTTTTTTAGTAGTATATTACCGTTGATGCGTTGTTTTTGCAAACAACGTTGTGTGGCTATCCCTGAAGTCGTCGTATTTGCAATGTCGCCCAGGTCTATGCTGTCGACCTGTTGTGTGCTATGAATCTTTAGCTGTGACTGTCGATGACACCAATGTTCGTTCTTTCATCGACGATCTGCCCTTGCACCTCACTGTCGTCGTGGGCAACAGGCAGCCGCGTGGCCGGCATCGCCCATTGAGGGTGTTCTCTTTGCTATGGTTGGCCCAGCGGGAACGTAGCAGTGACTCACTACCGCTGCTGCCAGCAGAAACAACGACACGAAGTGAAACCTTCCTGTACCAGCTGCCACTGTGTCTGCTGCGGCCGCTAATCATATACAACGGTCGATTGTAGTAGAACGTAACAAATTGAATTTACGATAATCCCTGTGCACGATTCGACGATTTTAGCCAATTGCTAAGCTATATTGCTTTACCTAGTGAACCATGCGGCGATTATTATTTTTATTGTTGATTTCTTAATTCTCATACAGATAGATTTGCCCCTTGTCAAGGATGGTTTTCAAGACGATCGTACACCAGTTCGCCATTTGTTGCCTGATCAGCTGGGGCCTACGTCAATGTCCAGCGTCGTTTGGTATCGGGGCGTTACTTAACGCAAAGTATACTAGGGGATAAATGTTTAGATATACATGTAGACAAATGGACTTGAAAAAGGGGCTAGCTGGAACAATTCCCTGTTGTGAACATGAAGGCAGGGAGATTCTTAAAAGCTCGACTAGTTTTTCACTCGGGTCTTCACATAAGGAAGCATGCACTGTTGTGTGGATTGTATTGTACCCAACTTTAACTGAGTAAATTTGAAGTTTGTAGTTTGATGCTTGACGAATAGCGAATTGATGCCCCCAGAAGAATTTTTCGAAGTTTTTCGACACACATCGCACAGCTCAGCCCTTACAGGCTGCCACAACGAGATCCCGCAAAAAGGTCGATCTCGTAGCGAGGTGGTCCTTCATCGTTCCAATAACACATCGCCGCTACTAGAACCACCACTACTATTACTGCCGCTGCTGCGTTTACTGGCATTGATCTCGTCTTTCGGACGATTTCTTGCCTGGCTCACACCGACAGACCATTCATTTCAGCAAATGTCGGCTACAGTCTGCTGCTGCCGCTAGTGCCAGTCAAGCCAAATCGGTGCCTAGCCCAAGCCAGCTCCGTCTGCCCGTCTGCTGTTGCTGCCGCCGCCGCCAATGCGAAAAAGAGGACGATCAGGAAACAAGTAGGACAGTGAGAAGCTCAGCGATTGTCTGTCGCTTCTTGTGATCTCCAAGCGAGGCGGCTTCGCTTCGATTGTTTTCCCTTGCCCACTCCAACGTCCTGCCAAGTCCCCCTCGGCACGACTGGCAGGTCTGTCCCTATCCCAGTTAGCCCCAATCCCTCTCTCACAGCCAACCAGACCGCTTTATCGGGCGTGCCAGCTTCCAATCGTGCCTCTTATTCGGCGGACTGCCATCTAGTCGACCAGCTTTGCCTGCCAACCTTCCCGTTTTCGTGGGTGCGGCTGCTTTGCTGGTGTTGGCTGGCATCACTGCGAAGACAACGTCACACGAGTGCGGCGGCCACTGAAGAAACGACAAAGCGGATTGATCCAGAAAGGAAAAAAGGACAAGACAAAGAACGCCATCGATCCAAGCCCCCTCAACTACCCCATTTACCCGTCACACGCTGTCGTACCGGCGGTAGTAGCACATGAGCGCGATGGTGGGCCACTATGGCTGGCGCCATAATGGTGCTGCTGCCAGTCTCGCTTACTGCGGGCATCACTTAGCACGTCGCTTGATAAGGCTGCGGTGGGGAAAACGGGCAAACCGGCGAGTCCGTGCTGGATGGTAGCTTTTACGTCATTCCCGTTCATTAACTCGATTGAAGCTTTCGCGATTCAAGATCATGTTGATTCGCGGGGAGGCCATGCCGATGCATCGGGAAAAAGACGAGAGAAATACGGCGTATGTATCCGGCATACTGACCCACCATTATTAAATAACGTCGAAAAGAGAAAACTACACCAGTTCACAGTGAAAAAAAGTGCTTCACTACCTTTATGCCAGTAGCTAACTAGATAGAGACAGTCAGCGCATGTAACTAATAGTAAGATGATTGCACGTATGATGTTGATGGAGTGGGTTTCTCTAAATTATTTGAAACCGCGCTTAAGTTCGGACTTAGTACGATAAAAAGACATTATCCGGATTTGTCCATTCCGAGTCAATCGTAAGCTCGTCAAAATATGCTGAGGTTCTGTAGATGCACGTAGACTGGTGAATCAATCTAGCAAGTGGGCTCACGGCATGGAAAGATCTGCTGTGCATTCTAGCCTATTCAACGGTACAGTGGACACTGTGCCGAACACAGAGATAAGAAACGAAAAAGAAAAGAACATAAACCGCCGCTCAGCATTAATCGTGGTCGCAAACATGGCGAACGCTGCCAACGAACGGCATGATGCACGTAGACAGAGGATTAACATTAATTCGATTGCATATCAACGGTCCGTCGAGTCGGTCGAGCCGCCGCTGTCATAGCATACACGTACACAGCTGTATCGGTTTACCCAGAAGGCTAGCAAGCGTCGTAAGGGGCGCAAGAAAATGCTAGTACGAGTTGTTAGTAACCGAGCTTGAACGCAAAGCAAACGAAGGCTTTCTAGGACCTATGAGCCTCAGTCATTCTCCCTCTTCCTGTGCCGTTCAAGCTGGTCCAAGCAACAGCAGGACAGCACCCAAAGGGCCACAACATCGTTTATTTTGAATTTTCACTAGAACGCTACACTGCTGCATGTTTCTGTGTCCTAAAGTCTTGGCTCTCCATCGCTCCCGTGACTCCCCTGTGTCATATCGTCCCTCACATGTCAGCCTTCTTCGCAGCCTTATGCTTTTCAAGGCATAAGAGTGAGAGCTCGCCGTAGCCAACTCAGACAAGCTCATCGGGTAGCAAGCCTGTCATAGGGGTCTGCCTTCTCTTTCTCCTGCTGCCTGCCCTCCCTTAGCAGTTTCTCGATAGTGCACAATTCACTAGGACGTCGGTATCGGCTCGGCGACTGGTTAGTGGGAGGAAGGCGGAAGGGCTGGATGAGCCTGCAGCAGGTTTGGTCGATTCGAAAGAAAGCCGTATTCTGGCCGCAGGCCGAATCGGGATCGTGAATAATACGCATTTGAGCCTCGTTCACTGTGCAGCCGAGCCCTATAGAACTTGAACAACGACGAGGCACAGGGAAGACGATGACGACGACGACGATTACGACACGGATACACTGTCACGGTCAGGTTGTGAATGTCGCTGCTAGATACCGGTGGGGTAGAAACAGCTTCGGAGACCAAAGCCACCCAGACCGTCATCGGAGAAGAGACGGGAAGACCTACAACCTTTACAGCATGCCTTTACCTCGAGGTTTCTCTTCCATAAATCTAATAGCATCAACACACTGTCTAGTCTTCTGTTCGCAACAGCATGCGGAACTGGAGTCTATGTATGTACATGCATGTATTGGACAGTGACCGAAGTTCAAATCACTTACAGCAACCTCTAGCAGGCTCAAACGTGCTTTGCTTTCCATGAATACATACAATTTTATAGTTATCCTCTACATTAGGTAAAAGGTTCGTACGAAGTTTTCGGAAAAGTTTTATAAACAGCATCAACAATTCGATGCAAGATTAACAAGACATGAATATGCGTACAACAATTTATTGCAAAGTACAAACATATACGAGCAGTAGCTACTAAATAAGTTTAACGCCCTGTTATTTAATTTTGGACTGATTCCAATGTAGCAATTGCAGCGTATATCCTGCAACTTTTTTTGATTTGGCCGAAACACACCTCGCGCCGAAAGACCGTAAATGCAGAAAGACCAGCAACAGCAGCACTAACCGTGTAGGAATTAGCTGCCACAGCCTAACGAGAAGTAACGGGACCGTTGAAGGAACGCTAGCCGCCCCCTGCATGGTGATTACAGTTTCCGGCGGAAATGCCGCCCATCTATTGAGCGAAGGAACAAATGCATGAATAGATATTTGGTGGAAATATTGAGCGGCAGATGTAGGAAAATTGGGGGTCGGAATAGCTGTCCGCTCACCGGCGGCCGAAATTGAGTAAGCAAATGACGCCTTATGCAACATAATACGTAAATTTATAAGAGGCACTTGCCCCTGGCAGAAAGCGCCGCTCCAATAGTAAAAGCGTGTCGGAGATGAGCTGTTGAAGCCATTTAGGCATGTGTAAACGTACAGCAAGTGCGTGCTAATTTTTATTGTATTCGAAGTACAACTTGATAGTTCTTCGAAGCCTCCAATGAAACGGGGGGCTGGCTTGCGGCTAGAACTATCTTTAAAATCTCTAACTATAATGGCTGAGTGCGGGACATCAGAATGCAATTCGAAGCGCGAATACAACACTGTCTGATCGGCTGAAAGGAAGCGACTTACTTCAGTTAAACCCTGGCTGACAATAATTTTGGCCAGAGCAGCCTCAAATCTCGTCCTGTTAACGAATGAAAGACTAGTAGTAGGAAGCTACAGTAAAGCTAACGATACGTGGCAGGGGCTGTAGGTAAGCAGGAAGGCAACTAGATAGTCCTCGTATGAGAATCGTATAGTAAATACCTGCATAATAATATCGATTGCGAATTGCTGATCTGTCTTTGCTGTCGGCTGCTGTTGAGTGTGACTCCCGACGTCTAAAAGCCGTATTAGGAAAAAGTACTAAAGCATCCCATATGCATATAAGATGACCCATCTGTAAGCCACTAGAGGAGGGACTACGGCATATGCGGTATGCGAGGCTAAAGGAAGCGAAATGGTTTTTCTTGTGGCTCGACATTTATAGTAATGAAAAGCAAATGGTAAGAGAAAATATTCCTTCTTCCTCCTAGTTTACTTTATTACACATTACAATTTGCTTCCCTTTAATAACTCGTTATTGCTATTAAGTCTGTTGCTGGTGCCTTTGGCTAACGGTGGTGGCTATCAACTTCAGCGACACCATCGCATCGAGTGACCATAACCTCTTGGTATTCCCCTCTGCTTGGTGGCTGGTAGTACTCGTCGACACAATCGTCACTGAATATTAGAAGACGCATCGAAGCGTGGGCGACAGCAGTGGCGGCGGCTGAAGACGGGGTCGCACAAACATTACGAACGTGTGCACGAAAATCAACGAACGGGCAATGAATACTGCTCCATTATTACTAGGACGTCAATGACGACACAGGCGACTAAGATGGAGGTATTTCATGAGTATTTCATAGTACATGAGCCTGCCGCGATAAGCTTGCTGGGCAATGATGCTGGCCAGCGCCTTCGCGTCATACGCAGCAAAAACTAGTAACATCTAGCAATAATAATGCTAATTGAATAGCGTTTAGTAATAACAGTGTTTATTATTGATAAATATGAGTCATTTTATGAGTTACTTAACACGTCTGTGTGCGTGCATATATCTGTTTGTCATGGTCCCCCAAGGGAGACTGCCAGGCTCCCAAGTGAAAACACCAGCAGTGCCGGCCATCCTTCAGCGATAGTTGCTGCGACGTTATATATTGTAATCGTCAGCTTCTCGTGGAAGCCAGCCGCTAAGCCTATCACTGACGGTGCTCCTACCACTGCGACCACTATTCAGATTCTAGGATCTCCTCTTCGGTAATGGCGGGAGCTATAGTTGAGGCGAGCTCGGCCACGCTTTATCTGTTCTTGCGTCAACTGTAAACTACCCACTAAAAAAAGAATCTTTTCAGCGGCCGCTGCATCAATGATGGCGATGTCTCGTGGCACTTCTGATGCACAGCCATCACACGGCGAACCCAACTCTTTTTTTCTACTCACCAGATCTTTAGCGTTTTCATACATTTTTGCCATTCAGGCAATATATGAAAACCTATTCAACGTGCTGCTTGTCTTATTCGCGCTCCTGCCATTGGAGCGTTGTGTTTCTTATCACATCTCCCACACTCGTTTAAAGCCGAAAAGACAAATCAGCCAGACAATGCGCTACTGTAGCAACAATGATGAAGGCTAGGGGCACAGATCGTAAGTTCAACTGTCCTAATTCCTCCTATACACGTCTATGAGGTATAGCCTACTTGTAGGCAAATTAGGACACAGGGTTCGGTAGATTTTAGGAATAGGCTGATAATTAAAGAAAAGAAGGGTCGCGATATTCGACGAAGCTGACTGAAGCTTTAACTATCTAGTCTAGCTTGCTAATAGGCCAAACGACTGTAAAAGCAGTCATCTTCCGTTTCGACTTTGGTAAAAATTTATAAACAATTAAATGTCTCGAAAAGCAAAAATCTATCGGTAATTGTCGTAAAATTGAACGTAATTCAAGTAGTTCAACATAACGTTAATTTTACGAAGGCCATGCTACGGCCCACGAAGCAGTGCACCAAAAAAAGATTGCAACACTAAACGTACTACAATGAATGCAATTATAACTAATATGCATTGCTGAATGTCGGATTTCGGCAAACAGAACATTTTCCTTTCCAAAAACTTAAATGCTCTTCGTAAGAGGCAATAAAGAAAGCGAGGATAAAAGTGGACTTCTCTAGGCTGCTTCGCGTATACTCGAACGTCGGTGAAAATTTGCTACTAAAGTGATAATGTGCCGTTTGCGCGATTGAAGCCTTTTCCATCGATATCAATTCACCATCCCTCATTGTGACTTGAGGTTCCAAACGACATTTCGACGTGAGACCATCACAGGCGCTAGTCGGTGCCGGCTGTAGCTGAGTGTGCGTGAGCATAGGGTGTCGGCTGGCGTAGTACCGACCTATCAAAGGCAATCGGGACGCTTACGGCCTTATAGAGAGTGGCCTGGATCTAGACGAGTTGCCGCGATAGCTAAATCGTGTCCTACATAAATCTCTAAGCAGCGTTGGTTCGTATTTCCATCGTTGTAAATTATATGTTACACTTACTGTTCTAAGAGTGCCAGAGTCATCCCTCGGCAGTTTTATTGGCAGGAAAGTATCTACCTACCTAGAAGAAGCATACATAGCAGCACCAAAGAGGGAAGTGAAAGGAAAACCGTCCATCCATCTCTTTGGCTACGGGCCGTGCACGGCTAACCAACGAGGATGACAGCATCGTAACTGCCGTCTGCTCTCACATCGTTGCACGATGCTACTACTGCGCCTGCAATCTGAATATGAGATAATGTCGAAATTGGTAGGCGTATATTATCTCTTTGAGGAGGGTGTCGAAGTGAGGTTTGGTGAGAACTCCTAATCGGACCCGCATCTCACCTTTTTCCAAGGTAACAATAGCGTCAGCCTTACCAATCTCTCTGCAAAAACGGCGGGGAAGAATTTATCGAGTGGTTGTAGTAGTGGCTTGTCAAAGATTTAGAGGTTGAAAAGAAAGTCCCGGAAAGCCCCGGCCGACAAACCCTGGCAGCTGGTATGACTGGATCTGCAGACTCACCTCTCCTCATGCGCTGTCAATGTCGACAGGGTCTTGATCGTCGTAGGTAGAGGTCGCCGTAGGAGGAAAAATGGGGGCCACTTTAAGCGAGAACGACGGGCTATAGACGGTATTGGAAACGAATCATAAATGATTCCTATTTAGCACAGCCTGTACACTAGGAACCCGTCGGTTTATCCACCAGCCCGTGCCTCTGTCCAAGCATTGGTAGCTTCATTCATTCGTTGTCCTCCCTTGCGCAGCATACCAACTTCGCCTTTGACTTCGAGGGACTTCGAAGACTCTTGCGATACGCTGACAACCGATAGGTTGGGGCGATACGGGCCGAGCTTCTAAGGGTTAGTTAATCTTCGAATCCCACCGGTGATTCCACCGAACCCCAACATCTCGTACCATCAACTGACTGACCCCCACAAGCCGCCTTCTTTACAGGATTTGCTTTTAAATCTGTGCTGTCTTTAGGTTGGCTTTTTTCTTTCGAGCCTACCTATTCTCGACCACTCTTAGCCATTCCACCCTGTATAAGCCTTTCCGTCTATAGTAAAGGACTATGCCCTTTTATTTTTCCGCGAAACCCTTACGTTTTCGATACCCCTGTCCACTTACAATTTAACTATACCCAGCAGAGGGGAACACCGCAGCGAAGGACGGCCGAACAATTTCGAAGGCTAGCAGATGAGTTGGTTGGATCTGACCACACCAATGTAGCAAAGAGAGAAGAGCACGTCAGACGGTCACAATACATATTTACTTTTATATTCTTGCTGGTTTGGTCTATGGGTACGGTACCGACGACGACAACTACGTTCTAGCTGTCCTGACCACGAGAGCTGGCACAGTTCAGTGCTCCAGCCAACACTAGCCGAAGGGATACAGTCGAGTTGAGAAGAAGCTCTGTGTCTATATCTTTGAAGAAAAAGAAGGCACCCCACTGGTTAACCAATGGTAGGGGCCTCTCTGTGTGAAACAGTGTCGCCACGGACAGTAAAGACTCAAGTAAATGCCAAAACAATGAAGTGTACAGAAATATATACTCAAATTGCCACCAATACACATACATTTTTTTTTTTAAGTGCACACGCGTTTTCGAAAGGAAGAAAAAAAAAGATGACGTTATAATGCCTAGTCAGCTCTCTAGCTGACTTATGTTAAAAAGGCTACATCTCTAGATCTGCAGTAACTGATCGAACATATCTTAGTAATGAGCAACAGTAACAACACAAAAAGTTAGTAACCAGTAGAACGCCTGCGTTCTTCTTACCGTTTCTGTCACTACTTAGTCTGCTTAGGTTTTACATCCATCAAAACCACTATCAAAATCGGCGTCTGCCTCGCTGCTCTATTCTGCTAACGCTACAGGTATATAGCAGCGAATACGTTCTACCGCTGCATAAGGGCTTCGGAGAAACTGTGGCCCAAAGATCTAGCGCCTACGAACGCGTTCGCTAAACATCTCTCGATTCCCCTTGTTTTATGGCCGGGTAGCGTTACTGTTATCATTATCGCTCGTTCAGCTACTATAGGGGAAAAGCGTCTCTTTCGACGGATGGAGTATGGGAGTTTCGTGAATACAGATTTCGCTTTTGCCATCGGAGGCAAATGTCAATATTATTGCACTGATCTGGTACCGCCTACCGCCACCTTTGCCGCTACCTGTTGACTTCGTTTATCGTCTTTATCAACGAAAGATTAGACGTCTGCCAAGAGACAGTCGACCATATCGCACTGTGTTAATGGCTAACAATAGACGCAGGTGGTAGTATACTAACGGGCCGGTTACAAAGGGCGCAAACGCAGCCACAATAAACAAGTGTCAAAGTGGCCCCCGACGACAACGCAATAGCACTTCGATATACAGCTGGTTTACATTCAAATTGTAATTACTGCTGTTAACGTGATATGCGAAGGGAAATCCGCCAGAAAAATGAAGAATGAATAGAAGCAGCAACGCTAACTTAAATAGTACAAGTCAACTTACAGGTTCGCATGCCTTCTTACAATTCTGACTCAACCGGTCGTCGGTATAGTAATGAACAGGATATATGGACATGTATGCCGTGACAAGAGCGTTTGTCAGAGAGTCTGCTTGAAAAATAAAGGTCTCACTTTGTCCTATATGTACCGGGACAGGCCAAACGAACAAGAGGAATTGCCACGAATGCCAATGGGCAAGGGCGCAGTACTAAGACAGTCATATTGTGTGCGATGGTACAAATGGCAAGTTGAAGAAGAGGAGGCATGCAGCATACTGAATCAATATAACCATAATATAGCAATGACAACGCCGAAAGCAACTGACTTGGTCGACGATGAATGTAAACAACGTGCCAGAGCTGTTTAGCGTATGTGCCTTATTTCACCTTTGGAGCAATTTCGCTAATTTATATAATTAATTCTATGGTGTCGTCTTCATTGTATACTACCGCTCTTCGACAAATGACGTAATCTTTTTGCATTGTTTTAATCCTGTCCCACAGAATGCTTACCTTGCTAACTTAACATATAGCCGCTAACCCAGTGTCGCTGCTCATTGTTATCACTGAACCGCCACGTTAGCCTGACACTGCCTGCTGTCGAGCCGCTTGGGAAGTCGGGCGTCAGGACACAGCAACCGCTTTAGATGGCCGTCAGTTCAGAAAGCAGTCAGACCGGTCTCTCGTCGAATCACTCATGGATTCGTCAGCCAGTGGCCGTAACGGAGCTAGGTATTGAGTAATAATAGTGAACGTATTGTGCGCAGGCAAAGAGTAGAACTTGTTAAGTAAACGGTATGTGTGCGCGTATGCCTGGGCGTCTTTGTTTTCGTGACACCGACAACCTCCAGAAGAAGCTCAATGGGTTCCCTGGTTAAAAGTCTAGACTGTGATATAAGGCTCAACAAGGACTCAAGGAAGCGAAACGAAAGGATAGGCTGAACAAGGCACGATCGTTACTGGCTGTTTTTGTTCGTGCTTGAAGTCATCAACTGATTAATAGTACAGAGATGGGTAGAGTGTTTTCAACCAGTGGACGAGCAGACCCTTACGAAGTTTCTTCCCCCCGAGTATGTGAAAACGCATTTTGACAACCGCTGCACTCACTGGCAGCCGACTTCGATAATATATGGAAATGTATTAAAACCGTTGTAACTTCTGCCACTACTTCAACGACGACTAACCGGTCACGAATTAACGATGAGTGTTTTTTTTTCAGGTACATACCTGGAACACAGAGATACAAATTGAATGATATTAGTTTTCATGGCTCAAAAGCACAATTTTTACTCGGAGCAACGTATCTGTTCTCCCTCACTCATACTTGGTGTTACGGTTTATTTTTTTGCTTTAGCAGTACATCGGCTATTCATCATTATCGACATTATTTAATTGTTCCAAGCAAAGGCTTAGCAAAGCTTTAACAGGCCACTGTAGACTGTCTGGAAGTCAGAGAACATTCTAGAAATAGACCAGCCTGCCTTTGAATTCAGAAGACATCTTAGAAATACCTCTAAGCTTGAGTCTGCTGCAGGTGGCTGATGAAAACGCACGTAGGGCCTCATCTCCTCCATAACCAAGGTCAGACCTTTGTCGAAATGGGGTCAAAGCTTAGATCGTTGTCGTTACAAAAATACGAAGCTAACTAATAAAATACGACTTCAAGTTACGAGCACAGGCCAGTTGACGAGTTTAGATTGAACCGAGTGCAGCTCCATCATTCTTCTACTAGAAAGGCTAAGCATAAGGTTTGTTCGAAAGGTTCAATTTGGCGGCATCGTACGCGCTAGCACAAAATATAAGCGTGGGAACAACCGGCTGATGTAGTTGGGCTAAAGCGATCCAAGATGGAAAGAAGGGTAAAGCGAGCGACAGCACCTCTTCTCCGCTACTGCCGACTAACCGAGTCCTAAACCATGAACGCTAGAAAGACAGGAGCACCGTCCAGGCCAAGCCCGAATAGGAACGAACAGAGAGCTCATTTTCCCAGTACCAGCTGAGACCGTACCATAGAGGAAATAGAAAACATGAGCGATGAACGTTGAACGCTCCACAACAACTACATACTACCACATCGCAGCCTAACCTTTTGCCCGAATGGACAACTCCTTCACGCATACAACATCACCACACGGAAATTTCACCATCACCACCATGACCGTTACTGCTCTCGTCGTTTATGTGAAGAAGCAATAACACTAGGGTGCAGCAGTAGCAGACGCGCAAACACAACAGCAGTTGGGGAAAAAAGCAACAGTTCCACTATAGGGTACAGCCAATGTTACCCTAGCGCTTGGCCTACACACCACTATAGGCCTTTACGCAGCTCCGCGTCGTCAGATCCAACAGCCATTCCTTCCGCGCTCTGCCACTTGTGTCTTTCACTTTCCCGCTCGCTGTTTCTCCTTCTCTCTGCACTTTCAATTTGAAGCTTTTGCTGGTCAGCAGCTGCTTCTGCTTTTCCGTTCGTCAGGCGTGACTCACTCGGAAAGGCCGTACGCTGCTCGACGCGTGCCCATCTAACACTTCTCTACAAGTCACGTGGTTACTAAAAAACCGACCTCTAGCCCTTCTGCTGTCTTGCGCCCTAACGGTACGGGGTAAATTTTACCAAGTCCTTCTGCCAGCTGATGCGTAGGTGAGAAGGCACACGTCCATCGCATTCCTTCTTGGTCGTCTATTTCCCGTAAGAGACTGCCTTCTTCTTCACGCACCTTCTCTGCTCTTTTTCCTCTCTCATTTTTTGAGCCTCTAACTCGTCTTGAACCGTGGAGCAGTGTTTGCAGGAACGAGCACCTCAGCTCGGTCTGGTGGTTGGCGAAACCACCGACAGGCGTAGGTTCGAGCGTCTCAAAGTGTCTACGCTGAGTCATGAGATTAGCTTTTCCTTCCTCTGTGAGTTCGTCCGTTGTTCGCTGCCACTAGCACTAGTTCAGCCGTAACGACCACCAGCTATCGCTTTCGCTCGATGCCTTATGCCCGCCGTATGGAACTCCATCCGCTTTGCGGTGTAACCGCAATGGAATGGTAGCGGCAGCGACAAAAGAGAAAAGCAAAAGAAGCCCAAGACAAGGACGGCGCATCGGCTGCTCATCCTGGTTCACAGCACAAAGCAAAAGCAACATTGTATTAGTAGTAAGCGCAGTGCTGCACCTCCGCCGTCCTCTATCTTACTGAAGAATCGAGGTTTATTATATTTTCTATGGCTTCTTAAGATACTCCCCTACTATCCGCCTCCAGCCTTTTCTGTCCAAACCCTTACACAGCTGCTTGCCACACTGTTTTTTCTTACTTTTTTTCGTCCTTACTTCCTCTACCGTCTTCAAACTGGTCTAGTCTTGCTGGCGCGCGCTTTTCACTATGCTCAAACAACGTAGCTCCGATCTCGCGGAAACATTCCCATTCTATGATTGATGTTCTTACGATAGCGAGAACGACTACAACACGGACCTACAGACACGTATAGGAGATAGCTGGGCCATCGACGGGACAGCAGCACAAACAGCAACTAAGCCAACTTTGGTCATCCGTCAACTAGGGGCATCAGAGGGAAGAGCGAGCAATGAAAAGCGAGATCGACATTGAACCACACTACTAATTTCAAATCGGTCTGTTAACTTGCATTTTCGCAAACATTTCTATCCATCACTTTGCCTGCCATGTAGAGCTACATGTGTTCCTAAGAACACGCAAAATAGAATGACTGACTCATTAAAATCCACGATCATTGATCTGGCTTACACAAATAGCAGCAGCTGCCTTTCGGAAGTGATACCTGCTTATGTGAAGTCTCAAATGGCTACTCTTTTGGCGGTAAGAACAGACGGATCCTCGGAATCGTTTTAGAGACAACATGGCACAGAAGAAAGAAAGTAGGCTTATTCGGACTAAATGCCGGACTCGCAAAGGCGCAGGATATCAACGAAGTTTGCGTTCGGTCGTACGTATTTGGTAAGAGGGGGCTGTTGGTACCAGGGATCGTTGTTGCAGCAGTCAGGATTGTCGTCCTGTCGCGCACTATATCGACGCACGAGACAGTAAGTGGGCTGAAGTGGCGTAGAAGGGAACGGACGTCCAGCAAGTCAAAAAAAGAGGGTGACGGCGGCAGCAGCAGCAGCAACGAGAAGCGACATTGTGTCGCAAATCAAGAGACCCCACCTGCCCCTTACCCGCCGGAGATCTCATCTCCCTCTGCCCTTCTTGCCTATACCTTCCCTTGGCCCCGACTTCCCGTATTCTTTTGAGCTCCTCCAAGCTTCCTGCCTGCTAAAGCTGCAGCTCGCACGGTGCCGTTCGCTGGTTGGCTAGTCGCTTGGTCGTTTCATCTCCCTACGACCCGCCGGTTCCTTCGTTCGGCTCATTCGAAAGAAAGCAGCAAAATCTCCGAGATTTCCGTCTCTGCCCTTATCGCTCCGCTTCACGTCTCGTCGTTGTCGGAGCAGCCGCCGCAGTCGCTGCACGTCGGCTGACGTTGGTCTGACGGTGGCTGTTTGCTGCCTGGCATTTGCCGCGAACGGGCACACTGAGTAGAAAGAAGCACAAACGGTGGGTTGTCGTTCAGCTAGGGACATTCCATCCCTGGGCAGCCGAACGTCGGTGAGTCTCCTGGACAGGAAACGGGGCAAAAGAGGGGAGTGAGACGTAAGGGAGAAGGCCTTGTAGGCTGCTCTATTGACTGGCGCCGCTGGAGAAGAGCGATTTCAATCTCCTAAAGTAGTGCAATCCACCAGCGACGTCGGCAACAGTTTCCTGCCTCCTTGACGCCACCACCGCGGCTGCCACCAAAGCCGGTTGTATTCGTTGTATACATCTGGGATGACTCGTCTAGTTGACGGCGCTCTGAGCAAAAAGTCCTTTCAGTTGACGTGGGCGCGCCCGTCATCAAAGGGCCGAGAACGCTGGCGGCCCCCAACGAATCATCCAGTACTACTATAGGACGGTACAAGGAGAAACACACTGGAAACTAGCGAGCGGAATGAAACAGACTATTGCAGATGCTGCAGCGATACCACTGGCAGCTGTAGCGGCTGCAGGTACATTCGGGGCAAGCAAAAACGGGCGCAAACAAGGTCGTTGCTGTCGTACCCGCAGCATAAGCAGCGGTGGTGACGGCGGCGATCGATTTGTTATCCCAACGACCAACGTCCGTTCGGAACCAGCGCTGCTGCCCCCACGCCGCACGAGAAGGACTAACCACACCCTACGACCTGCTCAATTTGGATGGCTAAACAAGCTGCTGCGGACAGAGGTCAGACGCAAGCAAAACTTGCTGCTCGATAGATGCTACTGCTTCCCCTCTATGGCTGCTGCTACAGCAGCTCCTTATTCGACAAATGCACCTACCTCAACTTTAGCCATGCATTTCGTTTCTAAATGAAATATCGGTGAAAGAATATGGGTTGCCTACGGTTTGCGCACGCCATCGTTGCCACACAATATCTTGTCTACCGCTTAACCACGATCGGAAGACCGATCGGTCGGACTGGGTTGCTCTCTCGTTTCTGTCCTGCAAACTATTTGCGTGGGTGAAATTGGTGAAGGTGACCATTTGTATATGAGTACCGTATTGACGACGACGCTACCCCAAGCTGGACTTCGATAGATCGTTCCTGCTATTGTTGTTGCCACTGCTCAACATTCAGCGAGTTGATTTACTGTCCTTCCAAGGATCGTGATTTAAATTGGGTAAAATTACGCTATCAGTTTTACCATAGTAGAATTTCTATTTGTCAAAGCAAATATGTAGTACGCGGATAGGATGGTGCTATGTATACGTTGCCACATTGTAGCTGAGTTGCACGTTACAATACTGGCATTATTATGCCCTAGATACTTTTAGGTCCCTGAGAACGATTTGTTTTGGTAGCTGCCACTTGGACACCTTTGGACAAACCCGCCCTGCGATTGGGGCCTATCTTCGTCGCCAGGTAAACTAGGCTAGGGAGGATCTACTGGCCTTTCTCTTTTGCGCTGTTCCGATGCCCTAGCTCCTACTCGTTGAGCCTATCTTGAAAGTCGAAGCAGCCACTCTCACTACTGTTTGTCCCGGGCAAACACCATCTGCATAAATTCCATCATTGCATCGCAAAAAGCAATGGGGACAAATAGACTACCGCACCCGCCAATGGAGCGGCCGTCGAAAGGGCTCGGCACTATATTAAACACCAATTCCCTCCCGTACCAAGATCCCACTCCCACTTGTCTCTCCGCGGTACCGTGGGCCGTGCCGCACCAGCGCTGCGAGTGGTCCTGTACATCCTGTCCATGATAATGGACAGCGGACGATCACTGCCCTGCCACGGACTGCTGTAGTTCGTAGCGTCTTTTGAACCACCTCAGTCGTGGTCCTTGAACGACTCTAGTGTGTCGGTCTGGCAAAAAAAGTACAGCGGACAGTGGCATCGTTTGGCTTGCGCACCTTTGAAGCACATCGAGCCAGCCGCTCGTGCAAGCACACAGACGCGTATCCTAAAGAAGCAACCGAAAGAAGTAGGGAGGCAGCGACCAAACGGAGGCTGAACGAAAAACTGGCAGAACCAACCAAAAGAACTCGGCGCCAAGTTTACAATTCTAATGCGAATTCGGCCTGAATTGGTGTCGTAGTAGGTTACGCTGACGGTGGGTTCGCGGCGAACGAATGCAGGCGCAGCTTCGGTCGACGGCACACGCAGTGGTACACCCACCTACCTACCCAGCGACCTCTAGCAACGCTAAAACGCGGATATGCTGTACTACTGTGGCCCAAACCCGCCACAGCAGTCGAGCGTCCGCCCTGACCGCCTCGTCCGACATTTCACCACAGCAGACAAAAACGGGACTAAGCGAGCGCCGTCGCTCGCTAGGGCTGGGCGCTGTGGAATTCGCCCTGCTGCCCGATTGGGACAAGCAAGAGTAAAAAAGAACGAGAAAGAGAGACCTGTCATGGCTACGGATGAATAGTAGGTAGGGAATCCTGAAATGTAAGTCAGCGCCAACAACGCCCTGCAGCACAATACAATTCAATCTTACTCGCTTTTTTCTACTGCCACTACCGCTACCGCTATTCCTACTACCGTTACCACCACTTCTCCTACCGTTATTCAGTCACTGAACAGCGACCTCGTCGTTGGTTAGGTCGGCTACTCTTTCGCTGAGACCGAAGTAGTGAGAGAGTGTCCTAAAGAAACAAGTGCAAAGAGCCCAAAAGGTTATTGGGTTAAGCGGTACATCCAGCAATTGTAGAAAATGTAAAAGAATAGGACAAAAACGTACCAGTTCAGTGGAGCAGTGGAAGAACCATTGGCTTAGTAGCAGTTCACTGCCATTTTCACCATTACCACTACGGCTACGGCTACAACTGCGTCGGCACAGAACACAGCTTTGAATACCATTATACCATCTCGAGGCAGCAGTAGTAGCACTTGGCTGCCCTGGGCATTGTTGGCCAAATGTGCCTTTGCGCAAACAACCCCATTGACGGTGCTCTTCTTTAGATGCGCTAAGCAACGGGGACCAGCGAGTGAGGGGCAGAAGGCGGAAATAAGTGTCGATGCGATATTCACTAGCTGTGCGAAAGTGCCAGAGTGCAGATATATATGCACGAGCATCTGGTTATAATGTAAATTGCATAATGCATTGCGCGCGAAAATCGAAAGCGAACACGAACTTTAATTTACTATTTAGGAGCTTAGCTACTTCTAACTTAGCAGAGCTTAGTGGGCCACATTGACCCTAACCTAATACAAAATGTTCGTGCAGTCCATTCGCATCCGCATGCATTGGCACAAATTGAACGTGCACCACCGACTAAATAAGCATCATCACCCCCCGGCAACATTTTAAACGTCCTGAAAGATAACGACTCGGTATGTGAGAACGGGTCCGTCGAAAGACGTTCTCGGACAGGTCGGTTCCTTCATAAATAACGCTAACCTAACTTCTCTGGAACAAGGAAGAAGAGTGTGACAATCACTAGCCGCTGTTCGTCTGTGCTCTGAGTAGTCCAGCCGTTGCTGCCGTTCACTGTTCAGATGAACGGGGCGTGAGCTTAAATATAAGTGGCCAACTTTAATAAGTTAACTTCATTTTATTCGCCCACCCTAGCGTCCTTTCTCACTTCGCGTGTCCGTGCGCTTCGAACCCCAACTACACACCCACTCGCTTCTCACACTAAACCCATCGTAGGCGGCATCCCACATTCGTCCGTAGTCTGTCTATTGCTGGGGGTGGAACATCACAGCCGATATAGATACACAGGCACACGCTAAGGCGCGACAGCCGAGTTGGTGTAGCCAAACTGAACTAATCCACTTTAAACTGCTCAAAAGGGCGGCGCTGGCGCCACTCTGAATTTTTGCAAAGCCCATTTCGCGACGGGTGCAACGTGAACCGAGAATGTTCATGGTGGTAGTAGTAGCATTGCCGCCGTTGTACTATAATACTTCCCCAATTCCCGACCGTTTGCTCGTCCATCTCACAGCTTCTTTCGGGATCTCCTCTAAAACGGGACATTCCGTGAGGCTGAGACTAACATTATCGCGGCTGCTTGTCGCCTCCGAGAGTTGGTGCTAACACCGTGTGCTGAATGCATTGGACATTTCCGCTACCATTGCTGACGCTGCGGCTGTATGTAATGGAAAGGACGACACGAAGAACGGCCGCGATAAGTCAAGGGAGAAGAAGTGGTGGCCACGCGGTCAGTGGACCTGCGCGATGCCGTCATACGACTGGGAGTCTTGGAAAAGCTATCGTATTCCGCTGCCTGCTAGTATGAACAGCGATGGCAGCAGCAGTACAGGAGCACACTGCAAATGTTAAACCCGTGTGAAGTATGAGGCGCTAGGTCGAGCAGCTTGTCGGGCTCGGCCTATACCTTCATTCGTCCTCCGGCCGACCGGGGTCGAGGTGCCGCTACTCATAAGCCGACTTCTTCGCTACTGCCGCCCCATTACTAAGTCCGTTCGTTCTGGCTGTTGCTTGGGTGGATGGTTCGGTGTCCGCCTCTAGCCAGCCGGCGATATTTTGCCTACCTCCACTACTATTACGCCTTGTTCGTCGGAATGTGCTGACACCTCCATCATGACTTCGACCCCAACCCTCACACCTAGAAGACAGTAGTGCTAGTGAAAGCAACAGCAGCAGCATGTTGTCGTGCCATCCTCGCCTCTGCTTGGTCGTCCTGTCCTCTCTGCACGTTCCCATTCCCGTCGTCGTCTAACAGAACCTTATACACACACGCGCGGGTATCCCCAGAAGCCTAATATACGTACGCCAAGAAGTCGCTACTGTCAACGGCTATCCTCCAACATCCTTCCTTACTTTTGCTGCACATCGCAGCAGCAGCAGCTGCTGCTTGCGACTAAGCTGCCGGCAGCCCGTCTACCGACTCGACTGCTGGCCAACGTTGCATCCGTTGTTAGCGGCTTCAGCTAATACTGGCAGGAGCTGCTTGCTTGGCCTGTCTAGCTGGGTGGTGTCGCTCGAGCCAGCCATACCATAATACCACAATAGAACGTAACCCAGGCTTACAGGAAGAGCAGGCCATAGCTGCGCAGGACAAGCGTACTGCACACCCCAGGCGAACACAAGCTTCTTTCGGAAGGGCCGCCGGTCGTCGGTCGGCGATCCCGTGTCAGGCATACCATAGCATCGAATCCGTTGCTATCTTGGCTCCTTAGGCTTGTCTAGAGCTCTGGGCGTAGCAAGGGGCAAGACGAGACACCATCGTAGCATTGCCTGCTGGAAACTAGGTGGCAGAAAGTTCGAATGGTAAATGCGTTTCTGTGTGCTTATGTATGTGGGTGTTGGCGTGCTGTCACCTGGTTTCAGCAATAACCAAAAGCCACCAGGATAAAGCAAATTACCGCAACGGTGAATGACAACGACACCGACGCAACGCAACGATGAAGACGGCTATATCCTGGCCGTGGCTGCCATGCCGTCGTTGTCCGTTTCGTCACCTCCAGGGGCTGTCTATCGAGCCCAGCCGGCATTTGTCAGGTATTCGTTTACAGAGAGAAAGGGAAAGACAGAGTGCTAGAGCAGGAACATTCATCGAGCATACACCAGCTGCGAGATGTTGGATGCTGCATGATTTCACTTGGCTCTGTTGTCCCCGATGACGTAGTGTCAATCGGAGCAGCAGTAGCAGCAAAAGCTGATCCATAGCGAACAAAAAACAAACGTCGCCCGCAGGAAATCATGGCGTCCCACTCACATGTCTTGACTAAAAGCAACCAATAGAGAAAAAACAGTGTTTGCGATGAAGCAACATATACCTCAACGTGTTATAGCCTTGCGGTTGCATTACTCTGTGCAGGGTAATAGGTTATGCTAACACAATTTTCCAGACTTCTAGTTCTTACACACCTGATATGTCACAATGGGACATGGCAAAGATGTAACGATTGTGTCCATGCATTTTCTTATTTATTGAAAATATCGTTCTTATATATTTTTATTTGCTACAGCCTTTTCATGACGTTAGTTCAGGCCAAATCATCGTGACCGCGATATTCGCACATAAAGCTCTACCAATCCTAGCATAATCAAGAATCTGGGTTGAGCTCATTGGGGCTTTTTTAAGAACAGGCTGATTCCATCGTATATCCATTCTATCGTTTTTCATTTTGTGGTAGGAAACAGCGAACATATGTTTTCGCTCTCGCCGGCGGCCGGTCACTGAGGAAAGCCAAAAGTGAGTGAGTGCAGATTAGTCTGATAATGGCACGGTGGTACTGGTGCTATCAGATGTTACGAGCTTTTAACTAATCCATTCTAGCCAACAGCACTTGTCTGCTTCTACAGCTACCTGCCTGTTCTCTAATACCTTTGCCTTCCCCCCTTTCGGGTAGTTCAGTTCCACCGCCATCAGCAACAGTATCACCCAGTCCCATCATTGCCGCTTTCCATCTCTTTGGCGTCCCACATTCAACCTCTCCGGACACGCCTGTCGCTTCCAATTGAATATTCCCATCCTCATGGGCGAGAAGCAGCCCGGCCAGCATTCGCAAGTCCCCCCGCAAGGTCCGAGCCCCGCGGTATAGCCCATCCTTACGACTGGACCCTCCTCATTGCGCCTGCAGCCGCCAGCTCATCTCTTGCCCCTTCAACATGTGAATATCGCAGTGCACAGTGCACGACAGTGCGTCTGTATGCGTACGCGGTGGCGCACGTTTGACTGGGCAGGCCAGCCGGTCGGTCGCTCGGTCGGCTTTGCTTGTCGACAACTGACACTAATGCGTACACGTAACGATCTTACACTCAACGCTCCGCAGCCATTGCTACCATTACTTGTACCAGCCGTCGCACCCCCGCCAGTGCTGTTTACTAGCCAAGAAGCCTCTTCCTCTTCAACCTGACATACGTCACCGGGACGTATGTATCAAGCTATCACGCAACAGATCGGCAGGTGAATGTTCGTTCGACCGGTCCTGCGTAGGGACGAGTGAGCAAGCAGCGCGCAGTGCAATCACCCAGCTCGCATCTACCGGCCTTTCTGCACATGCCCTTGCAACAGTAGGGCCAACCAGCAAAATCACCTCAATGTGCGCTGATATTTGCTGAGTGTCGACCCCCGTCCAGGCTCAATCCACATGCCGGTGGCCGTTGGCAGAAAAGGCCTGGCACACCGCACCTTTTGAACGCACTGCACCAGAAATTTCGTACTACAGTGTCGTCAACGCTTGTAGCCGCAGAGAAGGTGCCTAATGCTGGCGTGGGACGTCCGCCGAATAGTGCAAAGAAAGACAACGACAAGGAACTATACACTAGCCTTTGGAACATTGGAAACCATTAATGCTGTTGATGACAACTCAGCGATGCCAACAGAGATTGAAAGCAGGTAAAACGCTCATTCACTTAGAGACAACATGTCGATGTTGGGCGCTGCTGATGTCGCCGTTTCAGAGTTGTTTAGCGAAGAGCAGTCGAGCAGTAGAATTAACAACGAGGTTTTTTCTTTGGTGCTACGAGATTGACGATGTTTTGGCAACGAGAGACCGAATGGGGCGGTGAAGAAGAGGCCGACGAGCAGCCAAGTATCGACAATAACAACAATAGGTAGCTAGCATAGCTCAGACGCTCTTCCGGCTGCAGTGCTCTTAACGGATGCCGCAGTGTCAAGCCACAGAACAGCTGGCGTTTATTGTCATACGATTCAAACCAGCGCATCCATGCCTCATTGGCTGTTTGCTCACACCGTCAATGCTAATGCTGCCATTGACGCTGTTGCTCCTTAGGAGGGACACAACACCAATAAACTGTGCGTATCTGTAGCCAGCCACAATTGTCTCTATGCTAGCGCCCATGGAGACTGCAAACGTGGCCAATGTAACACCGCTTATTATTCCCGCTGATCAACTAGTAGCGGCACTCACGAAACACATAATTTGCGCCATAATGTCGCCGCAACTACCGTTCAAACTAACGACAGAGTAATAACAAGCTAAGCTTCACTTTCGTGGCTTTGGACATACATTTTCCATTCGGTCAGACGGAATCGGGCCCGTTTTTTCGTTCGGTCTCGTTATTGCTTTGCTATTGACGACCGCCGTATCAGCAGTTGATTTTATCGTCAAATTTCGTACCGTTGCTGGCTGATTCAAACAAACTGAAAGACGGTACCGCCCAACTGCGTCTCGGTTCCGCTAGCCTTGAGTAGTTTTCCGTTAGCATCAACTGGCAAGAGCAGCGGCAATGGCAACGTGGCCATCGGCCAACCATGTCACCATACTTGTCGTCGACTAGTAGGCGCTAACGGCCGCTGCTAAACTAAGTTGCAACGACACCACCGCTGCTGGTTATGAGTAGAAAAAGCTTTTTGGGTTTACTTTTTCTGTCGATGCTGCTTTTGCTGTCGTCGTCGTTGTTGTTGTTGTTGTTGTTGTTGTTGTTAAGATGTAATGTTTTTGCTTGCGATGATGACGCAGTCCGTCTGCCACGCAGCAGCCGCGCTCGGTGTCGAATGCCGTTGCCGCCATCGCCATGATCAGCATCGTTTTAGATCTCGAGACAACCACAGAAGACAACGGCGACCCGAAGTAGCCAGCCACTAGCAAGCACGAACTGCTGCTACCAGCACCGCAAGGGAGTCGGCAGCAATAAACAACAATTTGCCGATGACCTGTCGCCACCGTCGACTATGCCTATCGTAATATCTCCTCTATGCTGGTTCTGCCGCTTCAAGACGGACGCTTAAAAACTGTTCGGCAAACCGCGATATCGTCGGCTGTTGGCGAGATCATTCGCGCTGATACGGCCGACGGCACAGCCACGAAGACCACCATCACGACGCCCGGTAAATGCTGTTTGTTAGTCAGCTGGTCAGTCAGTTATACGACAGCTATCGGCAAAGCCACATCACTGGCCGGTAGACTTCGTATACGTTTAACCAGCGCGGAAAGGTATTACTGCAGGTCGGGTCGCCAAACTTATATCCATTCCGGTCTAGCGAATACTCTGCGCGAAAGCACCGCTCTTATCCACGCTGGTTGTCCTCTTTGATATCGTACACACGCACGCACACGCGCACACACACACACACACACGCGCACACACACACACACACACGCACACACACACACACACACACACGCGCACACACAAGAACTTATTTCTGTCGACGCCATGGCCACTGAGCTACAATCAGTACCTACTGAGACTGCCCCTAAACTTACTGCCCAACTGCTACATTAACAAGCGGCGCGACAGATAAGAGGCACACACCATCAGTGTCCTGCATTTTCCTTATCCGCATTCCCTATTCACGTTCAAAGGCGACGTCAACAGAAAGTAATTTCCACGATGACCGGTGTTTTCAAAGGAAAAGGCGACTATATCTATACAAATATGCGCCTTTCCTGTGCCTATCGAAAATGGGGCCGCGACTGAAATTGAAACGGGAAAAAAAAGAAGAGGAAGACTGCAAAGGTATGGACGTTTACGAAATTGATCATTTGTTCTGCAGGTTCATTCATTACAAACCTCAGGCATTGACCATGGAAAATTTCGAATTAAGGAGTAAATAAGGTTTTTCCTTCTGGGCACATTCGTTTGTATCATAGTTCCATATCCATATCCATAGTTCCCTGGCTCCGGTCATACGTTACTCTCGTACTTTGTAAAAAAAAAAACCGACCACGAAGAGAATGATAACTTCGCAAAGCATTCCTCAACAACAATGTCCGCAACAACTCTCCACATAACTACTCTGCCCTTTGACGCAGTCACCTTTGTGCTGTATGTTCTAGATTCGACATTAGAGCTGGATAGCTGTTCATGAACCCCGCTATTGCTTTGCTAATAAAACACATCTATACGTATTTTACAGTTTTTCAGCAAGTAACGTATGTAAATACGTTTCACTGACGTTAAGACGCTTACAGCGCTGCTGGTCATATAAATCATAATACTTCAACACTGTAGCAGCGGTAGCCGTGTATTCGCTCGACGGCTCCGCCGGTACACCATTAGCATTTCTGTAGACTTGGCTTCTTGACTGCTTTCACGAGGGCCCTGTGCATATGCGTAAGTGTATGCGGTATATATTTCTATGGGTCTGCTTCTGTCTGCTCAGCGGCAGACGTTCGAGCCGCCGCTGCTGCTGCTGTTGTTGTTGTTGTTGTTGTTATGGCAACAGCAGCCACGATGTCATCAGAAGCCCTCCGGACATGTAGTAGCCGCGCGACGATCATCCAATTTAGCAATTCGAGCTAGCCTATAGGTGGGACAGAGGACTCGGGAGCCGGGAAGTTAGTTAAACTTACAACAAGTAATCATCGAACGATCAGCAGTTGTGTATACGAACTTCGTACAACTTCCCAAAAGAAAATCGCAGCTGAAATCGCAAAGGAACGAAACCAGGACGTTTATTAAATATTGCTCAGCAGACATAGTTGATTAGATAGGCGCAATGATGACGGTGATGCTGACCGTAGCAATCAGCAATAGCGGTAGTAGTAGTAGTAGTAGTTGTGTCTCGTTCATTGGCAGCGCGAACAAAAATCGATCGAATTAATCAATTAACTATGGCTGGCTCCCTACTTAGTGGTAACAGACAGGAGTGGCCGGCTCAACGTCGCACAGTCACCAAAGCTTTACCTCGCTGTACCTATCGTTGTTCCTGTTATTGCTACTGTTGTTATTGGCTGTTGTCTATCTCAGTGACTGTGAATGCGTAAAGGGCCTCGAGCATGCTCGCTCGCTCGCCAATCAACTAGCCAATCTAGTTATTTGTCGTTGCACTGTACCGTTGTTACGTACGTGTTTCTGTAATGTTTTATTAACATCATGCTCGGTAATAATATATCAGGCGAGCGGACATACTTTTCATGTAGCGCGAGAGATGGGCGGCGGGCGAAAGGATCGTTAGGAACTCGTCTTCAACGTCGTTATGATCGTATCGAAATCCGGCCGGCCGGCCGGCCTTTCAGGACGATCCACGCACCGAGTCCTGTAAGCACGATTATGTTAAGCAGCAATAAACGTGCCGTCAAATGGCAACAAGCTATCATGTATCAGAAAAATAGGTTTTCAGATGCGGCCGAACGAACTGCTTGCTTGCTTGCTTGCTTAATCCGTACTTTAAAGCCGATCCAAACTCCGATCGAATCTGAAGGCGACGCAGGTCGAGCGTTGACAACAACCTAAAAAAATCCGAATCGCCGGATTGCCGGCTTGCAGTCGATGGTCGCAACCAAGGAAAAATATTTTTAATCATTTTTTTCGAGCACTTCGTCTTACAAATCGATTTTTTTTGCACATCAGTTTTCTTCGATTTATAGCACGTAACAACAGCCCGCTGTAGCTCGAAGATGGTCCACGAATGTTCGCGATAGTTTACATTGATATATTTACGATTATATAGTATTGCGAGGGTGGACTGGCGGGTGACAAGCTAAACAATCAAATCGTAAAATCTGATGACGGTAAAAGCGGCCGGCAGTAGTTCGTCGTTGATGATCCATTGATCCATCCGGGTGCCCATAATGTTGAATACCTTCATCCGTCGCCGACTCACGCATACGTAGCGCCGTTGCCGTTAGTGGCTGGTAATCAATCAGCACGGCCACCACCAGCAAAAGTCGTACGGTTCTATTGTTGCCGTTATGGTCAATCAGGCGCCTCGCGATGCGGGCCTGACCTTTATTCACTCTCAACCAACGAATTTAGCGACTTCAGGAGAGACAGATCTTTTCTTACAACATTTCTCTCTTTTACATCTTTTGTCAATATTAACACTCATATGATACAATTTAGCTTACTGTCGTTGCGTTACCTGCGGTCGGTGAAGCCATACTTGATGTGGCCATATTCTGGCCTTATAATTTTTCTCTATCGAACATAGTCGTATAGAAACAACTACTGGCTGCATGGGTGTCAGCAATTCTGTCGCACGCTAAACGTCACCAGTCTCAGACAATAGTAAGGGGGCGAGATGTCTATATACATATATATATATATATATGCGCCCAACAACATCAAATAGCTTGCGATAACGACTACCTATACGATTCACCGTATCTTCAAACTTTCAACAGTACCTTAGTTACGCGCAGTAGATGAAGACGCACATACTGATTATTTTATTATTGCTTAAATTAAATTTTACTATTATTACCAATTGTAATGGCAACTCAGTCCTTATTCCGCTAAAGATAATGAAGCTTTGATTTCTGACACACGTACAGCGCTTCTCGCTCGCTGTCTGACGCGGACCGTCATAACACGGTTCCAGTACTAACAATAACAGCAGCAGTTACGCTCTCGTCGCCGTTTTGTCCTGATCGTAGGTGAGCGACAGTGACGAGTCCCTTATGAATAGGTAAGCGAGCGGCGCGGCCTGTTACCACCAGAGGTATGTGGCTAGATAATTCAAAGTCATGTTAATGAACAACAATTTAGAGCGAACGTATCTAGATAGATGTCACTTGTTGTCGATCTGATGCGCCACCCTTACTACAGTTGCTATTGCTGCCAATGCCGTCACGTGAAATTCTGCAAATGTCAGGCCACGCCTGGCCGTTAGCTTCTTATGGTTAGTATTGATTAAGAACGTTGTCTCGCAAGGCAAAAGATACTGGCTTGAAGGCGCAGTATCAATGCTGGACGAAACAAAGAGTTGGGACCTCGAATTTTTGCTAGTCGGCTGTCGCCAATATCGGCGCAAGTAATCAACAATGGCGTGGACGAAAGCAACGATAGTTACCCATTTAACGAAGCTTGTCATGTTAGCATAAATACGTGAATGTCTTCTATGTATTTGCGGGGCAAATCATTATACCGAGCAGATAATTTCGAATACAGAACAGTTGACGTAATAATGCCGGTGGTGGGAGCGAAGGGAGGGAGCGCAAGATAAATAATTGAAAATAACGCTCATAACAGACGGCACAATATTGTGCACGCATACGCACCGGCGAGTACTTGACCGCGTCATATATAAAACAAAAGCGATAAGCTTACTTTCGAGGTCAGCTTTTACCTATTTTCGTGGTCCAATGTAACGCATTACAATTATTGATACTGTTTAAAGTAAAAATGTTTGCGATAGGATCACGTCATCAGACTACACAGCGGCAAGACCATTATATATATATATACAACGATTACAAGCGGGCAATAAGCGTGCTGCCGAATTGCAACGAAAACAAGTCAGGTGAGAACACGAACAAAGTTTATTCAACCCCACTTGCTGCCACACACTTAACCTCACCCCACTACCCCTACCCGACAAATATGAGCAAATCGCTCCGCAGAGCATTAGCGTAAGCTCCAGCTTACTCGCACGCTCTTATGGCACGGACACATACGCACACACACATACAATCTAAAGCACACACACACACACACGCAGGCTCATCGCGGCCTGATAATGAACCTCTTTCGTAACTCCGCGTTGCCGGTTCAGGCTACGTTATACGTAAGTGGCTGTTCTTGTCCCTTTCATATGACGGAGACTAATCTAATCATCACCTATCACGATCCATTCATTGATAAGTGACTGACGATCAAACTTACGTGCGCTTGCCCCCTGCAATGATCAGTGCTGCGATAGCAAAAGTCAGCTTAAGCAGTAACAGCACATTGCTTCTCCCCAACCGGCTGGCTGGCTGGCTGGCTGGCAGCTGCAGCTCACTGCGAGTGTTCAGCATTCACCAGCCCATCTAGGACTCAAGGTCTAAGGCCGTAAAAGGCAACGATTACGCACACGCCTGAGGCCAACCTGTATGACCAAACCCGGCGGGAATGCCTTCAGTTTCCCAAGCTGCCTCACTTTCTTTCCTTCAGCTACCAAAGCTTTTAATGTTCATAATTTCGCTCAATCGGCAACAACAACAACAGCGACAGCAACAACCTAACGGGAGAACGTGGAAAGGTCTCTCACTACTCATTTTCTCCCCCGCTTGCCTGGATCGCCGCCGGTAAGTGGCTAGCTGGAATCATATAAGGAATGTTTGAAATACGAGGCCTATTATAGCGTGACTCCTTTATAGGAGAATGCTTTCATATAGCAGTGCGCGTGAAGGAGGTGATATATGGAGCTCGAGCAAAATCAGGCGCCGATGGTGCTGCCGTTACCGCCATAACCTGTGACACGTGGAAGTTGCTCCAGCAATAACGGCAGCAGCAGGAGAGTAGGGGCAGTGAGCAAAATGTACAGAGTAGTAGAATATATACAATCAGGTGGATAGCCAGCGATCTGATGTAGCGCAGTGCAGTGGTACAGTAAACCATCGAAGTATTGCGACCCGCTCATCAAACTTCTACCGGCCACTGGCCGGTGGGAGACTGCTGAGCCGTCAACGGAACTAGTCTTCTGAGCTGCAAGAACGTACCTATCTACTTACCTGTTTCTACTACTGCTGTTACACTACTATCGCTGCCAGTCAAAAGAAAGGTTGTCATTACAAACACAGGTCATGAAGTGTGCCTGGACCCTCCTGACGCAGGCCGGCCAACTACACTGAAGCAAGTGCGGCAACACTGCCTAGAGCAACGACGGCGGTGACAGCAGTAGCCGAAGTGAAGCGGCAATATTTCAATAATGCCTCTTCTTAGCTTAAGAGAAAGCTTGTTTTCTCAGCTCTATCGCATAGAGTGCATCTTGGAAGTATCACGTCGCGTACTGCCGCCTCACCGCCGTTATCATGCTTTGCTCTTTAGGCAGCGGACAATGCATCGACGAGCTTCAAAGAATGAAGGAAACGTTTATAGGGACGCACCAGTGGGTTGCTGAATTGAATGCAGCACACGGCTGTCGTCGTGCTACTGTGATGGCCTTGTGATAATAGGACCAATATATGCCTAATACATTATAAGTTTAATAGTAGGACCTTGCTTAGGGCAGCAGAAACTAGGAATAGCCGGGATGAAGTTGAACGAGTGATTTTCGCTACTGCTGCTGCTCATAGCAGGAATAGCGAGCAAGCACTACGAATGAACACCAGCCGAGGCGTGGCAGCAAAGAAGAAACCGACCTAGCAGATCATATATCCATGTAGCAAGAGTGCAGATAAACGTTATACACGCACATGCAGCCACGCATGTGCGCAAGAATGAGTAACTCGCGCACACAGAATAAAGGCGTAGGCACCCATCATATTACACGCTCCGTGTTGTAGTAGGTGGGCATATCCCTTCATTTGGCGTTAGCCCAATTTGTCGTCAAACCGCTATCGCTCACCATGTTCGTACAGACTAAGTGCAGCAGAGTTAGTAGTAATAGTGAAAAGTTTTTGTAACAATATATACATATGTTGTGGACCAGTAACAAGGATAGAAATAGCCAGCCGGCCAGGCGACATTGCTAAGCAATTAACGACAGAGCGGTAGCAAGCTGCGAGTTATACTACACGCACGCTGAACAATCCCCAAAAGCAGCGGCGATCGGCTGGCGCTAGCAAGGACCCGTTTTACGCACCCTGCACAGATAACGGAAGCACGTTGGCCTAGGATGTAACGTCGAGCGGCGCATGCGACACTCGCCACCGGCTCAAAGGCTACACAAATACAAACACAAACACAAACACAGACATACGGCAGACACAAACTGTTGGTTTTATAAGGCCTCCCATGACTACAACCATCATTTCTCCTACTACTATGTACGACAAACAGGAGCGCCAAAAAGGAGCGACAAGAACCATCGCTACGGGATTCCGCAATAACGGCTACAACTCTGTGGCCATGCTTGGCCAACGCATTCCTTTGCACCCCATTCCTCGGGTCCCTAGTGGTCTGCCAAATTCTCCTTTTCTGGTTCTCCTGATCCTTTGGAACGAAGTCCTGTTGTGGTTTGGGATGTGTTACACGAATGGCTTGTCGGTTGGTTGTCGTGCTGTCACCAGTCATCTGTTTATTGATGACCTCATGAAGCCGGCGTTGTAACCGCCATTGCTGTTGATGCAGCTCTTCACATCTGGCTACCAACCCTGCTTGACTCGGCGAAGTGCGATGGCTGTCGCTAGGCCACGCAGCACATAACGTTCACTGTACGCCTCATTGTGTACTGCTGAACCTACAGCACCTCGCGGTAGTACGGTCGTACACATAACCGCCAATCTAAAGAAACCTGTGCGAGGGAGGGGTAAGGCCCATGGCAGGAGTTAGCCCCTCTAGCCTCAGCAGCCTATTACCCGCTTCGGCAATCCCGTCACTTCGTCACCACGCCGTTTCTTGTTCGGTGAGTTTGTAGCTAGGTCTGTAATTCTCCATCTTTTCGGCGTGGCTTGCTGGGGTTAAAGCCGCCGACGCTGGGCCAGCAAACGGCTAGGCCCGACCCGACCCGACCCGACCCAGAAGGGCAGTCCCGAGGGAACAAACGACATACTTAATCTCTTAATCCAGCTTATCTTAGGTTCCGCCACTGCCGAGCTGACTACCAACATTGATGCCGCTGCAGCTTCAGTCATCTCTACTCGAGCCAGCCGATCAGGCAAGCAGGCGGGCAGCCGCTAGCCTTTGGGCCAGCTTCTGCCGGCCCTGGCCGAGCCGATAAAGGCCTGCTTTGCCAGGGATCAAACTAAATGAAATTATCACCCAAAGACCTTCTTTTTTTCTTCCTGCACCTTTGGTTCGCTACACACACATACACACGTAGACCCATAGACACTCTAAATAGTGTATAGAGATACATAATGGTAAAAACGCTTCGTTTTGCGTGCTGTAGCTACAAGCACATACGTTTATATACTACAGTGCTGCAGTACTACGCTACATATAATCTGCGTAATGTAATCGTACGTGTGTGTATATAGGTGGCCCGGTTGTAGCAGCCACCGGAAGCCAGCCATCAGGAACCACCTAGGTAAAACCTCGTGTGCCTTGAAAACTAGCACGGAGCGCCATTAAGCTGCGGCGATTCATTCAGTTGTTTCGAGCCTGCTAAAAGTTCTTTCAGCAATCGGTAGAATGGAACAGCAACTACCGTCATCAAGCTTCATCTTCCCTTACGAACTCCTCTCAAGAGTTCGTGTGAAAGTTGTCGTCGTTGTCAAATAACTCGTCATGGTGCTAGGTATAGTAGTCATCGCAGTTTTCGTTGCCGTCCTCGGCGTCGAACGGCCGTGTTGTAGACGTCGCTCACTTTAAGATTAGCATACTTATTAAAATCGACGTACCCCTACTCCATATAGGCGAGCTATTTTTCACGTTAGCAAGGGACCAACTCAAGCCATTTCAAGTAGCACAGACGAGCAGGGTGGGGCGAGTGATAGCCGTACTAGTTATAGTTGTCGTTTTACGTATACGTAATCTGGGTGATGGTCGTCAATGTTAGTATCGTTTAAAGAGATCTAAGCCATCCCCACACTTCTGACTAGCTACCAAACCATCTTCGTTGTCTGTGTAGCTGGCCTGCCGTAAGGGCGGTTTTGAGGACTCGTTTTGAGGAAGGTCTAAATATCTATATATTGTCTGTCTACGTAGTGTGGATGAAAGAGCACGACGCTAGTGCCAAGCGAGCCTTGAGCGGACGATAGGCTACTAACAGCACCATTCTGTTGGGCAATGTTGTCTGATGCCGTTGCTGAGTTGCTTCCGTCGCTCTTCCACTGAATAGCATAGAACAGCGAAAAGTAATCTTTCGAGCCACTCTCGACCGTCAACTGAACAGGGAAACAGCCCGAACGATCCCAACTTCATTTCGTCGCCGCTGAAAGCCCTTACGCTCGGGACATTCCTAACCCGCGACTCTTCGCTCGCTACCACCATTACAGCCGCGCTGTCATGCTTTCGTCCTCATCGTCCGTATTGGCCTATCTTACCTTCCTCAGCTAGGGGCGCCTTTCCTTTCCTTTCCTTTCCTGCAAAACCCAGTCTTGTTCTCCCGGTCGTTGCTGCTGCTGTTTCAGCTGCAGATCATGATATAGAAAACTTGGAAAAACGAAGGGGTTGCGAACGAGGTTTTTTAAAACAATATTATTATTCGACTCGCGTGAGATTGTGGCGAACGAAAGAAGGAAGAGGTAGTCGTCCATCGATCCTTTCTATACTCCTTTCCGGTCCTTGGTTGTCGTTCGACTGCTGCGGTTCTTCCTAGCTGCGATCCCTCTATTTGTGGTTGTCGTCTTGCTTGACTGGAATCCATAATGCGAAATCGTAGGACAACCGAGTGTATGTTGGAGCTTCTGCATTGGGTCGAGTTATCCTCATCGTTTCGTTTGGTTCAACTTTAATTTCCGCGGTCCGCAACGACACGATCCACCAAAGACTCGGAAGACGCAGAGACACACCAGAAAAGAACTCCCGTTGGAAGAAACAAAATGACAGACAACCAGAGAGAGGGGGATAACTGATGAAAAGAGCGAGAGAGAAGCAGGGAGAGGGTAATGGAACAGTACGCAAGCTCCGTTCTTTGCACTCCTCTAAAATCACGCAGGCATTGAGTAGAATCTCAGCTGGCTGTAGCTGGAAGATGGTCACTGTAAACCACCGGAACGTCTGCAGGAAACGGAAAGTGGCAAAGAATTGGAAAAAGGAAAGGATGATAGTTAGTCGTGCTGCTGCTATTGCTGTAGCTGTTGGGTGAGCGTAGGTGGCATGGACGAGACTAGCAGGCGCGTCTGTGAGGAGCTGCGGTTAAGGATGCTTGTAAATGGAGACATATTTTTTGGGAATAGCCAAAATGGCCAATAGACGGTCAGAAGATGATAGAGAGAGAGAGAGAGAGAGAGAGAGAGAGAGAAGTCGCCAAGAAGCCATCTTCGAAAATGTCAGGACGTTTCGTACTTGGTTCGTTCTCATTGGCCAAGGCAAGCGGAGAAGGGTAGGCTCTCAACGTCAATAGGTTCTCCTCAGCTTGCAAAACTAGCTATCTCTCAAGTTTGTTTTATTGAGCTCCTTTTTTGTCCGACAAACGCTTTTTGTCTCGCCCTGCACGACGCCGATTTTTGTGACCGGGTCAATTGCGACGTTGAACTAGTGCCGCTGCACCAGAAGAAAAGGTCTGCAGACTAGCATGCTTCAACCTAATCCATTGCTGCTGGGATAAGTTTTACGGTCCTGTGTGGACGTTGAAGCGATTGCTGTCGACAGATGTAGAAGTCCGGGTGTTAGCATTGTCTAGATTCATGTTTTATAAGGCAATTTGGACGTGTCGTCGAGTTTTCCATGTATCTAAGCGTCGCGCCAGCAAAGAGGTCACCGGCGTCTAACTATCCGGTTCGCACTAGGTAAACCACGACAGCTTCGGTGGCGATGCCAAAGCTGTCGTGGAACGATAGCATTTGTGCAAAAAAAGGAGGAAAAAAGGAGGCCAAACAAAGTAAAGCAAACGAACAAGTGGCAGTGCTAAAGCATGGTTTATGATTCGCGGGAGCATCACAACTGTGTTTTCTTAAATTGTCTGATTGTGTTGGCGTCTTCGCAGCCACTTTTGCCTGTTTATCGTCGTTAGTGTGGTATTATCGGTGGACAGCAAGCCACAGCGTTGTATACCGCGTTGCTCCAGTACAAGCCGCAGTGTGCTTCTCCTGCTGGAAGGACGAACAGCAATGTGTATAGATCTGTCCGCTGTTTCAATTCTCTGATGCCTAGTTCCGTAGCCATCGTCATCCATCGAAATAAAATGAATTTATTTCCAATTAAATGTAGGTGCACGACAAAGTCCTTAGCTTATATTTCACATCGGCAGCTTACGCACGGTAGCAGGAACAATGAAGAATGGTATGACATAAATCGACCATTACATGCAATACATTTCTTTGCATACGATGGTTATATATATA